>NW_019154107.1:29146459-29373373 GCF_002288905.1 Enhydra lutris kenyoni
GGGTGTGATTACCAAAGGGAAGACGAATAGAGATGAGCAGATACAAAATACCCGAAGAAGATGTCCACTCCAGGCAGTGGGTAGGAAGGCACTGTGCACCCAAAGGGCTTGCATGGGGGGAAGCCTGTCTCCTTCCTGGGTAAACACATATGCATGGGTGTCAGTGTGCTGGTAAAGCAGCTCTCAGGGGGAGAAAACCCTGTTTGGTAGCATCTGACAATTTCCATGGTGTAAATACTCCTACTATGGCTGATTTCAAGCTACCAACCTGATGTCTTTGAAAGGAATGTGAAGGTGGAAAGAGATGCCCCCCATCTGCTCTCAGGAGCCCAGTGGAACCTGTTCTAGTACAAAACGAATTCCTTCCCCAGGGGCAGCTTTATTGTTGTTGTTGTTTTCTCCTTGAAGGTCATTCCCAACAAGCTCCTGTTTTTAGTTTAGGGAGGTCTGTTCTCAAGACAGCTCTTCTGGCCTTCAATTTTCTTAGACTGGAAGCACGTAGTTGAGGAAATCCCTGTTGTTCAGTGCCAATGCACACCTTTGTAGGGCTGGCTTTTGTGTCCTTTCTGTCCCAGGACCAGGGCTCCATGACCTTTGCAAGATCCAGAGGAGACTCAGGGGTTGGGTATCATCTAGGTTAATGTCCTATTTGAGGCAGTGTCTTCTTTCAAGATTATTTTCTCTTGTCTCTCTTTTTTTTTTAACATAACCCAACTCAAACATGCCCCCTTGTCATTGTCCTTCATATTCCTAGTTCTATGATGTACACGACCTTAGTATTTTTATATTAGTCACCAACCCATTTTGAAATTGATCACTTTTAAATGAATCTGTGCCACTATACGACTTCTCATCTAAGAGAACTTGTGTAGTGGTCTGGTTCTGAGAACTGGGGGGAGGGTTTGAACCCCCCAACGGACTGACTGGTTTCTGACTGGTTTCAAGTATCGGTGATTTTCATTCACAAGAGTAAGACACATTGACCAGCTTCTGGTGAAACTATGTTGTATGTGTTTTACATTTTACATGTGTTCAATTTGTATTTCCTCCTCATTTAATATCTGGCAGTGTGCCATTGAATGGCTTCTGTAGTCACAGTGCCCCCAAACATAGTGTTTCCCCTACAAATCAACTGAGAAGTACCAGTATGTTTATGTTTTACAGATAGCAAAAGAGAAAGTTAGGTATCCCACCCTACAACTTTCTAAGGAGGGTAGGCCTCATTAATGGAAGAATGGGGGAGGGTGTCTAGGTACAAAGTTATGAACCTCCATATAATTAATGGCTTGTCACAAATCTGGGGGGGGGAGTTTTCAGTAGTGGGTGGAGTGTGCGAGTTTGGAGGGAGAAGCTAGAAGAGACTTCAGTTTCCCTGAAAGAGTAAGAGGAGTGATCAGGAGGACCTGGGCAAGATCTGTGAGGGAGAAAAGGAAGCCAGGGCCAATGGTGGGCTGTTTGGGTGATGGTGCAGGTGGCAGGGAGGAGATAGGTCTGATTTAGGAGAAGAAATAATGTCTAAGGGGACTTTCAAGTTAAATTCTGTGGGGGCAACCCTCCTAACACATCTTCCTCTGGGAAATACTCATTTAATGGTATAATGCTCACTATTTGATGGGAATGGATTCTCTATGGTAACTATGAACAAAATCTGGTTTCAAGAGTTAGAGATGGAGAAGAACAGAGCCTGTGGGTCAGGGAAGCAGACATAGCTTACATACAATCTTGTGTAAATGAAGGGACATATTCGCTTGAAAAGACCTAGTTTTACCACTCACTGGTTAGGCTAGGATGGAGGGTATTTACTGTTCCTGGCTGGAGGACCATAGGCGAGGGTGGCATGGGGAGGACTCGGATGGAGTCCCATCGAATGTGAGCCTGCAGGCTCCTGGAACTTTTCTTGGAACTGCCACCTGGGCTGGGCTTCATGTTCTCTAGAGATACTGCCTTAGAGGGACAGACCCTTTCTGGGGATAGTCTTGCCAGATCTGGAAGAGTAGATTCTCAGCAGGAGAAAAAAAAGTCACTAAGATCAACAATTATTTCATACCAATGTTTTCAAACATTTGTATACCAAGAAGGAGCTTGGGTAGGGGTGGGACGTTTATTCCTAATCATTTGTACCCTTCAGCCTTTGTGCCCAATTATTTAAATGTTGCTGGAGAGTGAGGGTGCTATTTTCTACGCACCAAGAAAAAGTCTTAAAACTTTTCAAGTCCACTTTTACATTTTGGGCCAATTTTCAGATATTAAGAGGGTTTATTTCTCATTTATTTTCAGGAAATTGTGCCTCACTGCCTTTTTACAAAATTAAAGATTTTATCTCTAGCTGTGATTTATTTAGAAGCTAACTGAAAAGGAATACAGAGGATGTGGCTGAGATGGCTTGGCATGAAGTCATGGCCGGTCAGGGATTACAGTTCTCAGAACCCCCACCCCACCCCCAATTCCATCCAGGGAACTCATACTTGCTAGTGGAATATGAGGGTTACTAAATGGCCAAATAAGGGGTCGTGCTTTCTCCATGGTCTCTTTTTCCATTTGCCAGCTAAATGGAGGCAATGTTGGGGCCCTAGACACGAGTGAGGTCATAAGATAGGAGGCCACCACCAGGCAAGAACATCATCACTGGGTTTATGGAGCAAGAATGAAACTTCTATCATAGATGAGTGGATAAAGAAGATGTGGTACACCCCCCCCCAACACACATACACGCTCAGAGGAATATTATGCAGCCACAAAACTGATGAGATCTGGCCCTTTGCAACAACATGGAAGGACCTAGAGACTATTACGCTAAGTGAAATAAATCAGAGAAAGACAAATACCATTTGGTTTCACTTATATGCAGAATCTAAACAAACAAGACAAACGAATTAACAAAAAGCAGAATCAGACCTGTAAATACAGAGAACAAACTGATGGTCGTCAGAGGTGAAGGGGGTAGGGAGATAGGCAACATGGGTGTTGGGGAGCAGCAGAGACAGGCTTCCAGTTACGAAATGAATAGGCCATGGGAATAAGAGACACAGCACAGGGAATACAGTCAATGGTACTGTAATAGATGGTGACAGATGGTGGCTCTCCCGGTGGTGAGCAAAATGTCACATGCAGAGTTGTTGAGTCACTGTGTTGTACACCTGAAACTAGTGTAACATCGTGTATCAACTATACTCAAAAAAAGAAACCTAAAACAAAACTCTATTATGTTTAGCTGTTGATACCGTGTCATGGTTTATCTGTTGTAATAGCTACTGTTACTTTAAGCAACAGAGAGGGGTTTTGGGGATTTCTCCAGTCATCAGTCCTGCAGAGCATGACCTTGGAAAATGCTCTGCCTTTCCAAATTCTCCAACTTTGAAATACATTTCAGAAAACCAGATAAAAATAGTGCCTGGGGCGATGGTAGCCCTGTGCTTGCGGAAGCCCGCAGTCTGAGCTGGGTCAGGTTCTATCAGGGTTGCCTCACAGGAAAGAGCGCACAGGCAAAAGGACTGAGGCCTGGGCCCCCAAGGGGGTATTTAGGAGTTTATCGGTTAGAAAACACAATGCTAACAGGAAGGTGGTTGATAGGAGCCTAGGAAATGCAGCCAAAAGGTAGAAAACTCAGAGTGTAGATGAAACAGGGCTCAGCCTCCACAAGTGAGTCTTCAAAAGCAGAATGATGATGGGGTGCCTGGGGGGCTCAGTGGGCTAAGTGTCTGCCTTTGTCTCAGGCCCTGATCCCAGGGTCCTGAGATCAAGCTCTGCTCCAGGCTCTCTGCTCAGCGGGGAGTCTGCTTCTCCCTTTCCCTCTGCTTCTCCCTCTCCCTCTGCTGCTCCCCCTGCTTGTGCTTTCTCTCTCTCTCTGTCAAATAAATAATAAATAAATAAATAAATAAAATGTTTAGAAAAGAAGAGCTATAAGCAACAAAACAGCTGGGAATGATATGAATGCAGAGGTGGGGAGGGGCTGCTTTGGTGCAACTACCACTTGTATAGTTTGCATGGCCTACCGCCTTCTGTGTATCTCCCCTTGGGCTGCCCAGGGCCCTCCCAATCCACCGGTCCTTTAGCTAATGCCTGGAAGAACTGCATATACAAGCATTCTACATAGGAGTGTGCCTTCCTCATTCTCTGGTTGATAGGACACACTCGGGGTGGGGGCGTGAGGATGCAGGGAAAATGGGGAACAGGGCTGGTGAGCAGGCTGCCTCAGTTACCCCAAAGGGGCTCAACAGGTTGACTCTTGGAGCTTGGTGCTATTCCACGTGGCCCCAGGGAGATGGGCAGAGCCCGCATGCCTAGTTCCCACATCTGGAATGCTTGAAGCTTGTAATTCCTGCTCTTTTTCTTTTGATGTCCCACTCAAGATGATCTGTATATCCTCCTCTCTTCTCAGCTTTTCCCTTTTGGATCTAAGCCTCTGGTGTCCAGGGCCTGGGCAAAACACAGTGAGACATTTCCCTATTAAGTCAATTTATTCTGAGAGGGGAGATGCAGAAACTGAAAGTAAATTCCACTGAGGATAAGGGCTTCTAATTACCTAGGAGAATGATTTCCTGCCCCAACATATGAGAGACTCCTTTCATCTGGTCACTAGTCTGCGATCTGTGAGGAAAGAGGCTCTGTACCTGATAGGCCTTAATGAGGGCTTCTAAAAATGAGAACGGGTTGATGGGAGTCGTTGTCTGACGGAACACTGGTTTTAATATCCCTAGTAGAGAGTGTTCTCACAGGAAGAACTTTATTGTGATCGGCATGTTGATTAGTCAAGGTCCAGTTGTCCATGGAAGCCATTACTCCAGTTACTTGAACAGGATATGGATTTAATGTGGGGGAACAAGGGACTCACGAAATCTTCAGAAGGGCTGGCAGAGCAACTTCTAGGCTCAGCTGCTGGGAATGACTAAGTAGAACAAGCAAATGAACTGGCCCGTCAGGAAGTTTCTTTCCCAGCAGCTAGACTCAGGATCTCACCACCTTAGCCACAACACTGAGACCCAGAATCAGCCACTAGATCTGGTGTCTCTGCTACCCTAGCCATGCTCCTGAGATCAGGAAGTTGTCATGATCTCTGTTTTTCCCCCGAGCCACACCAGGCCTGCTAGAGTCATTCACTGCTGCATAATGGAGGCCTGTCAGAAGGCCACCTTTCTCCCCATTTGATGAAATTTTCAAAGCGAATTCTCATATGAGTACACCAGATTAACAGAACCTAAATTACATTCATTTCCTTGTTTCAGAGGAGTAAGAAAAGAGAGCTTTTCACTTTCCAGCCTCTGTCATAAAGGAGGGCACACTAGAAAGGGGTCAGCAGAGCTATCTGGCAAGCCAGTCTGTAGAGTTCATTACTCGTCATTCTCTGCCCAGAGAAACAGCCCTCACCCCTGCCCCTGACAGTCTGAGATGGTCCTTTCGTGATATGAAACAGGCCCAGTTAGATAAAGGCGTCAATTCTGCAAGCAAAACAAATAGTAGCAATATACTGTCATTGGGCTGAGGAACATTGTGCTGAGTGCGACCTGCATTGACGTAAATGATAGAGATAATAAAAAATATAACAAGGCTAGATCTATGAAGTGAATATTACTGTCTGGAAAAGAAATGAAAGCTTGGAAATGGTTTTTGAGAAGCAACGCCTTAAAAAGTTGTGAAATCAGGCAACACTACATATATTTTTAAGGACACAAACATAGCCAAGACAATTTCCCCACGCGCCCCCTCCCCCAGTTTTATTGTGAAATACTTGACATACATCACTGGAAAACTTTAAAGTATACAGCATGGTGATTTGATTTACATACCTTTTGAAATGATTATTATCATAGGTTTAGTCAAGATAAATTTTAAATATATTCAGAGTGCTTGTCTGTGGTGAAGAAAGGGGAATAAAAGTAGAGATGTGAGGTAAAGGTGAAAAAAATAAAATAAAAATTAAAAAAGAGAATAGAGGGGCGCCTGGGTGGCTCGGCTGGTTGAACATCTGACTCTTGATTTTGGCTCAGGTCATGATCTCAGGGTCGTGGGATCAAGCCCTGTGTCAGGCTTCCAGCTAAGTGCAGAGCCTCCCCTGCCACCCCTCAAATAAATAGATCTTTTAAAAAATTAAAAAGAGAATAGCCTGTACTGATTGATGATAAAAATGTGCCAAAATCTGTGGGGCTTGAATAGTTCAACTTCTGGTTTTGTAACATTGAAATAGGATATGTAAAAATGACCAAAAATGCTAACTACTGGTAGAAGGCATGTATTTCAAAAGAATTTGCAGCTGAGATCTTTGCCAAATAGAGTAGGAATAATTGACTTAAACTATATTTAAAATATAAAAATTGTAACCTATTGGACAGGAGAAAATATTTGAAAACCATGTATCAGATAAGGGGTTGGTATCCAAAAGATGTAAAGAAATCCCACAACTCAATAACAAGAGAAAAAGCAATCAATTAAAAAATGGCCAGAGGAACTAAATAGGAATTTTTCCCAAACATCCAAATGTCCAACAGGTACGTGAAAAGATGGTCAACATCTAATCATCAAGGAAATGCAAGTCAAAACCACAATGAGATGTCACCTCACATGAGTCAGAATGGCTAGAATCAAAACCACAAGAAACAACAAGTGTTGGTGAGGATGTGGAGAAAAAGGAACCCTTGTGCACAGTTGGGAACATAAATTGATGTAGCCACTATGGAAAACAGTATGGGCGTTCCTCAGAAATTAAAGCTACCAGGGACGCCTGGGTGGCTCAGTTGGTTAAGCATCTGCCTTGGGCTAAGGTCTTGTTCCCAGGGTCCTAGGATTGAGTTCTGACTCAGACCACTTGCTCAGTGGGGTGCCTGCTTCCCCCTCTGCCTGCCACTCCCCCTGCTTGTGCTCTCTTTCTCTCTCTCTCCCTCTCTGACAAATAGATAAAATCTAAAAAAAAAACCAAAAACCAAAACTGACACTATTTAGTAAAATAAATAAATAAATATATATATGTGTGTGTGTGTATATATATATGTATATATATATATACATATATATGTATTTTACTAAATATGTATTTTACTAAATACATATATATGTATATATATATTTATTCCCTATATATATATGTATATATATACATATATATATAGGGAGAGAGAGAGAGAGCGACCCTACTTCTGGGTTTTATCCAAAGGAAATGAAAAACAGGGTATCAAAGAGATATTTGCACTCTCAAGTTTTCTTTAAAGGTTTATTTATTTATTTTTAAGAGAGAAAGCGAGAGAGTGAGTGAGCATGGGGGGAGGGGCGGGGAGAGAGAATCCTAAGAAGACTCCCCACTGAGGGTCCTGTGGGGCCCTCTAGGAACCTACCACGGGGTGTGATCTCCCGACCCTGAGATCATGACCTGAGCTGAAACTCAGAGTCAGAAGCTTAACCAACTGAGCCACCCAGGCGCCCCTGCACTCTCGTGTTTCCTGCAGCATTATTTACAGTAACCAAGAGAAGGAAACAACCTAAGTGTTCATCAGTGGATGTGGGGTGTGTATGTATGGGATAGAATATTATTCTGCCATGAATGAAGGAAATTCTTCCATCTGTGACAACATGGATGGACCATGAAGGCATTATGCTAAAGTGAAATAAGTCAGACACAGAAAGATGAGTACTCGCTTATATGTGGAATTTCAAAAAGCTGAACTTGTAAAAAGAGAGTAGAGTGGCTGTTATCAGAGGCTGGAGGGTGGGGGAATAGGAGAGATGTTTAACTTGCAACTAGTAGATAAGTAAGGCTGGAGATATAATGCACAGTATCGTGATTATAGAAAATAATAGTGTAGGGGCACCTGGGTGGCTCAGTGGTTTAAAGCCTCTGCCTTTGGTTCAGGTCATGATCCCAGGGTCCTGGGATCGAGCCCTGCATCGGGCTCTCTGCTCAGCAGGGAGCTTGCTTTCCTCTCTCTCTCTCTGCTGCCTCTCTGTCTACTTGTGATCTCTCTCTGTCAAATAAATAAAAAATCTTAAAAAAAAGAAAATAATAGTGTATTACTATTATCAAATTACTAAGAAACTAGATCTTAAATATCCACACACACGCACGCACACCAAACGATAATTATGAGACATGGTAGAGGTGTTAGCTAATATGCTGTTGTGGTAATCTTTTTGCAGTATGTAAATGTATCAAATCAACACGTTGTACACCTTAAACTTACACAGTGTTACTTGCCAGTTATATCTCAATAAAAAATAAAGTAAAAATTAAATATCAAGATTAAAAGAAAGATAAATAATTCCCCAAATCCCGAAAGACATGAAAATACAGAATTTTTTAGAAAGCTTGGAAAATGTCATACTGGGTTTAAAAATTAATTAAATGTTCAAATGAAAAGCCTAGAAATGTTCACTTCCTCAATTGTGCTAGAAAAGTGCACGGTGGCAAAATAATATCAGACTGATAAAAATTGTGCAAATAGAAAACTTACTGCATATGAAAGAAATACACAATGCAAAAATGAAGCATTTTAAGTTAGTTTCTAAGAATTCATGTGGCACCTGATTGGCTCTGTCAGGCATCTGACTTGGCCTCAGGTTATGATCTCTGGGTCCTGGGATTGAGCCCTTCTTCTTCTGGCTCTGGGCTTAGCAGGGAGTCTGTTTCTCCCTCTCCCTCTGCCCCTCCCCCAACTCAAGCGCATGTGTGCATGCACGTGTGTGCGCGCTCTCTCTCTCTCAAATAAATAAATAAAATCTTAAAAAAAAATTCACAAATTGGAAAAGCACTGTGATGCCAGAACAGTAACATAAAATAACTTTCAAATGAACACAATCAATAGTTACAAAAGCATAAAGTGCTGTTGGGAAATAACTCATTTTCAGAGCTTTTGCAAACTTAAAAGGTTTACGAAAACATTAAAAACAGAACAGAGAGAATAAAATTAGTTACCTTAAAATGAAATATAAAGAAGACGATCAGAAGAGTCACAACAAG
The DNA here is from genome assembly GCF_002288905.1 of Enhydra lutris kenyoni. Lineage (NCBI taxonomy): Eukaryota > Metazoa > Chordata > Mammalia > Carnivora > Mustelidae > Enhydra > Enhydra lutris. The sequence goes on from NW_019154107.1 coordinate 29,155,401, forward strand.
GAAACAACTCAGTAAGAACCTCAAACAAGTCTACTTGACTCATAAAATCATTAAAAACTAAACCCAAAGTCATTCAGCTTTACTGAAAGGTCCTAGTTATTGATTAGAAACATTTCATCTAAGACCAATTTAAAATTTTACACTTGTACTTTGAGTCCAAAGCAAGGGAGATACGTACAAGTAGCTGAAACTCTGTTATGTTACTGAGTTTCACAAGCCAAGCAAGAAAGCTCATGTCAAAACTTGTAGCTTGGAAACAGTTTGGAAGAAAATCCCTTGGACAATAAGTCGGTCACTCTTTCAAGAAATTATTTTTTTTTAAAGATTTTATTTATTTATTTGACAGAGAGATCACAAGTAGGCAGAGAGGTGGGCACAGAGAGAGAGAGAGAGGGAAGCAGGCTCCCTGCTGAGCAGAGAGCCCGATGCAGAACTTGATCCCAGGACCCTGAGATCGTGACCTGAGCCGAAGGCAGCGGCTTAACCCACTGAGCCACCCAGGTGCTCTCTTTCAAGAAATTCTGCATCACTGACAATCTTGGAGTCACAAAGGACAATACTGTGTGGAGAAAACATGGACAATTTCGACTCTCAGCTGAAAAGTGATTCAGGGTAGTCAGGTTATAGCTGTGAAGAAATGTCAGAAATACTTTTAGTACAACGCTGGGTGTTATATGCAAGTAATGAATCATTGAACACTACATCAAAAACTAATGATGTACTGTATGCCGGCTAACTGAACATAATTTTTAAAAAAATGAAATACTTTAAGCGATGTATATTGCTTATGTTTTTTTTGTACTCATAAGAATGACATATGAAAAGATGCTATGCCTACATAAGCCTAAAATAATTATTTCAATAAGTAAAAAAGTATCGGTGCAAAGAAAATGTTATGGTAGGTTTAGTTGGCAGACTTTTTACTTTTTATTGTAGCATTCCATAAAATAATGGTACATCTGACATCTGGGTCTCCATGATCCCCAGGGACATTAATGAGCCCCACTTTGTTGCCACCTCGCATACCCTCAGCCCTAGCCAGCAGGTGAGAGCCACCACTGAGGCTCTGATGGCTTGGTGAATAGTGAGTTTTCTGGGCTCCCCATGGAACTCGATCTTCTGACCTTGTGTTGTATCCATTTCAACATGTCCAGTTCCTTCAGCCTCTGTAATTCTTTCTACCATCTTCCAATCAACTCAAGCATTTCCGCTGCATCCAGTGTACGCTTCTGCCTACTCCAGGCTTCTAAGAACCACCCTAGCAAGAAACGTGCCCCACTCCTGGGGTGTTCTGTTAGGGTGTTAAGTCCACCTCTCGACAGAGCACCCTCCAATGGATAAATTCTTGACTTTTCAATGTTATGCTCTAGCTGCCTTGATCAAGTACCTCAAAATTCAATCCTAGGGCTACTCACCTGGCTCAGGCCATTATGTGCTAGCTAATTCAGCTCTTCTTACAGTACAGGATCTCTTTCCTTCCTTATCAGGCCCAGCGTATCTTCAGTTGGATTACACTGGGATTTAATACAAGCTCTTAGTCTGGAAGCCAGTAGAAAAGCTTGGGGCAGCTCCTGAAAAGGAAACTGCTTGTTGCATGGGGCCAAGCCTCACTGACCTCTTCCAGCATGAGACAAGTACAAACTCTTTCTAGGGAAGGATGCATTACCACTTCAATTTCAGGGAATTTCAGAGTTCAGGGAAATTTACAGAGCCAACCTCTTAGGAGTATCTGTGCAGAAGTCTCCGTCCTATTTTTCGGGACCCAGGTTGTTTTTTGTTGTTATTGTTTGTTTTGTTTTTGTTTTCCAGCCAGGGCTCTGACTTGAGCATGACTGATTTGTCTGGGATGAGCATTTAATCATCTGGAGGCTCTTATTCTCAAGGCCTGAGTCTGTCCCTCTGATGTATCTGCTCTTCTACTGAAGGAGAAAAGGGCATCTTTATAAGCTATCAACGAGGTCCTCTGGCTCTTCTACTTTGCCATTAATTGCTTGCCAACAGCCCTCAATTCCATTATCCCTTTGTCGGGCATCAATACAAATTAGTAATAACTGGCCAACTTCACTGACCTATCTTTCAGATGCCAGAATCCGTGTACGTGCAAGGGCATTCCCTTCCTGAAGACAGTCCCCTGGTCACTACTGGTGAAATCTTTTGTATTTGGGTTATCACCTTGTGGAGACACTTGGGAAGCTCTGCATTAAGGAAAAATCAAAAAGAACAATCCTGACTTTCTAGTTGCAAATGATCCAGTAGGAAAATATTCCCAGGAATTCAATTTCCTCCTGTTTTTATTCTTAATTCTTTTTTCCCTTTTTTAAAAAAGATTTTATTTATTTTAGAGAGAGAGAGGGATCACGAGTAGGCAGAGAGGCAGGCAGAGAGAGAAGGGGGAAGCCGGACCCCTGCTGAGCAGAGAGCCCGATGCAGCTGATCCCAGGACCCTGACTGAGATCGTGACCTGAGCTGAAGGCAGAGGCTTAACCAATGAGCCACCCAGGCGCCCCTCATAATTCCTTTTTCAAAACAATTTGTTTTGTGGTTTTTTTTTTTTGTAAACTTAACCCAGCTTCCCCCAATACTTAACATGTTATGCAAAAGAAAGTTGGCTTTGGTGCAATGTGTGTGCCTAGTTCTATGTCATTCATTAACATGTAGATTGGTATAACCACTGCCACAATCAAGATGCAGAATTATTCTATCTCTGAAAAGATCTTCCTGCTACCTCCCATCGTTATCCCCATTTCCTTCCTACCCACCATTCCGAACCTCTGGCAACCACTGATCTGTTCACTCTCTCTTAATTTAATCACTTCAAGAATGTTACATTAAGTGGAATCATTCAGTGTGTGACCTTTTCAGACTGACTTTTCTTCACTCAGTATGATGCCCTTGAGATCCATCCAAATTCTTGCATGTACAGTTCGTCTTTTTATTGTTGAGTAGTACTCCGTGGTATGAAGATACCATAATAGTATTCCATGAATGGATATACCATTCACCTACAAAAGGACATTTTGGTTGTTCCCAAATTTAGCTATTACAAGTATAGCTGCTGTGAACATTCAAGTACACATTCTTGGGTGGATGTAAGTTTTCATTTTCTTTCATTTCATTTGATAAGTTTCTTTGCATCTTTCCCAGCGCTGGTGGTGTGACAATTTTTTGTTTTAGCTGTTCTAATAGGTGTGTGGTGCTATGTCATTATGATCTTAATTTACGTTTCTCTAATGGATAGTGATATTGAATATCTTTCCATGTGCTTATTTGTCATCTGTTTATCCTCTTCAGGGAGCTATCTCAAGTCTTTTGTCTGTTTACCAATTGGATTTGTTTTTATTGTTGAGTTTTGAGAGTTCTTTGTGTATTCTAGGTATGAGTCCTTTGTCAGGTATGTGGTTTGCAAATATTTTTTCCTGGTCTGTAAGTTATCTTTCATTTTTTAGAAGAGCCATTCCAAAAGTTCATTTTTTATTTTGATGAAATACAATTTGCTAATTTTTATTTTATGGGTCATGATTTGGGTGTTATGTCTAAGAATTCTTCACCAAGCCCTAGGGCCTAAAGATTTTCTCCTATGTTTTCTTCTAAGAGTTTTAGAGTTTTACATTTAAATGTGAGATTTATCTTGAGTTAGTTTTTGTATAAAATTTGAGATCTGAGTAGAAGTTCTTTTTTTTTTTTTTTTTTTGCCTATGGATATTCAATTGCTCCAGCACCATTTGTTGAAAAGACTGTCCTTCTTCTGTAGAATTGCTTTTGCATTTTTGTCAAAGATCAGTTGGCCATACTTGTGCGAGTCTGTTTCTAGGTTCTTAATTCTGTTCCACTGATCAACGATTCTCTGTCATAGATCTCTATCCTTTTCCATTAATATGTCTCTCCACCAACACCACGGAGTCTTGATTCCTGTAGTTATAAAGGAAGTCTCAAAATTGGTCAGTGTGATTCCTTCAACTGTATTCTTCTGTTTCAATATTGTTTTAGCTATTATAGTTTTTTAATTGCCTTTTTAAAAAAAGATTTTATTTATTTATTTGACGGAGAGATTGAGAGAGAGCACAAGTAGGCAGAGCAGAAGGCAGAGGGAGAGGGAGAAGCAGGCCCTCTGCTGAGCAGGGAGCCGGATGTGGGGCTCGATCCCAGAATCCTGGGATCATGACCTAAGCTGAAGGCAGCCGCTTAACCGACTGAGCCACCCAGGTGCCCCTTTTATTGCCTTTTTATGTAAGTGTTAGAATAGCCTTAACTATATCTATTTAAAAACCCTGCTGGAATTTTTATAGGAATTGTATTAAAGCTACATATAGGGGCGCCTGGGTGGCTCAGTGGGTTAAGCCGCTGCCTTCGGCTCAGGTCATGATCTCAGAGTCCTGGGATCGAGCCCCGCATCGGGCTCTCTGCTCAGCAGGAAGCCTGCTTCCTCCTCTCTCTCTCTGCCTGCCTCTCTGCCTACTTGTGATCTCTCTGTCAAATAAATAAATAAAATCTTTAAAAAAAAAAAAAAAAGCTACATATAAATTTGGGAAGAATTGACATCTTTATATGGTGAGTCTTCCAACCCATGAACACAGTATGTGTCTCCATTTATTTAGATCTTCTATGATATCTTTTATCAGAACTTTGAAATTATCAACATATGCATCCTGTGTGTGTTTTGTTAGATATATGCCTTGAGATTTCATTTTTGGGGACAACAGCAAAAGATATTGTGCTTTTAATTTTGGTTTCCACAGTATTTGTTGGTAATACGTAGAAATGTGATCGACATTTTTGCATTGATCTTGTATCCTTCAAAATTGCCAAACTTGCTTATTAGTTGCAGGAGTTTTGGGGTTTTTGGTAGATTCCTTGGGATTTTTTATGTAAATAATCATGTCATCTGAACATAGAGGTGGTTTTAATGATTCTTTCTGATCTCTGCTCCTTTTTTGGTTTGTTTCTTGTATTATTGCACTGGCTAGAACTTCCTGTACTATGCTGAATTGCAGTGGTTAGAATGAACATCCTTGCCTTGTTCCCAACCTTAGAGAGAAAATATTCAGTCCATCACATTAAGTATGACACCTATAGATTTTTTTTTGTCAGTGTTCTTTACCAAGCTTGGGAAGTTCCTCTATGTTCCTAATTTTTAAAGGATTTTTATTGTGAATAGTGTTGATTTTGTCAAATACTTCTCTGGATCAATTGATATGACCATATGATTTTTCTTCTTTAGTCTGTTGATATGGTGAGTTACACTGATTTTCAAATTTTCAAGCAGCCCCTCATTGCTGAAACAACGTCTACTTGATCATGGTGTATAATTTTTGTATATATTGTTGAATTTTTTGGCTAGTATTTTGTTAAGGATTTCTGTGTCTGTATTCATGAGTGGTATGGGTCTGTAATTTTCCTTTTGGACTGTCTGTGGCTGATTTTGTTATCAGGGTAACAGTGGCCTCATAGAATGAATTGGAAAGTATTCTTCTCTTCTCTTTTCTGTAAGAGATTATATAAAATTGGTATTAATTTTTCCTTAAATGCTTGGTAAGATTGTCCAGTGAGACCATCTAGGCCTGGAGACTTCTGATTGGGTAGTTTTCATAGTTACACATTCTTTCCTTAATAGTTATAGGGCTATCCGAAGTATCTATTTTATATTGGGTGTGTTGTGGTAGTTCGTATTTTTTGGAGGAATTGGTCCATTTCATTTAAATTTTCATATTTATGTGTGTAGAGTGTTAACAGTTTTCCCTTATTACTATTTTTTTTTATTTCTTCAGGGTCTACAGTGATATCTTTTGCTTCATTGTTGATATTGGTAATTTGTATCTCCTTTTTTTGTCAGTCTTACTAGAGGTTTGTCAATTTTATTGATCTTTTCAAATGATCAGCTTTTTGTTTCATTAATATTCTCTATTGTTTTCCCATTTTCAGTTCTTTATTATCTCCTTCCTTTGCTTGATAATTTTTCATTTTTTGAAGCAGCTTAGATTACCGATTTGAGACTTGTTCTCTTTTCTACTGTAAGCATTTAGTGCTATGAATTCCTTTCTCAGTACTGCTTTAACTGTGTCCTGCAAATTTTGATATGTTATTTTCATCAGTTATATGCATTTATAAAAAATTTCATTCTTTTTTGATCCATGGATTATTCAGAAATGTGTTCTTGAGTTTCCAAGTGTTTGGAAATTTTCCTATTGCCTTTCTGTTATTGATTTCTAGTTTGTTTTTGTTGTGATCAGAGAACACAGTCTGTATGATATTAATTCTTTTAAGTTTGTTGTGGTTTTTTAGTGGTTCAGGATATGGTCTATCTTGATAACTGTACTGTGAATGCTTACGAGGAATGTACGTTCTGCTGTTGTAGGGGGAATATTGCATAAATGCCAACTGGATTCTATTGTTTGATAGTGTTTCTGAATTCTTCCTATGTCCTTGCCGATTTTCTGTGTAGTTTTTCTATCAGTTGTTCAGAATGATATGTTGAAATCTTTAACTTTCATTATGAATTTATTTCTCATTTTATTAGTTTTCTCTTGATGAATTTTGCAGCTGTGCTCTTCGATTTATACACATTTCTGAGTGCTGTGTCTTCTTGGCATATTAACCCTTTTATGATTATGTAATAGCTTCGATAATTTTTTTATTAATAGACTTAATTTTTTAGAGTAGTTTTAGATTTAAAAAATATATCAGATAGTACAAAGTCCCCATGTATCCCTTGCACGCTGTTTCCTCTATTATTAACACATGACATTAGTATGGTACATTTGTTGCAATCAATGTACCCATATTGATACATTGTTATTAACTGGAGTCCATACTTTATTCACATTTCCTTAGCTTTCCCCTAATGTCCTTTTTCTGCCCCAGCATCGGATCCTGGATAACAGTTATATTTAGTTATTGTATCTCCTTAACAAAATGGACTGCTTCTCAGATTTGGCTGGGACAGCTTCTCAGATTTTCCTTGTTTTTGGTGACCTTCACAGTTTTGTAGAGGTTAAGCATATTGTAGAGTGCTTCTCTATTGGAATTTGCCTCATGTTTTTCTCATGATTAGTGTGAGATTATGGGTTTTAGAAGGGAAGATCTTAGTGGTAAAGTGCCATTCTCATGACATCATATCAAGATTATAACCATCTATGTGATGTCGACTTTGATCACCTGGCCGAAGTAGTGTTTGTCAGGTTTCTCCACTGCTTTACTTGTTTACTCTTTCCAAACTATACCCTTTGGAAGGAAGTCACTATGCGCAACCCATAGTTGAGGAGGGAGCACTCAACCCCCTTGAGAGCAGAGTATCTACAAAAATTATTTGGATTTCTTCTGCAAGGGATATTTGTTTCTTTTACCCATTCATTAATTTATGCAAACATTTATTTATAACAATATGGACTCATGGATGTTTAGTCTCTGGTAATTTTCTTTGCTCCAAAGCCTACTTTCTCTGATATTAGTATAGCCAGTCTTGCTTTCTCTTAATTAATATTTGCATGACATATATTTTTACTTCCTTTTACTTTCAAACTACCTACATTGCTATATTTGAAGTGGGTTTCTTATAGACAACATATAGTTGGGGAATGTCTTTTTCCTTTAATCTCCTACTACTTTCAACTAATGGCATCTTGACCATTTTGATCATTACATTACACTTTAATGTAATTACTGATAAGTTGGAGCTTATGCCTGACATTTTGTTTCGTTTTGTTTGATCTCTTTGTTTTTGTTTCTCTGTATTCTTTTTTCTCCCTTCCTGTGGGTTGCTTGAACTTTTTTTAAGAATTGAATTTTTACTTACCTGTAGTGTTTTTGAAGTGTCTTTCTTTGTATTGCTTTTTGAATTTTTGCTTTTTGGATCACTTTTAAAATTTTTATATGACATTATATGTACATGGAACATTATATATATGTTGTTTGTAAATATGTGTGTGTGTGTGTATATGTGTGTGTGTGTGTGTGTGTGTGTGTCCACACACATTTTTTACACATACATACTTGTCACAGCCTACTAGTGTCAACATTTTACCAGTTTGGGTGAAATGTAGGAACCTTACTTCTTTTTTTTTTTTTTTTAAAGATTTTATTTATTTATTTGACAGAGAGATATCACAAGCAGGCAGAGAGGCAGGCAGAGAGAGAGGAGGAAGCAGGCTCCCCGCTGAGCAGAGAGCCCAATGCGGGGCTCGATCCCAGGACCCCGAGATCATGACCTGAGCCGAAGGCAGCGGCTTAACCCACTGAGCCACCCAGGCGCCCCAGGAACCTTACTTCTTTTTAACCTACTTCATTTATAATATAATTGTCTTACATATGTTCTCTGCATACACTGAGAATTATATCAAATAATGTTGTAGTTTTTTTTGCTTCAACCATCAGACATAATTTAAAAAACTCAAGAGGAAAAGGAAGATCTATTGTGTTTACCCATATTTTTACTCTTTCTGTTATACTTTTTCTTCTTCCTGATATCATAATTCCTTCTTTTATAATTTCCTTTCTGTTTGGAGAACTTTTTTAGCCATTCACTCAGGGTAGGTTTGCTGGTGGCAAATTCTTAGTTTTCCTTTATCTGAGAATGTCCTGGTTTCCCCTTCATCCTGATGGATATTTTTGCTGGACAAAGAATTTTGGATTAACAGTTCTTTCCTTCAGCACTTGAAAAATGTTGTGCCAATACTTTCTGGCCTCTGCGGTTTCTAACGAGAAATCTTCTGTGATTCAAATTTTTTTTTCTTATAGGCAAGGTATCATTTCTCTCACTGCCCTTTTATTTTGTCCTTTGTATTCAGAAGTTTGAGTATCATGTGTCTTGGCAGGGATTTCTTTATATTTATACAGTTAAGGATTTATTCATCTTCTTGAATCTGTGCATTTATGTCTTTGGGAAAAATTTAAGCCATTATTTCTTTACTTTTTTTGAAGGTTTTATTTATTTGTCAGAGAGAGAGAGAGAAAGCACAAGCAGGGAGAGCAGTAGGCAGAGGGAGAAGCAGGTTCACATTCAGCAAGGACCCCAGTGCAGGACTCGATCCCAGGATCCTGGGATCAAGACCTGAGCTAAAGGCAGATGCTTAACCGACTGAGCCACCCAGGCATCCAAGCCATTATTTCTTTAAATACTTTTTCAGCTCCACCTTTTTTTCTCCTTTCCTTTCCTAACTTTGATAACACAGATGTTCAATATTTTGTTATAGTCTCACATGCTTCTTAGAATCTATTCATTTCCCCCCCACACACTGAACTGAATTGTTCACACTGAACAATTTCTGTTGTGCTATTTTTGAGTTCACTGATTCTTTCCCCTGTCTCTTCCATTCTGCTGTTGAGCCCATCTATTATAATTTTTAAAACTCCAGTTATGATATTTTCTGGTTTTAAATTTTTCATTTAGTTCTTTTTTATGTCTTCTATTTCTTTGATGAGGCTTTCTATGTTCTTTTATTTGTTTCTATTTTGTTTGTAATTGCTTGGGAAAGTATCTTTGTTGTTGTTGTTTTAAAAGATTTTTTTATTTATTTGACAGAGATTGAGAGAGAGAGAGAGAGAGCACAAGTAGGGGGAGTGGCAGGCAGAGGGTGAGGAAGAAGCAGGCTCCCCACAGAACAGGGGAAGCCCGATATGGGACTCAATCCCAGGACTCTGGGATCATGACCTGAGCTGAAGGCAGTCGCTTAACCAACTAAGCCACCCAGGTACCCTTGGGGGAAGCATCTGTATGAACATCTATGTCATGTTGTTGTTGGTGTCTTTTGGTTGTCTTTTCTTATTCAAGTGGAGATTTTCCTGGCTTTTGATATAATAAGTGACTTTTTAAAAAATCGAAACCTGGACATTTGGGGTTTTATGTTATAAGACTCTGAATCTTGCTTAAATCTTGTTTTTTTTCTTTCTTTCTTTTTAGTCATGCTCTGGCATGGGAGAGGGAATACCACTTCATTGCCGTCAGGTGGAATGAAAGCTGAGGTTCCTCAGTCAGCCTTCATCGGCACCTGTGGGGAGGATTTTCTAATTACTGCTTGGCAAGGTGGAGGTTCGGGGTCTCTGCTGTGCTTCTGCTATTACCACTCTGGCTGAAAGGAGCAGGGATGCCTTGTTGTAGTTCCTCTTCTAACCTCTGCTTACAGCACAGTGTGGAGGGATTCTTGTAACTGGTGGATGGTGGTGAAAACACTGATTGTCCACTGGGGCTCCTCAGACACCACCCCAGTGGGGAAAAGAGGAGAGATCCCTTGTTATCACCAGGTGGTCAGACAGTCCAGGCTTCCCATGTGGTGTCCACAGATACTGTGTCAGACAGAGGAGGCTTGTCACCACCCAGGAGGAATGAAAGTTCTGCTTCCCAGCTTGCCCTACTCTGGAAGGGTAGAAGTCTGATTTCTGCACTTGGCCTTTGTTACCATGGGGGGTGCTGCAATTTATTGTTTTCTGTGGGGCTTGTCTGGAGTAGAGTGCTTGTTATCGAAAACTTTTCTATCTTGCAAGTTTGCCTTATTCCTGGTCCTTTGCCTGAGAGAGCAGGCTTTTCAGGAGGGTTTTTTTTTTTTTTCTAAACCTGTGCTGTTGATATCTCCAGGTTTTCTGCTTCTGCAGTCCTCAGTCTAGAATATATGAAGCGAAACAAAACCAAACCTCAGAGAAACTCACTGCTGTGTCAAGTCCTCGGTTTCTGATGTCTAGAGCCAGTCTGCCCTTTTCTGTCTGCTTTCCAGTCTTCTTATGTTCATTTTATATACAATGTTCAGGGTTTTTAACTGTATTTAGTAGAAGGAATAGGGAAAAATACACCAACTACATCATTCCCAAAGCAGATATTGTACTTGCTTTATTTTAAAATTTCATCTTAAGATGAAAGTATTTAAACATAGTCAGAAGTAGAGAGATTAGTGGAGTGAATACCCTTTACTCAGCTTCAACAATTTTCAACATTTTGCCCATCTTGTTTCCTTTATTCTCCCCACTGTGAGGTTTGTTAGAGTCTTTTAACTCAAATCCTAGAAATAATATTATCTCACTCAATGTGAGTGTGCATCTCTAATAGAAAAATGCTTTTAAAAAGATAATCACAAGCACTGGGTGTGGTGCAAAAACAATGAATACTGTTACGCTGAAAATAAATTAAAAAATTAAAAAATATATATATATGAAAAAAAATTGGACGTGCAGAAAAGTGGTCAGGAACTAGATGTATTTTGAACAAAGTGTTCAAAGGATTTACTGATGAGTATATGTGAAATATGAAAAAAAGGAATAAGAGAGTGATTACAAAAAAAAATTTAAAAATAAATAATTTTCGTTATCAAAAAAAAAAGATAATCACAATGCCATTATCACATTTCACTAATTAACAATAAATCCTTGATGGACTTAAATACAAAAAATACAAATTCATATTCAAATCTCCCCAATTGTTTCAAGAAGTGTTTTTAAAATTGGTTTTCTCAAAATAGGGTCCAAACCACATGTAACATTGTATTTGGTTGTTACCTCTCTTAAGTCTCTTTCAAAACCCTATAAATTTCCTAGGCCAGCCACAGAAAAACAAATACTGCATGACATCACTTACATGTGGAATCTAAAAAAGTCCAACTCACAGATGCACAGAGTAGAATGGTGTTTTTCAGAGACCAGAAGGTGGGGGGAACGGGGACATGTTGGTCAAAGAGTAGTACAAAGTTTCAGTTATGCAGGATGAGTAAGTTCTGGGGATCTAACGCACATCATGGTGACTATAATTAATAACACTGTAGCGTGTACTTGAAATTTGCTGAGAGAGTAGATCTTAACTGTTCTCAACATAAGAAAGGTAACTATGTGAGCTGATGAAAATGCTAATTAACTTGATTGTGGTAATCATTTCACAATGTATACGTATATCAAAACATCATGTTGTACACCTTAAATACATACAATATTTACTTGTGAGTTAGACCTCAATAAAGCTAAAAAAGAATCTGTAAGTTTCCCATCTTTTTCTCATACTGTTTTAAATCCCAGTTACCATTGAAGAAAACAGGTCATTTTTTTTCAATAAAATATTCCACATTCTGGGTTTGCCTGATGGTTTTTTAGTGGTGACAATGAACTTTTTCTTCTATCTGCTATATTTACCGTAAACTGGGAGTTAGAGGTAGACACTTGACTAGATCTGGGTTCAAATTTTAAAAAAATTTTTGGCACCAATATATCATAGGTGGTGCTTACATCAGGAGGCACATAATACCTAACTATCTCACTCTTAGTGATGCTATAATTGATCAGTGGTTTCAGGTGATAATCAGTTTGATTCCCTCCATTGTGAAATTCTCTATCATCATTTGCCTGAACATTTTTCATCAATTCATGGTCATTGCCCTAGATTAGTGGTTTTCAACCAGAGATAATGGTCCTCCATAGGACATTTGACACTGTCTGAAGACATTTTTGATGACCGCAACTTGGACAGCCCCCAAATAAAGACTTATCTGTCTGCAAATACCAATAGTGCTAGGGTTGAGGAACCATGGCCTAGATTTGTTATTAGGGATTATAAATGGTGATATACTAATTCTGTTATTCCTTTTGTGTTTGCTATCTGGAATTGTTGCATAAAGAAGAATATCAACTATTTGGTTACCCTGAAATATTGTTCATAAAGGAAAGGCAAGATAATTTCTTGATTTTTCCCTTTATTAATTTTTGCAATAATAATTTGGTGCCCTCGTATCAGCCAGGGGTAACCAATGTTTTTTAACGTCACTCTGAAATTATGTATTTCATACATCTGATGCTTGATTAATGGTAAATTTTTTTGATGTGCTTATTGTCCCAATATAGGCAAGTGGGGATTCCCCTCCATCTTGGGTCCTGTGTTCCTTTGACAAGACTACATTAGTCTTTGATATGCTCTTGCTTTTTGGCAAAAACAAAACGTTTTAGGCTCATTTTGTACATTTCTTGTGACAGACAGATGAACAACTATTTCTTGAAGGAGGATTGACTTCTTTTGGTGGGAAATGATATTTAGAGACCACAATCTGAGCATTAGATATACTCATTGCTACTAGGTTGTCATTGCTGCTATGTCTTTTCAGTGGACAGAGCTAGGAAACATTTATTTTTCCAGAAAGAGAAAAATAAATAGATAAGTTCATAATCTTCTGTAAGTATTTTTATTTCCCCAACTTTCTTACACAAAAGTTGGCATCTGTATACAATATTCTATACCTTGCTTTTTCTGGTTAGCAATATATCCCAGATATCATTCCCATAGAGATATCTGATTTCATAGTATTCTACATTTTAATTTACTAAAATTTTTTTCCCCAGTTTTCACTGTAATTTATTCAACTGGTCCCCTAGTTATTGACATTTGTTGTTTTTTTTCCCAGTCTTTTGTTATTATAGTGTTGCAATATAATGTTAATGTAGTGTTGCAATGAATGGCTTTGTGCATATGTCATCCTGTCCTTTTGATGGTGTATCTTTGGGTTAGATTCCTAGAAGTGGGATTACAGAGTCAAACAGTGAATACACATGTGATTTCTCTAGATGTTGCTAAATTTCTCTCTATTAATTCCAAATTTTTTTTAAAGATTTTATTTATTTTATTTGACAGATAGAGATCACAAGTAGGCAGAGAGGCAGGCAGAGAGAGAGAGAGGAGGAAGCAGGCTCCCTGCCGAGCAGAGAGCCCGATGCGGGGCTCGATCCCAGGACCCTGGGATCATGACCTGAGCCGAAGGCAGAGGCTTTAATCCACTGAGCCACCCAGGCGCCCCTTAATTCCAAATTTTAATATAATTTTGTTTGTATTGCTTTTAGTGGTTTTAAAAGGAACCAGATTTACTTGCAACCAGTAGTAAATAAGCCGTAGAGATCTAATGCACAGTATAGTGAATACAAGCAACAACTTTATGTTATAATCATCAAACTTGCTAAGAGACTAAATCTTAACTATTCCACCACAAAAAGAAATGATAATTATATGATGTGATAGAAGTGCTATCACTACAATGGCAATCATATTACAACAGAGAAATGTATCAAATCAACATGTTGGGCACTTTATATGATTTTATATGTCAGACACATTTCACTAAAAATAAACCAAATAAATAAAAACTTTTAAAAATTAAAAAAATTAAAAAGGAATAAAATTTTGAAAAAGAACACAAAGTGTGATTGGGATTTTTAACTACCAGTTTTGGTAACAAGATGTACCCTTCCCACGCTTCAAACTTGAAAGAGACATTTAGGACAAACACAAGAAGTCAGAGTCCACACTTCAGTGAGTAAAATTGGAGAATGTGTTGTTGATTGTGCTTCTGTCAAAGCTCAGGCCCAGGGCCCTGCTGCATCCTGCAGGGCTGACCTCCAGCACCAGACCCAGATTTGGGGATTCCCGAGTTTCCTTAGAGGACAGGGATACAAGGGTTGGTTGCTTGGCCCGATGCTGTGCTGGAACACAGGAGGCCATTCAGAGGCCGGAGTATGAAGCCGATAAATAAGGAATCAGAAGTGTAAGTCATATGGGGCAGAGGTCTGAAGGATGATAGAGTTGCTAAAGGCCCAGGGAAGCTGAGGCACAGACTACCTCAGGCAGCAAGAGCTGCGGGAATGGCTGGTTAGAATAGGATACAGTGTAACCTACATCATTGAGGTTGATGTACATCCCTCACAACCATGACCTTGCTCTCTTGGTGAGCCTCCTTTTTTTTCGGCCAGAGAAGGGCCCCAGCCACTGGAATCACAGATATATAGGCTACCTGGGGCTAGATGTGTACTTAAAGGAGACCTTGAATTCTTCCATTTTGTACCCCTTGCACACCACTCGGCCTGCTGCTTCCTTCTGTAGGGCTGGCACCTTCTGGATCCCGATGAGCCCTTTCCTCATTCTCCTGGTTGTTGGTGTGGCTCTGGGGATGCAGGGCGTGAAGCTTGTCCTGCTGCAATGGCAAGTAGGGGCCTCTGAGCTGGATCCCTGGACATCATGAATGGGCTGGTAGGGGGGCTATTCCTGAGCTTAGCAAAGTGGTCTAGATGAGATGGGAAGAGCCCTCCTGACTAGCTCCTAGACCCAAGGGCTCTGGTGCTGAGTGTACTTGCCGTTCCCCCCTGCAAGTGAAAACTTGCAGATAACGAATGGGATGTCAGGGGCCTGGATAAAGTAGGTGTCAGACCTCACGGTTGATGGTAGGTATCTTCTGAATGGGAACAGGTATAGAAGCAGAGAGTAAGCACAAGGGAAGTCAAGCTACTTAAGGATTTTGTGCTGCATTTGTACAGTGAGAATAGTATCAGTACCTACCTCATCAGGGTGTTAGGAGGTTTATGTAACTTAGTAAAATACTCCTAAAAGTGCCTGGCATATAATAAACCATCAATAAATGTTAATTATTTGATTATAATTATTGTGTGTAAATCAGGAATCATATCATGCCAATCCCTTGCTACTCCCCAGCCAAATGATTCCCACTGCTTGTGGGAGAATATTAAAAATCTTATACAATGGTCTGCAAGGTTGCAGGTGATCTGGTCCCTGCTTGTGTCTCTATCCTCATCTTATATCACGCTCCTCGTTCTTGATCACCAAACTCAAGCCATTCTGGCCTTATTTTCATTTCTTAAAATTATGAAGCCCCTTTTGGCCTCAGGACCTTTGCACTTGCTCTATGTTTTTGTAATTAGGAAAAAAAAAGTTAAAAAAAAGAGACACTAAATTCCAGAATCAAGAGAAGTTTGAGAATATTGACTACATAATAATCTTAAACATCATAAGGTTAAAAAATGAAATAAAATACAACAGTCAAATGACAAATGGGAAAAATATACTAGAGTATGACCGACGAAGGGTTAATAGCCTAGTGGTAAAGAATCCAAACTCTAGATTCTGACCACTGGGTTTGAATCCCAGGTCCATCATTTATTGGCTGTGTGACCTTGAGCATCACTCAATTTCTCTGTGTCTCACTTTCCTCACCTCTAAAACGAGGATGATAACAGTGACTACACCGACTTCCTAAAATTGGAGTAAAGGTTAAACCTATTTAAGAGAACAACTCTTGGCATACTTCAGGTGCCATATAAGTGTCACTTATTATTGTTAATAAGAAGCCAAAAAATAGGCAAATGATGTGAACAGATAGTTCACATGAGCAGTAATACGAAATAGCCAATAAACATTTGAAACTACGGTCATCTTCACCCATAATGACAAGAATGCATTCGTTTATTTCACAAATGCATTAAGTGCCAAAGAGGCACTGGGAATAGTGAACATCTTACTCTCGTGGCGTTTATAGTCATTTTTTTTATGTGTGTGTAATATTTAACACATCATGTGGTGATAGTGTTTTGAAGGAAAAGCAGATATGGGGTGTTATTTTATATAGAGAGCAAGGAAAGACTCTGGTATTTAAGCAGCAATCTGAAGTGAGGGAGAAAGCATGAGGATTTCTAGGGGAAGAGCTTTCCAAGCAGAAAGAACAGTAAAGGCACAGGTTTGGAAGCAGGAGCCAGCTTAGCTTTTTGAAGGAACAACAATAAATCCAGTTTGTTTGGGGCAAGGCTGAGTTGAGAGGACGTGAAGTCTAAGAGACTGTGGTCAGACTCTATAGGCTTTAAAGGCTAGGATAGGGGGCGCCTGGGTGGCTCAGTGGGTTAAGCCGCTGCCTTCGGCTCAGGTCATGATCTCTGGGCCCTGGGATCGAGTCCCGCATGGGGCTCTTTGCTCAGCAGGGAGCCTGCTTCCCTCTCTCTCTCTCTCTCTGCCTGCCTCTCCATCTACTTGTGATCTCTCTCTGTCAAATAAATTAAAAAAAAAATCTTAAAGGCTAGGGTAGGACTTGGGACATGATTAGGAGTGAACTAGAAAGCTTGCTATCATTTAGAACTGTAATCACCTATACATGACTGCGATCCAAATAACAAAGGCTCAAACAGGATGATGTTTCAAGTGTGTTATTGATTCTGACACTATCGACTGCAAGACACCCCATTACTGTATGTACCACCAAGAAAGGAAAAAAAAATGCCACCAAATATAATCATAAACTGTCAAAGATTTCAGAGATGCTGAAACAAGAAGAGGTGTACCTCTTATCTTAGAGTTGGTAAAATATGGCTTTTTTTTTTTTCTCCCGTAAGAATAGGTCCAGAGGTCATCCGTTTTTTGGTGGCAGGATGGCTACTCAGCTATAACCATTATATCCTCATTTTCAGGAGGAAGAAGGAGAAACTAGGAAGGGGGAAGATGCCTTTTTTTCTTCTGTATTGATTTTGTGAAAGTCTCCCCCTTAAAACCCACTGGAATTTTTATTGGCATTGCAATGGCTGTGTAGATCCACTTGGAGAAAACGGCCTGATGCCCAATATAGAGTGCTACATTGTAGCTCAATATGTATGTTACAGTCTCATTTATATTTCATAAAAGGTTAAATGTATAAGAATAAAGGTATAAGGATAAATGGATAAATGTATAAGATAAATACCTAAGATAAATGTATAAGAGAAAAGGATAAATGTATATAACACCCACTCCCCCTGCTTGTATCTGCATTGAAAAGTTCACAAAGCATACATAAGAAACTGTTAACAAGTAGTCATTTCAGGGGAATAGATTGGGTGTGATTGGCAGGAACACGAGAGGCTTTAACCTTTTGTGTTATGCCTTCTTCTGAACCCTTTTTAAAAACCACAAATATTGGGGGCACCTGGGTGTTGCAGTCAGTTAAGCCTCCGGTTCAGGTCCTGATCTTAGGGTCATGAGATTGAGCTCCAAGATTGGGGCTGCCCGTGAAGTCTGCTTCAGATTCTCTGCCTCTGCCCCTCCCCCAAAGTGCTCGCTCACTCTCTCTCAAATAAAGTCTTTTTTTTTTTTAAGAGATTTTATTTATTTGGCAGAGAGAGACACAGCGAGAG
The DNA here is from genome assembly GCF_002288905.1 of Enhydra lutris kenyoni. Classification (NCBI taxonomy): domain Eukaryota; kingdom Metazoa; phylum Chordata; class Mammalia; order Carnivora; family Mustelidae; genus Enhydra; species Enhydra lutris. The sequence continues at coordinate 29,173,290 of NW_019154107.1, forward strand.
AGGAAACGCAAGTAGGGGGAGTGGGAGAGGGAGAAGTAGGCTCCCCGTGGAACAGGGAGCCTGATGTGGGGCTTCATCCCAGAACCCCTGGATCACGACCTGAGCCACAATCAGATGCTTAATGACTGAGCCACCCAGGCGCCCCTCAAATAAAGTCTTTTTTAAAAAGCCCCACAAATATTGTATATATTAGTGTTATGATAATAAATATAAACCAGCGAACTTAAAAGTGGATTGTGTATTACCCGGGGATAGAGGTATTCTTTATGGGGTAAATTAGCAGACTTTTAAGAGAATCAACTTCTACTATCCTCAAATTTCATATTTCCTAAAATCAATCTGCCAGCGAACACATATGTGGTGGCAGAATCAAGCTGGTTCTCTCTTCCATCTCCTCTTTCGCAATGGTCCTTTTTGCATTTTACAAAACAAAGCATACCTTTCACCTATCCTGATTCTTACTTGGGTGCACTGCCCCAAGGTATAAAATCCACAGGGCTCCAGAGAGACAGTGCTGAACACTGTTGTCAAGGGTGAAGAAAAAAAAATTGCTCTAACAAATGAATGGGGATCAAATCCTTTTGCAATTCAGATGGCTTCGCATAAAGCTGAAGGAAAACCCCATGGAGCTGTCAGCTGATAAATCAGGAAAAATAATTTTGAAGACAAATCATTGTGTAATCCTCCCCCCTGCCCCACAGATCTCCAAAGGAATTCAGAGACTTGAGTAACATTGCTAAAACAAATGTCCATTCCCTTTTAGTTATTTATATAACCAAGGTTCCTGTGTGCTAACGTTTAACCAAACACAAAGTAGAAAAAGAACTGATGCTGAATCCTGTCTCATTCTAGTGATAAGCAATATTTATCCATAGAGACACCCATTAACTTTTTTCCAAAAAAGACCTCTAATACATTTTAATTTTTACATTTAATAATTACCTATCAGAATTTTAATATACTTACAATTTTTTGCTCCATCACATTCTAATACTAATTGTCATAATAACTCAAGCAAGAGTAAATTTTGACACAACACTTAGAGCTTTAGGTTCACAGGAACATTAAAAAAGCATTTAAATAGAAAAATATGTTTACATATTTTGCTGCAGGGAAAGATGATAGGATTATCAATAAAGTAATTTTGAGTGCAAAAATATTTATTATGTGGGTAAAATTCTATTAGAATAGAATGAAGAACTTAGGGAGAAAAGGAAAAATGTACAGCTCCCAACCATCAAGAACTCGTCTGTGAATTTTTAAAATGAATGATGGTGGCTTTCAAATCATTAAGGTAATTAGGTTCCACTAATTTCATGTAAAATTGTAACATAACAATTTTGTTTGTGAATGTTAGTATTTGTCAGGATTCACATTTGCAGCTGACATTTTTGATGCAAAATTTTAGATGTCAACACAAAAAGATGTGTAAAGGAGCCCAAGGTTAAAAAATATTTTTAGAGTGTATTTGGATATAAACCAATAGTTTTAGAGAAACGTACAAAACGTATGTTCAAAGAAGTGTCATATACTCTTTTGCCACCTTGTGGTCAGAACCATGTTCAACCCCAGTCGTCTCAACTATAATGAGGAGGGGTCTCTCCTAAGTCAGCCCCTTTTGCTAGCCTTCAGTCAGGTCTTTGTGAGGTAGACGCAGTGACATTTGCCAGGACTGAATGGAGACCCATGCAAGCAGGCTGACGCACCCCCCCCCCCCAAGGCACGTGATTCACAGCAAAAGCAACATGCAATCAGGAAAAAAACGTTAAGGAAGTACAACAAAATTTTGACTTTTCTCATGAGGACTACTTAAAAAAAAATCAAATGTCAAACTGCTTCCGATATTTTTTTTCTCTATTCTTTTGTTTTTGGTGCCTCTTCTCTGCTGGTGACCCAGACACTTCCTTAGTCTGCCTTTTGGGGAACCCAGCCCTGATTGTGGCCCTGGAGCCAGCTTGTTTGGTTCTGCGCTGCCTACAGCTCGCAGTACAACATCCAGCTCTGGGCTGGAGCCGAATACCCCTTCGCTGGGCGAATGATGGCAGAGTCTCAGGACTTCAGAACCTGCTGGACATGTGGGCTTCTACGGGAGCGTGATTGGGAAGGCAGTCAGGTTGCCATGGTTAGTCATCAAGGGTGGAGGGTAGACAGTCTTAGGCACACGGAGATCTTTCGATCTTTTTGATGTCTGTCACTTTGCGGAGGTGGGATGACCGTACCCTCTCCAGCCTCACTCTGCTCCATGACCTCAGTCATTTTCAGCAGCCGCAGCAGCGTGGGGGGGGGGGAGCAGGAGGATTCCTTCAGTGGGTGTGCTAGTTGCAGTTCCTCCAGTTGCAGGCCACAAAGGGCAGGCATTTATTGGAAGGATGCTGGGGTGCTTCAAGGAATTGAAGCAAGACTTGGCTTAGGAAGGCAGGGCACCAGGGCAACTCCTGGGGACTTTAGCTGTATGGGAACCAAGCATCCTATCCTCCTTCAGGGCTCCTAATTATTGACAACCAACTCCTGACACTAACCCCGGGAAGGCCGAGATACCACCTCCTCCCTGCAGGAAGGGGCCAGGCTGCAGGGCCATGTCCAGTGCTAAGCAAGCAGAAGTCCGCTAGGGTATACTCAGCCAGCACGGCCCCACGAGCCAGGCCGTGTGTACCGGGCCAAGGCCAGCCATCCCAGGACTCAGGGAATGGACTCTTCCTAGAACACCCTCTTCTCGATCTTTGAACACTGGCTGTCTCCTTTCCAGCTCTGTCCTGACTCCCTGGGACCAGCACCTGTGGCCACTTTGGCTAAGTGCCAGCAGCTCTGCGGGCAGGAGCTCTCCGAGGCCCCCAGACCCAGGCCTGCCCCTACCCTGCCAGCAGCCCCACTACCGACGCTGCTCTTTGCCCCCGCCCCTCCCCAACTCCCACCTGCTGGCCACCCTCCCTGCCCCGGGGCTCTGCCAGCCTCAAGGGGCTTGGGGCGGTTTCTTCCCCTTTCTCAGCTGTAGGGGAGGTGCGGGCAGTAGGCTCGGCCTCGTGGTGCCTTGTCCCTCCCGCTGCCCCCGGGCTGCTCAGCGTTCCCTGGGCCAGAAGGCTGACTGCCAAATCTTCCTCATGCCCTCCCCCGCCCCCCGCCCGCGGCCTTGGGAACCCGAGGAGGAGGTGAGGGGCAGGCACAGATTCCGCAGAGCGCCGATAAGATGGGCAAAGGGACGTGCCTCCTCGGACCCAGCGGCCTTGGGAGCTCGGCCCCTCGGGATCTGGGGTCCAGGCCCGTCCCCAGATTGGCCCTGGGGCTTCGTCCTTCTCGGGAGGGGCAGAACCCGGGGTGGGAGGGGAGCCTGGCATGGGGCTGGGGGCAGGCTCAGCTGTGGAGATGATGGCCTATCACGGTCTCTGACTGCTCCTCAGGACCTGGCTTCTGAGGGGCTATTTCGCAGCCCCAGAGACGTTTCTGGACTTGGCGATTCCTCAGTCCCTGGCCCCGCAGTGCTGGGGGGGAAGCTGTATGGACGAGGGGAAGGACGACGAGAGGGGAGGAGACGATGAAGGGGGTCAGAGCTGCGATTGGAGCCGAGAACTGGAAGCGCCTTAAAGAGACTGCGCGGTCCCCGCCCCCCTTCCCGCCAGCCTCAATGAATTAGAGCTGTGTTTCCCAAACTTGCCTGATCATAAGAATCCTCTCGGGCCCCAGTTAAAGATACAGGTTCCGGAGCACCTCCCTTCGCGATTCTGATTCAGTAGGTCTGCGGGTGGAGCCGAGGAATCTGTAATTTTAACACGCTCCCCACGTGATTCTCGTGAACAAGCAAGTTTGGGAAATACTGAATTAAAGGAAACGGGGCCTGGCTGCCGAAGCGGCCTCCGCTAGGGGGCTACGGCGGGAGAATTCCCGGGGGGCGTCGCCTGCTTCCGCCGCCGCCTCCTTCAGTGAAAGTCCCTTTTGGGTCCAGCTGTCACAGCCGCCGCGCTCCCTCAGGCCGGGCGGGGGACACCCCAGGTCTGCGTGGCCCCCGCGCCGCCACGCCCAGTGGCCGCCCGAGCCCTGCGAGCAGGGGGAGGAGCCGCCGCCAGTGGAGGCGGAGGAGGTAGAGGAGGCGGAGACGGCGGAGACGGCGGAGAAGGCGGAGAGGAAGGTGGAGGCGGAGGCGAAGGTGGAGGGGAAGGTGGAGGCGGCGGGGAAGGTGGAGGCGGCGGGGAAGGTGGACGCCGCCGGGAAGGTGGAGACCGCGGAGGGTCCGGGCCGCCGGCTTGAGCTCAAGCTGGAGCCCGAACCTGAGCCGATACCGGAGGCGGAGCAGGAGCCGAAGGGGGAGCCGAAGCAGGAGCTGGAGGATGAGAACCCAGCGCGGAGCGGCGGTGGCGGCAGCAGCGACGAGGTTCCTCCCCCCACCCTTCCCTCCGACCCCCCGCGGGCCCCCGATCCCTCTCCGCGGCGCAGTCGTGCCCCCCGCCGCCGACCCCGGCCACGGCCACAGACCCGGCTCCGTACCCCGCCGCAGCCTAGGCCACGGCCCCCGCCCCGGCCCCGGCCCCGGCGCGGCCCTGGGGGCGGATGCCTGGATGTGGATTTCGCTGTGGGTCCACCAGGCTGTTCCCACGTGAACAGCTTTAAGGTGGGAGAGAACTGGAGGCAGGAACTGCGGGTGATCTACCAGTGCTTCGTGTGGTGTGGCACCCCAGAGACCAGGAAAAGCAAGGCAAAGTCGTGCATCTGCCATGTGTGTGGCACCCATTTGAACAGACTTCACTCTTGCCTTTCCTGTGTCTTCTTTGGCTGCTTCACAGAGAAACACATTCACGAGCACGCTGAGACGAAGCAACACAACTTAGCCGTAGACCTTTATTACGGAGGTATATACTGCTTTATGTGTAAGGACTACGTATATGACAAAGACATTGAGCAAATTGCCAAAGAAGAGCAAGGAGAGGCTTTGAAATTACAAGCCTCCACCTCAACCGAGGTTTCTCACCAGCAGTGTTCAGTTCCGGGACTCGGGGAGAAGTACCCGACCTGGGAGACGACCAAACCCGAGTTAGAACTGCTGGGACACAACCCAAGGAGGAGGAGAATCACGTCGAGCTTCACCATCGGCTTGAGAGGACTGATCAATCTCGGCAACACGTGCTTTATGAACTGCATCGTCCAGGCCCTCACCCACACGCCCATCCTGAGAGATTTCTTCCTCTCTGACCGGCACAGATGTGAAATGCCAAGCCCTGAGTTGTGTCTGGTCTGTGAGATGTCGTCGCTTTTTCGGGAGCTGTACTCTGGAAACCCGTCTCCTCACGTTCCTTACAAGTTGCTGCACCTGGTATGGATACACGCCCGTCACTTAGCAGGATACAGGCAACAGGATGCCCACGAGTTCCTCATTGCGGCCTTAGATGTCCTGCACAGGCACTGCAAAGGGGATGACGCTGGGAAGGCCGCCAACAATCCCAACCACTGTAACTGCATCATAGACCAAATCTTCACAGGTGGCCTGCAGTCCGATGTCACCTGTCAAGCCTGCCATGGTGTCTCCACCACCATAGACCCATGCTGGGACATCAGTTTGGACTTGCCTGGCTCTTGCACCTCCTTCTGGCCCATGAGCCCAGGGAGGGAGAGCAGTGTGAATGGGGAAAGCCACCTGCCAGGAATCACCACCCTCACGGACTGCCTGCGAAGGTTTACGAGGCCAGAGCACTTGGGAAGCAGTGCCAAAATCAAGTGTGGTAGTTGCCAAAGCTACCAGGAATCTACCAAGCAGCTCACCATGAATAAGTTACCTGTTGTTGCCTGTTTTCATTTCAAACGGTTTGAACACTCAGCCAAGCAGAGGCGCAAGATCACTACCTACATATCCTTCCCTCTGGAGCTGGATATGACACCGTTCATGGCCTCGAGTAAAGAGAGCAGGATGAATGGACAGTTGCAGCTGCCAACCAATAGTGCAAACGATGAGAATAAGTATTCCTTGTTTGCTGTGGTTAATCACCAAGGAACCTTGGAGAGTGGCCACTACACCAGCTTCATCCGGCACCACAAGGACCAGTGGTTCAAGTGTGATGATGCCGTCATCACCAAGGCCAGTATCAAGGACGTTCTGGACAGTGAAGGGTATTTACTGTTCTATCATAAACAGGTCCTGGAACATGAGTCAGAAAAAGTGAAAGAAATGAGTACGCAAGCCTACTGAAGCGATATGCAGACCTACCTGTCATGGGAGATGGCAACACCCGTCCGACAACTGGCATCGAGATTTAAAGGACCTACTTGCGTGGCCCATGGGCCCGACAGAGTAAGAATTGAACAGTACCCAGTGTCTGAGAGGTCCTGGTTGGAAGAGAAATAGACGGGGTGGGAGAAGAGGCTCTAGTCTAAGCAGTCCCTTGAAGGAAAATTCAATGGCAGGAATGCTCTAGGCAGGGAAGGCAGGAGCAGGGAAATCCCGACACTGGTACATATCCTATATTCCTCCAAAAGATTGTGTGGGAAAGTGTGGGGTGGGAGGGGGGTGGTGTGGGGGGGGGTGTGTGCCCTTGTAACCGTAAAACATCTTTCTCCATGGGTGTTTCAGCTTCAACTGACCAATCACATAACAGTTATATGTTCGGCAGTGGGGGTGTGGGTGGAAAGAAAAGTATACAAATGCAGCCCATGACCTATATGGGTATGAAAGCGGAAAAGTGGAGGAGACAAGGATATCTCATTGACAAACACCTTTGCCAGTTTCTTTGTATTCGTGATTTTTTGTGCTATTAAATGCAAGATTAAAAAAAAAAAGCCCGTGGGGCTAGTGAAAGGAGAAGAAAGAAGGGGGCTTGTATAAGGGGAGCGATTGCTCCAAAAGTAGAGAAGACAAAAAAAAAAAATCCTGTAAGATAAGCGACCAGCACAGAAAGGCCTCAGCTAAGAGTACAGTTGTGTGAGTGTTAAAAAAAAAAAAAAGCTGTATGATATACTTGAGCAAATCAATGAACCTCTTTGCGATTGTTTTCTCATCTGTACAATGCAGATAATTCCTACCTTAAAGGGTTATTGTTAAAGATTAAATGATATAAAATGTGTCAAAGTATAAAGTAAAAGGCTTGGAACTTTGTAGGGGCTCAGTAAACGTTTGTTGGACCTGAAACTTCTTTGGACCAGGACCAGAATGCATCAGAGGTGAGGATCAGTCCTCCCTGAGACCGTGGACGGAACGGACACGCATCGTGTCACGTGCAGTATCTCTCTCTCACACACACACACACACACACACACTTATAACCCTCCAACACTGTCTGCCTGGACTGCTAAGACAATGGAGTCAACTATGGTCCCCATATAAGCGCATTACAACCAGTGCCACGCCAGGGGTGGGGGGAGGGGGGAGAGTGCCCCAACTGTCTCCCAAAGTCATTCTGTCCATTTGGAAGACCATCGTGGTGTTTTCATGACTCATCACCCTTGTGATGGGACTCTCAGGGCCAGTATGCTGCCAGGCTTCCCCATGAGTGTGTTTGCTGGCCCTTGCCTTCCCTGAGCATTATGCCTGTGGCTATAAGATCCAGCTGCAGGCATAGATCCATAGGACTATTTTCCAAAGCTTGCCGGTCTGCCAGCCCAGGGATATTGATGGAGTCGCACCTTGGTCTCTAAGCCAGAATAGATAAGACAGATGAGATGTCCCCAGGAGGGGGTGAGCACTGGCGCTTCCTTCTTTTCTCTCTAGTGCCAGGTACAAAGGGACCTATAACCTAGAAAATCTTGGGGGGAGAAAAACTGGATCAGACCCATGGGGCTTGGATCCACTGGCTCTGGTAGAAGGCTGGCCCCCCACCCTCACCCCTGGGGCTTCCCAAGTCTACTTTCTGGTCCACTCCTTTGGGAATACAGATTTATTTCTGTGGTTGTGGGTGCATCCCCAATGGGCTCACAGATTTTTCTTTAGGATGGGGTTGTGGCTCTTCTTGTACCTGGAACTGCATACTCGGCCCTGGCCCAGAGTAAGAGATAGTCAAAACACTTAACTGGGTGACTCAATGAAGCAATACACCTTCCTTTCATAACCGAATTTTTGCCAACACCCAGGGCCCATGATCCTTCAGGAGAATATGTCAAAAGTGTTATTTTCGGTATCTTGTAGGATGGGGGAGATCAAACAATGAGAGGCCTCAGGTGTCGCTTGACAACTTAATGCAGGGTATCTGACCACCTCTTGGGAAGACAGCCATGTCCTCACTCCTCATCTCTGTCACAGGAAGAGCTCAGGAAGCCATGTGCCACCAGCCTCTGATTGCTTGCAGAAACTCTCTTGCATTTTTCAGCTTGTTTAGTTGGAAATGGTTTAAACCCAGGGCTAAGTGGCAAAAGTAAAAATAGTATAGATAACATCTGTATACCCTTTACCAGATTCACCGATTGCTAACACATATGCACACTCCTAAGTAAGTGTGTGTGTGTGTGTGTGTGTGTGTGTGTGTGTCTGGACCATATGATGGTAAGTTACATGCATCGTAGCCCTTTGTGCCTAATGTACCTCAGCATGCATTGCCTACCAATGGGCATGTTCTCTACATCACGGTATATAGGTAAGAGCATCAGTAAATTTGACATTGATCTGGGGGCGCCTGGGTGGCTCAGTTGGTTGAGCGACTGCCTTCAGCTCAGGTCATGATCCCGGGGGGCCTGGGATCGAGTCCCCACGTCGGGCTCCCTGCTCAGTGGAGAGTCTGCTTCTCCCTCTGCCTCTGTGATCTCTCTTGCTTTCGTTCTCTCTCAGATAAATAATAAAATTAAAAAAAATTAACACTGGTCCAATACTATTATCTGATCTCCTGTCTGTACTTCAATTTTGTCTGTTGGCCCAACGACATCCTTAACAGCGCTCCCCTCTCCATCATAGGATCCGGTCTAGAGTGAGGTATTGCTTTTAGTTGTCATGTCTCTTTAGCCTCCTTTAGTCTGGAACACTTCCACAAATTTACTTTGTCTTGTATGGCATTAGCATTTTTAATAGACTGTTCCTCATTTTGGGTTTGTCTGACACAGAAAGTGTTTTAAGTACCCTGCACTCAGGAATAGTCCTAGGAGCTAGGAATGGCGCGGGCTGGGGCTGACCCACCTGTCTCCGCTGGTGCAAAGCACGACCACCAGAGGGAGCAGCTGTGCCTGGCCCTTCCAAATGGAAGCACACACCTCCTCTAGGAAACACCATTGTCCCTCAGCAACAGGGGAGCCATTCAAGCCCAGCCCTATGCCCCTACCTGTCACCAACCCCCAAATTGAGCCCCTGAATGTAACAGCATCAGCCAGGGCCTGCTTGCGGATCACACCACTGTGGGACCCGGGGCACCAGTGTATTAGGCAGGTATGTGTTACCTTGATTTCCGATGAAGAGTCAGGCATGTCTGGCCCCTTGGGTGGGTACCGCTGTGGTGGGGTCTTCTTGGCCGGGGGCGGGGGTGGGGAGACCAGGACGGAATGCCCTTGACGCCTTTATCAACGTCCCCCCCCTCCGTGGTGGGCACAGCAGCAGTGGGGAGGGGAGCAGGGAAGGGGTGAGTTCTTAAACAGCTCCGGGGGCAGCAGGCAGGAAGCTGGGGCCCAGACTAAGTAAGGAAAAACATGGGTTGGGTCAACAACAGATGGGGTTGTGACTTATGGGTGACTTTCAGACACATCTGGGCTATTTTACGTGACGGCTGGGATTCCGGTGTGAGCAAATGTGGGCTAGAGCTGGTGAAACTCAAGCTAATGTTTAACTCTGACTCCATCTACTTCCACAAGCTGGGAAGGCCAGGGGAACTCGGTTCACATGTAGATTTATGATCTGGGCCCCGAAGGGCACAGACAGCAGGTGAGTGCTCACGACGGGGGTTTTATCCACCCAGAGAGCTTAGAATGAGAGACCAAACAATGTGGCCCTTCCCTTTCACCCCTTGTACATGCCTCCCACAGTTTTTTGGCCTAACCTGGTTGAAAATTCAGGACCCCACCAACTTCCCATTTCCTGGAGTAGCCAAATGCTGAGACTTACTCTGGCCCACAGTTCACATATGCAACTGCCTCACTTCTTCTCCATCCACGGGGAATCCTGATCAGGGATGCCATCAACCAAGAGGTCTTTTCCAATCAAGAAAAAACAGAGTGGCCCCCATTACAACTCGTGTTCTCATAATGCAGTAGAGTGGAAGCCAACAACCTGCGTTTGCGCCAAATGTATATTCACACCCGGAAGTGAAGGCCCATGTCCTCTGAGACTATGAAGGTCAGGGCCCACAGCTGTATGTCATTACACACTGACCTTTCCAGGCAGGTGATCTGATACCATTTAAAAACTCTTGTATTAAAGTGTATCAATTATATAGGAGAATACATGTATCATAAGGGTACAATTCAATACATTTCTAGGAAATGAACAGATCCCTGCAAACAACATCCAGGTCAAGAAACAGAACATTGCCATAGTGAGGCCCCACTTCTGCTTCCTTCTAGTCAATAATAACCCCAAAGAGGAATCCCTATCCTGACTTCTTCCACTGTAGATGCAGTGCTTGAGTGTTGCTTTTTTTTTTTTTTTATGCCTTCTATAAATGGAATTGTTCAGTTTGTATACTTTTGTGTCTGGCTTCCTTTGCTCAACGTTTTAGGGGCTTCAGATCTGAAGTCCTTTTGTCAAGAAAAATTCTGGGGAGTGTCACTGTTTCTGTCTAATGAGCCAAAAGTGAGAATCCATACTCCTCCTAGTGATTGCTGACATACTGAATCCATTCAAAGGGACTCAGGCCATTGCAAAGTTGGATCTTGAGAGTATGTCTAATCTCAGGTATAAGAAGATGGTGGACAGAAAACAGTCTTCCAGAGAATCTTGGGATAATTTGCCCCAGAAATGTTGCTCTTGGGCCCTGTTCTGTTTAATAATCTTGGACCCCAGCCCCAGTCCAATAGCTCCTGAATGGGATACCCTATTCTGGTAAATCCTCAAACTTATATGGGCAGCAGAGTCACCTGGAGGGCTTAATACATAGATTATTGGGTCCTGCCCCCAAATTTATGATTTCAGTGGATCTGGGAGGTGGGGCTCTAGAATTTGTATTTCTTTTTTTAATATTTTATTTATCTATTTGACACAGAGAGAGAGAGAGAGACAGCAAGAGAGGGAATACAAGCAGGGGGAGTGGGAGAGGGAGAAGCAGGCTTCCTGCCAAGCAGGAGCCCGATGCGGGGCTCCATCCCAGGACCCTGGGATCATGACCCAAGCCAGGGGCAGACGCTTAACGACTGAGCCACCCAGGCACCCCAAGAATTTGTATTTTTAACACATTCCCTGGTGATGCCTCTGGTTCTGGGATGGCGCTTTGAGAACCAGTCATCTATTCAGTTCGTTTTCACACTGTGGTCCTTGGAGCCCAAGGACTCTGTGAAGATGCTCCAGTGAGCACCTTGGAGAGCACCCAAAGAACAAGGAGGAGGGTATATTGGTGAAAATCAGGAACTCTTAACCCCGCTTTTGACCAGAGCAGCTCCCCTGTTATTTATTTTAGATCTTGGGGTTCCAAGTAATACTTGAAGAAAAAGTTCTACCCCTAAAATTTGTAAAAGCTGAAAATCGCAGCGCTAAGGAGCTGAATACCCTGAGGGAACAATGTCTTTAAACTACATGGGTGGTGTATCTGGGAAATAATCCAACATGCTCTGGAGACCTGGCCTCCTGTGTGCCCTTAAACTAGATGGCCCTGGGTGGGGGGGACTTGATTTCCTTGGAACTTAAAGAGGTGCAGATTTATGAGGATGGAAGTGATAAGGGAAAACGCTTAATTATAAATAAGGTGCCAAGTCATATGAATAAAGAATTTTTTTTTCTGGCAAGAGAGCACACTAAGATGACATGAACAGTGTAAGGGCCTATTTAGCCAGAGCAGCTCCATCCTGGCCCTGCCCCTCCCCCCAGGGGAACTTACTTTAAAACAAGTCCCGGAAACCAGTCCCAGGTAACAAAGCCCAAATACAAGGGGGGGTCAGGCCAGGTGGAGGCATTCAGTCAGTGGGGGCGCATACTGTCTCCTAGCTACCAAGGAGTATGGGCCCCGCCCTTTGGGTGACTTTTGGGCGCCCGTTCTGACCAAGGTGATAGGCTAATTCAAATATCTACTATAGGGTAAATTGTAATTCAATTGGTCACTTATGTGTGACCTAGCAGGACTGTGCAGCTTTCTCTGTATTACAATCTCATTGGTCACCTGTGCGTGGCCAGGCCCAACCACATGGCCTTTGCTCTATAAAAGCTAGTCTGTAAGGCAGAGGGTGGTCGCCTCTTTGCAAGAGACATCCCTGGCCAGTCAGTTTGATTCTTGATGCTTGGTGCGAAATAAAGCTTTGCTTGACCTTCACTTTGTATCAGTCTCGCTCCTTTGACCATGGACCCAACAAACAGCACTCACCAACTCCGAACATATAGTAACACAAGATACATCATAACAAAAGTTTGCATTTATAGCTGACTGTGAAAAAAAAAGTAAAATCTGCAGAGAAACAATAAGGAAAAATTAAAACCAGGCTAGTTATTGTAAGCAGACATTGTAGTCGCCCATCTTGGTGTTGGTCCCTAGGGGCCGGGGCTTAGAGATGAGAATCTAAAGCCCACGTGGGTACTGGCAACTCCACTTCAAATCCACCAGAGCCTGAGAAGCTGTGACTCAAACCTCGCGATAAGGCCGTGGTAGCTCCTCTGTCTGTCACAACGTGTTTGGAAAGTGAGCAATGAAAAGACATACGCTTTCTCCAAAGCCACCATGAGAAATCAAAATCCCAGGCTTACGTTGTATGTGGATGTGAGGGTCTAAGCGCACCCTGTTGCGTGTTACGGAAACCACGTGCTGGAAGATTAAAATAAAAACGGGAGCAGAAGCATTCAAACCTCTAGAACCCCAGCAAGAGCCAAATATTGTACCTCTTTACAGCCCAGGGCAAGTGGCACCTCACGGAAAAAGACCAGAGCTGCGGGATAGGGGTTCAGAAACAGACAAGACAAATCTTGTACTTGGAAAGAAATGGCGCCGCGGTAAAGGAGAGTCACCAGTTGCCACAAGGAGTAGAATGAGCATCCCCAAGAAATCCTGATGGGGACGCCTGGGTGACTCAGTCGTTAAGTGGCTGCCTTACGTGATCCCAGCGACCTGTGATCAAGCTACGCATGGGTCTCCCTGCTTGGTGGGGAGTCTGCTTCTCCCTCTCCCACGCCCCCTGCATTTGTTCCCCGTCTCGCTGTCAAATAAATAAATAAAATCTTTTAAAAAATGAGAGAGAAGTCCTGATGGGAACTATTTCTCTCTCTCTCTCTCTCTCTCTCTCAAGAGGGAAATAAGGAGATTAAAAAAAAACCAACTAACCAACCAACCTAAAAAAGTTTAGCAATAATAGACTGTCATTAAATAACCATTGAAAGAAGGGCACCCGGGTGGCTCAGTTGGTTGAGCAACAGATCAAGTCCTATCCTGCAATGGGCTCCCAGCTCCATGGGGAATCTGCTTCTCCCTTTGACCTTCTTTTTTTTTTTTAAGATTTTATTGATTTATTTGACAGACAGAGATCACAAGTAGGCAGAGAGTCAGGCAGAGAGAGAGAGAGGAAGAAGCAGGCTCCCTGCTGAGCAGAGGGCCCGATGCGAGACTGGATCCCAGGACCCTGGGATCATGACCTGAGCCGAAGGCAGAGGCTTAACCCACTGAGCCACCAGGCGCCCCTCCCTCTGACCTTCTTCCCTCTCATGCTCTCTATCACTCTCTCTCTCTCTCTTTCTCTCAAATAAATAAATAAAATCTTAAAAAAAAGAGAGAACTTATTTACAAAGTAACTATTGAAAGATATACTTCAGGAAGAAGGAAATTGAAATCAGGTAGAAGGGGTGAATAGGTGGCAAGGAATAGCGAACAAAAATTGGTAAATGTGTGGAAATCTGAGTAAGCATTAGGTGTATGAAACAGTAATAATGTCAAATGAGCTGGAGCTATAAAAACAAGCTGGCACCAAAAACATTGGAGCAAAAAACATCTAAGACAGCAGGAGGTTATTAATATTTAAAGCATTTTAAAGCTCTCGTATTGTTTGAGAGAAAGGTACGGGTATTGCCTGAATTCAGACCTTGTTAAGTCAAGTATAAACGTTTAAACATTTAAGGATATGGGCTTCTAATTTCTGGCAATGGCAGGCTTGGTTCTTTGGTTCGACTTGCCTGTTGAAGTAATGGAATACGCTGCAAAAAATCTTTCAAAGCGAATTTAAAGGCCCTGATGAGCTGATAGGACAGAGGGAAACTTCTAGGCCAAATTGGGATGAAAGCTTGTAACCACACAAGCAAGCAGAATATGGGCACACACACCCCCCAAAGCCAATTTGCTTTGAGGGTGTTTGCCTCCATTGCTCACCTGAGCTTTGATTCAGTGGCCACACAGAGCTAGACAGAGAGAGAGAACTTAAGGCTTAGGGCCAGCCCAGGGTTGGAGTTTAACAAGAGAACCTCTCCACAATGAGCTGAGACCTCCAAGGGCCTACGTCAGCTGCATAAGGGCAAACCAGAATGCAACAGCCCCCTGGCCTGACAATCCTAGAGAAATTGTACAAAAGGCTGCCTTGGCACCAAGCAGAAGTCTCTTGCTAAAAAGTAAGGGGAAAACAAGAGGAGGGGATGCATATGTCTTTTTGAATTGGTGTTTTCGTTTTCTTTGGGTAGATACCCAGTAGTGGGATTACAGGTTCATGTGGTATTTTTATTTTTAAGATTTTTATTTATTTATTTGACAGACAGAGATCACAAGTAGGCAGAGAGGCAGGCAGAGAGAGAGGGGGAAGCAGGCTCCTTGCTGAGCAGAGAGCCTGATGCAGAGCTCGATCCCAAGACCCTGGGATCATGACCTGAGCCCAAGGCAGAGGCTTTAACCCACTGAGCCACCCAGGCACCCCCAGTATTTTTATTTTTAATTTTTTTGAGGAACCTCCATACTATTTTCCCCAATGGCTGCACCAATTTACATTCCCACCAAGAGAGCACGAGGGTTTCTTTTTCTCTACATCCTCACTGGCACTTGTTTCTGATGTTTTTGATTCTAGCCATTCTGACAGGTATAAGGTGATATCTTGTTGCGATTTTGATTTGCCTTTCCATATGGTGATTAATGATGTTGGGCATCTTTTCATGTGTCTGTTAGTCATCTGGATGTCTTCTTTGGAAAAAAATGTTTATTCAGGTCCTCTGCCCATTTGAAATTATTAATTTATTATTTTTTAAAAAGATTCTCCAGTAAGTTTATTTTGCAAACTATTTGTATTTTGAGTTTTATTGGCTTACATTGTTATACAGAAAAAAATGTATGCAATTTTGAACACTGAGCTATTTATAATTTTAATATGATTTCACACATATTTTGTTTATTTCTAATTGACCTTCAGCTCTTAAGTTTATTATAAGTATTCTTGCCACCCCATTCCACCCTGTCAACTGAGTCAAAGAGTTCAAGATACATGCACAAAACACACACGTAAACAGACACAAACAAGCCTTTTGTAAAGTAAATAAATATTTTGTGATGTAAATAATTATTCCTTTTTGGAACTTTCTATACCCAGTTGAAGTCTCTTCTGAAATTGGGATATTCACACTTATTAGACACAATCTTTATAAAGCAAGGTGTTTATCTCCTTTTTAAAAAAGATCTTTTTATTTTTTTATTTGTGAGAGAGAGAGAGAGAGAGAGAGCGCACAAGCAGGGGGAAGGGTGGAGGGAGAGGGAGAAGCAGACTCCACACTGAGCAGGGAGCCCTGGGTGGGGCTCAATCCCGGGACCCTGGGATCATGACCTGAGCTGAAGGCAGACATTTAACGGACAGAGCCACCCAGGTGCCCCAAGTGTTTATTGCTTTGAAACTCAAGTAATTCTTCTTCTTTTTATTAAGATTTTATTTACTTATTTGAGAAAGAGAAAGGGCACAAGCGGGGGGAGGGGCAGAGGGAGAAGGAGAAGCAGACTCCCTGCTGAGCAGAAAGCCCCATGTGGGACTCAATCCCAGGACCCTAAGATCATGACGTGAGCAGCAGGCAGATGCTTAACCAATTGAGCCACCCACATGCCCCTCAAATAATTCTTGAGAGGAATATTTTTCTTATTGATCTAAAAAGAATGGCATGTGGAAGGCCAAAGAGGAAAAATCACTTCAAATGGTCAAAACAAAAGAAGACTGAAAAATAATATATTTACTAGCATAGGGAGACAAATTTTAAGTATAGATTCTATTGATAATACTGATATTCAAAGGAATAGCTTTGGATCCATTGCCAAAACTTGGATTTTTCTCGGTCAGTTAAGGCCAAGAGTGTTGGTTTTATTTAGGAAGATACATTAAGTCTTTGAAGTAAGAATGATTGGGTTGTACAACTTAATTTCTATGTAAGTGATAGAATATACAAGGTATCAAATATAAACAGTAGTGTAGAAAGAAAATAAACTAGCAGAAACAGTTACTCAACCAATAGCAATAATTAAGACCACCATTTGAAAGACCTCCTCTACACAAAGAATGAAAACATACTGTTATAAGATTTTACAGCACACAAATGGATTCAATCCGAATTCATAACTGTTGCACTTCTTTCTTCTTCAGTATGAGAAGACCCATGTTGTTTCCTGTCAATTCCTTTTGTTGATTGTGTGAACCATCACAGGCAGGAAAGTCTTTGAATACTAAAACCCACAATAAGCTGCTTTAGTAAGACACACATCTTTGGGGCACTTGGGTGACTCATTCGGTTTAGCATCTGCCTTCGGCTCAGGTCACGATCTCAGGATCCTGGGATCAAGTTCCGCATGTGGGTCTGTGCTCAGTGGAGAGTCTGCTTCTCCCTCTCCCTCTGTACTCTCTCTCTCTCTCTCTCTCACTCTCAAAAAAAAAAGATCTTAGGAAAAAAAAAGACACAAGTCTTCAATTTTTTTTTAATCATCATTTTGGGATTTTCCTTTTGTATATTAAGATGAATCAAGCTATCCTTCTGTCATTTTTTATTCTGGAGGAATGGACAAATTGCAAGATAGCCAAGTAGTGCAAGTACACCGACGAAAGGCAATAATCGAAGCCATTCTAAAACTCTGAGCTGGGTGAACCTGGTAATGCTCTCGGGATGGGAGCTGTTTTAAAGATTTTTTAAAAGATTTATTTAAGAGAGGGAGAGAGAAAGAGAGCACACAGAGGGGTGGAAGGAGAGAAGCAGACTCCCCGCTGAGTGTGGAGCCCAATGTGGGGCTCCATCCCAAGACCCATGAGATTGTGACCTGAGCCGAAATCAAGAGTGGGAAGCTTAACTGGCTGAGCCACCCAGATGCCCCTGGGGAGCTGCTTTAGATACACAGGGAGCAGCACCTTCATGATAGGGGCCATGCTTTTCAGTACTGTCCTTGCCAGCAACGTCTACTCCTCTCCAGCCAGCCGCCCCCCACTCCCCAGTGCAGCTGCCGGGTCTGCAGGGGGAGAACAGAAGTGACAGGCATGCATCCTGGTCAGGGTTCTGGAGCAGGCAGATCTCTGCCCATTTTTAATCAGATTATTTGTTTTTTTTTTGTGTGTGTGAAGTTCTGTAAGTTCTTTATATATTGTAGCTATAAACCCCTTATCAGCTCTATCATCTGCAAATATCTTTTCCTATTCAGTAGGTTGTTTTTGTGTTTTGTTGGATAGTTTCCTTCTCTGTGCAGAAGCTTTTTACTATATGCATCGCAGCACTATTTATAATAGTCAAGATATGGAAGCAGCCCAAGTGTCCATTGATAGATGAATGGAAAAAGAAGATGGCATATATATATGAAATGGAATATCATATATATATGAGATGGAATATCATGCAGCCATAAAAGGATGAAATCTTGCCATTTGCAGCAATATGGATGGAGCTAGAGTGCGTTATGCCAAGTGAAATAAGTCAGGCAGAGAAAGACAAATACCATATGATCTCACTTGTATGTGGAATCTAAAAAATAAAACAAATGAATGAACAAACAGAATCAGACCTATAAACACAGAGAACAAACTGATGGTTGTCAGAAGAGAGGAGCATGGGGGATGGGCAAAAATAGATGAAAGAGAGTGGGAGATACAGGCTTCCAGTTAGGGGATGAATAATTCATGGGATAAAAGATACAGCATAGGGAATAAAGTTAATGATATTTTACACACACACATATATATTTCCTAGCACCTAAGTATTAATACATACATTTTTTTTTCAAGCGTAGTTGAAATACTAACCACATTCTAGGCTAGAAAGCAAGTCTCAATACATACACGGCATTAGTTTCATTCAGAGTACCTTCCCTGATTACAATGAAATTAAGTTAGAACTAAAAAGCAACCATAACAGCAAAAACTTGTAAAAAGTTCTTTGGAATGTTTAAAAAACACTTTTGTATAACTCATGGATTAAAGGCAATTCATAATCTGAATTAAGAAGTATTTAGAACTGAATGGGGCACCTGGGTGGCTCAGTTGGTTAAGCGTCTGCCTTTGGCTCCCTTCGTGATCCTGGAGTCCTAGGATCGAGCCCTGCTCAGCGTGGAGCCTACTTCTCCCTCTCCCACTACCCTTGCTTGTATTCCCTCTATCGCTCTCTCTTTCTCTGTCAAATAAGTAAATAAAATCTTTGTAAAACACCACAAACAACTTTCTAACAATAAATATAAAATTATAGATGAACAATTTTCTAGAAAATATAACTTTGCAAAAATTATTTAAGAAGAAATAGAAAGCCTAAAAGATATAGACAAATACAGGTCTTCTGCTGAGGTCGGAGACTGGCTGATGATGGGGGAGAGGAGGCAGGTTCTGGGTCTAATTGCTTCTTCTTTTCTGGGGAAGGAACTGACCCTTTAATTTATTGAGGGCTTATGACAATGTCAAGAATTGTGCTAATCCCTATACATGCATTATCTCTCTTTCTTTTTTGAAGATTTATTTATTTATTTGACAGAGATCACAAGTAGGCAGAGATTCAGGCAGAGAGAGGAGAGGAAGCAGGCTCCCTGCTGAGCAGAGAGCCCGATGCGGGCCTCAATCCCAGGACTCTGGGACCATGACCTGAGCCGAAGGCAGAGGCTTTAACCCGATGATCCACCCAGGTGCCCCGCATTATCTCTTTGAATCTTAACAACTCTTTGAGATTCTATTATTATAATCTACATTTTAATTTATTATTATTTTTTTATTATGTTATGTTATAATCTACATTTTTTAATTGAGGCAGAATGCACATCCTATAACCCCCTCCTTTTAAAGTGTACAGTTTGGTGGATTTTAGTTTAATCACAGGATTACACAACAATCAGCATTATCTAATCCCAGAACATTTTTATCATCCCCAAAGGAGACCTTGTCCATTAGCAGTCACTACCATTCCCCCTTCCCCTCAACCCCATGCAACCATTAATCTAAAACCTGGCTCTATGGATTTGCCCATTATGGACATCTCTTATGCATAGCATCATACAATATGTGGCATTTTGTGTCTGGCTTCTTTCACTTTGCATGTTTTCAGGATTCATCTATGTTGTAGCGTGTATCAATACTTCATTCCTTCTGTAGCTGAATAATGTTCCAGTGCATGTATTCGCCACATTTTATGTTTCCATCCATCAGTTTAGGGTCATCCCCTTCAAGTGGAAAGCAGTCAGCTTGACAAAAACTTTCTACCACAGTTGTAGAGGAACCCAAATATGGGCCAAGTGGTATGGGATAGGGCATTAACATCACCCCATTCAAGAGAGTTAGCAGAACTAATAATAGAGAGTGCAACTGTGTTGCTGGAGACAAGATCAGTATACAAAAATTAAGTATGCTTACCTACCAGCTACCACCTATTAGAATTTTTTTTTAAACTTTAAGCAACAAAATGCATAGGGTTTCGAAGGGATATCTAACAAAAGATGCAAAATGTGTATGGAAGATGTTAAAATTTTCCTTGTAGGCGTGCATGGGTGGCTCAGTTGGTTAAGTGTCCAAATCTTGGTTTTGGCTCAGGTCATTATGGTTGTGAGATTGAGTTCCACATCGGGCACTGCGATCAGCATGGAATCTGCTTCAGATTCTCTCTCCTTCTCTAGTTACCCCCCCCCGCGAATAAACAAATAAAATCTTAAAACAAATAAAATTTTTATTGTAACATGTACATATTACCTTAAAATGGAGAAATATGGCATGTTCATGGATTTTAAAAATCTCACTAATGTAAAACTCAAAGTTAATCAATAAACATCCCCAAAAGTTTTTTCATCTAACTAGAAAAAAAAAACTTTAGGATTCATACGAAAAAACAAAGGTCCATAGACAGCCAGAATAATTCTGAAGGAGAAGGTGGTACAGGATGTAGACAAATAGATCAATGGAGCAGAATAAATAAACCCGAAAAGAAAATCCACATATATATGGAAACTTGGTATTCAAAAGGGGTAGCGTTACAAATTAGTGGGTAAAGATAGGTCATTTAATAGATCTGCTGGGGCAACCATACCCCACACACAAACTTTCAGATAAAAACCTGTATGTGAAGAAAACAGGATGTTTAAACTTTCCAAAGAAAATATAGGAGGGGGTGCCTGGGTGGCTCCGTCTGCCTTCAGCTCAGGTCATAATGCCAGGGTCGTGGGATCAAGCCCCAAGTCAGAATTCCTGCTCAGTGGGGAGCCTGTTTTTCCCTCCCCTCAACCCGCTCACGCTCTACCTCTAACTCTCTCTCTCTCTCTCTCAATAAATAAATAAAATCTTTTAAAAAAGGAAATATAGGAGAATATTATAACCTCAGTTTCTCCTAAACAGAACACAGCAAGCAAAAGATGCAGCACAAAATATTTTTGATATAACTTGAAGCCAACAAAATCTTATTTGCTTTATATAGAAATTCTATACAAACTCCATCTTTTTATTTATATATAAGTTCTATGAGTTCTTTGAAGAATAAAGTTTTATTTATTATTGCAAGAGCAAATTCTGTTAATTTCATACAAGCTGTTAATTTTACGTCAAAAGCCAATTAAGAAATTTCAAATAGTTAAATAGGTACTTAGGTTGGCCGTTAACGTCAATATTAAGAGAACGTATTAGCTAGACAATTTTAGGAAAGTCATTATACGCTTTTTGAGCTAACTGATGTCTATGTTATTTTACATAATAGTCCAAGGCACAATAACAGATATTTGATCATATAATAATTTTATTATACAAAGATAAGAATTGTTTGCCTACAGAGCATTCATATTAAAATAATTTTTAAGATTATATTTAAATTTTAGCGGCTGAATTCCATTTAGACTATAAATCTTTTAAGAAAAAGCCTTATTTGAGAATTTCTCATATCTTGTGAAGATGGAATAAAAGCAAACTGTCATCTTTTCCATTGTCAAAATTTCATGTGATGGAAAAATCCCAAAACCTTGTGCAATATTCACCATAAATCTTCAGTTCATCCTTAATAAAGATGATAAAGAGTTCAAAGAAAGGGAAATAAGTTAGAGAAAAATGAGGATCCCCTCAAATATCTCATTCTTTCATTGATCTCAATTGAAAGTGAGTATTTAGTACTGAACATATGCGCTCTAGTCAGCATAGGAGTCCAGCTGCTGACAGTGTTGAGAAATTCGTATTCTTGCACTATGTCCAACTGTTAAAAGTCCATTAATAAAATTGTAATAGTAAAATGCTTACTGATAACATTTCAGAAGTATGGGACACCTGGGTGGCTCTGTCAGTTAAATATCTGCCTTTGGCTCAGGTCATGATCTCAGGGTCCTGGGATGGAGCCCTGCATCAGGCCCTGCACTCAGTGGGGAGTCTGCTCCAGAATTCTCTCTCTTACTCTGTCCCTCCCCCTGCTCATCCTCTCACTTGTTCTCTCTCTCTCTCTTTCAAATAAATAAATCTTTTAAAAAATTAGAAGTATTCTTGTATTCCAGGAGTTTATTCTATGATAATGATACTTGGCTTTGGTTTTAACTTTGACTGAGTGTCATTCATATATGTTCTGTGTACCTCTATTATCCAGAATATAAAAATCTCTTTTATAAAGCAGTAAGAAGGATGCACAAGCCCATGGAAAAGATGAGCAACAGATGAATAGGCAATTTGTGGAAGAGGAAACCCAGCTGGACAATATTCAGTTGTACTAGCAATTAGGAAATGCCAATTGAACAATACCAATTAACCATTCTCATACTCATCAGATTGGAAAATTTTAAGTCTGAAAATACCGAGTTGGCATTGGCAAGGATGTTAGAGTAACTGGGATTTTCATACACTGCTGGTTGGAATATATGTTGGTACCCTTTAGAGAACAGTTTGGAGGGGGTTTTTCGTTTTGTTATTTTTCTCTCACAGGTTTTGAGAGGGACATGGTACCAGCCAGCTACTGAGCTTCTAGGCATAAACCCTAGAGAAGTCTTGCATTCAGAATATTGCTTTTTATAGTAAAATTTCCACCAGTGAGGGAAGGGATGAACAAGTGTTGGTATCTTAACACAATTGAATGCTTTATAGAAATGAAAATCAATTAACTTGATCTATATGTACCACCTGGATAAACCCTACAGACATAATATTGAGGGGGAAAAAAAACCCAAGTTTGGAGTTGATACGTAGAGTTTGATGTTGTTTATGTAGATGTAAAAATTATACCAAACAGTACAGTTTTTATGGATGCATGGTGGAAGTATAGAAACATTGACAGGAAGAAGAAAAACTAATTTCAGAATCATGGTTACCCTGGGGGAGGGGAGAGGGGAAGTTACCTGAAAGGAGTACAAAGGGGGCCTCATCGGTATCTGGAACATTTTATTTCTTTTTTTAAAAAAAGATTTTATTTATTTATTTATTTGTCGGAGAAAGAGAAAGCACAAGCAGGCAGAGTGGCAGGTAGAGGCAGAGAGAGAAGCAGGCTCCCCTCCTGTGCAAGGAGCCCGATGTGGGACTCGATCCCAGGACCCTTGGATCATGACCTGAGCTGAAGGCAGCGGCTCAACTGACTGAGCCTCCCAGACATCCCATGGAACATTTTATTTCTTTAAAAAGAAAAACAGGGGCACCTGGGTGGCTCAGTGGGTTAAGGCCTCTGCCTTCGGCTCGGGTCATGATCCCAGGGTCCTGGGATCACCAGCATCGGGCTCTCTGCTCAGCAGGGAGTCTGCTTCCCTTCCTCTCTCTCTGCCTGCCTCTCTGCTTACTTGTGATCTCTGTCTGTCAAATAAATGAATAAAATCTTAAAAAAAAATAAAAAATAAAAAGAAAAACAATTTTTGTAAACATGACCCAAATAACAAAATTCAAGGTACATAGGTATTTGTTACTGTGTTCTGTGCACTTCTCTGTATGTTTGAAATATTTCAT
This sequence comes from Enhydra lutris kenyoni, assembly GCF_002288905.1. NCBI lineage: Eukaryota > Metazoa > Chordata > Mammalia > Carnivora > Mustelidae > Enhydra > Enhydra lutris. The sequence goes on from NW_019154107.1 coordinate 29,196,651, forward strand.
TACAGAAGTATGATTTATTGGTCTAACCCACATAAGCAATGCCAAAAAACTGATAACAAACTGTGAAAAATAGTTACAACTCATATCACACAGGGCTTATTTTTCTGAAATACTAAGAACTCCTACAAATCTACACGAAAAAGAGCACAATAAAAATGCAGGCAGAGAATATTGACAGCTCACAGAGAAAGAAAAAAATTCGCTCTTACACATAAATGATTCTCAACCCCAGTCATAACGGGAGAAATGCAAATGAAGACCAAATTGAGATGTCATATAAAGTGGTGAGGATGTGGACAGACAAGACAGAGGATATCATTTGTAGCCATTAAACTGGTACAGCCTCTATGTGGAGCCATTAGTCATCTATCAAAATTACACATTCACATACTTATACCAGGCAATTCCATTGCATATACTTTACCCTGCTGATATACTTGCACACATGCAAAATGATGTATAAAGTTATTTATTGCAACACTGGGGACAACCTAAGTGTCTATCAACAGAAGTCCGGTTAAATAAATTATGGTACCTCCTTCCAATAGACTGAAACGCAGCTGTTATAAAACAAGTAAACTCTTGGGGCGCCTGGGTGTCCCGGTCAGTTAAGCGTCTGACTCTTGGTTTCTGCTCAGGTCTGAGTTCAAGGTTGTGAGATGGAGCCCTGCGTCAGGCTCTGCGCTTAGCGGGGAGTCTGCTTGACTTTCTCTTTCTCTTTCCCTCTGCTCCTCGCCCCTGCGTGCTCTCTCTCTCTCAAAGAAATAAAGAAGTCTTTAAAGAAACCCAAACTCTTTATGTATTCATATGGAATAACTGGCAAGACGTATTACATGAAAAAAAGCAGAGTGCAGAATAGTAAGCATGAAATGCCACCATCACCTGCGAATATATTATCTATCCCAGAGATCCGGTTTTAATTATGTAAGCTGTATATGTGTACCTAGCATTAATCTCTGTCCACAAACTTGTGTGAAATAAAGATAACTAGGTTTTCAATAATTCAGTCTAATTTCTGTCCCTGAGCCCTCACTTCCCCAGTAATCCTATTTCGGACCTATCCCCATCTACCACCCAAGCCCAGATATTTTTAGGTAGTGCCAGAATATTGGAGACTGGCAGCTGGTCCTCAGTCATTTGTCCACGTAGTTTGCCACTGAGTAAATCTTGGCCCTCACAGTTCCAAGAATTCTCGTGGCTATCTGATGAATCTATGCCATGTTTGGGACATGTAACTTTCTTTCTTTTTTTTAAAAAAGATTTTATTTATTTATTTGACAGAGATAGAGAGAGCACAAGCAGGGGGAAGCAGCACACAGAGGAGGCAGAGGGAGAAGCAGGCTTCCCGCTGAACAGGGAGCCTGATGTGGGACTCCGTCCCAGGACCCTGGGATCATGACCTGAGCTGAAGGCAGATGCTTAACCAACTGAGCCACTCAGGTGTCCTGGGACATGTAACTTTCATAATGTTCCTATCATACCATCTGCTGAGATGCACCACACGGCAATATAGAAAAAAGTATGATCATGGCTCATTAGAGAGGTAGATGAATAGATAGATAGATAAACAGGCAACTACTGTGTATCAGACACTATACTGAACACTGGGTGTATAGCAGTGAACAAAACGTGTGAAAATTCCCGATTAAAGAGACTGTGTTCTAGAGGAAAACAAGAAACCTGGACTCCACAGTACTTTTATGAGGAAGCTGGAGTGGAGGTTGAAGCCTGTCTTTCCGGTGGAGCCCCAGACAGGATTTGGAGTTTGGTAGGAATGAAAAGTGACATTGAAAATCGGGGAATGAATTATAGCTGAGCCTGTTTCCCCACCCCGACCATGCCGGCTGCCCCTGGTTGCAAATAACACACAAGCAACCCAGCAAACACTGGGAGGCTCTTTTATAAAGATATTGTGTTGTTAAGGGCTTGAGTCACATGTATCTGATGAATCAGTGGCACGGGCAGGGAAGAGGTGGGGGGAGGGCAAAGGATCATTCCCTGGGGGAGGAGGAGTATTTTATCACCGATACTATTTAGAATTGCTGATGCTTGGGGATAAAAAGCAGACTGACTTTTAGTTGTTTATTATTATTATTTTTAAATTACCCAAGGACAATACACCCTTTTATTGCCTCACCATCCTGTGCCGAAAGCTGTTCCCACTACCTTTGCCCTTGGTAAGGAATGACAAAGATAGAGGAGAAATGTTCTCCTAGAACAAATAAGCTGATATAATTTGAGATAGACTATTTGGTACAATAAACCTATGTCAAGGATGTGGGATGCTTTACAGTATCTTCAACAGACAGCCCATCAAAATAGGAACAGTAATCCAAAAGGAACCCGTTGAAGACTATGTGTAGAAACTGGTGGAGAAGTGAGGAAAAGAGCAAGGAACATAAGAAACAGGCAAACGGGGGTGCCTGGATGCCTAAGTCCATTAAGCGTCTGCCTTTAGCTCAGGTCATGATCTCAGGGATCTGGGATATAGCCCAGCATTAGGCTCCCTGTTCAGTGGGGAGTCTGCTTCTCCCTCTCCCCTGCTGGTTCCCCCACGCATGTGCTCTCTCTCTCTCAAATAAATAAAATCTTAAAACAAACAAACAAAAAGAAACAGGAAAAAAAAAAAAAAGAAACAGGCAAGTGAACAGTATACATGATTAGAAGGTTTACCAAGGAAACATTAGAAGTATTACAGATATCATGATTGTATATAGCTATTATAAATATAATAATGATATGTAGTTATTATAGGTATCACAGTCAAGGGGCACCTGGGTGGCTCAGTCTGTTAAGCGTTTGCCTTTGGCTCAAGTCATGATCCCAGGGTCCTGGGATCGAGCCCTGCCCTGTATGGGGAGAGAGAGCCTGCTTCTCTCTCTCCCCCGTCTGCTACTCCCCTTGCTTGTGCGCTCTCTCTCTCTTTCTGTCAAATAAATAAATATATACATATATATATTTTTAAAATAAAATATTTTAAAAAGGGGGGACATAGTCAAGAAATACAAGGGTTCAAAGAAGACACGTCAGACAGGAGGGGTTTAAGAAAACAAGTTTATAAATCTCAAAACAAAATAGAAAAGAAAAATAAATTACAAAGCCACCTGAGAAGCAAGCAAGTGATCAAACACCACAACTGAAAAGATAGAAACATTGTGAAAGGCTCAAGGAAGTGACACTGAACAAAATTGAAAATATCAGTAGCTCCACGATGATAAAACTAAAGCTCATAATCAGGTAGAAGGCGCTGATGTGCGAAATTCTTCATCCCATCTTAGATACATAATGGCTGGACACATGGAAATAAAATATATATACCCATGTTCAGAATTAAGAAAGGGAAATCTCCAAGTACCAGAGACAAAAAGGGAAGGCAAAGTTAGATCAGCGACCTTGAGCTGAAGCGGAAAATGACTTAAAAGGGCATCAGATTTGGGCATACTCAAGCAGCAATAATGAAAGGGAGGTCTGGCGACCCCTGGGGATCTCCAAGATCCTTTCCAGGGCCCATAGAGTCAAAACTATTTTCACAATAATATTGAGACTATTTGAATTTATTACTCTCAAGTAAACAGCAGAGGTTTCCTGAAGCTACTTGACCTATGATATTAACAACAGATTGAAGGGCTATTGACTCCAGCTGTCTTCTATTAAGCCAGACACGATAGAGATTTGCAAAAATGTAAAACAATGAGATTACGTGTTTTGCGTGTTTTGAGATATAAAGTTTATTTTTTATTACAAGTATGCTACTTATTTAACATGTTTTCAGCATTGTTTTTAAACAAATTGACAAATTAATATTAAAAAAATTTTAATCACGTTTAACTTCCACTGAGACAAAAACTGATAGATATAACCGTACATAAAAATTATGTAGGATGTGTAAGAATTTTTTATTTTTATTTTAAAATTGACATATAATAAAATTGGCTTTGCTGACACACCGTTTGGTGAATTTTAACACTCGTGTATGTTCATGTAAACATCACCACAACCAGAATAAAAAAAAAAAAAACAGTTCTTCTACCCCCAAAACTCCCTTGTGCTAAAAAAAACCAGACCCTTAACTATAGAGAGCAAGCTGATGGTTAGCAGAGGGGAGGTAAGTAAGGGATGGGTGAAATGGGTGGTGGGGATCTCCCTCTGTCCCTCCCCCGGCTCTCTAAAAGTATAAAATATGATAAAATAAAAAACAAATGAGCCTATTAAAAAAAAACAAAACACCTCCCGTGTGTTATCCCTCTGTCATACTCCCCACCCCAGAGGTTGACCCGGAAGCCCTGACAACTACTGATCCGTTCTCTGTCACTGTTGTTACCCCTTTTTGAAAATAGAATCATATAATACGTAACCCTGTGAGGCTTGATTCTTTCAGCATAATGCCTTTGAGATTCATTCAAATTGAGATCCATCAATAGTTCATTCTTTTTTATTGCCAAGTAGTACTGCAGTTTGTTTATCCCTTTACCTGCTGGAGAACATTTGGGTTATTCCTACCTTGGGGCTATTACAAATCAAGCTGCTATGAACATTCATGTACAGGTTTCATGTGAATATTTCTCTAAGGTAAATACCCAGGAATGAGAGGGCAGGATCATATGATGAGTATATGTTTAACTTCAGGAGGAAAAAAAACCCTTTCAACTGTTTTCCCAAGTGGCTATAGAACATGTTACCATGCTGAAGAGCAATATAGAAAAGTTCCAGTTGCTCTGGATTCTTGCTGACAGTTGGTTTTGCCAGTATTTTTTATTTTACTTTAAAATTTTTTTTTATTTTTTATTTTTTTAAAGATTTTATTTATTTATTTGACAGAGAAAGATCACAAGTAGGCAGAGAGGCAGGCAGAGAGAGAGAGGGAAGCAGGCTCCCCGCCGAGCAGAGTCTCCAATGTGGGGCTGGATCCCAGGACCCTGAGATCGAAGGCAGAGGCTTAACCCACTGAGTCGCCCAGGCGCTCTATTTTACTTTTTAAAAAAATTATTTCCTCTCTCTTTTTTAAAAATTTATTTTATTTTATTTTTTGTGTGTTTTATTTATTATTATTATTATTATTATTTTAGAGAGAGACCATGAATGAACATGAGCAGGGGTGGGGCAGAAGAAGAGAGTGAGAGAGAATCTTTTTTTTTTTTTAAAGATTTTATTTATTTATTTGACAGACAGAGATCACAAGTAGGCAGAGAGGCAGGCAGAGAGAGAGAGAGAGGAGGAAGCAGGCTCCCTGCTGAGCAGAGAGCCCGACGTGGGAGTCGATCCCAGGACCCTGGAATCATGACCTGAGCTGAAGGCAGAGGCTTTATCCCACTGAGCCACCCAGGAGCCCCAAGAGTGAGAGAGAATCTTAAGCAGGGTCCATGTCTGGAGCTCCGCCAGGGGCTCAATCTCAGGACGCTGAGGTCATGACCTGGGCTGAAACCAACAATGTGTTGCTGAATGACTGAGCCACCCAGGCACCTGCAGTATTTTTTTATTTTAGCCATTCTAATAAATGTGTAGTTGTAGCTCATCATGGTTTTAATATGTATTTTTCTAATGGCTAATGATGTTGAAAATCTTTTTATGTGCTTATTTCTATTCATATATCCTCTTTGCTGATGGACTTGTTTAAGTCTTTTGGGCATTTTCTAATGGAGTTTTAATTTTCTTACTGAGTTTTGACAGTTCTTTATATATGCTGGATACAAGTCCTTTGTCAGGTATGGGAATTGCAAATATTTCCTCTTGTCTGGAGCTCCTCTTATCATTCTTTTAACAGAATAGAACAAAATATTGTGATTTTTAAAAAAGATTTTATTTATTTGTCAGAGAGAGAGAGAGTGCATAAGCAGGGGGAATGGCAGGCAGAGGGAGAAAGAAGCAGGCTCCCCACTGAGCAAGGAGCCCAGTGCTCCATCCCAGGACCCTGGGATCATGGCCTGAGCCTAAGGCAGACGGTTAATCGACTGAGCCACCCAGGCATCCCAAAACTGTGATTTTCATGAAGTCTAATCTGACCTTTTTTCCCTTTTATGGATCATCCTTTTGGTGTCATGTGAAAAAAACTGCCTAACTCCAGGTCATGAAGCTATTTCTCCTATGTTTTCAGTTAGAAGTTTCATGTTTTATTTTTTATATTTACATCAATTTTTGATTTTTAGTTAATTTTTATGTAAGATGGGAGGTTAAGGTTGAGTTCATTTTTTTTTCAGTACATGGAAATTCAGTTTTTCCAATGTCATTTGTTGAAAAGACTTTGCTTTCTCAGGGCACTTGTTGAGATGAGCTCCGGGTGTTTTTTGGAAGGGATGAATCACTACATTTGACACCTGAAATGAATATTACACTGTATGTTAACTAATTGGAATTTTAATAAAAACTTGGTGAGAATGAAGACTCAATCCTTTTTCAGTTGAATTGTCTTAACACCTTTGTCAACAATCAATTGGTCATACCGGTGTGGTTCTATGTCTGGATGCTGTCCTGCATTGATATGTGTGTGTGTCCCCTCACCAGTACTGCACTGTCTTGATTTCTGCAACTTCATAGTAAGTTCATGAGGCCATGAGGCAGGAACTGATTTCCATCCACTAAGCCATGAGCCACCCTTTCACACAAAGGGAACTAGTAAAATGTCACCCACAAGACCAGAAATATGGCAAGGAAATTCACCATTTATTCAGGAAGATAAGCGGAAAATAGTCACCTCTGAAAAAAAAGAGCGGTGCTTATAATGAACAACTTCAAAATCATCAGAGAAATAGACAGGGATTTCTTTTTTAAGTGATTGATCCAAAAGGAGGGAGGAATGGAGCAGGGAAAAGAAGAAAATATGGTTCAAAGAAAACACAGGGACTCGTTTTTTTTCTGATCACGGTGGAGTAAAAGGAGCTGGGTTTAGCTTTTTGTCTTAAACAACTAAAAATAATGTATAAATTATAGAAAACAATGGTTTTCAGGCATTGGACATCAGGCAGCAAAGGACACTGGCCCTTGAGAGAAAGGAAACAAACAAAGTGAACCCTATGATTACTTCTGCTTACTGTTTGGAGAGTTTTCAGGTCATAGCACAGGCGGGGAGATTCTAAAGAGAGCCTGGCAGTCTCCCTGAATCAAGAACACAGAATGGGAAATTCAAGGAGCACAAGGTTATTAGATTTTCAGCACAGAGTAGTATGTGTGTGTGTGTGTGTGTGTGTGTGTGTGTGTGTGTGTGTATGTGTAAAAGAGAGAGAATGCCACAAGCTCAAGCACTTTGGAAATACGCAGAAGGTTCTCCTTGGGTCTTCAGCTAGTACTGAGCAGCACAGGTGTATAAGGAAACTACCTGAGGCTAGGGAATGCATTGCAAGAAATGAGCATGGAGAAAACATCCTGGAGCTCAAACAGGGCTGGGAGGGGTTCATCTCCCTCATATCCAGAGTGGAGAAACCTTGTAATGCACGGGGTTTTGGGTACAGTGCTCAGAAGAGTAGTGCCTCCGTAGAGAACACTATTAGCCATAAATGACTGTTATGATCTACTGGGAAAAAATTAAAAATAAAATTTCCTGCCAGTCCAGGAAATCCTCTGCTTGAATATAGAAAAGATAGAAAACAGGTTTATTATTGAATAAGCATTAAACCAGACTGTGATACATTACAGACAATCTGCTAATGAGATTGCAAAGCCAGAAATAAATCCCATTCTTATGGATGTAATTTATTCATTACATACATGTTCTTAAAATAAATGGTAAATTGTCCTTATGTAAGAGGACCTGAAAGCACTGTTTGCTATACACCCTTCCATAGTTCATCCGAAGTTCACCTAGTAATTGGAGTAGCCATCTGTGCTGGTTAATTGCCTTTATCTAAAGGAAAAAGAAAACTTCTCTTATTTCTACAACACGCAGGTGCTTACGGCTTAGAGCAAGGTGCTTAGGCTAAAATCCCAGGATGACAGAGAAATATGGGGGCGCTATCTTCCTTGATGTGTACATTTCAAAGAGATGGCTCCCAGTCCCTTAAGAAAAACAGTTCTGGGTTCCAAGGCTGGCAAGAGGCTTATTCCGTCCTCAAAAAGATTTACATGCATATCAAAGGGACAGAGGAAGGATTCACCAACACCACATTTCTCAGGAAATACTCTAAGAAAAAGTAGGGAGAAAAGTGCTCTTTCCTTTTTGGCAACAGGGGAAGTTCCATTTTATTTTTATTTACCCTTCCAGATTTTACCTTACAAATGTTAAAAGCAAGACTCGAAAGGGTCAGACTCTTGCCAAATAACTTGCCTGCCTCCCAGAAAAAGCTAAAAATTATTCAAAGAAATACAGAAAAGTTCAGTACCAAACAACATGAAACTCACAATTTTGGCACCCAATAAAAATTTACCAGGTATACAAAGAAGCAGGAAAATATGACTTATAATAAGAAAACTATAATCAACAGTAATAGACCCCAAAATGACACAGATGATAAAATTAGTAGACAAAGCCATTAAAATAACTGTTAAAACATATTTCATATATGGAAAGCATATAGGAAAGCCTGAGTACATTAAATGGAGAAATGGAAGATATAAGTAAAAATCCACATTGAATTTGCAGAGATGAAAATATATGTTTATAATATGAAAGCAACAATGTGACTCAAAAAGAAACACACAGAAGAAAAATCTGAAAATAAATGAACAGGACATTAGTGGCCATGGGACAACTGCAAGCAACCTAATACAGTTACGATTCTCAGGAGAGGAGAGAGAGAAGGGCAAAGAAAAACTATTAGGAGAAATAATGGCTAAAATGATCCCAAATATGATAAATCCTTAAGCTCACAAATCCAAGAAACAACAGACTCCAAGCACAAGAAACCCAAAGAAAACTACAGTAAGGCACACCAACGTCAAGTTGCTCAAAAAAATACTGATAAAGAAAAAGAAAATTCCTAAAAGGAACCAGAAAAAAAGACACATTATGTGCAGAGGAACAAAAATAAAAATGATTCATATTTTTCACCAGAAACCAGATAAAGGCAGAAAACAGTGATGCAACATTTTTAAAGAGCCAGAAAAAAAAAAAAACCCAAAACCCTCAACCTAGAGTTGTATGCCTACCCAGCAGTCATATTTTCAAAAAGAAGGACAGATAAAGACCTTTGCAGACACACAGAAGTGGAAATAATCCTTCACCAGCAGCAGTACTACAAAAAAATGCTAAAGGATGTTTTTCAGGGACGCCTGGGTAGCTCAGTCATTAAGCGTCTGCCTTTGGCTCGGGTCATGGTCCCAGGGTCCTGGGATCAAGCCCACATCGGGCTCCCTGCTCCTCGGGAAACCTGCTTCTCCCTCTCCCACTCCCCCTGCTTGTGTTCCCTCTCGCGCTGTCTCTCTCTCTGTCAAATGAATAGATAAAAATCTTAAAAAAATAAAAAATAAAAATAAATAAAAGGATGTCTTTCAGGAAGAAAGAAAATACCAGGTGGAAACCTGGATCTGCAAAAAGAAATTAAGAGGTTGAGGGGCTCCTGGGTGGTTCAGTCAGTTAAGCGTCTGCCTTCAGGTCTGGTCATGATCCCAGGGTCCTGAGATTGAGTCTCTCATTGGGCTCCCTGCTCAGTGAGGAGCCTGCTTCTCTCTGCCTGCTGCTCCCTCTGCTTGTGCTCTCTCTGACAAAAGAATAAATAAAATCTTAAAAAAATAATAAAAAAAGAAAGGCCTCAAGTAAATAACCTAAGCTTCCATTTTAAGAAACTAGAAAAAGAGAAACAAATCAAACACATTAAACAGAAGAATAGAAATAATAAATATTAGGGAGGAAATCACTTATTATAAAATAAAAAAAATAAGAAAAAAAATCAATGAAACCAAAAGCAGGCTCTTTCAAAAAAATTAGTATAATTAATAAGCCTCCATTCAGGGGTTCCTGGGTGGCTCAGTCGGTTAAGCATCTGCCTTCAGCTCAGGTCATGATCCCAGGGTCCTGGGGTCAAACCTGCATCGGGCTCCCTGCTTAGTGGGGAGACTGCCTTTTCCTCTACCTGCCACTCCCCATGCTTGTGCTCTCTCTCTCTGTCTCTGACAAATAAATAAATAAAAATCTTTAAAAAATGTTAATGAGGGAATATTATGAACAACTTGATGCCAATAAATCCAGCCACATAGATAAAATGGACAAATAATATGAAAGATACAAACTACCAAAGTCCCTGCTAGAAGAAATAGTCTAAACTGACCCATAACTAATAAAGAAACTGAAGTTTTTTTTTTAATTTATTTTTATTTTGACAGACAAAGATCACAAGTAGGCAGAGAGGCAGGCAGAGAGAGAGGAGGAAGCAGGCTCCCTGCTGAGCAGAGAGCCTGATGCAGGGCTTGATCCCAGGACCCTGAGATCATGACCTGAGCTGAAGGCAGAGGCTTTAACTCACTGAGCCACCCAGGTGCCCCGAAACTGAAATTTTGTTGACAAAGTTCTCTACAAAGTAATCTCCTGGCACAGATGGCTTCATTGATAAATTCTACCAAACATTTATGGGAAAAATAATACAAATTCTAAACAAACTCTTCTAGAATACAGAAGAGGGATACTCTCTAACTAATTATATATGACCAACATTACTCTAATGCCCAAATGAGGCAAAACAAAAACAAAAACAAACTATAGACCAATATCCCTTCTGAGAATAGATACAAAAAAAAATCAAATATATCATGAACAAGTAATTCATTTCAAGAATACCAGGAGGGTTTACTTTTTGAAAACCAATCAATATAATTCACAATATTTAAAGATGAATAAAATAACAAACCATATGATCATAGATTCAGAAAGAGTATTTTACAAAATCCAACATCCCTTCATGATAAAAATTCTCAGCAAACAAGCAAAAGAAAGGCACCTCCTCAATCTATTAGAGAATATCCACAGAAACCCTACATGTAACATCATACTTGTGATGAAGAATGCAATACTTTGACCCCAAGACTAGGAACAAGAGAAGAATATCTGCTCTCCACTTAGATTCATTACTCTATTTGGAGTCCTAGCTGTTGCAAGAAAGCAAGACAAAGAAATAAAAGGTATACAGAGTAGAAGCAAAGACGCAAAACTCTCTTTTTAAGTCAGATGACATGATAGTCTACAAAGACAATGCAAAGGAATTCACAAGAGGCTATTAGGACTAACGAGTTTAGCAATGTTTAGATCAATATACAAAATAGATCAATATACAAAAATCACTTGCATTTCTAATTATTATCTACAATATCAATACTAACATCAATCAGGAATTGAATTTAAAAATCTATACTATTAACTATGGCACAAAATACTTAGAGATAGAAATCTTACAAAGTATGGACCAGTTCTGTGCATTGAGAACGAGAAAACATCAGTGAAAGAAACTACAAAATACCTGAATAAATTGAAAGGTATATCGAGATCATGGATATGAAGTCTCAATATTGTTAATTGTCTATTGTCTCCAAATGGAACTAATGATTCAATGTAATCTCAACCAAAATCCTATCAGAATCTTTTTAGAAACTGACAAGCTGGTTCTAAAACTCACATTAATTTCCAGAACTCCAAATAGTCACATACTTTTTTTTTTTTAAAGGAAAATGCAACTGATTGATTGTGGGGTTGGATCTTAACTTTATTTAAAATTTTATATTTTGGGGATGCCTGGGTGGCTCAGTTTGTTGAGCAGCTGCTTTCGGCTCGGGTCGTGATCCCGGGGTCCTGGGATCGAGTCCCACATCTGGCTCCTGACTCGGCAGAGAGCCTGCTTCTCCCTCCCACTCTGCCTGCTGCTCTCCCTGCTTGTACTCTCCCTCTCTGTTAAATGAATAAATAAAACCTTAAAAACAATTCTTTAAAAAAAAAAAAATTTTATATTTTGTTCAATAGGGATTTTTTAAAAAAAGGTTTTATTTATTTATTTGACAGAGAGAGACACAGTGAGAGAGGGAACACAAGCAGGGGAAGAGGGAGAGGGAGAAGCAGGCTTCCTGCGGAGCAGGGAGTCTGATGTGGGGCTGGATCCCAGGACCCTGGGATCATAACCTGAGCTGAAGGCAGACGCTTAATGACTGAGCTACCCACGCGCCCCATCAATAGAGAATTTTTACATTAATTCTGATTTTAAAAAATACTATATTAAACTATTATCTTATTATTGAGGTTTTGGTTTCTGTATAAATCTTCTAAATCTTTTTCCAGCTTGATTGAAATATAATTGATATATAACACTGTGAAAGTTTAAGGTTTACAAGGTAATGATTTGATGCACACAATTTTGGAAAAGGAAAATGAAGTTAGAATATTTATGATGAGTGACTTTAAGACTTACTATAAAGATACAGTAATCAAGACGGTATGGTATTGGCATGAATATAGGTAAATAGATCAATGGAACAGATTAGAGTCCAAAAATAGGCCCACAGAAATGATTTCTGACAAAAATGGAAAGGCAATTCATTAGAGAAAGGACAGTATTTTCAATAAATAGTGTTCAAATAATTAGATCTCCAAATGCAAAAAAAAAAAAAAGCTTTGATGCTTGCCTCTTTCCATTTATAAAAACTAACTCAAAATCTCCAGATGGTCATACACCTAAATGAAAAACCTAAAGCTTTAGAAAAACCTAAAAAACCCCAGAAGATATAAAACTTCTCTAAGAAAACATTGTAGAAAAAATGTTTTAACCTTGAGTTTGGCACATATTTCTCATATATAACACCGAAAGCATGGTTCACAGAGGAATAAATTGGACTCCATTAAATTTAAAGCTGTTCTTTAAATTTAGGAAATTTAAAGGAAATTTAAATTAGGAAATTTAGGAAAGTGAAATGTTAGGAAAGTGAACAGTCAAACCTCAAACGGGAGGGGCACCTGGGTGGCTCAGTGGGTTAAAGCCTCTGCCTTCGGCTCAGGTCATGATCCCAGAGTCCTGGGATGGAGCCCTCCATCGGCCTCTCTGCTTGGCAGGGAGCCTGCTTCCTCCTCTCTCTCTCTGCCTGCCTCTCTGCCTACTTGTGATCTCTGTCAAATAAATAAATAAAATCTTTAAAAAACAAAAAAACAAACAAAACAAAACAAAACAAAAAACCTCAGACGGGAATAAAATATTTGCAAGTCCACACTTAACAAAGGACTTGTATCCAAAATATATAAAGAACTTTCAAAGCTGAATAGACCAGTAACCATTAAATAAATCAAATTGATAGTTTAAAAAAAAAAACACCAAAAAACACAGCTCCCCTTAGAGAAAGTCACAAGACCAAAATGACTTTACCATAGTTTTTTTTTTTTTTTTTAAACTAGCCTTCAAAAACATAACTTCAACTCTGGTGGTGAATAAGAAAAACGTATCTATTTTTTGAGCCTAGAATAATTCCTTTTTAAAGAGATTTGAGAGTGTGAGCAAGCCAGAGAGACTCTGAAACAGGCTCCAGGCCCAGCTCAGAGCCCACCTGGGGCTCCACGTGGGGCTCAGTCTAAGGACCCTGAATTCATGACTTGAGCTGAAATCAAGAGTTGGCTGTTTAACAGACTGAGACACCCAGGCGTCCCATGAGCCTAGAATAATCTTGATACCCAAACCTGACCACGACAGTGCATAAAAAATTTTTTATAGGCTAATCTTGATTTCAAGCATAAATAAAAACTCCTAGGTAAAATACAAATGGTTTTATTTCCTTACATACATTAAAAAAATATGAGCAAGTAGGGGTGCTTGGGTGGCTCAGTTGGCAAGTGTCTGCCTTTGGCTCAGGTCATGATCCCAGGGTCCTAGGAACAAGCCTTGGGCTCCCTGCTCAGCGGGAAGTCTGTTTCTCCTGCTTCTACTCCCCCTGCTTGGGTTCCCTCTCTCACTGTGTCTCTCTTTGTCAAATAAATAAATAAAATCTTAAAAAATATATGAGCAAGTAGGGTTTATCCCATTATTTCAAGAGTAAGCTTAATGAAAGAATCTGTTAATGTAATTCACCACATTAATAGATAAAAAGGAGAAAAACCATATGATCATCTTAGTTGTAGGAAAAGAAATCAGTAAAATTAAACACCCATTCATAATTTAAAAACAAACAACAAGATGCAACGATACAGAGGTGAAAAAGGGTATCTACCTTAAATTTACAAAAGTAGGCATTACCTAGTGTCATGGTCACCCAACATTATACTGCAGGTTCTAACAAATGCACTAAGATAATAAAAAGAAAGAAAACAGGAAGATTGGAAAAGGAGGTAAAAGTAATTCACAGACGACATGGCTGTCTATGTAAAAAATCTACAAGAATCTATAAATGAACTATTAGAATAAGAAGTCAACAAGGTTGCTAGGTACAAGAGTTTCCTGTAAATGTCAATAGCGTTCCTACAGTAGCAACTAGCAGTTAAAATATAATTGTAGGGGCGCCTGGGTGGCTCAGTAGGTTGAGCCACTGCCTTAGGCTCAGCTCATGATGCCAGGGTCCTGGGATTGAGCCCCACATTGGGCTCCTTGCTCAGCAGGGGGGTCTGCTTCTCCCCCTCCCTCTGTCTGCTGCTCCCCCTGCTTGTGTTCTTTCTCCCTCTGTCAAATAAATAAACAAAATCTTTAGAAAAAAATGCAATTGTAAAGGAAGATCTCATTTGCAATGGAAAAAACCTATAGGAATAAATCCCAAACCGTTATTTTACTCAAAGTAATATATATGATTTCAAATTTATTTCTATCTAATTATCTATACTTTTATGTCCACTTAATCAAAATTTTTAGTACCTACTATGTGCCAGGCACTGTCGTTAGGACCAGAGATGTAGAGGTGAATGTAGTTTTGTAGCTTCCATGAAACTTACATCCTAGCAGGAGTGAGTGATAATAAATAAGGTGAGTAAACTTTATAGCCTTGGAAAAAGTGCTTGAAGAAAAATAAATCGAGTTAAAGGAATAAATGACAAAGGCGGTGGTATTTTAGAAGGAGTGATAGAAGGGAAGGAGAAGACATGAGCAGGGACCCAGGTGAAGTGGGAAGCTTGCCAAGGCACTGGGGTGAGTAGGGGAGGGAGAACTTTCCAGGCAGAGGGAGTGGCAAGAGCAAAGGCTCCAAGCTGGGAACAGCATGGCAGGTCTAAAAGTGCAACACAGGGTGCCTGGGTGGCTCAGTCACTGGGCCTCTGCCTTCTGCTCAGGTCATGATCCCAGGGTTCTGGGATGGAGCCCCGCATCGGGCTCCTGGCTCGGTGGAGAGCATGCTTCTCCCTCTGCCTGCTGCTCCCCCTGCTTGTACTTGTTCACTCTCTCTCTCTGTCAAATAAATAAATAAAATCTTTTAAAAAAATAAAAGAGCAACACAAATTGAGTGTGTTTAGAGGAGAATTATGGAAGGAATAGGTCATAGAGCCTTTCTTTTTAAAAGTTATTTTAAAAATTCAAGTATAATTAACATATAGTGTTATATTAGTTTCAGGTGTACAGTAATGATTCGACACTTCTATACAGGACTCAGTGCTCATCAAGGTAAGTTCACTCTTCATCCCCATCCCCTATTTCACCCATCCCCCACCCACCTCCCCTTTGGTAGCCACATTTGTTTTCTGCAGTTAAAAGGCTGGTTTTGTTTGCTTGTCTCTTTTTCCTTTGTTCATTTGTTTTGTTTCTTAGCTTGCACCTATGAGTGAAATCATATGCTTTTGACTTTCCATGGAGCTTTCCTTGTAAGCCATGGTAAGGAGTACATATTTTTATTTGAGCGAGAGGGGTAAGCCATTAAAGGGTTTGGAACACAGCAGTAGCTCAATTTGGTTTGTGTTATGAAAGGATCACTTTGACTTCTGTGTTGTGAATAGCATATAAGGTGGCAAGGGTAGAATCAGGGAGGCTAGTATGGAGAATATTACGGTAATCTGAGTTGGAAATCATAGTGTTTAAGAACAGCAAGGTAGTGGTGGAGGAGATGAGAAGGGGGTAGGATTCTGGGTATATTTTGGAAAGCAAGCCAAAAGGATTTGCTCATAGATTGGATGTGGGGTGTGAGAATAACAAACAAACAAAAGAGAATCGGGGATAGAATTCGGGTTACAGTTATGGCCAAGGTATTTTGGCTTGAGTAACTGGAAGGGAGTTCCCCATCAACCGAGATGGGGCATGTTGGGGATAGAACAAATGTTCAAGGAAAATTCCTTGAAAAATCAGGGGTGCAGTGTTGAACATCCTAAGTTTGAGACATCTGCTAGACATCTGAGTCGAGATGTCAAGAAGGCAGTTAGATGCATGACCTGGAATTTAGGTGAGATACTAGGTTTAGGGAGAAAAGTTTGGAAGTCAGGGTCTATTAATGCTGAATAAAACCATGAGGCTGAATCAACTCACCTGGGGAACGAACACAGAAAAGAGGAATAAGAACCCTTAGGTAGTTGAGCACCCTCTTAACCATTTTGTTCTAGCACAGGTAGGTTTTGAGATCTAAGTGGTGGGCTCTACATTTTTTTCCCATTCACTTTGGGATTTTCTGTTTGTCAGTGTCAACATGTTTCCCTACTTGTGTTGGAAATGCCACTGTGTCCCTTCTGTCTGCCATCTTCAGCCTCTCTTTGCTAGATCAATTAATTTCCTTACCTGCAGTCAGTTGTCAGCCCAGTCCCAGTTCCTGAAACATTTCATACTGGAAGCCCAAAGGGTTTCAGAAATATCAAGATCTTAAAAAAAAATTGCAAGATCTTCCTCAGTGGGCCTTAGGACTGAGGGACTTCCCTGTTGGCTGGGAATAAAATGCCTTTCTCTGGGATGCTAATCTCCATTAGTAGGAGTGAAGGCCAAGGCCTGAACGCTTACCCATTTCTCCCTCTGAACACTCACACACTGGCCACCACTTACTGTCTTAATAGTACCAGAACCTAGTTCTTTACGCCCTTCAACCTTGTTTATGTCAGTCATCACGAGACCCTAGGACTCCTGGGTAACCCTCTACTCATCTCATGTTCTAATCCCATACAACTTTGTGTATTTACCTAACATATCCCCACCTCTTAGCCCCCTCCAGATCCTGAAATCCCCCTACTGTGCCTTCTGGAACCATAGTCCTGCTTTGCTCAGGACCATTCCAGTTTATCCATGGTATACCCTTGGCCTGACCAATTTTAACATGTGGCATTCTCAAATGTCCCGGATCAGATAATAAATTATACAGTCAAAATAGTTAGCAAAGTTTCCTCTAGTCTTTCGCTGTTTACCAAATGCTTCGCTCACCTTCTTGATCTGACTGAAATCTGGATCTACCCAAGGACCTTATAGCCCAATCCCACAGCTTGTGGTCCCTCACAGCCACTTCCAAAATCATTCTCCCTTTCTTCTAATTGAAAATCCCCATCTTTGAATTCCCTGTCACAGAATATATTATTTATATGATATAATATGTAATATATATATGACTATATTTTTGTATCCTACCTTGGGGTAGTTCCCTATAGACCCTTAGGTGCCACTCCAATTTCTCAAAGATTTTTGCTTCTGTCTCACTGTCACTTTCTCCAGTGAATCCTGTTCTAATTCTTTGTGCTTTCAATATCTCAAAAACTGATCCTCCCAACAGCCCAGGCTCCAATTTCTTGAAATCCACTCTTCCAGTTTTGTCTTCTACCTAATCACAGTCATTTGCCTCCATCATGTTATTACCAATAATTTCTACTCCTCTCCTCTATCCCCGGAGCTGAACATGGTTGGAGAAAAACACAAAATGACATTTTCTCTTTAAATTCAAGACCACGAACCTGAAGTGGGCACTTAATGTTGCCAGGAAATCACATAATATTATCCTGGTCCATTTGCTCTCCCGGTTTCCTAGACAACTATTTCATATCTTCTCGTCTCCCTTCAAACCTCTAACACCTCCACACCCGTCCTCACTCTCAGCTCCTGACCTTGCTTCTGATTTCACTGAGCAAGCAGAGACAATTAGAAGACAAAGCCCACGAATTTCCACTGCTGCGTCTACCCACCTGCCTAAATCTATGGGTATATTCTACCCTTTTCTCCTGTGACTGTGGATGAACTGTTCTGCTCCCAGCTGAGCCACCCCTCCACTTTTTGCTTGACCCCATCCTCTTCTGGCGGTTCTCTCCTCTGTTCCCCCCCTCCCCCTCCACATGTTCTTTTCCATCAGCTTCACCATGCTATTAGTACTCCCACTAAAAGATTTAAAATGTCTTCTTTTGAGCCACTTTCTCTTGCTCACAATTGACCCTATGTCTCTCTTCTCCTTTATAGCAAGCTCCTCACTAGAATTATCTATACTTGATGTCTACAGTTCCTCTCCTGCCTCTTTATTTTATTTTTTAAAATATTTTATTTCTTTATTTGAGACAGAGAGAGAGAGAGAGCACAAGTAGGGCAAAGAGTAGGCAGAGGGAGAAGGAGAAGCAGGTTACCCACTGAGCAGAGAGCCCAGTGCCGGCCTCAATCCCAGGACCCTGGGATCATGACCTGAACCGAAGGCAGCCCCTTAACCAACTCAGGCACTCAGGATCCCCTCCCCTCTCTTTATTTTAAAGATTTTTTAAAAAGATTTTATTTATTTATTTGACAGACAGAGATCACAAGTAGACAGAGAGGCAGGCAGAGAGAGAGAGGGAAGCAGGGTCCCTGTTGAGCAGAGAGCCTGATGTGGGACTGGATCCCAGGATCCTGAGACCATGACCTGAGCCGAAGGCAGCGGCTTAACCCACTGAGCCACCCAGGCACCCCTATTTTAAAGATTTTATTTATTCATTTCAGAGAGAGAGAGAGAGAGAGAGAGAGAGAGAGAGAAACACAAGTGGGGAAGAGGGGCAGAAGGAGAGAGAGAAACAGACTCCCCACTGAGCAGAGAGCCTGAGGCGGGGCTCCATCCCAGGACCTTGAGATCATGACCTTAGCCAAAGGCAGACAACTAACTGAGCCACTCAGGTGCCCCTCCCCTTCTTTTAAAGTATTTTTATTTTGAAATAATTATAGATTCACAGGAAGTTGTAAAATACTAGAGAGGTCCTTTGTAAACTTCGCCCAGATTCTCCCATGAGTCATATCTTACAAACCATAGTAGAATATCTAATCCAGGAAACTGACATTGGGACAAAGTATGTGAATAGTTCTATGACATTTTATCACATGTGTAGATTTGTGCAACCGCTGCAACCAGGATACAGAACAGTTCCATCACCATGAAGATCTCTTTGCTACCACTCCTTTGTTATCACACCCACTCCCCTCCCTCCACCATCCTTAGGTCCTGGCGACCAGTAATCTGTTCTCCATCTCTATATTAATTTTTTTTCATTTTGAGAAAGTTAAGTAAACGGAATTCTATAGTATGTGACCTTCTGAGATTGCCTTTTCACATTCACCATAATGTCCTTGAGATCCATTTAAGTTATTGCGTGTATGATCCATTTTCCCCCTTCCCTCCTCTTTCCATGTGTGTTACACAAAAAGGGGGTCGTGGGGCGCCTGTTGGCTCAGTAGGTTAAGCGTCTGTATTCGGCTCAGGTCATGATCCCAGAGTGTTGGGATCAAGTCCCCCGTGGGGCTCCCTGCTCAGCAGCGAGCCTGCTTCTCCCTCTGCCACTCTTTCTCTCTCTCTGACAAATAAACAAATAAAATCTTTTTTTAAAAAGGGCGTGGGGGTGTGGGTGGGAAGTAGCACACGGAGGTAGCAGTGGCAGCATCCATGGGCTCAGGATGAAGTGGGCTGTGATGACTTGGGTCTCCATCAGGGGGTCTTGTTGCTGATCTTTTGTCCAGCTCGAAGTGCTCCATGGTAGAGAGGTAAAGGTTGCAGCCCGGGTGAGGCTGGTCTGCAAGGAGCTCTGTGGGATGTCGTCGTCCACACGCTGCAGCCAGCAGCAGCAGGTCTTGTCCTGCATGGGCAGCGAGAGCCAGATGCCACCATCCAGTGTGAAGAACCACGCGGCGTGCCCTCTCCCTCACACCACTCACTTTTTGCTGGGCCCCACAGTGGACCCCCCTTCTGCCGGGGATCCTCCAGAACCGGGATCCTGCCGCCTTGGAATTCTGCCCCATGCAGCAGGCACATGGCCCCAAACTGTCCTTGGCTTCCGACAGGTACATGTACACCATGAAGTTACTGTCTCAAGCAGACACGCTGAAGCCCAGCTGGGTGTTGTCCACCAGGAAGTCCATGCTGACCACCTCCAGAGGCCTGGGGTTCCGGGACTGGAGGTTCGCCATCTTGCTGTCTTCTCCGTAGTGTAGCCGGGAGGTGCTCCGCATGACGCGAAGCGGGGTGAAGAGCTTCACGCTGATGCTCTGGTGGAAGGATCTCGGGATTTCAATGAAGCCCGTGTCTCTCCTGGCCAAGGACGCACACCAGGGGCCAGTGACAATGACACTGAGCAACGGGGCCCCGTCTGTTCCTTCTCATACAGGACCTTGAGCTTGTTCTAGGTCACATGGTAAGCGTATGTTTAGTTTTTTCAGAAACTGCTAAACTATTTTCCACAGCAGCTGGACCATTTTGCTTCCCACCAGAAATGTCTGAAACAGGGCTTCTGCGTATCCTTGCCAGCATTTAGCATTATTGCTGTTTACTTAGTCTGGCAGTCCCAGTAGGTATGCAGCGATCCTTCATCTAAGTCCTAATATGCATTTCCCTGAGGGCTGGTGTTGTCGACCATCTTTTCATTTGTTTATTTACCCTCTGCATATCCTTTTCAGTCAAACGCTTCTTCCTGTCTTTTGCTCCTTTTCTAATTGGCTTGTTTGTTTTCTTTTACTGTTCAATTTTGAATGTTCTTTATATAGTCCATTCTTTTAGCCCTTGAAAAGTGCTGTGCCACTTTCTTCAGGCCTCCACGGTTTCTGCTGAGAAATATGCCAATGGTTTTGTCAGCCTAAGTAAGGTGTCCTTTCTCACTTGGTGCTTTCAAGATTTTTACTTTGTCTTTACTTTTCAAAAGTTTGATTACCATGTGTCTTGGCATGGATTTGTTTGGGTTTATTTTGTTTGTGATTTGCTCAGCTACTGAACCTGTAGGTTGATGTCTTTCCCCAAATTGGGGAAATTTTTAGTTATTGTAGCTTTCCGTCCTTAAATTTCCATTTGGTTCTCCTTAATATCATCTGTTTTTTGGTTGAGACTTCCTACTTTTTCATTGATTTAAAATCTGTTCTGGAACCACTCTTTGAAGCATTTTTATGTTGAATGCTTTAGAAATCCTTGTAATATAATTCCAACATCAGCGTCACGTAGATCTTGGTGTCTGTTTACCGATTTTTATTAGTAAGATTTTCCGGTTTTTTGTTATGACAAGTGATTTTTATTTGTATCCTGGAAGTTTTGGTTGTTATGTTATGAGACTTTTGATCTTTTATTTAAAAAGATATTCTTGGGGCGCCTGGGTGGCTCAGTGGGTTAAAGCCTCTGCCTTCAGCTCAGGTCATGATCCTGGGGTCCTGGGATCGAGCCCCGCATCATCGGGCTCTCTGCTCAGCAGGGAGCCTGCTTCCCTTCCTCTCTCTCTCTGCCTGCCTCTGCCTACTTGTGATCTCTGTCTGTCATATAAATAAATAAAATCTTAAAAAAAATATTTTCTTTATGTATTTGAGAGCAAGGGCGAGAGAGAAAGCATGGGCGCGCTTGCACACGTGCAAGCAAGACAGGGCAGGGCAGAGGGAGAAGGGAATTCCTCGGTGAGCCTGGAGCTCAACCTGGGGCTTGATCCCAGGACCTCAAGATTATGACCTGAGCTGAAGTCAGATACTTAACCCACTGAACCACCTAGGTGCCCTGAGACTTTTGATCTTATTTAAATCTTCTGTTTAGCTGATCTCCCCTGATACCCTGTCAGGAAGGGAGTGCCACATTGTTACAGCTAGTTGGATGTAGAAGACAATATTTCCTACCTTGTTTTCACCATAGTCAGGAGAGGCACCTGGTTACTATTGGGAATAGGTGAGAATTGAAGCTCCCCACTGGGCCTCCATTGACACCACTCAAGCACTGTGTCATTCATCAGGCTCCAAGGTCCCTAGTCAGTTTTCTTTCTGTTTCTCTTTCAAAACCTTTTTCACTTTGTTTTATATATACCATCCAGGGGTTTTACTTAGTTGGAAGAGGAGGGCTAGGTGTGTTTGCTTCATCTTATGAACTGAAATGTCTCCTTTTCCATTTTCTCCTAAACCCATTCTTACCCAACGTCTATCTTTCATGGCACTACCAAAATTGGTCTTGTCAAAGTCACCAGTAATTTTCACATTGCCAAATCCAATGTTGTCTTTATTTTTACTTGACCCGTCAGCTATATTAAACTCGGTTGATCTCTCTCTCTTTTTTAAGATTTTATTTATTTATTTGAGAGAGAGAGAGAGAGAGCACAGGCAGGGGGATCAGCAGAGGGAGAGGGAGAAGTAGACTCCCTGCTGAGCAGGGAGCCCACCGCGGGGCTCCATCCCAGGCCCCTGGGACCATGACCCGAGCCAAAGGCAGATGCTTAACTGACTGAGCCACCCAGGCGCCCCTAAACTTGGTTGATCTTTCTTCCTAAAACACTTTTTTCACTGGTGCCTGGGTGGTTCTGTTGGTTAAGCAGTCCACGCTTGATTTCGGCTCAGGTCAAGGTCTCAGAGTCCTGGGATCGCGTCCTGCATCTGGTACCCCCGCTCAGTGGGGGGTCTGCTCCCTCTCCTGCTACCCCTTCACCCCCTCTCTCTGTCTCAAATAAATAAAGAAATCTTAAAAAAACACAACACTTTCTTCACTTGTTTCCAGGACACCAAACCACTCAGGATTTTCTTCTATCGCATGGCTTTTCTTTCTTAGTTTTCTTTTCAGTTCCTTCTTGGCTTCCTGATTACTTCCTGTAGAAGTATTCCAGGGTTCCGTCTTGTCCTAGTCTCTCCTGTGTCTCTTTCTCCCTTGGTCATCTGATCCGATTTCATGGCTTTAAACGCCATCTACTGTCAGCCTTCAAATTTGTATCTTTGGTGCAAAACTTGGCCCTAAACTACTATATACAACTTGTATATCCAGCTGCCTATTTAATATCTCCACTTGGGCATATAACACATAATTCAAAATGTGAAATGTAAAAAACAAAACTTCTGATCTCCACTTTCCCCAGAGTTGCTTGTCCTTCATTATTCCTGGTTGCTCAGGCCACAAACCTTGGGCTCATTCTTGACATCCCTCTTTCTCTAACACCTCACATCTAATCCATCAGCAAATCCTGATGATGCTACCTTGAAAGTAAATACACAGTCTGACCAGTTCTGATCATCCTCACTGCTATCTCTTTGGTCCAGGCCACCATTATCTCTTGTCCGGGCTGCTGAAAGAACCTCCTAACTTGTGGTTCTCCCTCTCACTGAACACAGTAACCACGGCAATCCTTTTAAGAGAGAAGTCAATCAAATCACCCCTTTTTTGAACCCTTCCCATGACTCCCAAGCCGAGGCTCAAGCAAGAGTAAAATCAAAGTCCTGTTCAGCCTCTATGATCCATCCCACCGTGAGTTCTCTGACCTCATCACCGACCAATCTATTTCTCCCATCACACTATCCTCCTCACTATTCCCAGTCACACGAGGCATCCTCCCTTCTAAGAGCCTTCACACTTGCTTTTCCTCTGCCTGCAGTACCCTTTCTCTATGTTCCCGCATGAACTATTCTCATGCTTGCTAGAGGTTCTTTTTCAAGTGTCGACTTCTCTCAAAGCCTTCTCTGACTCCTCTATTTTAAATTGTAACCCACCCTCCAGATCTCTCCATACCCCTTTGCAGATTCTTTTTTACCTTACCTCCGACATATACTATATAATATTCTTATTTATCTTGTTCACCCTCTGTCTTCACTGCCCTCCAAAGAGTATAAGCTCAGTGAGGGCATGGACTTCGTTGTTGTTGTTCACTGCTGCATTTTCTGTATCTGGAACAGTATGGCACATGGTAAGTCCCAGTGTATAACAAATGAATATGTAGTCTGACTTTGGTTGCAGTGTCCCAGTTCTTTTTTTTTTTAAATTTTTAAAGATTTTATTTATTTATTTGCAGGGAGAGGGAGAGAGATAGAACACAAGCAGGAGGGCGTGGCAGGCAGAGAGCCTGATGTAGGACTTGATCCCAGGACCCTGGGATCATGACCTGAGCCGAAGGCAGATGCTTAACTGACTGAGCCACCCAAGCATCCCTGTAGTGTCCCAGTTCTAATTGTTGCTTCATTTTTCACGGACTTGGAATCTTATAGTTTTATTTTATTTTATTATTATTATTTTACCTCCGTGACATCTTAGAGTCAACTTATCTATTTTGCGACTGTTGTTAGATTCTGAAGGTTGCCAGAATAATAGACCAGTAGTAACAAAAAGTGGAATGCATTCTTGTCATATCTGTATCTACTTTAATAAATCACCATTCTGCATAT
Source organism: Enhydra lutris kenyoni (assembly GCF_002288905.1). NCBI lineage: Eukaryota > Metazoa > Chordata > Mammalia > Carnivora > Mustelidae > Enhydra > Enhydra lutris. The sequence continues at coordinate 29,221,010 of NW_019154107.1, forward strand.
TCTAAAGCACAGTCAGATAAAGACAAATACCATGTAATTTCACTCGAAAGTGGAAGTTAAGAAAAAAAAACAAATGAACAAACGGAAAAAAGAGAGAAACCCCAAAACAGACTCTTAACTATAGAGAACAAAGAGGTGGTTCCCAGGGGTGGGGAGATGGGTGAAATAGTGAAGATCGAGAGTACATTTACCTTGATGAGCATTGAGTAATAAATGGAATTTTCGAATCACTATACTGTACACCTGAAACTAATATAACTCTCTGTGTTAACTATACTGGAACTAACATAAACAAATGAAATGACCAACAAAAATATATTAAAAATGAGATAATCAAGCGAAGAGATAATACAGATAGGAAAAATAGAACGTAACTCGAGGTGAGGTTAATACAAAACGCAATTTGTAAGCTTCCATTCACTTTTTTAAAAGGATTTTATTTATTTATTTGACAGAGAGAGGGCCATAGAACACAAGTGGGGGAAACAGTACAAGGAGCGGGAGAAGCATGTTTCCCACCGAGCAAGGAGCCCAATGCGGAGCCTGTTCCCAGGACCCTGGGATCATGACCCGAGCCGAAGGCAGCCGTTTAACCGACTGAGCCACCCAGGACCCCCTTCCGTTCACTTTTGGCTCTGAGCTGTCTAGTAGCCAAGGCAAAAAGGGAAAGAGAACTGGCAAGCAGGATTCACTGATCCCATTCCTAACGGAGAGCAACGCCCTCCTCCGGGGAGCCATGTTCTTTAACCCACCAGTAGATGGCGGACATTTCACATAGATCACAGAGCCAGCCCTTTCACGCAAGCCTGCTATACTGAGCCTGGTGTCAATAACAAAATACATTCTCTGAATTACGGGCCTGGTTATTTGGAGCATTTACTTCTTAGTGCAGTTCCGGGGAGAAGCTATTATTATCCCCACTTTAGAGATATGGAGACTGGCTCAGAGATAAAATCTCTTGCTCAAGCCTGGATTCCACACTGGCTCTTGTTCCAGACTCTGCTTTTTCTATTGCCACGCTGTCAATCTGCTGTCATTTGGAAAGCTAAGGCAGGTTTCCTTTTTTTCTGATTGGTGGAGCTCTTGGGAAGCTGTCTTTGACCCAAGGGCTTTCTTCGTGCCTAAATTCAGGCTCTGACCCTAAGTAGCTGTTTCAGACTAGGCAAATCACTTAATCTACTTGCCTCGGCTTCCTCCTCTGACAAATGGGAGTGCTAACATCTGCTCCACGGAATTCTGAAGGTGGTGTGAGGATAGAAGGGGGAAAGAGAGGTGAAATCGCTCTGCAAAATAGAAAACGCTGTAAGAATGATGAACCGAGCATTTATTTTACTTATTTAAAGACTTTATTTATTTGAAAGAGAGGGAAAAGGAAGAGAGAGGGAGAGAGGGAGAGAGAGAGAGAGAGAGAGAGAACAAACACGTGGGTGAGGCGAAAGGCAGAGGGAGAAGCAGATTCTCCACTGAGCAGGGAGCTGGACATGGGGATCGATCCCAGGACTTAGGGATCATGACCTGAGCCGAAGGCAGATGCTCAACGGACTATGGCACCCCTAAACCCAGCGTTTATCAAGTGCCGACTATGAGCTGGGCACGGTGGCAGTGCTGGAAGGCAGTACTACTCAAAGTGTGGTCTGTAGCCCAGTACCAGTCCACAAACTGTTTATTAGTGGTCTGTGACAAGAAATTGAGAATAAGTGTTTCAAAACCATAATGATTCGACAGAGTAATTCTATGTTGAATATAATCATGAAAACACTGGGCTTGAATTTTGTATGTGTGTATTTTGATTTGATATTGCTAGTATTTGATTTCTATTGTATTTCATCAAAGTATTGGTACATGATGGGTTCAGGAGGAAAATGGTCCTTCCTCACAAATGGTTTGAAAAGTACTGCTTCGATGAATAGAAAGGAAACAGAGGATGTGGGCTGTGTCCTCAGGGAGCACTCATGCTCGTGGGTGAACAGGTGTCACAGTGGTTCTGAGACACCATTGCTGCCATTCCACCTGCTTCAACTCCTTCACGGAACAGTAGGCTACACAGAGCTAGATGTGCCTACAGATTAGAGACCTGTGAGTCCTCAGATCAAACACACTCTCCTATTTGCCGTCTCAGAATACCAGCAGCTTGAATCTAGATAGAATCGGACTTCTCTCAAATAGAGAGCAATCTGATACATGATTTTTAAAAAAAATATTTTATTTGTTTATTTGTATGTGTGTGTGTGTGCGTGAGAGAGAGAGAGAGAGAGAGAGGGAGCAGCAGGCAAAGGGAGAAGCAGGCTCCCTGTTGAGCCAGGAGCCCCACAGGGGGCTCGATCCCAGGATCCTGGGATCATGACCTGAGCCGAAGGCAGACGCTTAACCAACTGAGCCATCCAGGCGTCCCTGATTTTTTAAGAGTAAAATTTTTTAAGAGTAAAATTTCTCATGGAAACCATCTGTGAAAAATTATGCTGGGCCCAATTAGAGAACTGTAAAAACTGGGTTTTTGTATATCATAGACTTTCCAGTATATGCTCACAGGCTAACGGCATCTTTCTGTAGCTGGTACTAAGGCAATAAGCTAACCAACGGTCCTTCAGTCTAAACACTATTTTTTTTTAAAGATTTTTTATTTATTTGTCAGAGAGAGAGGGAGAGAGAGCAAGCACAGGCAGACAGAATGGCAGGCAGAGGCAGAGGGAGAAGCAGGCTCCCGCTAAGCAAGGAGCCCGATGTAGGACTCGATCCCAGGACGCTGGGATCATGACCTGAGCCGAAGGCAGCTGCTTAACCAACTGAGCCACCCAGGCGTCCCTAAACACTATTGTTGATGGGCTATTCAAATGTTTTTCCACATTACTTTTCAGATATATAATTGAATAGGTAATATGATTCCATGGCACAAAATTGAGAAAGTACTCGGCTCCACATCTTGCTTTTTCATAGATCTTTATGTATGAGTACATAAAGAGTTTTCTCATTGGGTAGACATACCAGTATTTATTTGGTCAATCCGCTATTGATGGATCTGGTTGCTTCTCATTTTTTGTTATTTTTTAAAAGATTTTATTTATTTATTTGAGAGAGAGGGAGAGAGCAAGAGAGCACAAGCAGGGGAGAGAGGCAGGCAGAGGGAGAAGCAGGCTTCTAGCCCAGCAGGACTCCATCCAGTACCCTGAGATCATGACCTGAGCCAAAGGTCATGATCCCAGGACCCTGATCATGACCTGAGCCGAAGGTCACTTATCCGAGTGAGCCACCCAGGCCCCCATCATTTTTTGTTAATCAACACAATGCTACAGTGAATAACCAGCCTTGCACACATAACAGTTTAGACCAATGCAAACATAACTGGAGGAGAAATTCCTAGAAATAGAATTTTGGTATGAAAGTCTCATGTATTTGCACTTCTTATAGTTACCGCAAAAATTGTCCTCAATTGACTAGTTGCCCTCCCATCAGCAATTTATGAGAGGACTTCCCCATCCCAGCTTTGTCAACACAGTGCATTGCCAATGTTTTTATACTTTACCAATGATACCTCACTGTAATTTTCATTAGTGTTTCTCCAGTCTTGAAGTTAGTTACCATTATTGACATACAAACCCTGTTAATTTTGATGCTCAGCTGTCCAGATACAGAGCAATTACAAATGATCCCAGATTTGTCAGAATTTTCTAACCTACTGCTTCGATGGAGCCCCCAAACTAGAGGACGTTGTTCATTTCCTTTCATTCTGCCCCATTTTTCCAGAACTATCTAAGGCATTTCTGGGGCACCCCAGATATTTTATTCTAAAACCAGTATCCCTATGGGCTAACATGGTGCCTGGCACAACAGGAAGGGTTCAAACAAACTGTGGAACAAATAAATTAAGAACACCACCACAAACATTCACTCACTACTTCATATGGCTATGTACTTATGTAACTTTTAGTCTGTGTTTGCAATGATGATTTCAAAACTAAAGATAGGGCTGCTTTAGACATGACATTTGATATGCCACAGTGAGCTATTGTTCTGGGGCTTTTGCTTTTGCGAAATTCACTTTCAAGGGCTGCCTTTTATTTTATAGAGAAATTCACTGTTTTGTTCTTTCTTTATAGTTAACTTTTAAGAGCACGTTGTGTTTACTTTTTGCTTTATAAGACCTGACATGGCATTTGACCCAATCTGTTGACCACTATGGGGAGAGGGGTGGGAACATTCTTAAAAATTCCTTCCACGGAGGTGGGAGGAAAGCAGAGGACTCATTTATGTTGATTTAGCTACACTCTTTTGGCCAGATTCCTTTGTGACCACGTACGCTTACTTGTGGGACACCTGGCCAAGGATCTCAGGGGGAAGAGAACACAGAGTGAACAGAATCTATAACTCTTGATTAAATTATTAACTTTGCTTCATTAGCACTACATTCTAACCACTTCACTTGGCAAGGTATTGTTGTATAGGTATTTATTACTCGCCACAGAATTAGCTCCTGGAAGTCTTGTGGAGCCAAAGGCTGAAGGAGAATTCATCATTATTATTATCATCATTAATAGTAATACTAACTGACATTTATTGAGTGTTAATCTTTTTCTATTTTACATCTATTAGTACCTTGTATCCTATTATCCCGTTTTACAAATAAAAACCCTGCAACAGAATGGAATTAGGTAACTTGAACGAGGTGACACAACTATTAAGTGTCTGAGTCTATTTGGTTCTGAGCCCAGGCAGTCTAGGTCCAGAGCCCATTCTCCTAACTGTTTTGTTTTGCAATTCACAAAAGGTGAAATAACCTTTTCCTCCAACCTGTCAGCAGTCAGTGGCGACACCAAGTGGTAATATTTGTGTACTGCAGCCCTCTCCAACTTGACAATCACTCTTTATATTTGCTCACTCTACAAAGGTAGCTTCATGACAAGTCTGCTTCCAACCAGATTGCTATCCTTCAACCTCTCCTTTTCTTGTCTCAGAGGGAAAGGCATCTTTTCCAAGGTTAGCTTCTGTTTTGCATCACATTTCTATCTCCACGTATTTTACTCCATTATTTATCCCTCCCTTTTCTTGCCTCTTCAGTTTCTGTTTCACCAGTGGCTCTTCCTGCTCAACCTACAAATAAGCTCTGGATTTTCCTATCTTGCAATGACAAAACCAAACAAATGAACCTCTCTTTGAACAATCACCCCAGATTCACTTAAAAAAAGAAAGATTTTATTTATTTATTTAAGAGAGAGCAAGAGAGAGAGAAAGCATGAGTGGGGGGAGGTCAGAGGGAGAAGCAGACTCCCAGCTGAGCAGGGTGCCCAACTCGGGACTCAGAACTTGGGACTCGATCCTGCGACTCCAGGATCATGACCTGAGCGAAAGGCAGATGCTCAACTGTCTGAGCCACCCAGGTGTACCCCCCTGCCGCCAGATTAACTTTTTAAAAAAAGGTTTTATTTATTCCTTTGTGAGAGAGAGAGAGAGAGTGAGCACACAAGCAGGCAGAGGGAGAAGCAGGCTTCCCGCCAAGCAGAGAGCCCAATGCGGGACTTGATCCCACAACCCTGGGATCATGACATGAGCCAAAGGCAGCCGCTTAACCAACTGAGCCACCCAGCCACGTTTCTCCCTGACACTTCCCTACCCTAAGCTTCAATCATACAGGACTACTCACACGTCCTCATAGGTGATTTCCTTTGCACAAGTTACTGTCTCCACTTGGATTTACGTTTATCAGAGGACTCAGCATAACCTTCCCTGGATTCTTTCTAGTTACTTATGGGTATCTCCCACACACCCACCCACCCACCTGTTACACTGTGAGTGCCTGAAGGCATGGACTAAATGCTACCAGGTGAGAAGGTAAAAATTAGCTTGGACCAAGAAAACAAAAATCTGGCTATTCATCAGGCTGGAGTAACAGACACAGATAAAGCCAGCTGCAGATTTTGTAGGGAACAATATTTCTCCCAGACACAGTGCAGCTGTAAACTGATAACAATCCCCTTTGAGTGACCACTGCCTTTTCTTTATTCAGCAAGAAACTTTGTTCTCTATAATCACAGACTATCAGAGACTTTGCTGTTTGAAATCATATCAATGAGAATAAAGCATCCCACATTTGTCTGGAGGACATAAGGTTCTTGGACCCGAAGAGGCAGCCTTGATTTCCTATCTGGGTGTAGAGCTTTGGATAAGGGGTATCTGGACACAACATTCCACATCTATTTTTACTTTGTGGTTTCCAAGGAAACAGTCCTCTGGGTTCGTTTCACAGTCCAGACCTGATGTTGACCCCTTCACACAGTCCTGCTTCCCGCTTCCCAAAAACAATTCTTCATTTAAAATCTATCTAAACTCCACCATTCCCTCAAATTCTGTAGTGACTGCTTTTGTTTGCTGAAGTGCCCCGTGGTTTCTCTTGTGGGTGGTCTTCTTCATTGCAGTGGTCAAAAAGCCTGACTTTTAAATTACCTGGATTGATTATATGGATTCTGATCTCAGTTCTGCTGATAACTAATAGGCAGGATCACCTTAAAAAGCCAATGCACTCCTCTGGCCTATTTTCTTTTCTGTAAAATGAGGGGCTGTTTCTTACAATTCCAGGTAGACCTGGGTTGGACGCTCAGTTCTGCCACTTAAGTGAGGCCTGTGAATTTTTCTTTTTCATTTTCTTTTTTAAGATTTTATTTATTTGTCAGAGAGAGACAGAGAGAGCGTGCACAAGCAGGCAGAGGCGGAGAGAAGCAGGCTCTCCACCGAGCGAGGAGCCGGATGCGGGACTCGATCCCAGGTTTCTGGGATCATGACCCGAGCTGAAGGCAGCGGCCCAACCGACAGAGCCACCCAGGCGTCTTGTTTTTTGCTTTTTCTGAGCCTCCGTGAAAACCGCCGCGTAGATTATCGTGTTGCAATGAAGATCCAGTTGATTGTTAAAAGCATCACTATATTCCATCATTATTCTTACTCCTCTTATGTGAGCTCAGACAAGTTACTTAATCTTTCTGTGCCTCCGTTTTCTCATGAATAAAAGTGGAGAATAATAGTTCGTACCCCAGTGCGGTTATTGCGGGCATTAAATGAGATGAAAATGAGCTAAGGGCTTAGAGCAGTGCCTGGCACATAATTAGAGGCTCCAAATATGTGAGCTAATGTAATTAGTATTAGATTACTACTAGCTGTTCCGTGGGCCAGAAGTTCAGGATAAACAGTTCCATTCTAAGGACAAAACCCCAAAGAACCGTAGCCCAGGCTGGAAACGGTGAAACATAATGGAGCGTTTCTTTTTCAAAAGCAATTGGCACGCCCAGCACTGGGTTAAGGACCCGCCCAGTTCTCATTAAATATGGCAGCCAGCGGGGCCGACCTACTGCGGCTGCGCACGCGGAAACTCCTCCTTCGCCGCTTTCTCCGCCTGGCCGCCTCCCCTGCTCGCCTCACCCCCCGCCCGGGCGGGGCAGAGGTGCGGGGAGAGGGCCGGCCAGGGCGCGCACGCGCAGACCTTGACTCTGCTTGGCCGACACTTGCGAGGCGTCTGTCACATGAGCCGCGCGCCCGCTCCGCTCCCCCTCCTCCCGGCTGGGCTGTGAATGAAGCTCTGCCGGCTACGTGGGGCGCTAGCTCAGCTGGGTGTCCTGGACGCCAGAGCCGTCTGAGCGCTCGGCCGGCCGGCGGCCGACACGGGCTCCGCCGCCCCCGACCTCGGCGACAGGTAAAGAGAGATGGGCTGTCGCTTTCCCAACAGGTCCTTCGTGGGCCGCTGGCCCGCTGGCCGGCTCGCGGAGCACCCCCAGATCGCAGCGACACGGGGGAAGCGTTCCTCCGCTGGCTCGGCCCCCCGGAGATGGGGGTTCCCCTTGCCCGGCCGCCGCCGCCTGGCACTCGGAGGAGTTAGACCGGCTAGTTCTAGCCAGTGCAGGGCGGCATCTTCCCGCGAGCCCTGCCCTATTCTGCGAGCCAGGGTCCCTGCGCTGTCCCAGCGAAGTTTTCTCGAGGAGCGGCGCCAAGCCCGTCCCGCTTTTGAATGGGGGGGAGGGAGGCTGGCTGCAAGGCGTCCCCTTTCCAGGACTGGGGCAGAGTGGTTTTGGTTGGTGAAGTTCTGTCGAGGCCCGGTTCTTCTTCCTCGTGCTCTGGACTCGCAGGTTTGTGTGGGTCTTTGCGAAGTGGACTCCGGGCTCTCAGAAAAGTCGGTGCTGCGAGTTTTCTTCCCCCCCGCCACAATTCACGCGGGTAGCTTGTTCTCTCCAGGCTTTCTAGGCTTGCACTGGAGCGCCTTCACCGCGAAGGCGAAAGCTTTACGTTCACGCTGATGCACGTTTACCTTTCTTAATATTTCAGAGCAAATCAGTTTCCTGGAGTGCCAAGCGAAGTTGTCCGTGTGCCAGTGAGATAACGTCAGTGTAAGCTACCCCGAATAAGTGAGGGAAATCGACAACCGTGGAGCATAAAAATCCAGTAAGAATCTGCTTTACAGTCATCTTCATACATTTATTAGCAGCTACCCGGGTTTAACTTCAGAGATGTTAAATTTCGCCTGGTCCCACGAGGCGCGGACCACTACTTAACTGTACACGAAATAAGGGGGGGGGGAAGACAAACCAAAACAAACTGTCCCAGGTTCCAGATAAGTCATCAGAGCGCTTTTTCCTGGTGAATTCATCATTGGACTTGTGAGTTCCTGAGTTTTCTTGGACTTTGCGAACCTTTCCTTAACCAAAGCATTGTTTTTTCTCTATGGGTGCTTTTGGGACTGTGTACACATTGACACTCTTGTCCTTAAAAAAAAAAAGGTCATTAAGAAAGACCAAAATGATGATTCTCAAGTTCGTATTAGTCTTTAGTGTATGTGCGTTGGCATTTTCACTTCGAGGGTGGAGGTGTTGCTGGTCTAAGCGATGGAAATCGCGAAGTGTAATTTCATGTTGACCAACTCAGAAAGGTGAGGACTTTTTTTAGACAAAGCTGATGGCTTGTATGCTAAATAAGGAAGACCAGTTTATTAATTAAGAACTTAAGTGGCCAGCACTTTGTTTAATATATTAAGCCTCTGAATCAAATGAAGTAGATACTTCCTTCGCCCCCTTCTCATTCCTAGCTCCTTTCCTATCCTTGCAAATTGTGTTGTCCCTAAGACTGAATTGGACGCTGTAAATTTAGGAATTAGCTGAATTAATTTGGTTGTACTTAAATTAGCATTCTGTTTTTACTTTTTTTTTTGGTCTTTGGTTCTTCTTTCCCCTGAATATGAAAGCAGTATATGCTTCCTATAGGACATTGGCAAAGTGTGGGAAAGTATAACGAAGCAGAGAGGAAGAACCATGACCCCAAGGGCATTGCTCTTAACTTTTCTTTATTATGCTTCCTTTCTTTTCCATCCCGATACAGGCGTTATTCTAAAACTTGAAGTATTACAAAATTTGTTTTCCTTTCTACTAATTTTTTAATGTAAAGTTGATTTTGGGAGGGGTAGGTGAGGGCATTGGATATTACGTGGCTCTTCATTCCCTTCACTGTGGAACTTCAGGGTAGGAAAGAAGATTTAGTGGTTATCTCACTCAACACCCATCCTTTGAGATTCTGAAACCCATTTACTGAAGATCCAGTGTTTCATGCAGAATTGGACAGCACTCCGTGTCTATAGTAACTGACTCTAGATCTTCCCATTCTTTTTTTGTTTTAAAGATTTTATTTATTTATTTGACAGAGATCACAAGTAGGCAGAGAGGCAGGCAGAGAGAGAGGGGGAAGCAGGTTCCCCCCTGAGCAGAGAGCCCGTTGCGGGGCTCGGCTTGGTCCCAGGACCCTGGGATCATGACCTGAGCTGAAGGCAGAGGCTTTAGCCCACTGAGCCACCCAGGCGCCCCCCCATTCTGTCTTTTTAAAGTGATACTTTGCTGGGAGAAACTTGACATTGCCCCCGTCTGCATATCCTCGAAAGAGAGGTTCAAAGAGGGACAGGAGGTAACTTTTAAGGATTTGAAAATTTTTTTTCCATTTAGGTATTCATTTTTCTGTTCACATTTTTAGGTTCAGGGCGTGAGCTGCTTGCAGGAAACAAGGCCACGCAGCTGCTGTTCCATCTACATCCCATTCAAGCCTCCTTATAAAACTGGAGGAATTTGGGAAACTGAGTGTGTGACCCCCAGCGTGGGAGAGGACAGGATCAAGATGGCCATGTGGCAGGGTAAGACATCAGCACTTATTTCTCTGACTGGTTTTTCCTCCTTCTCTGTCCTCCATCCCAACCCAACCCCCCAAGCCAGTGGCAGGCAGCCAGCTGTTTCTTTAATTTAACCCTTTGTCTCCACAAGGACAAAGGATATTAATTTAAAAGAAGTTGCTGCTAGCTAGAAGTTTAATGAATTTTAAGGTAGGGGAGGAGGGGTAGGGAGAGGGAAGTAAGCTGGAAAATGTAATGCCAGAAGCGTTTCAAAGAAATCCCTTCATTTGAACATGTGCTTGTGGGGGGTTATATGTGAGGAAACAGAGGATTTTTTTTTTTCATATTTGTGTTTTTCATTTGTTTCCGGCAAATTCCTATCATAAGGTTCCCAATAGTGGGGGAGACAGATGTCAGCACCTTTCTGGCTTCCTCTTCCTCATAAAGACTTTAAAGCATATTTACTGTTATAATGTTTATATTTGGTGATACAAGGAAAATTCCTATTTTAACAATGTGAACTACCCAAGAGCAAAACTCAACGATATCTTGCCTGATGGGTTTACATCTCTTGTGAACCTGAGAATTCCTACCACATACGAAGTTATTTTTTATTTTTGGTGGGGATGAGGATGTGTCTTTGGGAGACTATCAGCATTTCTGGGAGTATGTGGGATTTTTATGTTTCTCCATAGGGCATGTGGGTTTAAGAAATGATAGACAAATGCTGCCCAAACTGGTCTATGACCCACAAAAGGTTAAGAACCACTTAGGTGGAGCAGAATATGCAAGAACTTGAATAGCTATAAATTTTCAACAGGTAGGTTTGTTGGTTGTCTGAAGTATCTGTTAAAAACTTGTCTCCTGATGGTTATGACTTCAAGTGTGAAGGCACACAAATGTATCATAGTTTTGATGTACAAGGATCGTCGGTTTGAAGATGTTTATTGAAATGGGATTTGGGGATGCCTGGGTGGCTCAGTTGGTTAAGCATGTGCCTTCAGCTCAGGTCATGTGGGATTGAGCCCCACATCAGGCTCCTTGCTCAGCGGGGAGTCTGCTTCTCCATTGGCCTCTGTCCTTTTCCCTGCTTTTTTCCTCACACTTTCTCTCGGACAAATAAATAAAATCTTAAAAAAAGAAAAAAAGGAATGGGATTTGGCCTGTATTGCTTCGCTTTGACGAACACAGTGGATGCTGATCAGGAGCAGTTTTGGAAGTTCCTGTTCAAATCCTGAGACGTTCTTTTATTCAACAAGCATGGTACCGAGATGCATAAAACAGAGACCTAGAGGGCTCCTTGTCTTATGGGAAAGAGCGACATCTAAACAAATAATTGTGTTAGATTGAATTAAGTGTCGGAATAGGGAGAGGTGCAAAATGTGACGGAAGCCTAGAGAAAAGCATGCCGAATTTTGAATTTTGAGCTCGTCTGAAAAAAATGAGTGGGAGTTTGCCAGATGGGCAAATGAGAGAATTGCATTCTGGGCAGGACAGAGAAGCACTGTTCGGGAACTTCCAAGTTACTCCGTTTGTCTTGTGTGAGATGTGTGGGCCACGACCTCGGATGAAGCTGGGAAGGTAGTCGGAGGCCAGATAATAAAGAACCTTGTATGTTCTAGGAAGGATTTTACACTTTATCCGGGAGACAAAGATTCTAAACAGGGAAGTAACATAATCAGATTTTGTTTTAGAAAGATTACTTTGGCAGCAGTGTTAAGGTGGAGTTGGAGCTGGAGAGAAAGCAAGCCAAGAACCGGTTGGAAGGTTTCTGGTAGAGTAGTTGAGGGAAGGAGATGGTGGTCTGAGCAGAAGCGGGGGCAGCAGGGGCAGAGAGCCACGGGATGAATTCTAGAACTGTCCTGTGACTGGATGTGGCAGGGGGACAGCCCAGGCCGACACCCAGTTAGGGTGTTTGGGGCTGGTGATGCCAGCCACAGAGCTGACGATGGGAGGAGGTTGCAAAGGCATGGGGATGATGGGAAGTTAGGGTACTGACTTTGGTTTGGCCTCTTTTGCTTGGGACACTTGTGGGCTGTCAGGTCCATGATTAAAAGATAGTGCTGGGAGTAGAGAACTGAAGTTGGTGCAGGTGGGGATCTAAAGTTTTGTTCCAAATGACGCAGAAAGAGCTTGTGTTTTTTTCTCTGTTTAATGGGAAACGTTGTTAGTAGTTAATGATTTATTTATTTTCTAATAAAAACATTTTAATTGGTGCCAGTTCTTAATAAAATGGCCCATTTTCTTAATAAATAATGTATTTTGCTCTCTCAGCCCTGAAACTGGACCTGCTTAAAATGACATTGGAATAAAACCGAATTTTCCTACCATTAGTGAAGAGGGGAGTATTCCCTATAATTGTGACTTATTCTTTGTTGTTGTGCAACCTCTGAAATGACAAGTATAGTATAATGATAGTGTGGCTGGCTGTATGGTATGATAGTTAAAAATACGGTTTTAGGTTCGCTTCTGCTGGTTCTATCACGTGATAGCTGTGAGACCTTGGGCAAGTCCCTTAACCTCTCTGTTTCTCCGATTTCCCCCTTTGTAAAATGAGAATAATAATAGAACTCATCTTAGAGGGTCATTTTGAAGATTAATCTACGCAAAGCACTTAGGACTTCATAAGTGCTGTGTTAAGTGTATGCCTTTATTCTTAGTAGTAAGACATTTAGAATATTGCCCAGTATATAGTAAGTGGTCATTAAAATTTAGCAGTAGCTGCTGTTGTTACTACCATTACTATGGCTACTACTTATATGAATACTGCTATTGTTGTCACTATTATTTTGCTCTAGCCTGAGGTGGGCCTGAGGCCCTGTTCTGTGGAGGGAGTTTCAGGTTGTCCTTGAAAGCCCTGCCCTGTGGTAATCTGTTTGGGTCTTTAGGTAGAGGTTTCAATTCTTAGAAAACCTCTAAAGCATCCTTAGAAAACATCTAGCTCAACCCCAGAGGTTAAGTGACATGCCCATACTCAGGTTGATAGTGGTGACAGGACTAAAACCCAGGTGTCCTGGTTCCCTATTCCAATTTTCTTTCCATGGGCTCATGGAAGAGGGAATGTGTGGGTCTGTTCTCAGCTCAAGGAAGCTCTGAGTCAGTTTCTAGAGCTGGTTGAGGAACTCTAAGAGCCAGAGGAAGCCAAGTCTCAGCCTCTGGGGTCAATGTTGTCTAGCTCCTCCTTGGAGAATATTTTTTTTCTTTTTTTAAAGATTTTTATTTATTTATTTATTTGACAGAGATCACAAGTAGGCAGAGAGGCAGGCAGAGGTGGGGGGAAGCAGGCTCCCTTCGGAGCAGAGAGCCCGGTTGTGGGGCTTAATCCCAGGACCCTGGGATCATGACCTGAGCCGAAGGCAGAGGCTTTAACCCACTGAGACACCCAGGGGCACCCTTCCTTGGAGAATTTTGTCAGAATTCCCATACCTCTTAAACATGGCCGACATTATTGGCTTCATTCGATGAAGCCCACTAACACATTTCCTGACTCCTTTAAACAGAGTCTACGGGCCAAATTTAATATTTTTGGTAACTCAGGGTCATCATCAATACCATCAGTTTTCCTGGTCTAATGGTTAAGAATTATTGACAAGAGGACTAGCCAGTTTGGGGTGGGATGAGGTTGGAGATGTGTGGTCGGGTGTTATTTCTTTATTTGGTCGTCATTAGGCACCAGCTTGCACCAGGCACTGTGCTGAGCCCTGGAGGTGCTGTGGTTAGTAAAACGGGTACGGTCTCTGCTTTCATGGAGCTTGCCAACTAGGATAAAGGGAACATTTCAAATTCAGAAATGATTTATTGAACAAATGTCCCGAAGTAATTTGGAAAAAATGACACCAATATAAATTTAGAAGATGAAAATAGTGTTTCTTTTTAGGAGGGGGTGCCTCAGAATTGTCCGTAGTGCTTTTAGAAAGGTGCCCGCTCAGGTCTTAGGCCCCTAAATTGTGGTTCAGTCTTGAGACCTGAGCATTTAAAAAGACAAACAAACAACAAACCTCTGTAAGCAATTCTGCTCTGTAATTCTGTTTGGGAACGGCTACATTAAAGATTTAAAACTTTTTTAAAAAGAGATGGTAATGGAGCTCAGAAATATAGGAGAATATATAATTGTGGGGTAGGGAAGGTATTTGTATGCATAATATTAAAGGTAAAATAATGAATAAAACAATATAATAAACTGTATGAAAATTTAAAAATTCCTCCAAAAACCATACAGTTAATGAGAAAACTGGAAGCAATAGCAACAAGACTCATTATTCTTAATACATAAAGACTTACAGAGCAATAAGAAAAACATAAGTGTTCGACTAGCAAAGGATGGGAATAGGAAAATACATAAAAGAAGAAATCTAAATGGCCCATTAATGTGAAAAATGTTCTCAGTGGTAGTCAAAGGAGATTTAGGATGGCATACCATTTTCTCCAATATAATTTGCAAAAATTAAAAAGGAATGACAACTCAGTGCTGGCAAGGACATGAGGAAGCAGGCATTCTGATACACTTCTGGTGGGAACATGAGTTTGGCAGTGTTTATCAGAAGCTTTAAAAACCATATTTACCTTTTGACCCAGCATTGTTTTTTGGGGGGGGAATTTATCCCAAGGAAGTAATTAAGGATGTGCACAAAGGCATGTCAATAAGGATATTCATTGCACCATTTTTAGAGTGGGGAAAAATTGGTAACGTTTGCATTCTGAAAGAGCGATACAGTGGAATACTATAGTTACCAAAAAGGATAATGTTGAGTTCTTCTTATTAACATAGAACATAGGTCCATAGTGTGATGTTATGTGAGTGGTGGTGGGGGAAGCAGGTCCCAGATTATCCATAGTTAAAAGTCTTGGCTCCGGGGATGAAAGGCACAGCATAGGGAATATAGTCAGTGGTATAGTAACACACCATTGCATAGTGACAGTTGCGTGGTGACAGTTGTGTGGTGACAGTTGCATGGTGACAGATGAGAGCTATACTTGAGGTGAAGCACAGCAGAAGGGATAGACTTGTGGGCTAACTGTATTGTACACCTGAAACTAATGTAACATTGTGTGTCAACCATACTAAAAAAAAAAAAAAAAGAAAGAAAGAAAGAAAAGAAAAAAAAATTTTGGGATGCCTGGGTGGCTCAGTTGGCTGGGTGTTTGCCTTCTGCTCAGGTCATGATCCTGGGATCCTGGGTCCGAGTCCCATATCAGGCTCCTTGCTCAGTGGGGAGCTTGCTTCTCCCTCTGCCTGCTGCTCCCCCTGTTTGCTTGCTCTCTCTCTCTCTCTCTCTCTGACAAATAAATAAATGAATAGATCTTTAAAAAAAAAAAAGTCTGGGCTTAGGGATGGGTTGAAATCCCAGCTTTATCAGCTGGGTGATGTTTGTTAGTAAGAAAGGGAAAAAATAGCAGTGAACCCAATAGTTCCCAACTCATACACCCACTAGGATCACCTGGGGAGCTCTTAAACCCTCCCAGGTGCAGGTCTCACCCAGCTGATTAAAAGCCATAATCTTTGGGGACTGGATGCAGCCTTCAGGAGTTTTGAAGCTCCCCAGGTGACTTCAGTGTGTAGACAAGTTTGGGAATGGTGGAGCTAACACAGAGAGGGTGGGTGGGAATATGGGGAAATCACAGTGGCTGGCATGTGGTAGTAGTCAATACATGGTAACTATTATTAGTAACTATTATTTCTTAATAATATGACCCCATTTTTTATAAGATTTTATTTATTTATTTGACAGAGAGAGAGATCACAAGCAGGCAGAGAGGCAGGCAGAGAGACAGAGGGGGAAGCAGGCTCCCCGATGAGCAGAGAGCCCAATGTAGGGCTCGATCTCAGGACCCCGGGATCATGACCTGAGCAGAAGGCAGAGGCTTTAACCCACTGAGCCACCCAGGTGCCTAGTATGACCCCATTTTAGTATATGTGTTTGTGTCGATGTGTGTATGATATAAAGAGAAATCTGAGGGGATGTACACAAAAGTATTAAAAAAGAAATTACAGTTGACTTTTTTTTTGCTTATTTGACAGTTGTTTTTGCTTATTTGTATCTTCTAATTTTTCTGTAAATAATATGGATTCCTTGCTAATTTTTTTAAAAAAGTGTAACTTCTGAAGGAAATCTTTGATATATGTGCACAGCTTTACATACTGTCATATTTATAATAGTGAAAAACTGAAGACATAGTTTCCATAGTAGGGGAATGTGAGTAAATTATGGCACGTCCACATAGTAAAACATCTGGCCATTAAATATCAAGACTCATGCTGAGAAAAAGCTTCATGATACAGCGGAAAAATATGGTACTATTCCATTTCTGTCTTTTTAATTTAAGTGTGGGATTATATGTATTTCTGTGTGTTCACATGTTACATATATGCCTATGAATGTAATGATAAATATGGAATGGAAGGAACCAAAGTTGTTAAAGTGGCTGTCTCCAGGTAGTAGGATGCACTTTTTTCCCCCTCTTTTTCGGTCTTTTATTTTCCAGATTTTATACAATGAGTATGTATTACTTTTATAATAAAAAAAAATAAGTTATTTGAAAATGCAATATACAGCAATAGCATCACGAATGAGGAGTGAATTGTGTGGGCTTCTGGACAATTTCTTCAGGCACTCTCTGCCCTCCCCCAACATTAAAAAAAAAAAAAAGAACCCAAGACCCCCAAGTGTTTGGTCAGAGCAGTTTTTTTGCTACTAGTACTTCCTCAAGTACTCTTGTGATTTTTGGCCGTCTCTCCTATTGACTCCAGAACCTCTTTTGGGAGTGAGAGTGGGGACAGGCAGGGAGATTGTGCAAAAATTGGGAAATTGCCGTTCATCTGACGTGGGATTACATAATAAGGTGAGGTAGCAAAATATGTCACGGTAAGCATGAACATAAGGCAGAGGAAAACTGTAGTAAAACAGATAGTAGCAATGAGAAACTCCTGATCTAAAGGAAGTATGTTTTGACCTCACAGATTTTTTTTTTCTTAGCACATCACAGTGTATTTGTAAACACTCTGGTGATTTAGCTAACACATGGAGGCCGGGGGAGCATCACAAAGCAGTTAGTGGATTGATGACAGAGCTTCAGTGTGAAATCAGGATCACTGTGTGGCTTGAGAGTTGGACCACCATCATCTGGGAGAAGCCATCTGTTCCTGCCTGTTGACCAAAACATTAGTATCTACACAACTCTCAAACAAAAGTCGCGTTGTTAGAGTAGGAGTAAGGACACAGAGCAAACTGCCCCTTTCTCTCTTTATCTGGCAGAGTGTTTCACCTGTGGCAGGTCCAAGAGAAGGGTTCTTCAGTCTCTCTTCACTCTCACCTCCTACAGGTCCTTAGCGGGGCAGAAGAGGTAGGGGGATAGATGGGGGGTAAGCAAAAATAATCTTTCAGAAAATATTTCTCTAAGAGCCAGCCATTCCTTCTCAAGCAGACGGCCGTGGAAGGAGCATGGGCCCTGGAATCTGATACATCCGAATCCGAACCCAATGCTGCCAGGTGGTGGCCGAAGTTACCAAACTCTGAAAGCCTCGCTTGTCTCATCAGCGGGTCAAGGGTAGCCTTGGGAGACAGACTCCCTGGGTTTGTATATTGGCTGTCACTGCTAGCTGTGGGCAAGTTATTTTATCTCTTCGTGTTTCACCTTCCTCATCTGTAAAATGGGTTAAGAATAATCATACCTACTCATAGGAGGATTGGGAGGGTGAAATGAGGTAATACATCTAGAACCTTGGCACACTGCTGGCCACTTGTTAAGCACTCACCTTTACTATTAAAACGTGCGAAAGGGTATGACAGTATTTGCCCCTCGTGGTCATGCACAAGAGTGAGAATCACTAAAACACTCACCTGTTGTAGCTGTTCTGATTGTATTATAATTGTGGCAGAAAAAAAAATCAACTTAGTCTTCAAGAGATTTTTTTTTTAAATAAAGACTTTCATTTATCCACTTGACAGAGAGAGATCACAAGTAGGCAGAGAGGCAGGCAGAGAGAGAGGAAGGGAAGCAGGCTCCCTGCTGAGCAGAGAGCCTGACTCGGGGCTCGATCCCAGGACTCAATCCCAGGACCCCGGGACCATGACCTGAGCCGAAGGCAGAGGCTTAACCCACTGAGCCACCCAGGCGCCCCTCAAGAGATGTTTTTAAACTGGAAAGGATCTTTCAAGGTGATCTGGTTCAAACATCTCATCTTTCATGGGAGGAAACTGAGGCCTAGGGAAACCGATTCTGGGTCACAGAGCTGTCGCATGGTACATCGAGCCAGGACGAGGCCCCAGCTCCCTATAATCCGCTCGGCCTAGCGTGCTTGCTCTGTCAGTCTGTCTTCCTGTTTAGCCCTCCTACAGTTACACTGTCTCCCTTAGGCCTGGCTATTTTATAATTTTCTGCTAAGTGTTAGCCTTCCCCTCCTGCACATTATTGTGACTTTGAAAAGATTAAGGTGGTTCGCCACTCCCCCAAAGAATTGTTTTCTTTCACTGAGGCTTCCAGAGTATGTATTTTTTTCTTCCAGTCACTCTCTTGACATTTTTGAAATAAACTATAGGTTATGTTTTAACGAGAATTATGATTCAAAGCTTCCTGTTTCATGTAATGCTATTCTGTGTGTGGCAGGATGGGGGGGGGACTAGAAAGTTTCAGGGTGGCAGCAAATGCCAGATTCTCCTTCTTCTTTCTGCCTTCTGTATTTATCGACCCATGGCCAGATCAGAGAAGCTGTTGAGGAGTTAATAAGATGAGGTAACCCCCTTAGTAATAACATATTTTGATGCTTTTCAACCCAATATCATTCAGGCATTAGGTAGTATTTTATTATATTTATTTAGGACTTCTGCCCTGACTACTTCCATGAAGAGTAACCCAGAAATTACAACACAGAGCCATTAGAAATAAATCCAGGAAAGGGACTCTCCAGTGGAAATGAAATAGCTGTTACGAAGCATGCGAGATACTCAGGACAGAGTTTTTTTTCTTTTTCTTCCCTTCTTCTGGCTCACACACAAAAAGAGAAGCACACTAAATTACATTATTATTATTGTTATTATTTTAAGTTTTTTATTTTAATCCTAGTTAATTATATAGTATCATATTAGTTATTTTAGGTGTACAGTATAGTGATTTGATACTTCCATACCTTAAATTACATTATTGACATCTTCTGGCCCCAAAGAGTATTCAGATATAGAGAACCCTCCTGGCCCTGTCTGTGCTGAGCCTTCGGGTCCTTCCACCAGCCTCCTTTGCCCTGGCCTGTGCCTACCTATGGCTCATCACTGAGTATTCCCAGGTCAAAATCATAGTTTTCCTATTTAGCTTGAGAGTGGCGAGGGGCAGGTGGGCACAGGGATCGCCACTATCCAGATTTCCAGCTCTGCCAAGACCTCAGGTTCTGTACCCTGGCAGTAAGTAATAATAATAATAGAGCCTCATTCTCTCCACTGAGTGATTGTGCCACCATCCACCTGGCTATCAGAGCCGTAAGTCTGAGAGGCACGGCACAGCCCTTTGCTCCTCTCTGCCTGCAGTCGCCTCCTGATGGCCTACATCATTTCAGTGGGTTTGCATTCCGGACAAGTGTCTACTTTTCAGCCATCAGCTCAGGGTCATCTCTTCTCTGTAGTCTTTCCCGTCCTCTGGTAAAATGAGCCTTCTTTCCCTTCCTTGTGTCTTTCTCCGCTGTATCATATACCCCTTGAGGGCATTGGCTGTATTTGTTTGGTACTTTTTTTTCGGGTCTGCTGTGTGCCAGGCACAGCATTGGGCAGGTGCTGGGGTTTATAGTGGTGAACACAAAAGTCCCTTTTCTTGCCCTCCCTAAGCCTTGCAGCCATGTGGGGGAGTTGCATTGCAAACAATACACAAATATTTCACTACGAAGTATTATGAGCACTAGGAAATAAAATCCTATAAAAAGAATAGTAAAGGAAACATAACTTATTGGGAGGAGGAGTCTGGGACGAAGTGACAGGTTCAGCTGAGATCAAAAGATGAGCAGGAGCTGTCTAGGCAAAGAGTTGGGGGTGTGTGTGGGCGTCCCAGGCAGAGGAAATGAAGGGGAAGTCCCTGAGGCGCAAGAACCTGGCTTTTTCCCCAGTGTGGTCCGCTGTGGCTGGATGATGGTGAATGAGAAATCCAGGGACATGGGATGAAGCTGGAAGGATGGGGAAGGCTCTGGGCACACAGGGTTTGTAGGCCATGTTACTAAGTATTCTCAGTGCAATGGGAAGGCTTTGGGGAAAGGTCGGATGGGGCAGGGCAACAGTGAATGAGGGGAGGGTCTCATTCATCTTCATATACTGACTACCTAGCAGAGAGTACCCAGCACATACTGTGTGTTCATGGAATCTTTGTGAGTAATAATGAGTAATAATTACCTTGCCTTCCTGCCAGGATGGCCATGAAGGTTAAATGAGGTAAAATATGCTAAGGTGTTTTGCAAAATAGAAAATGTTAAATAAGTGTCATTCTAGACATGAGTCACTGGATGCTGTGTGGTGATGCTTATCAATGTTCACTCTCAGGGGATGAACCCCGATTCTCTGTTAAACTAGCAATCTCTCAGTCAGATTATTCCATACCACAATATGCTGGTGTACTGAGTCTTAAATATTCAAAGTGTGCCTTCATGGCCAGTGATTTTAATTACGCAGGAGTGGAAACCACCTTATATCCCATTATGTCGCACTTCTGATGTTAGTGATCATTGTGGGTGATGTTGCCAGGAGCTGTGTGGGTTTCTCTTCTACACTGAATTCACTCAGTAAGTCTCCAGACCTAAGGGATTCGTTATTTAGGACCTGGATTAATGCTGAGGAATAGCAATCTCTGAACTTGGCATTTGGATGAGGGCAGAGTTCATCACGGTGAGGTGAGGTGTGGGTGCTACCCGCTGTGGTGTTTGGTTTTCTAGGGTGTGTTACAATAAAAGACATAACAAAATCATCAGCGCTTCGCTATTTTTTTTAAAGATTTTATTTATTTATTTGACAGAGAGAGAGAGATCACAAGTAGACAGAATAGCAGGCAGAGAGAGAGGGGGAAGTAGGCTTCCTGCTGAGCAGAGAGCCCGATGCGGGGCTCAATCCCAGGACCCTGAGATCATGACCTGAGCCGAAGGCAGAGGCTTAACCCACTGAGCCGCCCAGGTGCGCCAGTGCTTCGCTATTTTTGCATTAAACATCTAGTTCCCTATTTACAGTACAGCATCATTAGACCAGGTGACTGCTTTCAAAGCCCCTGTCTGTGCAGTCAGTGGGAGAATAAATTGTTAGGGCCCATTTGGAGGGCAGTTTGAAAGTTCTTATAAAAATATAAGATGTGTATGTCTTTTGTCGCAGTGAATCTGTTCTAAAAAGGAACTGCACAAAAGTCACTGTCCATGAGGATGTTAGGTGTTCCATTGTTGTAACTCTTTCACTCTTGACAGCCTTGGTGCCCATCACGAGAGACTGGTTGTGTTAATCATGGCATACGTACACACTCAGTGGGATGCTGAGCATTGCGTTAAGAAGAATGAGGTAGATGTATATATCATGAAAGGGAATGGTGTCCAAGATATATTTGAAGTGGAAAAATGGGTGCAGAATATTGTATGATCCCATCTGTACAATGGAAAGGGGGGGCTGAAAGGATAGACAGATATGAGTTTGTATATTTACATATGCATAGACATTTTCTGGAAGGATACATGAGAAACAGTTATCAGTTATTACCTTGGAAATTAGGGGTTGGAAGGGCAAGGGGGTTTTCATTTTCACTTGATATCTTTCTATATTGCATGCCTTGTTTACAGCAAGCCAAAATGCCTTTAAATAATAAAATTGAAATAAAACCTATACCTCACTTGATTCTTTTCTTGAACTATTATACTAAGGAATAAAAAGTTATGATAATGGTTGAGGCAGAGTCTGGGCAAATCAAGGGCCTCTGTAAGTTGTCAGGGAATCATCATGGCCAGGGGGCTTAAGGGAGCTGTGGTTTTGTTAAAGCTTCATTTTAAGAAAGTAAGTGAGAGAAAATTAGGTAAAAAATCATGATTTTATTAGGTTTTCCTTTTTTTTGATGAAGCAGTTTTAATTATGTCATTAGTTTTGATATGTGGGTATTTTTTTAAAGGATTTTATTCATTCACTTGACAGAGAGAGATCACAAGTAGAGAGGCAGGCAGAGAGAGAGGGGGAAGCAGGCTCCCTGCCGAGCAGAGAGAACCCGATGTGGGGCTCGATCCCAGGACCCTGAGACCATGACCCAAGCCGAAGGCAGAGGCCCCAACCCACTGAGCCACCCAGGTGCCCTGATATGTGGGTATTTTAATACCTCAGTTGCACAGTAATTGTATTCTAGGCCACAATTAAACAATTAAGTGTCTTCGTGTCTAGATAAATAGCTGTTGTTCTTGTTTGACTTGTTTAAATATTGTTAAGTGAATGCTAGGCTACAATTTCTTGAGCTTTTTGCCCAAGGTCCTGATGAGGAATGCAGGTATAGTCTTAGTTTGAAATGAAGAAGATATAAGTTGCTATCTATTTACATAATAAAGTTTCTATTAAATCCTCAAATGTTTTAAGCTCATTTTAGCTTACTCCCCCCACAAAAAGACCACTTTTCCCTGAGGTATGAGAAGAGGAATGTTCAAATGAATGTCCTCTTGATTTGCTATAATGAATAATTCCTTTACTCAGCTATATGTTTAGAGACCAGAGTCCCTAGGTTGTCTTAAATGACTTTGGTTTGCTAATATTTGGAATTTTAGCCAGTGGATTAAGAAGCAAGACAGGTTTTATTCTTGGATGTATAATTGTACCTATAAGCTATAATTGGGCCGGTGGCAGAGACTGGAGTGATGGGAACAATTGTGAGAAAAGAGGCTAAGTAATTTCAGGCTGTAGATTGGTATAGAAAGAGGGAACCCATAAAGACTGTAACTTTTGAGAGATTTTCTGCATGTGGAAATGTAGAGCATGAGGAGCTGCCCGGAATGTGGTTTGAGGTTGAACCTGAACCTGGACCTGGATGTTATGCCTAGAGAACCAGACAGGAAGGTTCTTGTCCTTGCTGGTGATCAGAGAAGCTGTTAGAAACGGCCCCAGCTTGGACTTGGCATAAATGAGGGAGGAACTGAGAGAAAAAAGCAGACATCCTAGAAAGAGAAGACCCTGAACCATGAGCGAGCTGGACTTTGTATGTGCTGAGCCTGTACTTGGCTACCTCATGTAGAGAATGTTGCTGACAGGCCTCACTTCATAGTAAAGTATTCTCATTTGACTGAGGTCAAGGAAGGGAAGAGAAAAATAATAGCTATCATTTATCGATTATTTACCATGTACTTTCCCCAAGTGCTTTATGTGGATTCTGAGCTTATAACTGATAGAGCCTGGGTCCAGCCAAGGCTGTCTGCCTGAAGAAGCTGTGCTCTCGGCTCTTCTGTATTCCTAAGTCCATTGCTCCAAGAATTCCTGCTCTGCCATCACCCCCAAGACAGTCAGGGTGGTGGCCAGGTATGAAAGAGGAAAGCTTTCTATTAGAGTCCCCTTGGTACTCTAATGATGGTGCTAATGAGCAAGTACAATGATCTCAGGAGAATAAGATAGCAGACGCTTAAATAAAGTGTGGATGGAGGAATGAAATGCAAGTCTGTGGCCAAAATTCTGGGTTATTTCTGAATTGGAGTAAGTCGTTTAGTTGAGTATCTTCTGTGGGGAAGACACTACTAGGTGTCATGTGTGCAACTGAGAGGAAACAGAAGCAGACACTGTCTTCCCCACAGCTAGTCTCTGAGGCAGTTAAAACGTGTGCATAAATTACCATGACCCAAACTAGTGTTAGATACACATTAGAAGAGAAGTTTAGGATGCCATAGGACTTAGACAAAGGTGGGCGGGGGAAGCAACTGAGGCAGACTATGTAGTAGGGGGAAAGTTCTTCTATAGTTGCTGATGTTAGAGATACAATTTCAGGCAGGAAAGCATAAGGTACATTTGAGGGAATGGGAAAAAAAGTATCATGCCAGGCCTGTTATATTTATGTGCATTGTCTCATTACATCCTTCTAACAACCCTTTACTGACCACACGATTTATTGTCAAAACTCAGACACTTCTGAGAGTGAAGTGTGGTTTGCTATTCACATGGGGTAGGCATATAGACAGGGACGGACTCAGAAAAACCAGGATAGATGAGGCAGTTGATACTATCCTTAGTTAACAAATGAGAGAAAGGAGGTTCTAAGTCACACAGCTAGGAAGCGATAGAGCCAGAATTTGAAACCAAACTAAGAGATCCGCACTTTATTCTGTAAGCAATGGGGGCAGTTGGGCTTGGAGCAGAGAATGCCACGGTTATTACTATGCAAGACAGGTGGGAGGCAGATACCACAAATGGGGTGATTAGTTAGGAGATTGCCCAGAGAGATTCAGACAGGACATTACAAGGGTCTGGTTATAAGCTGTTGACTTTGGGGATTTAAAGGAGGGGATAAATGGGAGACACATCACAAAGGAAGAAGTGACAAACCTTGACTACTGGTCAGCTTTGGAGGGAGAAGAGTAAATGATGACTCAGGATCTCAAAATTCTTCTAGTGAAAACATCACGTTAGCCAAAAGTAGCCGTCGTAACCTGGAAAGTTTATGTGAGTTTTCATTAGCATTCTAGACTTAAGGGAAAATCTGTTTCTCAGTACAATTGACTTACTGACTTATAAATTATTTGATCCTCCTTTGCCCATATTTACTTATCTGTAAAATGTAATGTTGTCACTAAAAACTCTCCAAAATAGCAGAGATTGTCTGAATGTTTTTTTAACCTCTTTAACCTTTATTTTCAAAATTTCAAGTAATGTGAAATTGAACCCCAGCATTGAGTACAGTCACTTTTATATTCTATTGGCAAAGCAATAATGATCATATCGGTAAGGATGTGTTGTCTCCTGCTTCTGTGAACACCTTTAACTAATTGCCAGATGAATTCTAATGCCTGCTTTATAACATTTTTTTCTGTAGTTGTTTTAAACTGCTTTTAAAAATATTATGATTTGACTTTTTATGATTTGACAGCTCCACAGATACTGTAAAAAATACTCGAGGGATGGCAACGTGTGTGTCCCTCTATTCTTCCTAATGCCTTGGAGACACACAGGAAATATTTATTAGTTTGATTTGACCAGTTCATACGGCACAATAAGACTGCTTCTACTTTTGTTTTATACATTATATTTTGTTAATATGGTCTCAAATAGCATTGGGTTTTTGGTAGCTACATCTTACTCTGAGCTCATAATGAGCCCAAGGCCTACTTTGTTCTCCAAGTATATGTCTGTCTCTCTCTTTTTCTTCTTCTTAAAAAACAAACAAACAAAAAAAAACCTTTCTGTTTTGGCTTTTACTCTTTTTAAGCATTAATGTAGTTAAATTGTTATTTCTTGTTCCTCTTGTTAGGTTTAGCATTATCATACATATTTCATAAATATCTTTAAGTAATTAAAAAAATATTGCTTGGTGTATTAGTGTTCTGTTGTGGCATAATAACTGACCACAGATTTAGTGGCTCAAAACAGTACCCGCTTATCTCAGTTTCCATGGGTCATGAGTCTGTCATGGCTTAGCTGGGTCCTTGCTCAGTTTCTCAGGCTGCATTCAAGGTGTTGGCTGAGATCACAGTCTCATCTGAGGCTTGGCATCCTTTTCCAAGTTTACGTAGCTGTTGGCAGAATTTCGTTCTTTGCAGTTGGAGGATGAGGTTGGAGGATGGCTCCTTGAGGCCACCTGTCATTCCCTGCCACATGGCCCTCTCCGTTGACACTTCCAGCACAGCAGCAAGGGATGGAGTCTGTGTCACGCCGGCAAGAAGGAATCCCATGCGCAGTGGTCTCGCCTTACCTGTGGTTATGCCTTCTGTGGTTCCAGTTTTCCGGGATCAGCTCAGTTTGGAAGCACATGATCTTCTTTCTGACATGTAGCCAGAAAGTCAGTTCACCTCCTTTCATCTCATCCTGTAGGCATGTTGTCATCTCATGACATCACAGGATAAAAGGGGTAAGTGTAGTACAGTAAGATATTTTGAGAGAGAGCACATTCACAAAACTTTTATTGTTGTATGTTGTTATAATTGTTCTTTCGTTATTATTAACCTCTTATTAACCTTATTATTAACTATTAACCTCTATTGATACATTAAACTTTATCACAGGTATGTATGTATGTATAAGAAAGAATATAGTATATATAGGGTTTGGTACTATCCATAATTTCAGGCATCCATTGGGGGTTTGGAACATATCCCCCATAGATGAGAGGGCGGACTACTGTCACACACACACTCACACACACACACACACACACACACACGCACGCCTAATCATGGGGGTAATCTCACATTGCCATTGCTGTATTCTGTGGGCTAGAAGCTAGTTACAAGGTCCCTCCACACTCAAGGCAAGGGGATTATACAAGGGCATGAACACAAGGAGGTGGGCATTATTAGGGGTCACTGTTAGTGTCTGATACACTTGGCATAGAGCTGAAAGAGGCTAACTGAAGACTTAGCAGCTACTATTAATCCATTAATGGACACTCACTGGGTAAGGCTGTCTCTAGCAGCTGTGACTGTCACTTTACTGTCATCCAGCAAATTTTTTTTTATCTTGCTTACAAAGATGTAATGAGAGATGATGTTCAGTAATCTGCTTAAAGTCATCATGTGGGGCCTTTGAGATAGAGAGCACTGGAGCAGGAGTAGAATTGTGGAGAGGGGAATTTCAGTTTGGATGCCTATAAGTATCCAAGTATAGATTCATATTCTCTGGGTCTGGGGCTTAGGAGAGGGTTTGGGCTTAAATAGAGATTTGGGACTCTTTCGTGTATAGATGGTTAATGGAGCCTAGGGTATATGTAGAGTGTGAGAGAGGAAAGGTGGTGTTCTGGGGAAATCCACGTACTCTGAGTGATTCCCCTGACCTTCAACAACCCCCCAAAAAGGAAGCAAATCATCTAGTTTCAGAGGAGAAGTTGGCTTATTTTTGTTTGCTTCTGTCTTCCTTTTTCCTGTCTTCTGTCTGTTCCAGGTACTACTTATCCCATTAGCCCCATTTTCTCCTGGTATCTTCCTTTCCACTGGACCCATTTGCTAGCCTGTCCATAAACATGTGATCTCCCTTTGCGGTGCCCCGTAGCTACCAATACCTGTCTAGCTAGCCACTTAACCTTTCTGGGCCTCGATTTTCTAAGATTGAGGGACATGACGTAGGGAGAAGGTTATGATTTTTAAGTAGCCTCTTTCAGATCTGAATTGTCTTGCCATGTTATGTTCTCCGCCTTTCCCTTTTTGGTTCTGTTGACAGTTCAGTTCCTTTTTGGAACTTCCCTCCCTTGGCCACAGAGTTATTGTACTCTCCTAGTTCTCTTTCTCCTGCCTCTCCTGCTGCTTCTTTGCTTTTGCTTTCTTCTGCCCGCTAATTCTTCCCATATTTGGGAGTGTCAGCTTCTTTGCCTTTTCTTTATATTCTCTGCCTCTGAGATTTCATCTTCTCTCCTGGCTTTAGCTTTTTTGGTTTTTAATTATAGAAGTAATACACAATTACATGTTTATCTTGAAAAGATGATATAGAAGCATCTTGAGCAAAAAGTGAAAGTGTCCCTTCAACCTCCTCCTCACAGGTAACCACCATTGATCATGCTGGTGTACTTTCTTCTAGGGGTTGAGTCCCAGACCCATAAATTGAGCCCTAAACTGTAGTTTTTTTCATCTGTGACTGCAATCAAGATACCGTTATGCCTCGCTCTCAGCATGACAGATTTAGTTAGCTGAATGACTTTGGGCATGCAGTTGATGTGATTCTTTCTGTGGTTATTTCTATTCTGTGGTTCTTTTGTGTCTAATATGTATTTCTTTCTGTGTCCCCATACATTAAAGAGTAGATCTTCCCTATATGTTTGGGTGGTCCTATTATTTTATGGCTGATAAGTTCTCAGTTGGCTTGTATGAACAGACCCAAGAAAACAGAATAACATTGTCAAAACTTGAGATGAAAGGGTGGTTGAATAGGCATAGGGCCCAGTCATTGGGAAGCAAACTTTGATCAGTAAATTAAAGCCAGGGTGCTACCATTAAAGGACTAAATCATGGGCTTTAAAACTTAAATATCTTAATCTAAAATATTAGCTGCCAGCACCACTGTTTGTGTGGAAACATTTTGACTCTGTAAAAGATGTATGGATAATCTCTGCACTGTAATGGGTCACTTTACAAAATTACTGGCCACTATATGTGTACTAACAGCAAATTAACTGGAAGGGTTATGCCTTTTGAAGGTCCAGATTGCTAATGGAAATTGATCACTCCATATCCTATTAACGAGGCTGTGTGACCAGTAAGGATGCACCGAAAATTGCAGGTCTCTGTATAATCTTTTTTTTTTTTTTTTTTGGTCTCTGTATAATCTTAATTACAAAGGTGTTTAGGGTATCCGTGGTGGGGGATCCATAGTAGCGGTTCTCACCTGGGAGCAGTTTTGCCCCTTCGCAATGTGTGGAGGCATTATTGGTTGTCACAACTGTGGGGGATGTTACTGGCTTCTAGTGGGTAGAAGTTGGGGAAGCTGCTAAATATCTTAAAATGCCCAGGCCAGTGCCCCTCCTCCCTGGACAAAGTTACCTGACCCAAGATGTCAGTGCTGCTGAAGTTGAGAAACCCTGCTCCAGGGCATTTGGGATTGGGGGGAGATCCATGGAGGTGGTCACTGATGCCCCTTTGTGTTTATGCTGATATCCTGTAGTTCCTAACCTCGGAGGATATGATGATTGGATCTCAGTGACAGCAGCATAAATATCACGTAGGTGAACGTTACTTTTCTAGGTATTTTAATTACTTGGTTATTAATGGAAATTATCTCCAAACTTTGTCCTCATTTTTTTTTTTAAGAGGACCTTAACGCCAGAACACTTAAAGAGAGAAAAACAAGAATGCTAACACCTGATGCAATTTCATCTTGAGTTATTGCTCTGGCGTACTCCATTTTAATTCTTAGTCCTGAATGTTACAAGTGACTTTATCTTAAACTGAGATTATAGCTCTGGAGTTTAAATGGGTTGTCCGAGGTCATATATTGATTGGATCATAGAACCTGGTCTAGAAATCAGATTTCTTGATTTCTAGGCCATTGTTCCTTCAATTCTGCCATTGTTTCTATATTGCTGTTTCTCTGCTTTGAGTCTCCTGAAGAGCCGGGTCAAGTATGTCAAAGATTGTGTGGTCTCAGGTGCTGGGCATTTTGCAGATGTATGCAAGAATATTCAATCTTACTGGTCATCTAAAACAACGACAGCAGCAACAGCAAAAATAACCCAAAATAAGCAAAGTGAAACTTCAGGAGTCCTACCTTTTTCACCGATTAGCATGGATGCAGTATGACAGCAAATTGGGGACAGAGCCTCAAGGAAGTGGTAGGGGTAAAAGGGTGTTAGCATAACATAGCTGGATGGCATTTCTCATAGCTGCCATTTTGAAGAATGTTGCCTTTTGGGTCAACTCCCAAACTCCATTTGGCTTGCACTTTGGAATCTTCAGTGGGGGAAAAAAAAAGATTTTCCATTGCTCCCAGCTGCCCTGCATGGTTTAATAGACAACTGTTTGAAAGAGAATAGAAGCAGCATTGATTTACTTCATGAGCTTGGAAAATATGCTTTGTGTCTTCATGTGCTCAGTTTCTTCAACTAGTAAATGGAGGATGATGATGATGAAGGTAGTTGATGTTCATGGAGGACTTATAATTTTCCAGGTACTATTCTTAAGCCCTTTTATGCATATTATTAAAATTCAGTACAGCTCTATAAGGTAGATGCCGTTTTTCCCATTTTTAAATTGAGGACGCTGAGGCAGAGAGGTTAAGGTACTAGCTTTTATAGCTAATAAACAGAGCCTGCTATGAATTGAGGTATGCTGTTCATGGAAAATACACACCAGATTTCAAAGAATTAATATGACAAAAAGAACATATAGCATTTCAGTAATTTTTAAAGTATTGATTACATGTTGAAATGATAATGTTTTGGGTATATTGGGTTAAATGAAATTTATTTTTAAAATTAATATTACCCTGTTTCTTTTCACTTTTTAAAAAAGATATTATTTATTAGAGCAAGAGAGTACAAGCAGGAGGAGCAGCAGAGGGAGTGGGAGAAGCAGGCTCCCTGTTGAGCAGGAAGCTCAATGCAGGACTTGATCCCAGAACCCTGGGATTGTGACTTGAGCTGAAGGCAGATGCTTAACTGACTGAGCCACCCAGGCACCCCTCTTTTCCCTTTTCTTAATGTGGCTTCTGGGAAATTTAAAATTACACACATGGCTGGCGTTTTTATATTTCTTTTAGAAATGGCCCTTGTTTTATCAAGCTCCTGGAGGTGGGTGATCTCTTGCCCTATTGTGTAGTTGAGATTAAAAGCTGAGGGAGGTTTAAAACTTAAATCTTTAGGCTAAAGTTTGCCGCTGTGGTCAGTAAGTGTCTAAGGTAGACATCAGGCCGATTCTCTAATGCTTGCTTTATTCAGAGGTGGGGAGGGAGTGTGCTTTTAAACATATATAAATTCAAAAATTTCAATCTTGTACACATCTGTTGAATAACTGTGTAAGACACTTGATAATGTGGCTCAGATAAAAATCAGTGACTTGGACTTCACCATCAAGGAGCTTATAATCTAGAAAGAGAACATGTACACACTCGACTCTACATTAAATCATATGTAATGAGTGGTAGAAACAAAGCACTTGGAATCCTAAGTGAACAAGAGGCCATTTGCCACTACGGTGAGGAGGAGGGAAGGTATGGGAAGGAGGTGACATTTGAGCTGGTTGGAGAAAGATGGATAGGATTTTAATAGAGGTCCCCTCTGTATTCAAAGGGACTTGCAGAAATAGGGGACAGGTCATTGAGCTGGCATGGTTTTCTGCTTGCCAAAGGAAAGCTCTGCATTGTACAAGAGGGAGAGAGGCCTGATACGTTGAAATGGAGATTTTTAAGGACCCATTTATGTTGTTAAGCCTTGCACAGCAGACCCCTTCTTGCATATACATACAAATTTCCAGTCATGAAACGGACTACTTACCTAAGTCTTTCTGATTTCTGATCTCCTGGATCAGCCAGGCAGCAAGTGTCGCTTAAGCACAGAGCTTGTCCCTATGCATATGCTTTTAGGTATGTATCGGCAGGCAGATAAATTGTTTGTGAACTATGGTTACAGTGGGCCAGCCTTGAAATTAGCTTTAACGTGAATTTATTCTTCTAAGTTGTTGTCTGATATCTCGAGCAAATAATTATAGCATGGGAGCAAGAAGTACAGGGGCAGAAAGAGTCCAGAAATGTTGTTCTAACAGAAGATTCTCCACCTTGAAATGGAGGAAGTGGAAAAAATACTCTCCTCACCCCCCACCAATACTACTATATTGAATTCTGACCTTTCCTTCTACCTGCCAGTTCATTCATCAAATTGATTGGTTTAGGTTTGTGTGGAAGTCATTTGGCATGAAAAGACTTTGGGATATTACTTTCAAGATAAAATCCAGAAAGGAAAGAACTCTAGAGCCTTAAGTATGGAGACTGCGGACTCTGTACTTGCAGTGCCTTTGTCTTCTAGGTGGATTTTTGTTTGTTTTATGCTAATAGAGTTTTGTCCCATTAATGTTGAAGATGCTTCAGTGAGTCCTGCTTTCAGGAGAATATCATACAGTTCATTGGCTTTTCTTTTCCTAGAACCCTGAAGTGTTAAAGCTACAAAGAGATGCTCTTGTAGAAGGTTATGAAGTCCCTAGAAATGATAATCCATCTGTCCTCTTAAAAAAATGTAAATATTCTTACTATAATCAGGAAGAAGTGGGGTTGGGGGGGATTGTGAGCCTACAATTATTTCTTGTCTCTGGCTTCACAAATGTCGGGAATGGACCTGTTTCTCACAGTAATATTTATGATTTTAATGACATTTAAATCTTGACTCCATCTGGCATTTGTTTTGGGATGAGCTAAAGTAGGGGTGCCTGGGTGGCTCAGTTGGTTAAGCATCTGCCTTCAGCTCAGGTCATGATCCAGGGGTCCTGGGATTGAGACCACTGTCAGGCTCCCTGCTGAATGGGGAGCCTGCTTCTCCCTCTGCCTGCCGCTCCCCTGCTTGTGTGTGCGCTCTCTCTCTCTCTCTCTCTCTCTCTGACAAATAAATAAATAAATAAAAACTTAAAAACACCCCTCCCAAAAAACCAAAAACGAATTCCACCCCCAAATGTCACCCCTCTTGTTTTATAAGTGGGGAAAGTGAGCCTTAAGTTGTAATTTATCCAGAGTCACTGGGCTGGCTAGTGGTAGAGCTGTTTCTTTTGACTGACAGACTAGTGCTCATTCTTTTGAGACGCATAGATTTGGGCTTAACTTTGGGGTCTGGTACTAACTGACCTTTCACTGGGTATGTAAAACCAGTCTCTGCTAATTAGACAGGAGAATCCTGCCCACCCATCCGCCCCTGCACACTACCCACTGTTTCACCCAGGGGGCTGCATTTTCTAGGTTCTGCCCCTTGTGGTCAGGTCAGACCTCATCCTCGTGCTGCAGCCTGGCTGTTGCCCATGTTTATAAAGCAGGCAAAACTTTACTGCCTTTTGTATCAAATTCTGCTTTTTTAAAAAAGGCTTATTTATTTATTAGAGGGGGGATGGGCAGAGGGAGAGGGAGGGAAAGAGGGAGAGTGAGAATTTTAAGCAGACTCCCCCTGAGTGCACAGCTTGCCACCCGGCTCAATCTCAGGGACCCATGAGCTGTGATCTCAGCCAAAATCAAGAGTCGGACGCTTAACGGACAGCCTCCCAGGCGCCCCACAAAGCTCTGCTTCTTAAACTCCAGCCAGAACCCAGGAGATGGGAACGCAAATGTCTGTAGAAACCCAACAAAGCCCTTCCCAAGATGAGTACTCTAACCCCTGAGCTGTGGAGCCTTCTCTTCAAAGCACTTTTATTTTACAGGATCGGCATGTTTGTTTGAAGGCTTCTGACAAGCTGTTCAGACAGTACCCGCTCCCAGCTCCCTTGAGATGCCGTAAACGTGGCCATTGGTAAAAGTCTGAAATAACTTGGCTGCTTCTGAAAACAGGTTGCCTATTTTCATGACCTTGGTTTATTTTCCTCTAATTTATTTCTCAGACATTTATCTAGATTTGACTCAGCGTTTTATCATCTGTCTCTTCTTTTAACCACGTACTGCATATTCCAAAGATAGTTCAAGTTAGTGACTATTAAACTGACTTTCAACCTGGCAGGTTTCATTCTCTTTTTAATCTTTAATGAAGGAAAACCCTACTCTGTTTCCCCAGAGGTAGACATCTCAATTTATGTGGTTCAAGCAGAGAAAACCTGTTAATTAAAACTGTCAAAGCTTAGTGAGCTTTGAGATGTCAGTGTATGTTGCATCAGTCGATGGGGAAGGGGTTGGGATAGGAAATAGTTCAGAACACTTTTGTGATTTGGTTATGATGACACTAATCTTCTGGTGGATTTTC
Organism: Enhydra lutris kenyoni; assembly: GCF_002288905.1. Taxonomy (NCBI): domain Eukaryota; kingdom Metazoa; phylum Chordata; class Mammalia; order Carnivora; family Mustelidae; genus Enhydra; species Enhydra lutris. Next base: position 29,254,644 of record NW_019154107.1, read on the forward strand.
AAACTGCAGATTTTGGAAGCCAAAACTGACCCAGCTGTGTCTAGAATTGAGCTGCTATCTCCATAGTCTGTCTTAGCTCTATTAATGCTGTTGTTATTAATGCTTTCACTCTCAAACAGCCTATTTTAGGGCCTTATAGTTAATATTTTCTGTTTGTTTTTCTTTGTCTTCGTTGTTTTCAGCGTATGGCCTTTGTAGACTGAATAGGCAACAACGTAGCTCATTTTATAACTACACATGTGGTATTGTGCCCCCCCACCCCACCCCGGCCTCTTAAATCTAGGATAAAGCCAACACTGTGGAAGTATGGTGAAAAATACTCTGCAGGAAAAAGCAAAGGAGAGCAGAAGTTTAGGGAATCACATAAACAGCCATTACAAGACTAAATATAGATGTGGAATAAAGATTTTGGACAGCAATGTCCCTTACCTTCTTAGTAAACTATAAATTTTTAAAAATGGTTCTTCTTTAATGATGTGGAGGGAACTAGAGGGTATAATGCTAAGCAAAATAAGTCAGTCAGAGAAAGACAATTACCATATGATCTTTCTGATGTGAGGAATTTGAGGGGCAGGGTGGTATGGGGGGGCGGCAGTCGCGGGGCTGGGGTAGGGAAGGAAAAATGAAACAAGATGGGACTGGGGAGAGAGACAAACCATAAAAGACTCCTAATCTCAGAGAACGAACTGAGGGTTGCTGGGGAGTGGTGGGGAGGCATAGGGTGGCTGGGTGATGGACATTGGGGAGGGTATGTGCTATGGTGAGTGCTGTGAAATGTGTAAGCCTGATGATTCACAGACTTGTACCCCTGAAGCAAATGATACAGTATATGTTAATTAAAAAATGGTTCTTCTTTTTGTTTTTGGACCAGAGCCATACCACTTCTAGGAGGGTATCAGTTTGTGTTTCCAGTCCAAACCAGCCCAGCCTCCAAGATTCCTAGAATCCTGTTATCTTAGGTTTGATCTAGTGCAGCTGCTGACTCAGGCTAGCAGTCTGCTCAGCCTGCAGTGGCCTTACTGGGTCGTTGTTTCTGTTACCCCACAAGTCGTGGTTCTCGAGTGGGGCTGCCTGAATTTGGATTCTGGCTCTGACACTTGACTAGCTGTGGTTATAGCCTTGGGCAGGTTATTTAACCCCTCTTTTCACCAGATAGTTTTTTGGACCCACTTCTTTGTGCCAGGCACTGTGCTGGGTGCTGGGGAATACAACGGTGGGTTCTACCTTTGTCTCTGTTATATTTAGTCCCCGACTAGCCTGTTGGTATTTTTGGATTCTAGTTCTATTTGAAAACAGATTCACTGGGTCTGTATTGTATATCATTCATGAACTTGGTGAACATGTGCTCTCTGTCTTCTTTAGCTTGTTGGGTTAAAAATGGCAAAGCAGTAGTGCCAAGTACAGAGCCCTGAGATGAGCAACTGAATCTCAGTTGTACCAAATTGCCGTTGGTATAATCTTATAGAGCTTAGTTCAGATTGTGTGTAGGTGTGTGTGTGTGTATAGCTGTATGGAGTTTTAGCACATGTGTGAGTTTGTGTAACCACACCATCAGGATGCTCAATTTTACCATCACTACGAGACTCCTGTGTTCCACCCCTTTGTAGCCACATCCCTTCCCCCTCCTGACGCCTACTCCCTGACAGCTGTTGGCCGTCTCTAAAATAATGTCATTTCACAAATGTCACATGAATGGAATCATGCGATATACATCCTTTTGAGATTGGTTTTTCTCACTGAGCACAATTTTCTCAGGTTCATCCAAGTTGTTGTATTTATCAGTAGTTTGTTCCTTCTTATTGCTGGGTAGCCCTCTCGTAGCATTCTTTTTGAGTTAAGGTTATTCTGTCAGTCATGAGTCAGCCTGCCTCTATAACAGTGCAGGGCACGTCTCACTGCTTTAGATGCATATGTTTTATTTATTTATTTATTTATTTATTTATTTTTAAAGATTTTATTTATTTATTTGACAGAGAGATCACAAGCAGGCAGAGAGAGAGGAGGAAGCAGGCTCCCTGCTGAGCAGAGAGCCCGACGCGGGGCTCGATCCCAGGACTCTGAGATCATGACCTGAGCCGAAGGCAGCGGCCTAACCCACTGAGCCACCCAGGCGCCCCTAGATGCATATGTTTTATGGGGAGAAATGTCTTCAGTGACTTACTGAAGCTCAGAAACACTTAGTTGACAGCATTCTCTCAATCGACGCATCTTGCTACCTGATCACAGCTCATAACCACCAGCTGAGCACTCCACCGAAGACGGGTTGTTGTTGTTGTTGTTGTTGTTGTTGTTTTCATCAAGATCAGCAGGCTTTGATTTCTGAGCTGTCTTAGAAATGTCTGGGTTTAGAAAGTTGGGCTGTTGTCAAACTACAGTCTTCCTTCAGTTTGGTAGTGGGCCATGATTTTTCAGAGATTACCAGCAGTGGCTTCTCGATCAGGAATGTTGGTTATCTCGGTAACACGGGGTATCCTTGATGGGGGCCCATGGGCCCACATTCATCTTCAGCTGCTTGCTGTTCTCAATATCTCAGCATCTGTTGGGCCCCGAGGAACTATTATTCATGTTTATGCTACCGTTTCCAATTTGAAAATTATCCTTGTGATTTAAGTGGAGTAGAAATAGGAACTCAGTCATCTCACTGGTGGTGTTGCTTGCTTGCTTGTGCTCTCTGTCACCTGTTCGCATATATCTTCTATTTAGGGTCAGTGATCTTACCTTGAAAAATCCAGGGTTGCTGTAGCTACATTAGTTCCTGTAGCCTGCCAGCCGGTTTCCTGTGTCGCTCCATTGTGTTCGTTAGCTGTTTCTCCTTTTTTTCCCCCCTCCAAGATCATGGAGAATTGATGATATTATGAAAACTCCCCTCCCTCCTCACAGATGTTTTATTCTTAAACAGTAGTACACTGAAGAGCCATTGTGGTCTCTTGTAGAAACTTTCACTCCCAGTATCTGGGGAATATCTTGGTACCTATCACTTTTTTTGTCCTTGGGCATTGCTGAATAGTAATTGAGACGACATGGCCCTATTTCCTAAATTTTCTTTCACTTCTACTTTTACCAGTCAGTTCTTCTTTCTTTCTTTCTTTTTTTTTTTTAATTTTTACTTATTTATTTGACAGACAGAGATCACAAGTAGGCAGAGAGGCAGGCAGAGAGAGAGAGAGGGGGAAGCAGGCTCTCCGCTGAGCAGAGAGCCCAATGTGGGGCTCGATCTCAGGACCCTGAGATCATGACCTGGGCTGAAGGCAGAGGCTTAATCCACTGAGCCACCCGGGCGCCCCAGTTCTTCTTTCTTGATGAAACTCTATGTTGTAGTTCCCCTTGCTACTTCCTTGGCATCCTAAAGGATGAAATGTCCCTTTGTAAGTTCAGCACAGCCCTGTCCGTTTCATAGGCATATTGTCTCGCGGCTGACACTCCCTTCTAATATATCCTGTGCTTGGTCATTCTTTGGTCAATCAAGAAATGTCCATATATCCTCAACCCTTTTTCGGGATCTCTTTGTCTCAATGACGCTATTTTTTTCACAGAAGCTGCTCTTTGTCGTAATTTCTCAGCCTCAAAGCTAGCTTTGGGTGCCAGGACATTGTTCATCAACTTTCCTTTCTCCTTATTCTTTAATGTACGTGCCATCAAGTATTATGCTGACTCTCTTCACTGGTGTAGACCAACCTTTGGGTTACTTGCTCACATTCTTTGAGGCCTCTGGTACCTAGGTTAGTATTCTGTGCTGTCCTGACTCCTGGCATCGTCCTAGACCATGTCAGCAGCCACATGGGTACATCACCAGATGCTCCCACATAGCACTTCCTGGAACTGGAACTGGAACTGTTCTACTTCTGATATTTCAAACTCTGAAATGCAGCTTTTGACAATGTCTCTCTAGCCCTCCACATTGCCTGTTCTCTTGCTCTTACCTCATTGACACTTCCCAGTCCCTTTTCTTTTCTTCCTTGACTCTCAGTCCTCTCCTGCCTCGACTGTCTCCAGGACTCAATCCGCCATTTCCCACCCACATTCAACTCAGCCGGCCATTTGATATTAATCCCCACCAGTATCCTCAGTTCCCTTATGCCCCTCTTGTTTCCCTGCACCTGCCCTGCCAATCCCCAGACCTAGATGGACTTTAGCATCTGTTTTCTGCTGTCCCGTTCCCAGGCTGCCGAGTGGTACTCAGGGAAAATTGTCTCACCATGCTGATTATATCCATGACCAAATTGTGATTTCTGACCACAGCTGGATCCTCAACGGCTGCTCACTAATCCTTTTTTACACATTCCTAGTTGGTTCCTTTTCCAGTTTCCCACAGCATCTGTTGCATTTTCTTGCTATACCCCCTTGGTGCCCCAATTTAGCCCTCTATATCCCCAGCTCCCCTCAGCAGATAATGTAGTTACATACTTCCCCGAAAAGATAGAGCCCATTGGTTACAAAGTCTTCTCTTTCCCTCAGAAATGCTTATTTCCATGGCTACTTTTATCTTCATTTTTTTTGTATTGTCTTCTCCAAGGCTAACCCAGCTTTTTGCATATCCCTGGATGCCTCCTTACAGATACTCTGTTCCATTAATCTCTCCTTTCTCTCTCTTATATCTTTAGTACTTTCTCCTCAAAGAGCTCCTTTTCTTCTGTCTATAGACATACCTAAGAATCCCTCTTCTACCTACTTCCCAAGCATCTTTTAATCCTACCATCGTCATAGACTAATGGCATATTTTTTATACTTCATCTTTCTGTTGTCAACTTATAGAATTTGCCTTGTACACCCTTCCCTCTATTAAAGACTGACCTTTCGTAGTTCAACAGGGACTTCAAAATTCAGATTGGGTGGATTGGATGCCCTGCGATACAGAAAACAGAGGAGGGAATGGGTGTGTGTGTGTGTGTGTGTCTGTGTGTGTGCGTGTGTGTGTGTGTGTGTCTGTGTGTGTGAATGTACAGACATATGTACATACATACACATACACAGAGTTGCCCATGCCTGTTTAAGAGAGGAAAAGAAGTATGAGGGAGAGGGATATAATTCAATACTGTACCTTTCTTCTGTTCCATGGAAGTTCATAGCATGATCTAATAGCATCACTTCTTTCTCTTTGCTTTTATTCTCAATCAGCTGTTATTCACCATGTTTTCACCATCTGGTTTGTTGAAGTCCATAAGAAAGTACCACCATTTTACTATAAGTGGTGATGATGATGATGATGATGATGATGATGATATTGTCCACCTTTTGGGTGCCCACTGTGTATCGCACCCTGTGATAGATACTTAAATGCATTATAACCTTTCATCTTCATAAAAGCTTAGTGGACTAAGTATTCTGATACCCATTTTATGGATGGGCCAATGAAAGTTCAGAAAGGGTAAGTGTTTTAGCCAGGATCACATGCCCAATGAGAGGCAGCACAGGGAGTTGAGCCCTGGTCTGCCAGGCTTCAAATTTCTCTTTTTACTCCACTTTCCTGCCTCCTGTGATCTAGTACCAGGTGCCATCTCACTAGCTCTTGGTGGTGGTAACTGTGAGATCATATTTGCTTTCCTGTGTTGCAAGTACCCTGTGACTTTGTTACTGTTCCTCTGTTAAATCCGTCTGTGGACTTCTTCAGCCCTAGGAATGACTTTGAGCTCTTTTGTCCAGTTTTCTACTGAAGAATAGTAGGTATCTCTTCCACTCTGGTTTTTCTTTCTGTGTCACATTTAAAAAAAAAAAGATTTTGTTTGAGAGAGAGAGAGAGTGAGCGACAGAGAGGGAGAGAGAACAGAAGCTAGGGGAGAGGTGGAGGGGGAGGGAGAAGCAGACTCCTCACTGAGCAGGAAGCCTGAAGTGGGGCTCCATCCCAGGACCCTGGGATCATGACCTGAGTCAAAGTCAGATGCTTAAAAGACTGAGCCACCCAGGCACCTCTCTGTGTCACATTTTTATTGGTGGTATTTTTACCCTTCCATTAACCTTTTTCTTTGAGTCCCTATTCATCATGTAATGAGTCTGTAGAAAAATCATTTTTTTTTCCTGGTCTGTATGAAATTTTCTCTATCCCTTGCTGCTGGAAGTCCATCATTCTGAGATCTTAAATAATTGTCCAGAAAACCACATAATCTAAGTAGCAAGATATTCTTTGCCCGTATCTTCCCTTCTAGTCAAAAGTTATGACCTTCAACAGGAGGAAGGGGTGAAAAGCTTCCACAGTGCCCCTGAAGTGTTCAGTTTTCTACCCAGGCTTTCAGAGTCTGTAGATACAGTCCAGGTTCTTCTTGGTTGTATGTTTGTTCCCAGAGCTAAAAATTTGCAAGACTAAAAATAAACTAGAACGTGGGTAGCATGCATGTCCCTCTCAGTGAAAGAGTCAAAAATGTCCAGGATGGGAGAATCAGCTGGGACTGAAAAGAAAAAAAAAAAAAAGGCAGCCGTGATGTCACTTAGGAGGACAGACACAGATAAAGACAACTGCAGACTTAACAGGAAACACTGTTTCTCCCAAAGTCATGCAGGAACTGTAAAAAGCCATAAAGACACCCTCTTTCAGTGACTACTGCTTTCTTGTCTATGACGCCCCACACCCACTGAGCTGTATGTCCCTCTGTTACTGGAGACTCCCAATTTCTGAGCTTGCCTTGCCTCAGAACAATAGTTAAGTCAGTCTCTAGTTCATCCCAGCTTCGAATCTTGCCTCAGAGATAATAACCAATCCAGAACTGACCTCTGCTTTCCTTGTATCTTCCTCAGAATTATTCAGCAGGAACCCCAAAGATACTTCCTTCCTCCCATTGGTTCCTTCCTTTCATGGTTCCTCTGGACTCCCTTCCCTTATGATGAGTAAATAAATGTGACTTTGTTAGACTACAGGCTCGTCCTTGGTGGTCTCTGGCCGATTAAGCTTTAAATGTCACTCTCACCTTGAGAGAACGTCTCCAAAATGAAAATTTAGCCTATTTGATAAGTTCAAGCCTAGCCCACTTCCATATTTCCTGCCTTGAGGATGAAGGCCCCACCCCCCTCCCTGGCTCAGCCCAGGAAAGGTGCTGGTAACAGAGTAATATGGTGCCATCTTAGCTTAGCAGCAATAGCGTGAGCTAAAACCCCAGTATTAGAACAATATTAGGGGCTTGAGATACCCAGTTCAGTATGATCCATGGTGGTGAAAGGGAGACAGACTTAATGAGCAGCCAGACAGTGACTCCAGAAGGAGGTGAGCAGTGAAAGAAATGAGGGACATTCGTTGGCTTGAAAGTTATTTTTAAGGAAGTGTTTGAGTTGGGGTGGGTTAGCGGGACAAGAGCAAGTACTTCTGGGTAGAGCAGAATGTCTTGTGTAGAAGGAAGGAAGGCAGAATGAATGAAGAGTCATGTTGGAACAATAGCCCTTCTCTTGAGATTGGAGAAACAAGGAAGGAGAGAGCTTGCATTTGGTGACCTTTCTTCTCAGTGAAGTGTATGGTTGGAGGGCTGGGGAGAGGCTAATTGCAACCGATGGCCATCAGAGTAACATAAACCTAGGCTAGAAGGGAGGAGGAACAGTAGTGTCTAGCAGTACCCAGGGCAGAGTGGTAACTACTTGGCGGTGGCTTTATTAGTTGCCTGTGGGGAAGATGCGTTCACCTTCTGCTCACCTGGCCCACTCAGAGCAAGCAGGTACTACTTTCTGCTTGACTCTGGTCTTACATTAAGAAAAAGGGACTACAGTTTCCGTCCTTAGAAGGGATCTCAGGACAAATATTACAGACCAGGTCAGTATTGTCCTCGAAAGAGAGATGACAGGTGAGTTCTGTCAAAGTTACCCTGAAGACCTCTGTGGTTTCCCAGTGAGGCCATTTAGAAGAGGGCCCACATTCTTCCTGTTTGTGGACCATTCAGTCTTGCCTTTTTTCTAAATAATTTTTTTTTTTCTAAGTAATCTCTGCACCCAGCGTCGGGCTCGAACTCACACCCCAAGATCAAGAGTTGCATGTTCCGCTGACTCAGCCAGCCAGGTGCCCCAAGTCATGTTTTTTAACTAATTATCACCAGAAAGTGCTAAGGAATGCCTGCGTGGCATCTTCATTTTGGCTGAAGGCAAAGCGGTAAACTAGCACCTTTCTTACCTTGGGCAACTTCAGTGAAGTTGGCTAACTGGTTAGGTGGTTAGGCTGTACTTCTTTTGAGGTTTTTATTCCCTATTTGGATGTGATGCATGTTGTATTTTTAACTCTGACTTTAAAAATGATAGTATTAAGTATGGTAAATTTGCCATGGTCTAGAAGAAAAAAAAATATATATATATTTAAAGATTTTATTTACTTATTTGACAGACAGTGATCACAAGTAGGCAGAGAGGCAGGCAAAGAGAGAGGGAAGCAGGCTCCCTGCTGAGCAGAGAGCCCGATGCGGTACTCAATCCCAGGACCTTGGGATCATGACCTGAGCCGAAGGCAGAGGCTTTAACCCACTGAGCCACCCAGGAGCCCTAGAAGAATATTTGTTCCATAACCATTTATTGAGCACCAGCCGTGTGCCAGAAAATGTCAAATGATGTTTTGAATAATTGAGCTGCTTTTGTTCAAGTCAGAGTGGCAAACTATTTACAAGTTAAGTTCTTTAGAAAGAGCTGTCAAAGGAGAAGTAGTTGAGAGAGGACACCGTGAAAAGAAACTTCATTAATCTCATCCAAATGTGAAGTAAAATCAGTGTATTTTAGCAAAAGGTGCGACTTGAAATAGACTTTCCAGTTCTAGTTTTAGTGAACAAGTAGCAATTTAGTGCCAGGCTCTATTCTAAGCATCTTACAAATATTAACTCATTAATCCTCACAACAGCCCTTTGAGGCGGATACTATTTTCAGTCCCATATAATAGATGAAGAAACTGAGTCACACAGGGGTTTAGTAGCTTGCCCAAAGTTAACAGGGCTGTTAGGTCGTGATGTTGGGATTTGAATGGGGCAGTCCGTTTCCACAGTCCGTGCTAGCTGTGCTGAGCTGCAAATAGGTTCTTTCTTGAGGGACTCATAAGGGTAATTTGTTCCAGTGGATTTGTCATGCCCCCTGAAATCCTGCTTATGCAATTGATGTATTTATCAAACTCCTTTATCCCTGTGTAAAGATTTTTCTACCCAACTCTAATCCAGATTATAATGAAGTCTGAGTTAATGGTATTTATTTTTCAATTTTGTTATTTTTTGCTATGTTTTTCAGTACTCATTCTGTGCCAGACACTTGTCTCCAGGTCTCATTCTTTCAGCCATCACACTGTTCAGTTCCTCAAACCCTCCCTTCCATTGTTCCCTCAACAGTAGATTCCTACGCCTCTCACGCGGAATGACTCTCTTGAGTTAGTGTATTGGTGACCCAGTCTCCAGAGTTCAGGGAAAAACCTGAACATTTTAGTCCTTGTGTCTAAAGACACAAGGACTAAAAATTGTGTCATGTACAACAAAATATATGTGCTGTCCGGGCCCCCTGCAGTGGGATTGAAATAAATCAGTCATGGTCAAGTGTTGCTCCTTCCACTTGGAAGGTGAACACATGAAATCCTCTTCCTCCTCAGCTTAAAACCAGGAGCATCGAAGTAGCAAAGGGGCTAAAGAATCTGCTTGGGCTTGATCTGATGATTTGTGGGATTCTGTTTGGCCTTGAGAATATGTGATTTTTATCTATTTTTTATCAGCTTTATTGAAACATGGTGACATACAGTAAATTGCACATATTTATAATCTACAATGTGATAGCTTTTGAAATATATATAGACCTGTGAAACCATCACCATAATTAAGATAAACTGTCCTTTACTTCCAAGTTTCTTTTCAGTCTTGTGTCTTTTTTCTTAAGATATTATTTATTTATTTGAGAGACAGAGAACACAAGCAGTGGGGAGTTGCAGGCAGAGGGTGAGGGAGAGTGGGGCCCAATGCGGGACTCGATCCCAGGACCCTGAGATCACGACCTGAGCTGAAGGCAGCTGCTTAACTGACTGAGCCACCCAGGTGCCCCTTCCCGGTCTTTTCTTAATTCCTCCCTTTTACCCTTCTCAGCCAGCCAGCCACCAGCCAATCTACTTTCTATCACTATGCAATAGAAATGTTAATTTGCATTTCTTAGAGTTTTATGTAAATGGAATCATATAGTATGTAGTGTGTGTTGTTTGGCTCCTTTTGTCCAGCATATTTATTTTGAGATTCATCAATGTTGTAGGTATCAGTGCGTTGGTTTTTATTGTTCTGTAGTATGGACATACCACAATTTGTTTTCCTATTCCCCTGTTGATAGACACTGGAGTTGGAGTTGTTTTTGGTTTTTAGCTGCTATGGATAGTGCTACTGTGAACATTTGTGAGCAGATCTTTTTATGGCCATATACTTGTATTTCTCTTGGGTAAATAGCTAAGATCAGAATGACTGCATCATACAGTAAGCGTATGTTTAACTTTATTAAGAAATTGCCACCCCGTTATCCAAAGTAGTTGTTGATGGGAAAAATGGCAGAGTCAAAGACTTTCAGTTGCTCCTTATCCATACCAGTGCTTGATGTGGCCAGTGTATTTAATTTTAGTCATTCTAGTAGGTGTGTAGTTGTATCTCACTGTAGTTTTAGTTTGTCTCTTACTTTTAACTTGTGTCATATTTTTTTAAAAGATTTTATTTATTTATTTAACAGACAGAGAGAGATCACAAGTAGGCAGAGAGGCAGACAGAGAGGAGGAAGCAGGCTCCCGGCTGAGCAGAGAGCCCGATGCGGGGCTCGATCCCAGGACCCTGAGACCATGACCTGAGCCGAAGGCAGAGGCTTAACCCATTGAGCCACCCAGGCGCCCCCTTGTGTCATATTTTAAGTGTTTTTTTTTTTTTTTTTTTTTTATTTTAATACACAGCGTATAGTGCATAAGTTCTTGCTTTTTTAAAGTATATATCTGCCTTTCTTTGGTTTGTTTAGACTATTTACGTTTTATTTTTATTTTTTAGACTATTTATATTTTAAATATAACTCTTCATACAACTCACCTGTTTGAAGTATACGATCTAATAATGGTTTTTTTAGTATGTTCAGAGTCGTGTGGCCATCACCACAATCTTATTTTCGAACACTTTCATCACCCTGAAAGAAACCCTGTATCCATTAGCAGTCAGTCTCACTCTCCTTTCCTCCACACCAGCCCTAAGCCAGCCCTAATCTACTTCTTGTCCCCATGTATTTGCCTATTCTGGAAATTTCTTTTAAATGGATTCCCACAGTGCGTGGTCTTTTGTGACTGGCTTCTTTGACTTAGTATAATCTTTTCAAGGTTCATCCATGTTGTAGTATGCATCAGTCCATCACTCATTTTTTGGCTGAAAATTATTCCATTATGTAGATATGCCACATTTTGACAGTCAGTCGGTGGACTTTGGTGTTGTTTTTGCTTTTTGGCTATTATGAATAATGCCACTATGCACATTCACATGTAAGTTTTTGGGTGGCTATATGCTTTCAGTTCTCTTGGCTGTATACTGAGGAATGGAATTGCTGGGTCGTGATGTAATTCTGTTTACTCTTTTGTGAAACTGCCAAAATGTGTGTGTGTGTGTTTTTCCTAGAGCAGCTGCATCGTTTTCTATTTCCAGCAGCAATGTACGAGGGTTCCAATTTTAACACATCATTGCCAGCACTTGTTATTGTCTGTCATGGGATGTCCCTTCCATTTATTTAGGTCTTGTTTAATTCCTTCTAAAAATGTTTTGGAGTTTTCGGAGTACAGATTTTACACTTCTTTTGATAAAGTTATTCCCAAGTATTTTACTATTTTTGATGGTATTATAAGTGTAATTTTTTTCTTAATTTCATTTCAGCTTGTTCATTGCTAGTGTGTGAAAATGCTGTTGATTTTTTGTATGTTGACCTTGTGTTCTGCAGCCTCGCTGAACTCATTTATTAGTTCTAATAACGTTCTGATGAATTCCTTAGGATTTTTCTACATACCCGATTGTGTCCCCTGTATTTACAGATAGTTTTATTTCTTACTTTCCAGTCTGGGTGCCTTTTATTTATTTTTCTCCTAATTTTCCTGGCTAGAACTTCTAGTAGAGTACTTAATGGAAGTGGTAAGAGCGTACATCTTGTCTTTTTCCTGATTTTAGGGAGGAAGCATTTGGTCTTTCACCATTAATTATGATGTTAGCTCCAGGTTTTTTTTGTAGTGGGTCTTTAATCATGTTGAAGTTCTCTTCGACTCCTAGTTTATTGATGGTTTTATCAGAAAAGACCCCAAATAGCCAAAGCAATCTTGAAAAAGAAAAGCAAAGCTGGAGGCATCACAATTCCAGATTTCAAGCTATATTACAAAGCTGTAGTCATTAAGATAGTATGGTGCTGGCACAAAAAAACAGACACATTGATCAGTGCAACAGAATTGAAAACCCAGAAATGTACCTATGACCATAGGGTCAACTAATCTTTGACAAAGCAGGAAAGAATAACCAATGGAAAAAAGTCAGTCTTCTCAACAAACGGTGTTGGGAAAACTGGACAGCTATATGCAAAATAAGAAAGTGGACTACTTTCTTACACTACACACGCAAAATAAATTAAAAATATATTAAAGACTTAAATGTGAGACAGGAAACCATAAAAATCCTAGAAGAGAATATAGGCAGTAACTTCTTTGACATTAGCTATAGCAACTTCTTTCTAGATATGTCTCTTAAGGCAAGGGAAACAAAAGCAAAAATAAACTCTTGGGACTATACGAAAATAAAAAGCTTCTGCACAGCAAAGGAAACGGTGAAACTAAAAGGCAACCTACAGAATGGAAAAAGATATTTGCAAATGAAATATCTGATAATGGGTTAGTATCCAAAATACATAAAGAACTTATAAAACTCAACACCCCAAAACTGAATAATTAAAAATGGGCAGAAGACATGAACAGACATTTCGCCAAAGAAGACTTCCAGATGGCCAACAGACACATCGCTTATCATCAGGGAAATACAGATCAAAACTACAGTGCAGTATCACCTCACACCTGTCAGAATGCCTAAAATCAACACAAGAAACAACATATGTTGGTGAGGATGTGGAGAAAGGGCAATGGGAATGGAAACTGTTGCAGCCACCGTGGCAAACTGTATGGAGGTTCCCCAGAAGTTAAAAACAGAAATAGCATATGGTCCAGCAATTCCATTACTGGGTGTTTACCCAAAGAAAATGAAAATACTAATTTAAAAAGATATGTGCACCCCTGTGTTTATAGCAGCAGTATTTACAATAGCCAAGATGTGTAAGCAGCCCAATTGTCCATTGGTAGATTAATGATAGAGAAAATGTGAGATCGATCTATCTATCTATCTCACATAGAATCTTACTCAGCCATAAAAAGGAATGAAATACTGGCATTTGCAACAATAAGGACGGAGCTAGAGAGTATTATGCCAAGTGAAATAAGTCAGAGAAAGTCAAATACCATATGATTTCACTCATATGTGGAATTTAAGAAATAAAACAGATGAGCAAAGTGAAAAAGAGAGAATGGCAGACCAAGAAGCAGATTCATAACTATCGAGAACAGATTGATGGTTTCCAGGGGGGAGGTGGGTGGGGGATGCATGAAATAGGGGATGGGCATTAAGGCGTGCACTCATGATGAGTACAGGGTGTTGAATCACTATATTGCACACCTGAAACTAATATTACACTGTATCTTAACTAACTGCAATTACAATAAAAACTTTAGAAAAAGGTTGTGGCAGCCTCTGCCGTAGGAGTGAGCTGGGGTGAGGGTGATTAGGGCCCGGCGTTCTTGGCCTGCTGCACCTGGAGCAGAGTTCCTGCCCGACAAGTGGGAACTGGGTAAGGGAGGGGAGATTTGGTCTTTTTGGCTGTGCCTGATGGCGATACAACTTCTGCATCACCAAGGGGCAGGGGTGATGAGAAACACCCCTGTGTGTTTCTCTATTTGCTGATTGTGTCTCTATTTGCTGATTGCCCTTAGGACCATTTCCAGAGACTTTAAATGATTGCTTTAAAAATAATTTTTACCAGTTAAATTGTTGCTTTGCTGGGGAGAGAATGGGCCAAGCTCTTTACTCTGCCATTCTGTAGGTCCAATGGTTAGACCTTCCAATTAAAAAAAATTATCTGGAAATAATTTCAAACTTATGGAAAATTTGCAAAAAAATTAATAGTACAAAGAACACCCTTGTACCCTTTACCCAGATTCACCTGTTGTTAACATTTTTAACTCCATTTACATGCCCTGGTGTGTATATGCCTATGTACACATATTTTCTGAGCCACTTGAGGGTAAAGTACGTACATCATGGCCCCTTACCCTGAGTAACTGAGTGTATATTTCTTAGGAGTAGAGATATTCTCTTGCATAATCACAGCGTAATTACCAATTTCAGTAAACTTAACATTGATTCTTTAACCTACCATGGGAATTCTAATCTTCTGTTTTTATCTAATGCTTTCTCCCTGTTTTTGTATGTGTTTTATATTGCATATAATATTAATACAGTAGTACGTACATGGGAGTCCATGCTTGAATGCTTTCTTCCTGATAGACCTGTACCATAAAAAGATTTGTGAAGCAACCAATCCAGTTTGACAATGTGCTTTCATCATACTGGCTCAGCTGATCCTACCACCACCTTGTGACATAAGCAAGATATATTTCCCCACCTATATCAAATGTGAAGAAACACTGAGGAATTCACTAAAGATATAAGGCTTTGCAAGTGTTAGACCTGGGCCTCAAAGTCAAGATTCTGACCCCAGAGCCCATATTCTTTCTACACCAAATGACCTTGTGGGTAAGCTCTCAGCTGTCTCCATGTGACTTTCCTGCTTGAGAATTCTAAAGCAATTTAAAGTCATATGACTCTCAAACCTGTGCCAGGTGCTTCCAGTGAATAGATTTAAAGACACTGTGGCTCAATGAGGTCAAGTGGTTGTCTTTTCCTATCCACACTGCCCCTCTGCCACTGCCCTAAGCAAAGTAGGGAAAAGGAAATCTTACTGCCATATCCCTTCCTCCTCTCAAAATGAGCCCCACATAGCCTCAGAGATGTTTGGCTTGGTTGCATAACAACATGTATATGGCTCTTTACTGATCCCAAAGCATTTGAATACATTCTTTCATTTTAGAGCCACAATAGCCTGTGAAAGTGGGACCCCAGGGTGATGCGTGTGTACCTTCATTTGAGCAGCGCTTCTTTGAGGGCACTGACCCTTGGCCTCTACTCAGACCTGGAGCTCATTGTCCCCTCACCAGATTTTCTGGCCATGCCCACAAATTCTTGTCACAGCCAGAGCCAGAGAGACTTTCTCTACAATCAATTTCTCTTTAGTTGAAGGTGGCAGTCTTTGGAGTGGGATATAGAAGATAATCTACTAGGAAGTAGGAAGGAAATAATACATTTTTTTTTGGCCATTTCTCTAGCTGTTCTTTCATTCTCTGTATCTTCTTGTTTAATAGCTTTATTAAAATATAATTCACATTCTGTCAGCTCACCCATTTAAAGTGTATGATTTGATGGTTTTAAGTCTACACTCACTTAAAAACATTTGTGTCCTTACCAAAAAAAACCTGTGCCCATTAGCAGTCACTGTTCATTCTCCTTAGCCCCCAGCCACAGGCAACTGCTAATCTGCTTTCTGTCTCAATAGAATTTGCCAGTTCTCGACATCTCATATAAATGGAATCACACAATATGCGATCTTGTGTATCTGGTTTCTTTCACTTGGCATAATGTTTTCAGGGTTCATCCGTGTCATGGTATGTAACAGAACCTCCTTCATTTTTGTTGCCTAATAATATTCTATTGTGTGGCCAGACCACATTTTGTTTACCCATTCACTAGTTGATGGACATTAGGGCTGTTCCACTGTTTTGCTGTTATGAATAATGCTGCTATGAACATGTGTGCACAAGTGTTTTGGTAGACATATGTTTTCATTTCTCTTGGATATTACTGTGTTCCTTGATTAGCATAAGTGTTATGTTTTCAACTCTGAGAGGAAAAAGAAAAGAGGAAAGTGAATGTGGCTCTTGTGTATAAAATTTTTCTTTTTTGGCTTTCCATGGCTTTTTTGGCTTTTCTTGGCTTTCCCTCTCACTCAGCCCCATTCTATTGCCCTTCCTATTTAAGTAGCTTTTTCCCTATCTTCCTGCCTGCTTTTTACCCCTGCCAGGAATGCTGTGAGGTGCAGGGAAACATTTATGTAGTAACATCGGAGTACTAAGTCCTTCACATTGAACTTCATAACAACCTTTTATAAGGTTGGTGCTGTGGAACCCATTTATAAATGAGGAAATTAAGCCTCGGAGGCCAGGTTGTAATGTGTTCAAAATCACCTAGTGATTAAGAGGCAGAAGTGAAATTCGCTCACCTCTACTTGATTCCAGAGCCTGTGCTTTTTCCATCTACTGTCTCCCAGATGATGTACTTATTGAGGTTCAGAGGACAGACCTTGCTTCTCACTGGAAACACCAAGGTGGATGTATGGAGTGAGAAAAAAGAAGTGAAGATAATGCCCAGATTTCGATGAGACTACATGAGTGGGGTATGTGGGAGGTGGAGGGGATGGTGGGAGGATCCAAAAGAAAGAGCTGGTTTGGGGAAGGAAGATGCTGGTGAGTGCTCAGTTTGGGTCATAGAGAAGAGGGGATCTTTCATTAATTTGAGTGGCTTGTCTGTGCCAGGCACAGCGCAGGACACTGGAGGTACACTGAAGAGCATGGCCATGGTTCCTGCCTTAATGGCGCTTGTGGGCTTAGTAGGGCAGACGGACAAAAAGTTCTAATCAGGTGTAGTGGGTGTCACACTAGAAGAGAGGAGAAGAATTTAATTCAGGCATCTGCAGAAAGTGATTCTGTTAGGCTCTGAGGTGAGCAGAATTTCAAAATGGCTATTGCCTAAGATATAAATTGGGGGAAGGACATAGAATTACCAGAGATGGGCAGGAGATAATAAGATGTGGTAGTCCTTCACAAGAAAGTTGAGAGTGGATAATATTGTTCCCCTCTACTTTCCCTCTTCCTACCAGGGGGAACAGATGATGGCCTGCAGCCCTGTGGTAGGACTGGTAGTTTTCTGACTCTTATGCCTTGTTACCCCCATGCCTTTGAATATGCCACCCGGGCAGTAGCAGCATCACCCGGGAACTCTTGGAAAGGCAAATTCTAGGGTCCCATCCCAAAGCCACTGAAGGAGAAACGTGGGCTGGAACTCAGTTCAGTTTGGACAAACCCTCCAGGGAATTCTGATGCCGGCTGAAATGGGAGAAGCACCCCTAAAGTCCAAAAGCTGGTTGGCAACAGAGCCAGCACTAGAACCCCAAGAGAAGTCAGAGTGGGAGTGGCTGAGGAGTAATGGTAGAACAGTCCACAGGAAGTGCAGATTTCCAGCCGGAAGTGTGGTCACTGGTAGCAGCTATTCCTGAAGGGTGGCTAAATAGGCGAACAGGCAAGGGGAGGTGAGGCTGCTGCTAATAGCTAAGTCTTCTGAAATGGAGGGAGGCGAGGATAATGTCATTAAGTAGCACGTTGGAGTGGGAGGGGTGTGGGGAGGGGGACCCGAAAGCTTTTAGTTTGCAGTCATCTTTGCAGCATAACAGCTTTTTAAAAATTTATCTTTCAGGTTAGGCTTGTGGGGATAACTTGCCAGTACTCTCATGCCTGTAGCACAGTGGCTCTTATTCTTTGTGTGTTTTCTTGCAGGCTTTGCCCATGTACAGAACTGTTTTTACAGGGGAGCATTCTGCTGTCACAATAAATAGGTGTTTTCAAAGGTTATGCCAGAGCAGTAGGCAGTGTTTTGCTATGGCAGTGAAGGTAAACTTGATCTCATTGTCAGTTTGTTCTGCTTGGGGGCAGGGCGGTTTGGTGGAATTTGAAGTCCTCGGAGAAGCCATCCAGGTGCACTTAGGCTGAAATTTTGGTGATGTGGGAAGTAAACAGCAGAAGAACCCAGCTTCAGACCAGAAGTTTTTTTTGAGCCTCATTAAGGAAGCTGAGAATATAGAGCTGACAGCTGGGAGGAAGGTCTCCTTTAGGTGTCCAGCTCCCCTGATAAACAGTAGAGGCTCAGGGTGCTATCTCAGAGCCATGCTGTGGATTTCCTTTATTTTATTTGGGTTGATATTTGGATTGAATAGTTTTTTTTTAAAAGATTTTATTTATTTATTTGACAGATCACAAGCAGGCAGAGAGGCAGGCAGAGAGAGAGGAAGGGAAGCAGGCTCCCCGCCAAGCAGAGAGCCCGACGCGGGACTCGATCCCAGGACCCCGAGATCAGGACCTGATCCGAAGGCAGCGGCTTAACCCACTGAGCCACCCAGGCGCCCTGAATAGTTTTTTTTTTTTAAAAGAGGATTTTTACTGAGTGGGGGCGGAGGAGAAAAGGATTTTACATCCTTGCCTGTTTTTCGGGAGGGAGAGTTAGAACAGGTGCTGGGGTCAGAGATTTGCTTCCCTAACAAGTTGAGTGTCTTAGGGAAATGCTCCCAATGTTGAATATAATTTTTGCTTCTTTAGAAAGTGGTTACTTTGCCCAGATGGACACAGGGGAAGGGAAGGAAAACTAAAATAAGACGAAGTCAGAGAGGGAGACAAACCATAAGAAACTCTTAACTCTAGGAAGCAGGCTGAGGAGTTGCTGGAGGGGAGGGGGTGGGGGGATGGGGTAACTGGGTGATGGGATGGATGAGCACTGGGTGTCATAGGCAACAGATGAATCCTTAAATTCTACCTCTGAAACGAATAATACATTATATGTTAATCAAGTTAAATTTAAATAAATTTAAAACAGCAGTTTGCATAATGGAGTTTTCCCCTATTTTTATTTTTTTTAAGATTTATTTATTTATTTGACAGAAATCACAGGTAGGCAGAGAGTCAGGCAGAGAGAGAGGAAGGGAAGCAGGCTCCCCGCTGAGCAAAGAGCCCGATGTGGGACTTGATTCCAGGACCCTGAGATCATGACCTGAGCCGAAGGCAGAGGCTTAACCCACTGAGCCACCCAGGTGCCCTTTCCCTCTTTTTAAAGAAAGGTTCATAATTATATGTGTGTCAGGCACAGGCCAGTGCATCTTTAAGCGCACTTTACAAGCCCGAGAAATTTATGGTGGCACCCTCAGTTTGTAGATGAGGAGACTGAGGCTCAAAGTGAAATGCTGTGACCAGAGTCAGACAGCAAGTAAGCGTCAGGAGTTTGAACTCGAAACCCTGGTATGTGTTTCTCCAAGTGTATTGCCTTTTCCACAGGAATAGCTGCCCTAGTGGTGTTTCCTGGAGGCACCTGAGATATCTTCATAACTCCCCTTATTAGACTAAAATCGGTACCCAAGGTGAGATTATGAGGACCAAGAGGGGGGACCTTTTTCAAAATATATGTCGAGACTGGCCCCGGAGAGGATCTATGGAGGGAGACTTAAGCACACAGACCCAGGAGAAGAACCACCTCCCCCCATTTCCTCCCAGCGCCTCATCTTTCCCGGAAGCCAGGGTGTGCAGAAGCTGATTTTAGAGTGTGGAGCAGGTGGTGGGCAGGGCTGGGCCAGCCAGCGGCAAGCGGGTTCAGCTGTGATGGTGACAGCTGCTCCGCTCCAGGAGCCTGTAACTAGCTGATCTCAATCACCTGGAAGAGGGCAGGGCACAGAGGGGGCTTTTGTGGCCATGGGCAGCTGGTGTCAAGCTTCTGGGGTTCATATTTTATCTCTGTTGCCAACCAGTGGTGAGACGTTGGGTAAGCCGATCGCTTCAATTCCCCAGGAGACAGAAGAAAGTAGTGGCTCAGTCTAGGGATTTTGAGATTGGAGGAAGTGGGTTTGAGTGTGAGCTCCGCTGCTTGCACTGATGGGACGCCCAGGCTCGACTCTGGGTATTTGTGACCTGCGCAGTGCCCCCAGAGCCTACAAGGCAAAGGCCTTATACTTGGTTTAACTGTCTGTTGTGGGGAACTAGAAATTCTTCAGTTTTGAATGAGGGACCCTGTAGTTGCATCTTGCAGTGGGCCCTGCAAATTACTCGGCTTGCCTGTGTCACCTTTGGGAAATGACTTAACTGTCCCGAGTTTGTTTTCCCTACTGTTAAATGGGGCTTGTACTGAGGTTGGTACAGAAGACATGTGTGTAGCATTTAGGTGTAGGTGCAGAGTATGGGGCGGTTGATGTTAGCCATCCTTAACAAGGCACTGGGCCTCGGTTTCTTCATTTGTAAAGCAAAAGTGCTAGATTAGAGCATGTCTGAGATTTCCTCTACAATATACAGTATACCAGTAACATTCCCTAACCCAAAGGAAAGCACTTCGAAAAACATAGTGGCTGCTATTGAAATTAAGTATTCGTTTCCTTTCTTTATGATCTGGACTTAAAAACAAACACAGGGGCAGCTGGGTGGTGTACTTGATTAAGCACCTGACTCTTGGTTTTGAGATCCAGGTTGGTGAGATCGAGACCCTCCTTGGGGCTCCTCGCTCAGCCCAGAGTCTGCTTAAGACTCTCTCTCCCTTTCCCTCTGTCCCTTGCCCCTCCTTCTCTCTCTCTCTCTCTCTCTCTCTCTCTCTCAGATAAAGAAATAAAATCTCTAAAACAAACAGGTTCACATTCATCTTCTCTGCTTGTGGCCCCTTCCTGCCAGTCTTGAACTCTTTGAAAATGCTTACATAATGATTTTAACCCCTCTTCAATCTATTTTAAATCTGCCTTATCAGCTATAAGATGAGTAAGGTCTGAGGATCTAATGTATAACATGGTGACTATAGTTGATAAGTGTATTATATACTTGAAATTTGCTGAGAGAGTAGAACTTAAATATTCTCATTTAAAAAAAGATAAATACATGAAGTGATGGGTATATTAATGAACTAGATGGGCAGAATCCTTTCACAGTGTATACTTAAATCACCACAACGGACACTTTAGAGATCTTACAATATAATTTGTCAGTTATATCTCAGTGAGGCTGAAAAAAATTTAAAAATGTGCCCTTTATTTAGTGAATGTGATATGTTAAGTGGGGAGATTTGACCTCTAGACTCTTCCAAGAGGGTAGACATTTCGTCAACCAATGTGTGAGATAAAGGCAGGAGCAAGGTGTCTGTGGAAGCCTGGGGGTGGGGGGTGGTCCTAGAGATACAGCAAGATTAAAGGAGTGTTTGTGGTTCTGTTTTATTTTGTTTTTTTTTTTTTAAAGATTTTATTTATTTATTTGACAGAGTTCACAAGTAGGCAGAGAGGCAGGCAGAGAGAGAGAGGGGGTTGGAGAAGCAGGCTTCCCGCTGAGCAGAGAGCCCGATACGGGGCTTGATCCCAGGACCCTGGGATCAGACCTGAGCCAAAGGCAGAGGCTTTAACCCACTGAGCCACCCAGGCACCCCTGTGATTCTGTTTTAAATGGGAGAGGTGGACCCATGCTTCATTGTACATACAGGGGTCCCACAAAGGCTAGGAAGAGGATTGTGGAAACACAAGTTAGAGGGCCAGCTTTGGAGTGGATGGGGGACTTCATCCTCTGAAATGAGCAAAAATCGGATGAAGATACTATTTTTTTTTTCTTTATCATATACTGCAATACCTTAAAAGGGGGCAGTGTCTTCCCCACAAAGTACCAGCTATTTATACAACTCTGTAATCTCTTTGTGTCCTTGTCATTTTTGCCAAAAACACATTTGTGTTCTATATTTTATTAAGGTCTTGCCTACCGCCCATCTCTCCTAACACCCCCCCTCCCCACTTTGGCCACACGTTTATAATTTTTGATGGCTAGATTTTAGTCCTTCACTAACACACTAGAGTTTATTTAGCCACTGACTGGTTTTTAAAACATTTAGGAACCGGTTGGTTTATTTGAGAGAATGAACTTAAACAACAGTTTTCACATATTGCTTATTTCTGTGTACCACAGGGTAGTTCTGAAGATTTTTACCTGCCTTGAATTACTTCTGTCCATTCTTCAGACTTAACAAAATATAATTCAGTTTCAGCTTATCTACTTTACTTGTTTGGCAATATCTTTCTAAACTTTAAAACAGTTCTCTCCATTATTAGGTCTTTCAGGTGATTTTAAAAATGTTAACCTCTCTGCTTGCTTTACCTCTTTAGCTATGCTTTCTCCCCCACTTTTTTTCTTTTAAGATTTTATTTATTTATTTGACACACAGAGATCACAAGTAGGCAGAGAGGCAGGCGGAGAGAGGGAAGCAGGCTCCCCGCTGAGCAGAGAGCCCGATTCAGGGCTCTATCCCAGGACCCTGGGATCATGACCTGAGCTAAAGTCAAAGGCTTTAACCCACTGAGCCACCTAGGCACCCTCTCCACCTTTTTTGTTCTAGAATTCTTTTATATTGAAGCAGCATTGCTTTTATAAACACTAATTGGTCCCATTAAAGGTTTAGTACTGTCTAATATATGTAGGATTAAAGATACAAATATTCTTGTTATCACTATGAGATAATTAATGATATGCCTGTATGTGTCTCTCTTGGTTTTATATTACAGAATTAAAATAACATATTTATTGCTATAATTGACATATAACAGTGTGTGAGCTTATGGTGTATAACATGTTGATTTAATACATTTATATATTGCAGTTGATTAACATTTTAGTGTTAGCCAATACCTCTATCATAAAAGAACATTTAAAATCTAATGCCGGGGCGCCTGGGTGGCTCAGTGGGTTAAAGCCTCTGCCTTCGGCTCAGGTCATGATCCCAGGGTCCTGGGATCGAGCCCCGCATCAGGCTCTGCTTGGCGGGGAGCCTGCTTCCTTCTCTCTCTCTCTGCCTGCCTCTCTGCCTACTTGTGATCTCTGTCTGTCAAATAAATAAATAAAATCTTAAAAAAAAAACTAATGCCACTTTTAGGAATACCCAACAATAAATGTAGCCAGTCCTTAAACCCTATTAAAAATTTTGTTTTTCGGGGCGCCTGAGTGGCTCAGTCATTAAGCGTCTGCCTTAGGCTCAGGTTATGATCCCAGGGTCCTGGGATTGAGCCTCATATCTCTGCATTTCGGCCTCCTTGCTCAGCGGGAAGCCTGCTTCTCCCTCTCCCACTCCCCCTGCTTGTGTTCCCTCTATCGCTGTCTCTCTCTGTCAAATAAGTAAATAAAATCTTAAAAAAAAGTTTTGTTTTTCTATGATATGGGATTTTATGAAGGAAAATAATTAAAATAGTCCATAATGCTTTTTTTAAAAGTCTGTTTTAAATTGTGTAAAATCACCAGAGAGTGTACAAAATTATTTATCATAAATAAGCTTGTGATTGGAAATATTTATCACCAAATTTCTAAAAGCATTTTCACTAAATGGCAGAGACGTAATGGAGAACTATTTAGGAAAGACTGCCAAGCAAATACGTTTAAGCATATGTGGCTAAAAATAAACCTGAAATTTAAAAAAACTATGAAAGAAACTGAAATGTTCAGAACATATACTAAAAGTCACAGAACTATCCTAGTGGTATACAGAAATGGCCAGTACATAAAATGTCAGTGACTGAAAATACAGATTTTTCTCTTATTTGTTGCTTTAACTAATTCACCTGGAGCCAACAGAGTATTGTATTGTTAAAAAACTGGTATTGTTAGCCAAGTGAATAAACTGTGCATGGAGCATTGAGTTTTGTTATAAAAAGTTAATAGGGATGCAGTGTTTTAATTGCTGAGGAAGCTCAGCAATTAAACAAAAAATTAAATTAAAATTAAATTAAAAAACACTGAACATTTTTCAGTGTTCCTTTCTTGTTGGCATAATATTTTATAGTATTAACTATCGGGTTGTATCAGATTTTTTATTATTTTCTATATTAAGTTCTTTTAACATCAGAATTGTGGCTGCAATAGTGTTTTTCTTTTTTTAATGTACAAAAGCTATATTTTTATTTAGTCATATTTATCACCCATGGGTGATAATTTCTTCCTTCCTTCCTCCTTTCACCTCCCTTTCCTTTCCTTTCCCCTTCCTCCCTCCCTCCTTCCTCTCTTTCTTTCTTTGGTAGTAATAAAATTCTCTCACACATTGAGTATAAACGCACCATACCATTTTCTTACACTTTTTAAAAATAATTTTTAAAAAAGTTTGAATCCTTGACTCATCTGGAATGAATTGTAATCGTTTCCACAAAAGCGTTTATTAAAAGTTCCTCTCCCCAGTGAGCCATGTTTTCTCACACTGTAATCCAAAGACATCGTGTGAATTCTTTTTCTGCTCTCCATTGGCTCACATGGTTGAAGTTGCTTGAATCCTATTCTAATTTCTGATTTCACGGTTAACTCATTCCTCTGTCTCTGAGCCTTATTCACATCTTTCTCTACTTTTTAATCTGGAGACTTAACCCTTATACTGCACCCTAATGAAAAAAGAATGATAAACCAAAAACTGCATCTTGAAGTTGGATCGAAAGCCACCATGGATATTTAATTTCATTTTTCCATGCCTCAGCCTTAGAGTCTCGTCTCGGCCGTTTTTCCTTTTATTTATTTACTTGTTTTTTAAATGAAATTTTCAAGTGCCAAAGTCAAGTCTTTCAAGGTTCAGGGTTTAAATCTAAATATTATGGAATCCATTCCTTTCCTTTTTTTTTTAAAGAATTTATTTATTTATTTGACAGAGATCACAAGTAGGCAGAGGGGCAGGCAGAGAGAGAGGAGGAAGCAGGCTCCCCGCTGAGCAGAGAGCCGGATGCGGGGCTCGATCCCAGGACCCTGGGATCACCACCTGAGCCAAAGGCAGAGGCTTTAACCCACTGAGCCACCCAGGCGCCCCTCCTTTCTATTACTAGTAGCTAGAGAGAAGCAGCTGTTGAACTTTTGAGAGACTAGCAAGAGCACATAGACAAGACTGAATTTGGACTACAGTTAATTGTGTTCAAGCTAAATGTGAAGCTGAAACCAATATAATAAACCTTTTCAAGATTAAATTCACCAAGCTCCCTCTGGTATCATTAAGGAAATTAGCCTGAGGCCTTAGGTCCAATGCTCTTTGCCTCTCTCAAGTCTGAAGGCTTTGTGATGCTTCTCTTCTAACTGGAGCTAGTGGGCCAAGCATGTGAGGGATTCTGGGAGAATTATCCTGGCTTTAGTGGCAGTTCCTCTTCCCTTTGACTGCCATTGTCATGCGTGCTCATTTCTGTCTCTGTTTTGGGTCTCCTAATTTTGAGCTGTTTTTCAGAGTGGCAACAGAGACAAAACATTGTTTTTAATGCAGGTGACATTTAGGAACAACATAAGTTGGAAGTTTAAAGAATAAACGTAAAGGGGCACCTGGGTGGCTCAGTGGGTTGGGCCGCTGCCTTCGGCTTGGGTCATGATCTCGGAGTCCTGGGATTGAGCCCTGCATCGGGCTCTCTGCTCTCTAGGGGAGCCTGCTTCCTCCTCTCTCTCTGCCTGCCTCTCTGCCTGCTTGTGATCTCTCTGTCAAATAAATAAATAAAAACTTTAAAAAAAAAAAAAAGAATAAACGTAAAACCCCTTTAAATGTCTTTAAGGGCCTAAATGTAGAGGCGTCCCCTGCCCCGCGTTGGAAAACTTGTCAGGTTTTCTTTTTATATTCTAACAAATAGTGTCATATTAAATAGGATGGGGGAACTTTTTTTCTATCAGGGCCAATGACCCATTGAAAGAATTCATTTAAGGCTCACAAGTTTAAAAAAAAAAAGCGACTTTTGGAAAGTAAAGAAATATAATATGTTCCATTCATCTTGTTTTAAAATGAGGAAAAGGAACATAAATTCCCCTATTCAGTAAGAGCAGCGAGTAATTTACAAGAAGTACTTGTGTTTTATGTTACTGGCAGTCAAAAGAGAAACAGGAGAGGGAAAAAGGGGTATACTGAGTTACCTATACATAAAGGCTGTTCACCTCTAAAAAATACAGGAATAGAAGCAACTACATAATGCCAGACTTTGCTATTGAAAATTTTATGAAAGTTGCAGTGTAAGTTTTGTGTAGAAAACGATTGCACAGATTTAAAACACCAACTACTTACATTGTCTTTTTTGTTGTTGTTGTACAGATTCTTTTCTCTGTTTATGTTTGCATTTTAGAGAGACAATCCTTTCACACTGCTGTCATCATTGGCTATACAGTTTTTTGTTTTTGTTGTTGAGAGAAATTATCAGCTTTTTCTGTACATTCCTTTTCATGTATCAGGTAGCATGATACAAACACTTATTATTATTTTTCTCACGCTTATTTTAATGGCTGTGTTAAATGATATCACGGAAGTTCCTCGAGATCAGAGACTGCATGCTTTGTTCATGTGCATATCCCTTGACATGAACACTCAGGGAGTGAGGGGAGTAAGTGCTCAGAGTTGATTTAATCACATCTCCGAGATTTCAAAAAAAATATATTATGAATATACCTGCGACAAACATCTTTGTTTAAGAGAAAACACTCTTTTTGCATGGGAAGGGAGAGGAGGGGTCTGATTCGAAGGGTACCTGTTCCTGAACTGGGTCCTGGCTCAGCCCGTTGGTCTATGTGGTAGTATGGTCCAGAGTCTCGAGTGTCTTCATTATTCCAGTAGCTCTATAGTTTTTTGGCTTTATTCTTTTTTTTTTCTTTTACTACCACAAATGTACTAAATAATCATTTACTTGTGGTTTGTTTCATTCATTCCTTTGATAGAAAACATCTGTCTCTAACCTCATGTTCTGAGGAACTTGGGCATTAAGTTTATAGTTAGAGGACAAGCTTTTTGTACATCATAAGGTTACATTAAAGAGCTAAAATTGACAGGAGTTGGAACCTGTCTAGGTAGAAATGAAGGCCTAAATGCTTCTACATTTTATTAAACTGTTGTCATTTTTGCCATACTTAATCCCCACAGTATATGTCCAATTAGGGTGATTTTCAGGTTAATGTTTATTTTGTTTTGTTTTGTTTTGTTTTGGCGGTTGTTACTGTGGTAAAACGGATTTCTGTCCCAGTTGTGTTTGGTAGATGTTTATTATTGGAGTAGGAGTGCAGTCGACTTTTGTGATTTTATAGTTTACCCTTTTGTTCAACTCATTATTTTTAGTGTGGTTTCTTCAGTATCTTGGTCTTTCATGTTATATAATTGCATAGTGTGCAAATAGTGCTGTTTTAATTTTATTTCCTTATATAACTCATTCATTACATACTTGATCACAAAGGTCAAATTTTCTAACATGGTTAATTAGGAATGGTTACTAGATATCTTTCTATGGTTTTTCTTCTTTCTTTTTTTTAGATGAATACCTCTAATTGTCTCTTTTACATATGGTGTTGACTTCTTTTGGACATATCATATATATAATATTTTAAAAAATCCATCTACTTTAAAGACAGATGAGTTTTGGATTTTCAGATTTTTTTTTTTTACCATATCAGTTTATTTTTGTTATTTCTTTTGTGAATCTTTGGTCTTATTTAAAATCAGCCTTGCAGGCTCAGGCTAAAACCTGACAGAACATGAAGAGCAATTCTTTTCAAGTGGTTTGTTAACATTTCATTTCAATTTTGCATCTAAGTTTGCAAATAAAACCAATCTGTAACTTTCCTTTTGAGATTTTAGCCCTAAGTCTGGTTTAATAATCAGGCTGACATTCACCTCATGAAGATGAATTTGATAGAGCACTTTCAGGAACCACTTCTATAAGAGGATGAGCATTCATTTAGTATTTAAACATTTAAGTGAGATTTTTGTTTCTTTTGAAGTTTGTTGATAATATTGCTTATTTCTTTGGTCTCTTTAGATTCTTTATTTCATTTTAGACACGTGTTTTTTTTTCCTTTTTGAGAAGTTTATTCCTTTCCTTTTTTTAAAAAGCGTTCTTACATATGGAACTCCCTAACAATTCAATTTTTGCGTTAACTATATATCTTTGAAGTCAGTAACTTGTATGCTTTTCTGTTTTGTTTAATTGTATTAGCAGTTTATCAATTTTACAGTTTTTTCAAGTTGCTCTTAAGAGAGACATGTAGAGCTATGAATATATTTTAATTCACTATATTTTAAATAGTCCCTTTCTGTTTTGATTCAGTTGTCATTTAAGAAAAATGTATTTTTATAATTTCCATGTGTCTTGATTATGTTTATATTCTGTTTATCTTACTGCTTGTGCTGTGTAAAAATCCTGCAGTATTATACTTACTGAGAATGTCTGTATTTGAGTATATGATAAAATATTGTGAAGAAATGTTTACCCAAAGATTCTGCACTTGAATATTATGATTAACTTTATGATTATATTATAGTATTGGTTGTTTTGTTTAGATATACTGAATTCTTTCATTGTTGTTTGTGTTGCAACTTTGATTCCTCATATTCAAACGGTAGAATAGTTTTTCAGGTAGGATTGTGTTTGTCATGTTAAATTTATGAGTGTTTTGTAAAAAATCATTAGGTTTTCTTTAATTTACTGGATATTTTAAAAAAATCATTGGTGCTTTATCATTTTATGTCTTTTTTTGGTTTAAAATTTGCTTTTTTTCCCCCCTAGATTCTGTGACTAATGTCTGACCTCTTATGTTGCATTAGCGAATCTAAAAGGAGTAGTCATTTTTAACATGTATTTTTATAAACAGTTAGGGTCAGATTTTGTTTAATCCAGCCTTTAATTATTTGTATTATACTCACTGCATGGTATTTAGCATTATAATTACCTTATTTCTCTTAGCAGTGGACTGTTTTTTCCTTTCAAAATTCATACTCTAGTAGATTTGAGGGGTGGTTCAAAATGATGTGAAAGGATGGCTTTAATTCCTTAATTTATAATATTGCTCTATTTTCTTATTTCTGTGTCCAGCAATTCTTTTATTTCTAATAATCTAGTGGTTATTTGCCATAGAATTGTAGTCTTTCTTATGTACTTGTTAGACCATCCATCCTATTCTACTTGTCTTTTTTTTTTTTTTACGATTTTATTTCTTTATTTGACAGAGAGAGACACTGAGAGAGAGAGGGACCATAAGCAGGGGAGTGGGGAGGGAGAAGCAGGCTTCCCACCCTGCAGAGAACCCGATGTGGGGCTTGATCCTAGGATCCCAGGATTCCAGAATTCTAGGATCTGGGGACCCAAGCCAAAGGCTGAGGCTAAACGACCGAGCAACCCAGGCGATCCTCAACTTGTTTTTCTTATGATATCTTAATTGCTGTGGTTTTTGCCTTATCATTGTACCTTTGCTTATTTGCTTTTCGTATTGCTAAACTTTTTAATTGGACGTGGTTTGATTTTTAAAAAATCATAATAATTGAGTCCTATCTTGATTATTTTTTATTACTAATACTTGTTATTCTTTGAGACTAAAAAAAAGTTGATATGTTTAATTTCAAAGGAGCTGTTGTGTGGCCAGATGTGTGGCCAGCTTTTCTCAATCCTTTTTTCTATTATTAACAATTAACATTATGTTTTTAAAACACCTATATGGAATTTCTTTTCTAGGATATGAAAATAAATTGCTTTTCCCGTAGTCAAATATATATATAAGGATTTGTTTGTTTAAAAAAATCCATTAGGTGTCTTAATCTTTCTGTTCACAGATGTGATATTTAGCTCATTCATACGTGGTAAAACTTTAAGGATGATTAAGTTTCCCTTTGCATTTATGGTTTAATTTTCCATCCTTTCTCATTTTTAATTTAGAGAAAAGCAGTCAGCTACTGAAGGAAACAGAGTATTTAGAAATCTTTTCTTTCTCCAGTAGGAGATATAATAAATTATCTAAATGGTTAGCAAGACAGCAGTTTTTTTTTTTCTCAAAGCAAAGTGACCGTATTGTCTTCCAGCTTGCTTTCTCTGTAACCTAACATTTAAAAATGAAACTATATAGAATTATATTTATCTATATATTTATAAGCCTTAAAAATGTATCCTCAGTCAAGTCCATGTATGAATGGGCAGTTTGTGGCTAAGTTTACATCCCATCCCACTTGCCTGTCTTCTGCCACCTATCTGATGTTTTGAAAAATGCTGTCCCCCACAGTCAGGAATAAAAACAGAAAGTATGAAAAGTGCAGCTGGGAAAGTAAATATACTTTGGAAATATGAAATTAACTCTAATGCTTAAGATAAATGACTTTATAAATATCTGCTCTTTTAAAACAAAATTATCTTTGTTACCCTTTCCACCTCATTCAAATGCATCTGAAACATTTAAATTTTGGTCAGTGTAATAGAAAGTTAACAAAGATACAGTAATAGTAATATATATTTTCTCCAGAAAATTCACATGGATCTTTTTTTTTCCTTCTCATGACCTACTTCATTTAGTTTTTATTTTAAATACTGATTTTAACTCTGCCTGGGCAAGGCAGTAGTTCTGCATAAAGCACAGTGTTTGCTGTGAAGATCATAAACATTCTGAGAAGGGGAAAAAAGCTTTTCTGGTCATTTCCAAAATTATAAGGTAAGTAAAAAGTTTAATGAATTTCTTCACTGCAGGACTTCTTGAAGTTTTTAATATGTTTGTAGGTTTCCCAAACTTTTTTTTTTTTTGATCATAGGACAATCATACTTCTTTTTGTGAGGAAATACACCAACATTTCATAGAACCAAGTGGTCCGTAATTCGCAGTTTAGAAAATGCCAGTCTAGGGAATATATACTTGCATTCATTCAGAAGAGGCTGTTGGCCGGGTATGATAATCTTCAGAAATGAAAGATTATGTATTAAGGAAAAATGCAAGGCATATTCAGGAGGTTAATGCAGGCATAGTATAGGCCAGAAATTTCAGTGCTGGCAAGAAAGAGAACCAGCTTATATTGGCAACAAATTTTTTTTTAATGACATAGTCTCATCCTCATAGGGACCCCGACCCTAATCTATGTCTCTGTTCATTGAAGTTTCTTGAAGTTTGACCTCTCAGGAGACTGTAACTCCAATCGTCCTTCCTTAGCTTCTAAACCTGTCCAAGGTTGTGGTTAGTCCTCTTATCTTCCATAGCCTTGGGGTGGGGGTTAGGGTAAACAATGCATTTCTTACCCAAGATAGATAGTATGTTATCTGGTGAAGCATTTTTCCCCCAACCACATTCTCAGAGCAATTTGTATATCCTTTTGGAAACTTACTAACAGTAATATACATATATAAAAACAGTCTTATTAAATACTGCTTATTACATTCATAAAAATCAACCCCTAACAGGTCCAAGTATGACAATGGGGGGGGGAGTACAGGAATCACTGCCCTTCATAGAAGATACCCTTGGAAGTACTTAGGTAGAAGATACCCTTGGAAGTACTTAGGTACGGCGAACTGAACGTTAACAGATCACTGGTGTCATCGTTGTAAACTTTATATGAGGGTATTTTCAAGGCACAATAAAACATTCTTGGTGGAAGTCCCAAGCTGAGGTCATCTTAATTAGATTCTGTTAAATCTTAGGTCACATTCCGTTGCCTGTGCCTGTGAGAAGGAGCTCAGGGAAGCTCTTGCTATTTAATCCTTTACAGAAAGGCTCCTTCCCTACAGTATCCTCTGCAGATGGCCATTTTAACATACACTAATTCCAGTGCAGAGGAATCTCAGGATAGAAACCATGTGTGTAGGTTAGTTTATGGATTATACAGATTTGATGAGGTACTGAGAGGTAGTCTCAGTGTTTAAAGTGTGACTTTTCTAGACTGTTCTTGTTTTCCATGATTATACTTTTGCCCCCCCCCCCCCAGAAAAACCTCTCTCCATCCTTAAGTAATTCAGTGTTTTTGGGTCCCCCGCATTCCTTACTAGCCTGTCTTTACTTGTCATCCTTGGTCAAGGCTTAGCTTTTCCTTTTAGAGAAGTGAGGTCTCTGTGTTCAACTTCCAGCAAGAAACCTTGGAGCCCTTGTTTCTCTCATCTTTTACCCCCAGATAGCCAGTGTCTCTAAATTTTGCCCCTTGATCTACAGCGCGACCATCTATCCCTCTGGGCCAAGGGGATTCAAATTCAGCCTCTTTGCCAAGATTTCTGAATTAACTCTAATTCCTGTACTTTCCCGGGAGAGATTGGATCTCCCTTCCAGTCAAACCCAATCAACTGTTGCCAGACTCTGCCTCACAAAATGACTTCTTTCTTCACACCACTTCCGTATTTGTGAACCGGGGACGACTTTCCAGCGCATCTTGTCTCCAGTATAAATTCCTCCAGCTGCTTGGGTTTCAAGGCCTCTGTTATCTCGCCTCCCCCACTTCTCCTCCACACCCCAGCTGTTTGAGTCAGATCTGTCACTCACGCTTCCCTACCAGTGCTTCTCAAAGTTGTGCTGGGAGACCCACGGCTCGGATTTGTATTTTTTTTTTAAACTTTTAACCCATCATGGACTGATACTTTTGCATAATACAGTAAAAACCATTAGGAGAATGAAATGATAAAGATGTATAAAATGTCAGTTTCATACTTACTAATTAGGTTCACAAAACGTAAAATTACTCTGTCACATTACAATAAAAGTTTCTAGATGCCTCTTAATTTCTGGACCTGTCTTCGTGAACACTGGTCATAAAAAATTGGGGGCTGGCGCTGGGCCTTGAATCACACTTCGAGGGGTGGCGCTGGTCTGCCTCCTGCGATTCACATCACTTTGCCCTTTGCCTAGACTGTACCTGCCCTAGCTTGGAATGCCCTGTCTCTTTCAGTGGTCTTACCTGCCCATGCTAGAAGGCCCAGACTGTGCCCCTTCCTCCCCCTCCCCCTATAGCTATGCTGATCTGTGCCGAATATACCCCTTCTTTAAATTGCTGCAGTTAATAACTGCATTGCTTAGCAACTGATAGACATCACATTTTACTTTTCGGTCATTGTTGTATCTCTGTTAGTACCGCTCACCCCTCTGCCTTCCCAAGTAGCCCGAGGTCCTAAAGAGCACAGTGTGTCTTCCAAGAAAAATAATGTGTCCTGGCACATAGCCATGTAAGTCCTTCAATACATATTTGTTAAAGGAATAAGTGAATCTTCCTCTAGCCAAATAAAAATAACATTTTTCTACTCTCAGAATGAATCTTCTGTAATACAGAGGAAGCACTTGATTAAAACATGTATTTAAAAAGTCTGTTAAATTGAGTCTAGTCTGGGGACACACAGAGTGCTCACTTTCCGCTTCTGCCCTGTTAAACACTATCTTTTAGCTGCTGTAGGGGGTTGTAACCATGGCAACAGGTTTGGGTTGGGTGTCCTGCTTCTCATAGGCATTTTCTGCTGATTCAGTTCAGTTTTTCTCGGCTCTGATTTTATGATTATGCTGTGTCGCGTGTTAAGAGTGTTTTGCATCTTCAAAAGTGGATTCCTATTGACCCAATTTCTATTAATTTCTGTTACACATGCACACACCATGCGGTACTTTTTCCCTTTAACAGCGTAAACTTTAAACAGAGTGAGTATTACAGTTGTCCCACATTTGGAAATTGCTGAATTAGCCTGTTTCAGGTTAAGTGGTCCAGTCTGAACACCCCTAAATTGACGAATAATTTCTCCCTTAGACATTTAGATGCGATGTTGGTTCTTAGTGCCCACGAGCCAGTAGTCCGCAAGCACTTAACGTTTCCATCTCGACTAGGCAGTTTATTCCAAATGACTGACTGGAATGCTCTACTGTTGGTCGAAGTATTTCTGCTGCAGTGTTTAATGGTGCCACTAGTTTAGTTGAAGGGTGCCGAGAAGTTTTTAAACTTTTCTATTAAGATATAATACAAGTACAAAATAGTGTGCAAATCCAAAGTTACAGCTCAGTGATTTCTCACCGAGTGAACACAGCCGCATGACCAAGGGCGGTGAGAATTTGACTGGGAACTGTCTTTCCTTTCTTTCGCAACCCCAGTGCCAGTTCTTAAACATATGGCGTTAGCAGAAGTGTACGTTATGAAGTGTAAACTGTAATCCGTGTGCAGAGGCGCTGCTCAGCTGAATGAATTAAGTCTTTGACTTGTCTCATTGTCCTGAGAGCATTGACGCCATCTGTCTGGCAGCACACAGATTCTGACAACTGCCTGACTCTATAGGGTCTTTCAGTTCATTTTATTCAAAAAAACTTTCCAGGTGTTTTGAATTATATTTAGTTGTGGTTAGTGGCAAATTTATGAGCTGGCTGGCTACATCTTCTTGACTTGTGCCATAGAATCTGCAAAAGGGTCTTGGGGTTGGTCTCTCCCGCCCCTATTTTTTTTTTTTTTTTGCCTTCTGAGTTTCAGCTTGGAAAAATTACAAAAAGGTTTCCATATCCCCATTTTTCCACTATTACCACTTTCTTTGGGCTTTCAGCATCTCAGAGTTCTGACATACTATTTTATGCGTCTTACTGTAGGATTAGACACAGCCCCCCCTTAAGCACTTAAGCTCGAAGGCCTGACTGTTTTCTTCTTCAGGGTCCTGTGTGGCTTGTAGGGTGGGCATTTTAATCAGTACCCAGACTGAATACCCAGTGACTGTCCAGCTACCTCAGTGGCAGAATCTCCAAGACCTCGGTTTAGGAATAAAAAAGAAACAAAGAGAAGTACGAAGTACGGAGAAAAATGGCCACACAGTGAAAGTCTTTTGCAAAAGAACTAGGACTGCTAGGCTGTATGCTGAGTATTCCATATGTTGTTTTCTTTCTTTTTCCCCCCCTAGCAATAATTTCTTAACTCAATGATATATTAACCTTGTGGCAAGCCAGCAACTTTTTTAGATGGTTTTTAATGCAAGTAATTTCCTTGCCCTTATGATTAATTCAGGGGTGTATTGAAATTATAAAGGTTTGCATATATGTGGAGCTATAATTTTTCCTTGGCTTATAATGTAGTTAATTAAGCTCTGCCGGCCCACAAAAACCTAATTGTTGCAGTTACTCTTGAGCAGAGCACAGTAGGGTACGTGACTTGGTGTGCTGTGGTTTCCTTGAACCAACTAGGATGGCCTTGTTACTTGGTGGCTGGTGGGCAGTAGGGTAAGCAGAACAATAGCTTAAACAGGTTTAAGAATAGAGCAAGACAAGTTAAGAAGTGAGATTCCCCCCGCTTCAACTCTGGTATCAGAGAAAGATGTGCTGGGCCTCCATAGCTTTGGGTCTCGTCCTCCCTTGGCTTGAGCCCTAGATTCTAGGCATTTAAGGTTTTTCCTCCCCACACCCATCTTCTCCACCACCAAGTTCAGTCTCAGAGCAGCATTTCCCCAGGGACCTGAAGAGGAAGGGTTTCCGGTTGTCCTCGCCTTTTAATTTAAGGGCTTTGTTTAACCTGAATGCTGTGGGGAAAAACAGTTTTTCACATTTAAGGGAAGTATCTAGCTGGATTTTGTGGTCCTTTGTTACTAAAGTTCTCAAATTACAGAACTTTAAGTATCATATATACTGTGTGTTTTTCATGTGTTGAATTTCAAAAGGGGAGAGAGGAGAGTAGGGATGGGAACCAGAGTGTCACGACTCTCATGGGTTCTTCTGAATTCAATATGCAATCACTGAGAAGAGGAATAAAAGCAGAAGTTTTAACCCACTGAGCCACCCAGGCGCCCCATGGTTGGGGGGAGTGGAGGGCTGACTAGGAGGAAATTGGCTTGACTGGGCAAGAGGACTGTGGAGAGTCTGGGAAGCAGATTGAGTGTGGCCAACAGTGGGGGAACCAGTCTTGGGGAGGAATAACAGATAATGAAAGGTATAAAACAGTCAGGGCCAGACTCCAAAGGGAAAGGTGGGTATAGACAGTAAGGGAACAGATACGATCTATTGCAAACCAGAAAGTTTGCACTTGGTAACAAATTAAATACAGGGATTACAGTAGGAGGGAAAAAAGGTAATGTTCTAAGTTGGTAAACTCAAAAATAGCAATAGCGTTTGCAAGCAGTCTGGGGAGTTGGGAATTAGCTTTGCAGAGAGGTAATGAATTTAGCTTTAGGTATGTTTTTTAGGTATCAACCTTTTTATGTTGTGACAAATGGTTTGCAATATCCTGTGGCTTGGATGGGAGAGCCCGAGTGGATACTTAGCAAATAAAGATGTGTGAAACCCATAGTAGAATTCAGAGAGCAATGATTAGCAAGCTGAAGATGTATTCTTGCTGGGGGGCCTGGGGAGGTGGAAGACACACAGGAACTTTGAACATGGAAGAGGTGGCGGCAAAGATTGGAAAGAAGGAAAGATCAAAGAGGTAGCAGGAGAGTGAGACTATTGTAGAGTATAATATAAATCAAGACAAAGGCATTTCGGGAATTAGGGGTGTCACCTTATGTCAGATGCTAAAAAAAGAAATTGAGGAGGGTAGGAAGTTAAAATCCCTTCTGCTGTGTTAGATCTTGTGTATATTACACCCTCTTCACCCTGTGGAGTTAGAAGGTCACTATAAGGCAACCGTGATAGTACAGAATTTGATGCATACCCCTATTCAATCCTGTGTTCCCTTCCAAGAAGGTAGCTGTCTCTAGAAGAATCTTACCCATGACTCTAGTCTGTTGCATAAACCCTAGGGACAGTGTAGGATAGTGGCTTATGCATATTCTCTTCAAATATATACAATAGGTCACAAAAGTTAAACAGGATTGGGTGAATTCTTCCACAAAGTTCTAGCAGTCTTTTTTCTCCCCCAAACAAAGGTTTGTTCCTGTCACTGAGGGTATGAAGCAGCTAAGATGCTGTGGTGTCAGCTGCTTTCTTGAGGACTCCAGTCAGCTCAGTGACAGGGTTGGAACTGGATCCAACTCACCAGATTGTTCAGTTTATGTTTTTTTCTTCTCTAAGAAGCCCATTGAGAGAATGAAGGTGCGCCTTCAGCTCAATATATCTTGTCTCTTGGACCTAAATTCAGATGAAGCTTATTCATAAGCTTACAACTTAGAGTGAGGTGTGTAGGTGGTATTTGTCTTGGTAGGAGTCACCACGCCTTAGGTGGGTGGGTGGGGCAGAACAGTGACTGAAGGATGGAGTATGTGCCCTAAAACCTGACACACCCTGAAATCTTCTGGAATTAGTAAATAGTTTTATCCATATCTTCTTGCACAATCATGGTGGAGGGGAAGTAATCTGGGTATGCTGATAAGACAATTTTGGGCCATTGAAATGGCAGAACTTCAAACAAACTGGGAGTGGCTGTACTTAGCCTAAAAGCAAATAGATTTATTTCACAGAGCTTCTACCCTAGGTCTGAGGCCTCCCAATGATGTCAAAGTTAGTCTCTTTCCTTTGGAAGAGATAAGGCACAACGCAAATCACTGAATGCGGGGTGGGATTCCTGTAAGTGCTGTGTGAGCTGCTCAGAGAGACATTCTTACAGGGGGTTCTTGGAGGAAATGTAGAGTGCAAAGGCTTGACAGCTCTTAAGAAAAGCATAAATAAAGAGATAATGAATCTATTCATTCTGCCCGTTCTCCAGATTATAAGACGTAATAAGTTTATGTACCAAATGAATGGTGTAACTGTGTCTATTTTTAGAGGGGACTTGAGTTCATGAGTAAAGTCCTTCCAAGTTGTCATTTTTTGTTTAAATTTCCCTGGAGGAATAAAATCAAATCCACTCAACTGCCAGTTTTATCATGTGTTATATCTTGACTTTAGAGCTCCAGGGGTGGAGAAATGAGGGGGACAATGTGTGCTTCATCTTGGGAACGCCAGCACAGGGTAGGTAGCTTGTGAAGAATTCAGAGTAGCAAAAGTATCTTAAATGTCTTGGTATCTGCAGTGCAACAGCATTCTGTTTCCATTTCCGTGAAGGATGTGACCCTTTCAGGGAAGGGTGCTAAGGCCGCAAATACCTAATTCTTAGCCCCAAGCCATTATTTGTGTGTTAATGCTGGAATCTTTGGCATTTTCTGATGAAATCATGCCCCTGCTTAATTGTCCAGGTTCTGTAGATTGTTTAAAGTGTCCCTCATGCTCCTCTCATTTTTGTTGGCTCAGCAGGTATCCTCATTCAAGCTTGTTCTGAACACTGTCACAAGATTCACCTTCAGAAAAGTCCTCCTATGATGAGTTGCCAATTCCAGCTCTTGAAATTTGCTGAATCCCTCCTCACCACCCCATCGGCCCCTCTCTGTTCTTCCATCCACTCAGCCTCGCTCCAGCCCTCCTGAACTCTCTCCTGTGTCGTTTGCGAGGGCCCCACTTTAGTGGTCTCTCTAGTGCCAATCCAGATTTCCACTTGCTGCTGGACTAAACTTCCCGAAGAAGCATTTTTTGTTCTCCAGCTTTTCCAACTTTGGTAACTGCCCGTTCGTTGCCTGTCGCCATGTTCGTGGCCTTGCCAGTCACTTGTCCTCAATGGTCCTCATGTCCATCTGGACTTGCTGTCTTATTTCGGATCAGCTAATTTTAAAAGCTAAATTTCTAGTCGAGTCTCATCTTAAGCAATACAGTCCACACAGATGTGAGTTGGGGTGAGATTTAGTTCAGTCCTCCTCACGCGCAAGTGGACGTATTACAAGAAGCTCAGTGAGCCACTTAAAATTCCCTTCCTGGAGTGGTTTGTTCACCACACCGAAAGTCCAACTCATTTTTATGCTTGTGCCATTTTAGGACCACAGGGTGGCACTGACCTTATTCCCCCTCATCTTCCCGGCAGAACTCTCCACTCCAGCCCAACTGGTTTATCTGTGGCCTC
Source organism: Enhydra lutris kenyoni (assembly GCF_002288905.1). Taxonomy (NCBI): domain Eukaryota; kingdom Metazoa; phylum Chordata; class Mammalia; order Carnivora; family Mustelidae; genus Enhydra; species Enhydra lutris. Next base: position 29,293,097 of record NW_019154107.1, read on the forward strand.
TTAGGTAGCGCCCTTACGGATTCTCCTATCTTCTGGAATACTCCCTCCTCCACTGCCTCTTTTCATGGCCCATTGGCCAAGAGGACTTTCCGGTTCTCTTTGTTCGTTCTCCTCTGTAACCCATCTCGTTTGCAGCGGTGTCTATCCTCTTTCAATTCCTGCACTTTGCGTCTACGGCCTTGTGTCACCGATTCGGCTTTTATTTTATCTGGCTTAAATCTGTTTTCATGGCATCACCTAAGTCTCAGAGTGGGATGGAGCTGAGAGAACGTTTTGCAGGACTCTTCCTTGGTGCAGACGGTTCAGGCTCCCCGAGGACAGCTGTCATGTTATAAATATGAAGCCCCAAATGTGTGTCTCCTTTTTAGAGTTTCTTCACTCTGGATGCTACTAAGTGTATCATTACCTTGTGCTTTTTTTTTTTTTTTCTTTTTAGGAGCTCATTCTCTATATTATCCTGCTGATCACCCGTGTTTCCACTAGAGGAATCAAAGCCACGAGTTCATTGTCTCACCTCCCACATGTCACGTCCCTGTTGTACAATCTGTATCTTCACACCTTACCTCAGTACCTCCTCACTCACCTCCTAACACGTACACGCAGATGTCTTGGTCTTCAGTCCGTTTTGACACTTTCTCCTTTACTTCAGAATTGTAATAATGAACATTTTAAAAAATATTTTATTTAGTCATGGTCAACAGAGAGAGAGGCAGAGGGAGAAGCAGGCTCCCCACTGAGCAGGGAGCCCGATGTGGGGCTCTTTCCTAGGACCCCGGGATCATGACCTGAGCCGAAGGCAGACAATCATCTGAGCTACCCAGGGGCCCCATAATGAACGTTTTTAATGGCAGATTCCACCTCTGTGTTGTCTCCTTAGTTCTTGTTCATTCTCCCCTGCCCTTACTTCCAGGTTGCTGAACAGAGAGGAAAGTCTGGGACTAAGCATCCTTTAGCAGTTCCTTCCTGGCCCCTGACAGAGAAAATGAACAGTTGGGGTCACCCTTCTTACTCTCCCACTGCACCGCTGCTCCTGTCAGTGCGTGGGCACCTCCACAGAGCAGGCTCCCAAGTGAACCTTCTCAGGAGCAGCCGCATGAAAAAGGTGCAGATCAACAAGACTTCTCTCCTCACACCTACAAGCACACCCACATTCTGACCTGCTTGCTTCCTCACAGGCCTTGTATGTGTCAGAGTGTGAATTTCCTGAGTCCCTCTCCCACACTGAAGGTTTGCAGGTAAATGAACCTTTCTGTGACTTCTCTCTCTCTCTCTCTCTCTCTCTCGTGCACAGAGTGCTAGAGAGAACCTTCTCACCCCATCACCCTTTCATAGGCTTTGACTGGAGGTGAGTTCCAAATCCTCCTCCCACTTGTAGACTTTACTGGAGAGCGAGCCTGCCCCTGGCATGCAGGATGGAGTTTTTCTTAATGCCTTTCTTATGGGTGAACAAGAGTGGGCATTACCACAGTGACACCCTCCCTGCCCCAACACACACGTAGATGAAGCACACAGGTGTGTAAGAGGAGGCGCCTCCTTATTACCCTTGGCCTTCCCGTACCTGTGTCTGTGCACGTTCTCTGTCCTTGAGGAGCAGGAAGACTCCTGACCTGTTTGGTCTAACCAGGCTCACATGCCAGGGTGTGAGCTGTCTCAGTTCCCCTCCCACACACAAGCTTTCCTGATGTGTAAAATCTTTCTGAGCTCTGCCCCATCCCTTGAACCCTGCAGGCCTTCTCAGTTCCCTTCCTACAACATGCTTTGTAGGATAGCGGGCTTTAAAAAAGTTGGTTCAGACCCATAGGTACGTATTTATTTGGATGTATACATAGACACGTGCACACAGGGTGTGCAGTGAGGGAGAAGAATCCTTCTGATTGTCAGTGTTTGCCTTGTATGATAGGGTATTTGAAGGAATTAAAAATATCTGCCCCTCTTAGGGCAAAAAAAAAAAAAAATCAGAAACTGAAGGAGTTTATCCTTCAAGGATGGCGGACAACTTTGAAGGTATAATTTGTTGGCCAACAAGATTGAAGCCTAACGAGAAGGTATTGACATGAATACCCATTTGGCTCTTTATGCGGTAATTAGTGTTGTCAAGCCAATGGACATGCAAGGAGAAGAATATGAGAATTATCCTATAGTTAATAAGCTTGCTTGCTTGGTCTGTACATGAAAAGGCTTTTGTCTTTTAGTTGTTTCAAAGGTTTTGGAACATTGTTCAAATGATGATAGTGTGGATATTTATTTGAACATTTTTATAGACTTCATCAGTAAGTATTCCTAGACCTGCTCCATTTCTGCATCTGCTCCCCTCTCCCCCGCCTCCGCCAGTTCCCCCACGGTCTAAGCAAGGGTGTGAGCCTCTTGAGCTGTCCCATATTTTCCACCTTGAGCATGCAGGATTATGAGCTTGTTTTCCTTTTCTTTTTAGAAAGATTTTATTTGTTTATTTTTCTGAGAGAGAGGAGAGTGTGAGAGGGGGAAGAGCAGAGGGAGAGGGACAAGCAGACTCCATGCTGAGCATTAGAGCCCAGCGTGGAGCTCGATCCCACCACCCTGAGATCATGACGTGAGCTGAAATCAAGAGTCGACACTCAACTGACTGAGCCACCCAGGCGCCTGGAGGTTGTTTTCTTTTGACATGTTTTCCCAAACACACACACTCACTGAAGGAGAGTGAGGCTGCTGATGTGGTCTCTCTCTTCTGTGCCCTATCTGTTGGAGTGTGTGTTTTCCCATGCTCCCCTCCCGCTTGCCTCTTTCATCTTACACGCTTCTTTCATCTTGCACACCTCTTTCACATGCATACACACATGGTGTGTGTGTCAGAGAGATGCCTGAGTTCTCCCGTTGCATCCTGCATTGCAGGACCGTGAACCTTCTGGTGCTGCCCGCCTCCCACCCTGCGTGTGGCTCAAAGTCAAGTTAACCTTGTTATTATGACCTCCGAAAGCACACACTGGCGGTGCTCAGTTTTAGCTCCTCATTACTCCTTTCTTTGTGTGCACCTGCATCCACAGTCATGACAGCAGCTTGAGCCTTCTTATTACAGATTCGTGACCTTTCTCTCTTTCATCTTCCCCCTCCCTCTCCCGTGCACATCCCCAGGATGTGCCAGAGAATGACTCCTTACCCCTTTAGTTCCCACACACGCATGGATACACACACTGCTTGGGGCTTGGTGGTTGGGCTTGCTGTCTCAGCGGTCAGGTTACCTGTGGTGGAAGCCTGCTGTGATCCCTTGCCAGCTCTGTGATCCCAGACCAGCGACTTTTTCTCTTTGTGTCTCAGTTTTCACAATGTATATAGTTTGAAAATTAAACTAACAGAACAATCAAAGGGCACTACCGCCTCCTTTGGCCCAGAGAGTTGCTCCAGTTCCTACCCATTTCTCTGTCACACTTCACTCTTCATGCTTCTTTCATTCTCTTTGGAACACCCTTCAATTAAGGCTTTACTCTTCACCACACCACTAAAACAGCCCTTGTCAGGACCTCCGATGCCCTTCACGTGACCCAGTTCATGGGGCACTTTCACCATCTGACTTGACAGAGTCATGCACGGTTGCTCATTCCCTGTGTCTTGAGACTTTCCCTGGTTTCCAGGACTCCACACACTCGGTTGTCCTCTTAGCTCACCAGCCTTTCTTTCTCAGCCTCTTTTGATGGTTTCTCCTCTTCCTGAATTCTAATCCAGCGCCTTAGACCGCTCGGCCACGCTACCGTCCCTCTTCCTGAATTCTATACAGAGGGATTTAGGGCTTAGTTTGTGGACAACGATGACTTCTTTCTATTCCTTAGCTGTCCTCATTTGGTCCTGTGGCTGTAAATACCATCCTGTTTGGATGACTTTCATAATTCTATTTCCAGACTGGACCTCTCTCCTGAGTTCCAGATCCACGTATCCAGGTGAGTTTCTCAGCATCTGCCCTTGGATGTCTAGTAAGCACCTCAAACTTTAACACAAAGAAGACCGAAGTCCTGATTTTCCTCTCCCCTCTCTCAAAAAGTCTTACTCATCTGTTAGTGTTCTCTCAGTCAATGGCACCACGACCTGCCCCCACCGAAAAATTGCTCAGGCCAACGATGCATAGGATTTTAATACGTTGAAGTCTTTGGATTCATTCTTGACACCTCTTTTTTTTTTTTTCTCTGCATTCCAAATCCAGCCCATTATCAAATCTTTTGGGCTCTCCTTTCAACATATATGCCTAATCTATTTTGCATCCAGCCCCTTGCCACCTCGTCTATTACTTCCACCCTAATCCAAGTCTTCTTTGTGCTGACAGGAGAGTGAGTCCTCCACTCCCACTTCTTTCCCTCTTTGACTGGCTCTCTTTCCTCCTGCCGTCCCCTTTTTCCACACTCTGCATTCCTCCAGTCCCTCCCCTACCTGTAGGCTGAGCAAAAGGGAGGCTTCTTACAGTTCCTCCCCTGCTTCCCAGCCACTATTGCGCACACATGGTGTAGGCACACGTGTGATCCGGACAATGAGCCACTGTTTTGCCCCAGGCCCTGGCCTTGCTTGTCCACCTGTCTGCCCGAGGCTTACTCTGCCGCCTTCCTGTATCTCGCTTGGGACACACACATGTGCATACCCAAGTGCGAGCCATCTCACCTGCTCCTGTGCTCACATCTTTTGCCAGGTGGAAGGTGTGCTTTCTGAAACCACTGCCATTACGCAGGAAAGGGAGCCTCTGCTTACTTGGCTCTCATGCCCTTTCTCACACATGCAGGCGAAGAAGTCTTTTCTTCTGTTCTCTTTTTCACATCCTTTGATTGCAGAAAGCTGTACTTCTTGAATCTCCTTCTTATGATTTGGCACGAAAGCGAAACTCGTTAGCGAGTGGATCATCTGGTTTCTCCCCGACACTCTTGCACTCTGTCTTTGCACATGGGGACCCTGTCATTTTTCATGCCTCGTGTGTGGGGCTGTGGACTTTGTTTAACTTCTGACACGAGCAGGCACGCAGGAGAATGAGCCTCCCTGCTACATCTAGCACACACATACAACCCAGATCCCCTCCACCTCACTGCCACACCTACACTTCCTTCCCTCCATGCAGCATGAGGCGGGATGAGCCCTTCTCACATGCTGCATGGCAGACGCTCGCGTGCTCATGCTCGAGCAAGTGCGCATGCACACACACTCTCTCTAGCTCCTGTGCATGTGGCGGTCAGGAGGGTGAGCCTTCTTCATTGGGTCTTCTTTCTGTGAACACAAGCACATAAGATTCTGAGCTTTCTTACCATGTGTCCTCTCTGCATCATCCAGCATTGTGTCATCTGTCAAATAGGCATAGTGGTGATTTCCTTGTAGATATTTTATGAGCATTAATTGTGTTAACATATGAAGAGCACTCAGAACAGTGCCCTGTAAAGAACAAACACCATTAATGGCATTTGGAATAAAAATAAAGGAAAAAGAAAGCAGGAAAATGGGGAAAAAAGTAGGTAGTAGATAGTGAACATTTCTGAAGGTACATATGGGAATGTATGTACAGACATACCTTCTCATTCTAGCATGTCTGGGGCATGATCATGTACATACCTGTCCAACTGGGACACACACACTCACGCACACACAGGGTACAGGAGAGGGAAACTCCTGACTTGCTTTCTCTCTTACATGCCTTGAGTGTAGGACCGTTGGTGTCTTAATTACCCTCCCACACCCAAGGCTTGCAGGAGGGCAAGCCGTCTCCTTCCTCTCCCATGCATAGGCAGAAGCGCGCGCGCGCGCGCGCACACACACACACACACACACACACACACACACACACGGCAGTTGAGGTCTTGATGGACCCCCTCCCTTATAAACCCTGCGTGTGGAACACAGACCACTACCACCAAATCCCCCTCTGGATGCCTGTCCCACTCCATGCGTGCCCCTCCTGGCTTACCCACCAGTGCTCTCCTTTGGCTTCCTTACTGCCTGTGGGTGCCCTCCAGGCTGATGCACCTTGCTTTCTAGAGCACACCCATGCGATGTGCCAAGAGAGTGAGCCTTTCCCTGCTCCCTCTCTCACATCCCTTGCATGGTGGAGGGTGAGCTTTCTGAAACCCCTCCCACATGCAGGGTTTGCAGGATGGTGAGCCTCAGCTTTCCTTGCTCTCTTGTGCATGTGCGCATACACATACACACACCTTCACAAAAAGATAGACACGCACAGGTGGTGGGATGGAAAGCAGCCCTGTGCCCTGTGTTCTTTTTCCCATCTCCATCATGGGTAGATTTGCAGGAGATCGATGAGCATCCTCTGTGTTGGGTGCTGCCCCATGCACCAGGGACACAACAGTGATCAAAAGACAAGAATCCCTGCCCTAGTTGGGGGAGACAGGCAGTGAACAAAGTGAGTAAATGAAATGCATAGTGTGTCCATTGGCGGTCACTACTCTGAAGAACCATAAAGCAGGAAAGGGGTTAAGGAATGGCTGGGGCTGTGGTAAGGAATGGCTGTGTGGAGATGGTGGTAAAGAAGTTTCAGGATCAAACAGAGCAACCAGGAAAGGCCTCCTGTATTCTAGGAACAATAAAGAGGCCATTGTGGTAGGAGCAGAGAGGTGGGAAGTAGTAAGATACAGTGGGTGAAACGGAAAGCTGATGTAAGTATCCCCAAAAGTTGAGAACTCTCCGTTTAAAAAGCTCATAACCGGGGCACCTGGGTAGCTCAGTCGGTTAAGCGTCTCCCTTCAGCTCAAGTTACAATCCCAGGGTACTGGGATCAAGCCCCGTATTGGACTCCCTGCTCGGTGGGGAGACTGCTTTTCCCTCTCTCTCTGCTGCTCCCCCCTGCTTGTGCGCACTCTCTCTCTCTCATGCTCTTTCTCTCAAATACATAAAAAGTCTTTAAAAAAATAAAATCATAACCATAATACCACTCTCATGCTTAATAATTAGTAATAATTAACACAATCAAATATCCATTGTTTAAATTTCTCGTTCTCTCAAAGTATCATAAATTAGGATCAAAATAAAGTCTATATGTTGCGTTTGCTTGATAGATATTTGAAGTTTTTGAATTATAACTTCCCTCTTTATCTGTATTTTTTTTTCTCGCTTGTAGTTTATTTGTTGGAAGAAAGTAGGCCATTTATTTTGCAGTTTCCCACAGGCTGGATTTTTCTGATTGCATCCCTGTGGTGTAGTTTACATGTTCCTTTTCCTTGTTTGTATTTCCTGTAAACTCATACTTGTTTCTAGAAGCCTGATTGGATTTAGGCTTAATTTTGGGGATGGGGGTCAGAAGTACTTCCATCAAGAGGCACATAATGACTCGTCGTCTCTCTTTCTGTGATGTTAGTAGCCACTGATGCTCAATTCCTAGAGCCATTATTTTATTAGGTTTGCCAAATGATGATATTCTAATTCCATTATTCTGTCTTCACTTATTAGCTGGGGTACTTCTATAAAGAAAAATTTCCCCTCATCTGTTTGATTATGCAGTGCTACAGTTGTTTTAGGAAAGGCAGGATAAATGCTTCATTCTTTCTGTCAGTACTCAAAATAATGAGTTGGTTCACTAGCTTACTCCAAAGAGGATTTAACACAATTATTATGATAAACTCATGGATTTAAATATATTTGATCTTTCATTCTGTTGTAGTTCTTATCCTCAGTGAAGCTCAAATTTCCATCTTTAGCCAGGGGGACCTTCTTCAAATTGACTCCCAAGTAGCTTCTCTGCCTTCTGGATTGAAAAAAAAAAAAAAGTTCCAGGCTCATCTCAGACCTCTCTTTCCCCAGACTTGGAATCTGCCGTGTCTTCAGTAAGCCTTGGTTCCTTTTATTGGATGTGGTATTTAGAGACCACATTCTCGCCACCGGGGGTGCTCATTGCCTCCAGAGTGGTGATTGATTTCAGCCTTCTTCCATGACCATATCATAAAAAAAAAAAAAAAAAATGTTTTGTTGTTATTGCCTTTGTCTTGTTTTGAGATAAAATATATGAGTTCATTCTTACATTTCCAATTACAAATGAGGATTACAGGGGTTCTATTTGTTTCTGTTTCAGAAGTATCATTGTAACTGTTGTGTGGCAAGTAGACTATAAGGGAGGTCTAGTGCAGAAACAGAGAGACCAGAATTATTTCACCTGAAATAATTCAGGTGAGAAATCGATGGAGACATGGTAGTAGTGTGGAACTGTGAAGGTGGCTAAAACTGGTTAGATAGGGATTATATTTTACAGTTAAAGCCAATTGAATTTACTGATATATTGGATGTGAGGTATGAGGGAAAGAAGAGTCAAAGATTGAACCTTCTCTTTCCTCTCTTTTATGTATGATTTGGGCACTTGTGCAAACTCTGGGCGTGTGGGTGCCTGAGCCTTCTACTCTATTCCCTCTTTCTAATCTTAGTACCCAGATGCAGGTGCTGTCCCAATGCAGTACACTTGGGCAAGGATTCCCAGGAGGTGAGAAGTATGGAGTGCCTTCATACCTCTCCTCACATTTTTCCCAGATCTTCTTGAATGTCTCTTGGATTTGGGCATCCAGTAGTGAGCAAACATTAGGGGCCCTAGGCTTACTGTCTCATGAGCTTGTGCCAGAGAATCAAACTCCTCACTCCCATTAAGCCTGCCTTCTTGTGTTCAAGGAGCTGGGAAGTGAGGTTTTTCTGTGGTTACTCCCACACCACCCCGGGAGCCCTCTCATTGCTCCTTCTCTCTAATCCTTGATACCTGATTGCTGGTGCTTTCTACATGCAATGCCCCTGGGCAAGATTTCAGAGCAGGCTGAGTGTTACCTGCAGAGGGAAGAACAGAGTACCTGTCTATCACCTCCTTCTCTTCCCTGCCTGTCATTATTTATTTACTTATTACTTTGTGCCAGACAGTGTGTCGGCTGGAGGGAGCCAGCAATGAACAGGACAGTCATAGTCCTCTGAGTACATGGGCTAGTGGGAACATATGGGAAGATGAAGCTCATTTGTACCCACTGTACTGTGTGCCCACCTGCTGAGGCTGCTGGTGACTGAGTTTACACTTTAGTCCCCACTTGCTGGGCGCCCTGTCGCATCCCCAGGACAGGTAGGTGTATCTCAGGGTGTGGACCTGTGTGCATGGATTCTCAGAGGTGAGCAGGGATAGAGCCTTTCTGCCCTGATTCCTCACCCTTGAGCTGTCTTGGTGTTCTGAGAAGTTGTTGAATGAAGGTGCACTAGCTTGTGAGTGCTTTCTCCTGCGTTCACAGATAACACAGATACCTGGACACACACATACATGCTAGCCAGTTAAACAGGAGGATAGGAGTGCATGAGAGGCCTACATGTAGCTACATGCACAGCACATACAGGCCGATGAGTGTTCCGAGACAGGAGGCGCCACAGTTTTTTGGTTTCATGCCCACAGGGGCAGATGCCCTCATTTTCACTCACTCATTTGTATTTTTTCCTCTATTTCTTTCTCATAGACTCACTCACTCACTCGAAGAATTCACTCTCTGACTCATTCTGTCTCTGGGAACTGTAATGCATACGTGCATGTGAAACATTCAGGAGAGTGAGCCATCCCACGGGTTCCCTCACACATCCCTTCCCTGGGGGGAGGATGGGATTCCTACAACTTCCTCCATCGTGCAGGGTTTGCTGGAGGGCAAGTCCCAGCTTACCTCGAGTCTTGTGTGGGCAGCACGTGCTCACTCCCCCCACCCACACAGAACTGTGTGTACGAATGCTTGCCTAGTATGAAGGCCCAGGCCCTCTGACTCAACTGTTGTTGTAGCTGAACTGGAAGTTGAACTTGAGGTTGCTTTTGCAGTTAAACTCCTGCCTGGTGAACAGTGAGTCCTCCAGACGCCATTCCCAGATGGTGCTTTTTTAGGAAGGTCCATCTGCTTATTGCAGTGGCTGTGCGTGAAGTTCAGGAACCTTGTCTCTACTTCTGTGTCATCCCAAGTAAGCACCTATCTGGGGAGAAGAGTGAACACCCTCTTGTGAGTGAGCTCTGTCTTGTTAAACCTCTGCGGGGCCTTCTGCTCTGCTCCCCCTCTCTAATCCTTGCTACCTGGGTGAGAGTGCTTTTTGAATGCAATGCACCTGGGCAAGGATTCCGAGAGTGAGAGCGCCATCTTCATTTAAGGACGGAGCGTTTTTCCATCCTCCTTCCATTCCATGAGTAATTATGATCACCCCTTCTATCTGTAGTTGTAAGTTGGGCGGCGAGCATGCAGGCACAGCTGGTCCCTGTCCTTGTGTTGCTTACAGTCAGGGGAGAAGAGCAGAATTCCTCGTCAGTCACTGCTCCTACTTGGCCTGAGGGTGGGCGGGCCACAGAGTGGATTTCTCATTGCCATTGTCACCTACAAGCACACAGAAGCGTGGCGTCTTTTCTGATCTGACACAGAACAGTGCAGGAGAGAATAGTCTCTGTACGTGAGGACAAGACTCTTTATCATAGCTCCACATATACACACATGAACGGGAGGTGCCTGAGCCTTCTTCGCTGCTCCCCCTCTCGAATCCTTGGAACCTAGGTGTGAGTGCCATTTCAGTGCAACACACCTATTCAAGGATTCAAAGAGGCTGAGCCTTGTCTGCATGTAGAAGGACTGAGTACCTGTGCACCACCTCATCCACTTTCTTGCAAATATTTGAGTTTGCTTGGAGGTGCCAGCCCCCGCCCGGGGTGTTAGAGCTGGAAGGGTCAATAAGATGGATAAAGTCCCTGGCCTGGGGTCCTTATGCCTGGGCTCTCTCGGGGACACCTGTGGGAGAATGGACATATTCCCTGTAGACAGACTCACCCCTGTGTCAGGGCATGAGCTTTCCTTTTCTTTTGGCTTCCTGTGTGGCAGACACTGTAATGGTGAGACGTACCTGATAAGACTCACACAGCCAGTGGTTGCCCTCAGTGAGCTCACAGTTCAGCAGAGGAGTGGAAGGGAAAACTGTCCCCTTTACCATACCATTCTCCAGCACGTATATGTGCAGGAGTGCCCATGGGACAGATGGTCCCAGCCTTGTTAACCCCCAGCCACGCCACCAACACGTGCAGATGCTCCGGTTCGATCTGAAAAAGGTACCATTCCCAGCACATGTTCAGAGAGACTGCCTGAGAGAGAATGGCTGTGTGACTTTGTGCATGCGGACAGATACATGTGCACACCCCGGGGGAGCTGCATCAGTCTTACTAAATGCACGTGGTGGTGCTTTGCGGGAGTGCAACTGTGAGAGTTACGTATGCATGTGCACACACACAGTGCAGGTGTCCAGGTTCTTTGCTCTGTTCCCTCTTCCTCATCCTCTGTCCCTGGGGGAGGGTGCTTTCTAATTGCAGTGCACCAGGGTGAGGGGTCTGGAGGGCAGGCATCCTCTGCATGGAGAAGGACAGATGATCTGTGCACCACCTCAGCTGCATGCCAGCCTGTCACCTATCCCTCATTTGTTCTTGCCTTCCACAAATAGTATTTATTAGGCGTCATGCTGGGTATTGGTCATGGGAGAGTGGACAGGACAGACTTGGCTCCTGCCCTCCTGGATATTATAGTACAGCGGGGAGAATGGACTTTGTAATCACCCACCACCCCTGCATGTGTTGAGAGTGAGAGTGTCACATAGGGGACTTCTTATCTACCACCCCCCCCAACTTACAAGTACATGTGGCTGATACGTGTAGGAGAACCTTCTCTTCAGTTCAATCCTACGTAAGTGCACTGGGCGAGAGCAGTAAGCCTTCTTGTTAAACACACACACACTCGGCATACAGGTGCTGGAATCTTCTGGTCTGGCTCCCCCTCTCTAATCCTTGCTACCTGGGTGAGAGTGCTTTCTGAATGCAATGCACCTGGGCAAGGATTCCGAGAGGGAGAGCGCCATCTTCGCGTGGGACAGAGCACCTCCACATCCTCCCTTCCCTCCTTTCTACAACTGCCTACTGAGGAGGACCTAGTCTGTTTCAGGTGCTGCGCTGGGCAATTGGCCCACAAGAGAATGAGCCACATCTGGTCCCTCCCCTCAAGCTGGAGAATGGATTCCCTCTCATTTGTTGTGCCTGCATGTCCTGGGTTGTCCTGCATGTCCTGCATGTCCTGCGGGCGGGTTACAGGGTGGGACTTGAAACATCCTGCCTTGGGTTCTGGTCTCACAGATATGTGTAGGAGAACCTTCTATACCTCAGTACAATCCCACATAAGTACACTGTGTGCAGGGGAAGGGTCCGACTGGGTATACACATACAGACACAGACGTGTACCCCCTGAGTTCAGGCCCCCTGACCGGGCGCCTCACTCTCTTTCTTTCAGCCTAGCTGCCAGTGCTGTCTTAGGTCGCTGTCCTTGTTTGAGGACTCCAGGGGAACGAGCCTTGTCTGCATTTAGAAGGGCAGAGCTCTTGTGCAGCAACTTTCTCTTCTCCTTTCTGTTCCTTCCACAGATAGCCAAATGTCTGCTAGATGCCAGGCACATAGGTCAGTCACAGAGGATGAAACGGATCAGAATGGACAAGGTTGCTGTCCTGACATTTCTGGTAGGGGACCTATAAGCCCACTATGGCTCACAGATGCTGTGGACTACTAGGCCACTGTTCAGAGGACAAAGTAGGTCTCTATGTTGCTTGCTGGCCACTGTGCAAACACGGACATGCGCAGATGATGCTAAGAGTGGGATTTCTTGCCCCCCGGCTTCTGGGACACAGCCAGTGACACGGACCTGCCTGCAGGTTCAAACTTACAGAGAGGGCAGGGGAGGGAGCCTGCTGTGCTGCCCCCCCCCACCCTGGCCCTGGCAGCATGCAGACCAGCGTGCTTTCCCTGCCCTCCTACCCATAGCACCCATAGGGACTCCGTGAGGGAGGCCTCACTGCTCTTTTTCTTCTGCTGCTGCATGCAAAGAGATCTTTTCCTTTACCTTGCGGTACAGTCCCATGTGAACCCATTATATGCAGAAAGGGGAGCCTTCCCTGTAAACACACCCCTCCCACATACACACATAGTACCCAGGTGTAGAAACACAGAAGGCGTGTCCTCTGCATACAGAACTGCATCCACAGTGTATGTGGGGCACTGAGCCACAACAGCCTCTCCCTGTCTGACAGGTGGGGCAGTGAACTTTCTGCCTGCTCCTTCCACAGCCAGAGCTCGAATGAAAGTAGCCCTGAAGGCTTATCTCACAGGTGCATGTGCAGGAAAAGCACTTCCCTTTGTACAATCGTTGGCAGTCACCTGTGAGCACAAGAGTGATGGTTCTTGTACACATATGCACAGTCTGAAGAGGCCTGAGACTTCTGCTCAGGTCCCACTGTGGTCCCAGGCCATTGCCCTTGCACAAAAATTCAGAGGGAATCTCACCCATATTTAAAAGCAGAGAGTTTTGCAACATCCCTCTCATTCTTTAATTTCTTTAATGTCTGTTTAGAATGGTGGTTCTCCAAGGGTGCTCACTGGCCCAGCGGCATCAGTGTCACCTTGGAACCTGTTAGAAATGCAAATTCTTGGACCCCACTCCTGACTGAGTAAATGATGAACCACAGAAGTCTGTTTTCTGTGCCACCGATTCTGATGTCTGCTCAAGTTTGAGAATCACTGAGTTAGTGGGAATGCTCGGGGACGGGGTGAGAAGCAAGTCAGATGGGGGCTCAGCCTTCAAAGGACTCAGTCTGGCACGGGTGGCAGAGAATGAGCTTCCCCCTTGCTCATGACATTCTTAGTGCCGTGTCCCCACACACAGTGGCAAGGAGTACGTCTGCTCTTGATTCTCCCCGCCTCCTCCAGAACCGCACACTTGGCCAGCCTAGGAAGTTAAGTGAGCTTACAGCTAAGACTGTATCGGGAAGGAGGCTTATCGTTCCTTCTCAGGGCACGAACTCAACACTAGGCATCCACAGACATATGTGCATACTCGGGCTTTGCAGCAGAGTGATCCCGCTCCTTCTCCTATACCCATTGCATATCGGAGTTGTGAATTCTCGAAGCACCTCCCGTGTGCATGGATTACAGGAGGGTGAGCCTTGTCGTCATGAGCCTCCTCCCAAGCGAGTCAGCCAGCATATGTTCCCGGATCGCATTTTAGGGACCGTGGGACCATGCACTATGCTGAGAGTTTGTTGCTGAGCAAGAGACTTCTTTCTTTGCAGGACTTCCTGTCCAGTGGAGGGGCCTAGTGAGTGCACTTCCCCAGGCCTAGGACACAGGCAAGCAGGCTGTGCCAGGAATTGAGCCTTTTCATTCTCCCTGTACATACCCATGTTCTTCGTGTGCACGACCACACGTGCACACACGTGTACACACATTTCTGGCCCAGACTGGGAGGCAGGAGATAGACTTCGTTATCCATCGTCTCTGTCTGAAGAAGTGTGCGCTTCCTCAGTGCACACGCACTCAAATGCACGGTTGTTGGACAGGTGTCTGCACCGTGATTTTTGTCCCTCCCTTCCCCTATCCTTGCAACCGAGGCTTGAGCGCTGGCTGATCAGTGCGGTGGGCTCATTGCAAGGATATGAGATTGTGAGCCTGGTCTGTGTGTCGAACAGAGCCTCACGGGGGCTTCACTTGTTCGTTCGGTTCTTTGTATGTGTGGGTCTCAGGCTATCATTTCATAAGGGTACTGAGTTCCTTCTGTGTTGGGGTGTCATGTAAACGGAACTGCTCAGGTACACTGGCCTAATGTCTAGCAGGTTCCTGGAATGTCAGCTTCCTCCTGACAATGCCTATGGGTACTTGGACTCAGGGTGCAGGAATCGGGCTTCTCCTTAGGTCCCTCACCCTAGATGTGCATGTGGTACGCGCATCCCCAAGCCTTCAGCTCTGCTCCGCCTCTTGTATCCTCTCGACCTAGATGTGAGTACTCTCCAGGTGCAGTGCACCTCAGGACTCTAGGAGGAGCCCTTTTCTACATGTAGAAGGACAAAGGACCCCATGTCTCGCCCCTCCCCCTCCCTTCCACAACTATTCATTGAGCAAATGTGCTGACCCTGTGCTGGGCAATGATGGTACACAGGATGGGCTTGGCCCTCATCTCCAAGCATATGTGTGGGAGAGTGGACTTCCATTTCCCTGAATATCCCTGCGTGTGCTGAGTTTGGGTGGGCCACAGAACAGAACCTCTTATTAATACCCCTTCCCAATGCCCACACATCTCGAGACTTCTCCTTCCTGCTCCCACGTGGACCTGTGTAACAGAAAAGTCGTTCCACCTCGAGCACTGAAGGTGTTTCAGCCTTCTGCCCTGCTCCCCCTCTCTAATCCTTGCTGTCTGGGTGCTAGTGCTGTCTCAATGCAATGCACCTGGGCAAGGATTCAGAGAGGGTGGGCTCGACTGCACCAAGAAGGACAGAGACTAGACACCTTCTTCCCTCCCTCTCTCCCTCCTTCCTTTCCTTTCTTCCCTGTGTTTCTTTTTCTGTCCTCTTCCCTCCCTCCTTCCCTCTCCCCTCCTTCCTCTAGTAAAAGTTTTTCAGTAACTGGTGGGGGGTGGGGAAGCACTGAAAAACAGAATAGTTATGGATATGTGTGGAGTTTCTGGAGTATGTCAGGCTCTGTGTTGAGTGTCAAGCACACCGTAATGAACAAGACAGGCAGAATCACTGGCTGTACCCTCTGGTGTCACCTTGAGGAGATTGAACTTTGTCCAGATCCACAGTGCAGATGGGCACAGATGTTGGAGGTGGTAAAGAGTAAGTCTTGCCATCCTCCCCAACCACTGACGTCACCCTCATGCCATACCCTCTGAGGACCGGGTGATGTGCCCATTGCTGGAGAACCATCACACCAACAGGATGTGTAGGACTTTGGGCTCATAAGCTGTCCCTTATCTCCCAGGATCTGCAGGAGGGACTATGAGCTTCCTTAAGATGCCTACCATAGACTGTCCTTGAATTGGAGAGGGAGTGAAGAGCAGGGGCCCTTCTTATTGCTGATCTTGTACACTACATGTTATGGAAAGGAGAACAGCCTGTATCTTTATGTTACCAGACTACCTGTCTCTCTGTTTCCATCTCTCTCCTTGTCTGTCTGGCTCCGCTGGGGCGTGTAGGTGCCCCATATTCATCTCCGTCTCTCCCATCCTTGGTCCCTGGGTCCCAGTGCTTGCAGTACAGTGCTCTGGTACAAGGACTTTTAAGAAGGTGAGCCTCATCTTACATGGACAGGCCCAGAGTGCCCTTAGATTGCCCTTCTCTCCCATTCATTCATTTCTTTGATAAATATTTATTGGGTGGTCTCTGGGTGTTGGGGATCCCGTGGTCTTACTGGCCAGAAGTTTTGTCTGAAGAAACATCATTATCATTATGTCTGCATGCTCACTGTGCAAGGAGATGAGTCTTCCATTTCTTCCTCTGCAGGCACAGAAAGGTGAATCTTATTTGTAGCAGACTATGGGAAGCATACAGAAGGGCAGATTCACATCTAGGGTGTATAAGGTTGGGCCTTGTCCTTGTAGACAGGTGGAGGGACCTGCACATGTATGCACGCGCACTCACCCAGGACCAGAGCCTTCTGATTGCTCTCTTGCTGTCATAGGCCTTGCACACAGGTGCCCTGCTTTCTAAATCCATCATCTATATTCTTCTGTCTAAGAAAAGTGTGCATTGTGGTCATAGAGGAGGACTTCACCTTTACGTCACTTCCCTTGGATTTGGTCCTTCTCTGAGCATTTATTTAGGGAGCATTTCCCACATGCTAGCCACTGTGCTCCTTGCTAGGAATACTGCAGTGAACACAGTAGAGGACATCGGGTGTTTGGCCTTTTGGGCACATACAGGAGCTTCTCAGAATCTCCTACTATGTTCTCTGTTCACTTTTTAACTTCATGTTTGTGTGTAAAGGGAGGTAGAAAGAGGCAGAAGAGTATTGTCCCGGAGTTTGAAGTTGCATGTCAGCAGCACGTTTGGTCTCCTGGAAATGGGGGGACAATCCAGTGAGTTAAGCGGTCTAGGATAAATCTTTAAGAGAAAAGGATGGGGAGGGGTTGGGGAATTTGGATTTAGCATAGGATTTTTAGCCTGTCCCCACTGTGGCTTTAGCACTGTTCTCCAGCACTGCCTCTTCCCTTCAGCTTGACTGATTTGTTTATTCCGACTTTTCTCAGTGTCTTTGCTCATTGCCCGTTACAGATTTGTGATTTTCAGGTCAGCAGAGCAATAGAGGATTACAAATGGTGAGAAAGAGAGACAGGCATTACTTTTCAGTCTTCTTTTTGAGTTCTTGAACATGGGGGACTTAAAAATTCTGACTCTTGGTCCTTCTCTCTCAACTTTTCCCAGTATATTCTATTTTTTAAAAAGATTTTATTTATTTATTTGACAGAGATCACAAGTAGGCTGAGAGGCAGGCAGAGTTGGGGGGTGGGGGAAGCAGGCTCCCTGCTGAGCAGAGAGCCCAATGCTGTGCTCAATCCCAGGACCGTGAGATCATAACCTGAGCCGAAGACAGAGGCTTAACCCACTGAGCCACCCAGGCGCCCCTTCCTAGTATATTCTACAGAAAAGACTCAGGTTATTTAGTATGTGCCCTTCACTTCTGTCTACCCTAAAATCCCTTTTGGGGGGATTGCTCAGTTTTGCTCTTATTTTTTTTTTAAGATTTTATTTATTTATTTGTCAAAGAGAGAGAGCAAGAGTGAGCATAGGCAGACAGAGTGGCAGGCAGAGGCAGAGGGAGAAGCAGGCTCCCTGCTGAGCAAGGAGCCTGATGTGGGACTCGATCCCAGGACGCTGGGATCATGACCTGAGCTGAAGGCAGCCGCTTAACCAACTGAGCCACCCAGGCGTCCCTTTGCTCTTATTTTTATCAGACTTTATTATCTCTCTTTAAATTAAAAAAAAAAAATCAAGTATAATTAGCGTACAATGTTATATTAGCTTCAGGTACACAATGTAATGATTCAACAATTCTATACACTTCTATCTCTCTTGATGTGCAGGGCCGGCCGGCAGCATCAGTGTTCCCCAGCACCTTGTTGGAAATACAAACTGCAGGCTCCACCCCAGACCTAGGGAATTAGAAAGTTGGGGGGTAGGCAGAGGTCTGGGTTTTTTTAAGATTCTGTTCATTTGTTTGTTGGAGAGAGAGAGAGAGAAAAGCAGGGGGCCCGACTCAGGGCTTGATCCCAGGACCCTGAGATCATGACCGGAGCCAAAGGCTGGCACCCCAGAAGTCTGGGTTTTAACAGGCGCTGGTCCAGGGGTTCTGATGCATGTTGAACTTTGAGAACCACTAGTTTAAATAATTTTAATAGCAGTTTCTGCTTTACACAGGATGGTTTTTAGAGTGAAAATTTCCTTATGCGTAAACTTCTTAGTCTCCTTTGATTTTTTTTTAATAGGTAACACTTGTTATTTCTTTTTTTCTTACTTTAATAAAAATATTTATTTATTATTATTATTTTTTATGTCATACAGAGTAGTTCACTATCCTAAAATCCTCTGTGCTCTGCCCACTCAGCCCTTCCTTCCCTAATGCCTGGTAACCACTGAACTTTTAGTCTCCGTATGTCATATAATTGGAATCCTACAGTATGTAGCCTTATTTAGAATGACTCCTTTTATTTCAATTAAGACTCCTTCTTATCTTTTCGTGGTTTGATAGCTCATTTATTTTTCTTATGGAATAACATTCCATTATCTGGATGTACTGCAGTTTGTCCATTTACCTACTGAAGGGCATCTGGGTTTCTTTTCAGTTTTGGCAGTTATGAGTAAAGCTGCTATAAGCATCTGTGTGCAGGATTTTTTGTGGATGTAAATTTTTAAGTCATTTGGGTAAATACCAAGTAGCACAGTTGCTACATCATATAGTCTGTTTAGTTTTGTAGGAAGCTGCCAAACTATCTTCCAAAGTGGCTCTACCATTTTCCATTTCCACCAGCAATGAATGAGGTTTGTAACCTTATAAGCATCTGGTGTTAGTGTTTTGGATTTTCTACCATTCTAACAGGTAGGTAGTGGTATCTCATTATTTTTTTAACTTATAATTATCTGAGCACATATGATGTTGAACATTTCTTGTTAGGCTTATTTGCAATCTTTGTATCTTGGTTAGGTTCAGATCTTTTGCCCATCTTTTAATTGGGCTGTTCCTTGTTGAACTTTTAAGAATTCTTTGTGTATTTTGGATACTAGTCCCTTATCAGGTGTGTCTTTTGCAAATATTTTCTGCCATTACATTACTTGTTTTTTCATTGTGTGAGCACTGGCTTTTGCAGAACAGAAGTTTTAGTTTTATTGAAGTCTAATTTATCAATCCTTTTTTAAAATCATGGATCATACTTTAGGTGTTATATCTAAAAAGTCATTGCAAAATCCAAGGTCACCTATATTATTGTCTAAGGGTTTTATAGTTTTGCATTTTACATTGAGGTTTGTGATCCATTTTGACATAATTTTTGTGAAATTTGAAGAACTATGTCTAGGTTCTGGGGTTGTTTTTTTTTTTTTTTTTGCATGTAGATGTCCAGTTGTTCAAAAAACCATTGGTTGAAGAGACCATCCTGTCTTCATTGAATTGCCTTTGCTCCTTTGTCAAAGATCTGTTTTTGTATGGGTCAGTTCCTGGTCTCTCTGTTCTGTTTCAGTGATTAATTTGTCTATTTTTTTCACTAATGCTAAACTATTATAACTATTATAACTTTATAGTAAGTCTTGAAGTCATTTAGTATCAGTGCTCTGACTTTGTTCTTCAATATTGTGCTGGCTATTACAGGTCTTTCACCTATTAATATAAACTTTGGAATCAGTTTGTTGATAACCACAGAATACTTGCAAGTATTTTGACTGGGATTGTATTGAATCTATAGATAAAGCTGGGAAAAACTGACATCTTGACAAGATTGAGTCTTCCTATCCAGGTGCATATATTATGTCTCCATTTATTTAGGTCTTTGATTTCTTTCATCAGAGTTTTGTAGTAGTCCTCAAATAGCTCTTGTACATATTTTGTTAGATTTATACCTAGTTATTTCATTTTGGTGCTGATGTAAATGGCATTGTATTTTTAATTTCAAATTCCAGTTTTCCAGTATTGATAGATAAGAAGGCAGTTGACTTTTGTATATTAACCTTGTATCCTGCAACCTTGTTATAGTCGCTTTTTTCTTCCAGGAGTTTTGTTGTTGATCCTTTGGAATTTTCTACATAGACAATTATGTCATCTGTAAACAAAGACAGTTTTATTTTTTTCTTCCCAATCTGTATATTTTTTTCTTTTTACTGTCTTTTGCATTAGTTGGGACTTAGAGTAATATGCTGAATGGGAGTGGTGAGTAAAGACATCCTTGCCTTGTTCCTGATCTTAGCACAAAGCATCTAGTTTCTCACCATTAAGTATGGTGGTTGACAGAAGAGAGGTTGGTGAAGGAGGAGTGAAATTGATAAAGGGGATCAAATGTACACTTATCTTGATGAGCACTCAATAATGTATAGAATTGTTGAATCATTATATTGCATACCTGAAACTAATATAACACTCTTTGTTAAAAAAGAAAGTATGATATTAGCTCCAGGTTTTTTTTGTAGATGTTCTTTATCCAATTGAAGAAGTTCCCTTCATTCCTAGCTTGCTCAAGAGATTTTCATCATGAATGGATGCTGGGTTTTGTCAAATGGTTTTTGGGGCATCAATCAATATTCTCCTAAGTTTTTTTCTTCTTTAGACTGTTGATGTGATACATTAATTGGTTTTTTATTGCCAGACATGCCTTGCATGCCTGAAATAAATCGACCTGGTCATGGTATATAATTCTTTTTATACATTGTTGAATTCATTCTGCTAATATTTTGATGAGGATTTTTGCAACTACGTTCATGAGACTTACTGGTCTGTAGTTTTCCTTTCTTAAAATGTCTTTGTCTTTTTTTGGTAATAAGATATTTCTAGCCTTGTACAATGAATAAATAAGTACTCTCTCTGTGTCTCTTTTTTGAAAGGGATTGTAGAGACTGTGCTTTCTGTTTTGGAAGGTTGCTAACTAGTGATTCAATTTCTGTAATAGATATAGGCATATTCACTAATGTATTTCTCTCTGATTTTTGACAGATTGTGTCTTTCAAGGAGTTGGTCCATTTCATCTAGGTTATCAGATTTGTAGGCATAGAATTGTTAGTAATATTTATTATATTTGTAATATGCGTGTGATGAGAAGTGATGGTCCCTGTTTCAGTTTTGATATTAGTTATGAATATCTTCTCTGGTTTTTTTTTTTTCTTAGTTAACTTGGCTGGAGGTTTTGTTGATTTTTCTTTATTGCTTTCCTATTCAATTTTATTGATTTCTGCTATAATTTTTCATATTTGTTTTCTTCTGCTTAGTTTCAGTTTAGTTTTCTCTCCTTTTTCTAGTTTCCTAAGGTGGAAGCATAGGTGAATTATTTTAGATCTTTTCTTTTCTAATATATTCATTTAATGCTCTCAATTTCTTCTGAGCGCTGGTTTTGCTGCATCCCACAAATTTTGACAAGTTATTTCTTCATTTTTGTGTAGTTCAAAATGTTTTTAAAATTTATCTTGTAACTTTTTCTTTGACACATGTGTTATATAGAAGTGTGTTGTTTCGTCTTTAGCTATTTTGGCTTTTTCCAGCTATCTTTCTGTTACAGACTTCTAGTTTAATTCCGTTGTGATCTGGGAGAAGACTTTGTATGATTTGGGTTTTTTTTTTAATATGTTAAGGTATATTTCCTGGCTCAGAGTGTTATCTATCTCAGTGAATATTCCATGTGAGCTTGAAAAGAATGTATATTCTGTTGCTGTTGTTAGATGAAGTATTCTACTGATGTCAATTAGGTCTAGTTGATTGATGATGCTGTTTCATTCAGCCATGTCTTTACTGATTTTCTGCTGCTGGATCTCTCCATTTCCAGTAGAGTGGTATGTTGAAGACTGCATTTTAACAGTGGGTTCATCTGTTTCTCCTTGCCATTCTATCAGTTTTTGCTTCATGTATTTTAAAAAAAATATTTATTAGAGAGAGAGAGAGAGAGAGTGGGGGGGAGGGGCAGAGGGAGAGAATCTTTAAGCAGACTCCCCACTGAGCACAGAGCCTGAAATGGGGCTTGATCCCAAGACCCTGAGATCATGACCTGAGATGAAATTGAGAGTTGGATGCTCAACTGAGTGAGTCACCTAGGTGCCCCTGCCTCATGTGTTTTTTTTATGTTCTGTTATTAGGCATGTCTATGTTAAGGATTATTATAATTTTTTAGAGAATTGACCCTTTATCATTATGTAGTGCCCCTTTTTATTCCTGATAATTTTTCTTCCTAAAGTCTGCTTTGTCTAAAATTAATATAGCTACTCTCGTTTCCTTTTGATTAGTGTTAGCATGTTATATCTTTCTCCATATCCTTGCTTTTAATCTATTTGTGTCTTTATATTTAAACTAAGTTTCTTGCAGAAAGCATAGTTGGGTATTGTGTTGTTTTAAAGATTTATTTATTTTAGAGAGGTGGGCAGAGGGAGAGAGAGAGAGAGAATCCACTCCATCTCATGACCCTGAGATCATGACCTGAGCCAGATCGAGTCAGAGCTTAACCAACTGAGCGCCCCCCCACCCCAGGCACGCCTATTGTATTTTATCTACTCTGATGGTCTCTGTCATTTAATTCAAATATTTAGGCTACTGACATTTAAAGTGATTACTGATATGTTTGAGTCTCCATATTATCTACCATATTGGTTGCTTTTTTCTATTTGTTGTCCTTGTTTTCTCATTTTGTCTTCCACTCTTTTGCCTTCTCTGGTTTTAATTGAGCATTTGGTGTGATTAAAATTTCCCCTCTCTCTAGCACATTATTTATACTTTATTTTTTCAAAGATTTAATTAATTAATTAATTTGTCAGGGAGAGAGAGAGTGTGTGTTCATGAGCACAAGCAGGGGGAGTGGCAGGCAGAGGGATCAGCAGGCTTCCTGCTGAGTAAGGAGCCTAATGTGGGACTTGATCCCGGGACCCTGGGATCATGACCTGAACCAACTGAGCCACCCAGGCATCCCTTATTCATACTTTTAAAAAAACTTTCTGTAGTGGTTACCCTTGTGTTCGCAATGTCCATTTACAACTAATTCAAGTCTTCTTTCAAATAACATAATACTACTACATGGGTAATGCAAGTACCATATAACAGAGTATTCTCACTTCCTCCCTTCTGTCCTTACAACATTGTTGCCTTTCATTGTACTTATCCATAAGCTATCATCACTGAATGAATTGTTGCTATTATTATTTTGAACAAATTGTTATCTGTTAGATCAATTAGAATAAAAATATAATGAGGTGTTAACTAGACCTATTGTGATCATTTTGCAATACATACAAATACCAAATCATTACATTGTAAACCTGAAGGTGATATGTCAGTTATACCTCAAAGAGAAAAAGGCAGGTAGGAAAAAAAAGGATGAGAAAATACTTCATTTTACTTTCATTTATCCTTCTCTAGCACTTGGTATTTATGTAGATCTGAGTTTCTGACCTCTATCATTTTTCTTCTTTCTGAAGAATTTATTTTAACATTTCTTGTAAGGCAGGTCTATTGTCAACAGATTCCCTCAATTTTTGTTTCCTTGAGAAAAACCTTTATTTCTCATTCAGTATTGAAGGATAATCTCTCTTGATTAAGAATTCTTGATTCATGGTTCTTTTTAACATTTTACGTATTTCACTCTTCTTTGACTGTATGGATTCTGAAAAGAACTTTGATTGCATTCTTATCCTTACTCCTCTATAGGTAAGGCATTTTCCCCCCTCTGGCTATTTTCGAGAATTTTTCTTTGTCTTTGATTTTTCAGTTTGGATATGATAAGCATGGTTGTAGATTTTTTTTTTAATCCTCCTTAGTGTTCTCTGAGCTTTCTGGACCTGTGACTTGGTATCTTTAATTTTAGCACATTCCCTTTCATTATTGCTTCAAATATTTCTTTTATTCCTTTCTTCTCCTGGTATTCTCATTATGCATATGTTATACTTCTGGTAATTGTCCTGCAGTTCTTGATATTCTGTTCATTTTTTTTAATTCTTTTTTTCTCTTTGCATTTCGGTTTTGGAAGTTTCCAATGACATGTCTTCAAGCTTGCTGATTATTTTCCTCTGTTTTGTCCAGTCTCTTGATGATCCATCAAAGTCATTCTCCATTTCTTTTCGAGATCTTTTCCATTTCCTTTTGATTTTCTGTTCTTGCATGTTGTCTGTCTTTTCCATTGGGGCCCTTATTAATTGTAGTCATTTTAAATTGCTGATGTGAAATTTCTAGCATTCCTTCTGTATCATACTATGGTTCTGATGCTTGCTCTGTCTCTTCATGCTTTTGTGTTTTTTTTTTTTTTATCTTTTAGTATGCCTTGTAATTTTTTTGATAGCTGGACATTACATATTGGATAAAAGTAACTGATTAGGTATATAAGCCTTTAATGTTTATCTGGATGGGGGTTGTTATGTGTTTACTATTTGCTGTAGCTGTGCGTCAGAGGCTAAAATGTTCTCTAGTGTCTGTTTTGGTCTCTCTAGTGTACTTGGGTTTCTCTACAGATGACTTCTTAAAGGCACTTTTACAGTTGTGGTGGTAAGTTGGGGGGAATAGTGTTTCAAAATCTTATGATTAGGTTTCAGTCTTTTAGTGAGCCTGTACCCTGTAGTTGCGGATTTCGTAAGTGCTTCTCAGTTTTGTTTTGTGCCTTTCCATACTTAAGTCAGACAGGAAGGCTAGAGAGAGCTAGAATTGAGTTTTTCTTTTCCCTAAGTTGATTAAGCTCTGGTAAAATAGTCCCTTTTGAGGGCCAGCCTTGATAAGAAACACAGGATGCTCTGGTTCATTTCTATGCCCTCATTGAGAAGCATAGGGGATTATTCTCTGGTCTTCACTGAGAACTAATAGGGTACCTGGGGGTAAAATTTATGAAAGTTTTGGGTTTCTCTAGGACTGGGCACCCTCAAGTTCTTAACTCTCAAACTTGTACACACCGAGCCTCTAGCAATTCTTCAGTTATATCTCAAGTTCTATTCCAATGCTGGTTCTCATGGAGGTTTTTGCTGTGTAAGCTGTGATTTTTTATATCCACATGTCTGTCTCCCCAGTTTAGGGAGCAGCAGTTTGCCCTGTGACCTCAGTTCTCTGATGGATCTATGAATTGTTGGTTTTCAGTTTCTTCAGTTTTTGTTTTCAGATCATTTTGAGAATGAGAGTGATGACTTCCAAGCTCTTTACATGGCTGACCAGAAACCAAAGTTCTCTTATTTTTTTACTTGGATAATGTATCTGCCTTTTCTATTACCTTTATTAGGGATGACATGGATATATTCCAGTTCTGTTCCTTTAACTTCATTTTATTGCATGCATTCCCTGATGCAAAAAGTTGCTTATTTTAGTACCTATGGATTAATCCATTTTATATCTTTCCATAGTCAGAAATAATTTTGTGTATTGTCTACATCTGGAATAAATATACTATTGTGTGTTTAAAAAAAATCAACTTAAAGCCCACCCGCCAGCATAAATACAGGGCTATTAGTGGGAGGTGGGGCTGCACAGACACTTGATACATAACCTGCTAGCAGTATGCCATGCCCACCAGTTCTGCTGGGGGCTCACCTACTTCAAGCCTGCTCGTCTCAGCCCAGGCTAAGGGCAAATTTTGTTAAAGCCATGAGTGTGCCCCGTCCAGCTGTAGCGTGCATAGCTACTGCCCCTGCACCGTGTCCAGCTACTGTGCTGCCCCCAGCCACCTTTGTGTTCAGATCCCGGCCATGCCCAACCATTGATGTGCACTATGTCCAGCCTTGTGCCCATGACTGCCCTGATGGCACAGTCCCCAGCTGCCACAGTGCTTCGGGGGATCCAGATTAGGACTAGTGGCCCAGCACAAATTTTGCTAATATAGCCACTCCACTCTGAAGTTCCCCAGCAGGCATGCCCCATCAGAGCTGGCCTGCCTGGCTCCCACCAACACCACAGAGAGCAAGCCTAGCCCACAACAGACAGAGAAGCAGACAGACGACTGCACTAAAAGGAGAAGTGTCTCAGAAAAAATAGGGCATAAACAACACACATAGGATACTCCTGAAGTGCCAGCTTCTGATGGTCAAGGGACACTCCACTGCAAGGCACTCCAGGACCTCTTTTTCATAAAGTTACTACTTTGAAGAGCAAAAGACAGCTGACTTTCTTAACACACATGAACAGACATAGGCAGACAAAAGGAGACAAAGACATTTATGCCAAATGAAAGAACGGACAAGGCCACAGCCAGAGATCTAAGCAAAACAGACATAAGTAACATGCCTGATAGAGAATTTGAACCACAGTGATCATAAGGTTACTCACTGGAATTGAGAAGAGAGTGGAAGGCATGAGTAAGACCCTTAATACAGAGATAAGGAATCACATAGCAGACGTGAAGGGCTCAATAAATGAAATGAGAAATACAGTTGATGAAATGAAGAGCTGGATGGAAGAAGCAGAGGAATGAATTAGTGGCCTGGAAGACAGAGTAATGAATATAATCAAGCTGAACAAAAGAGAGAAAAAAGAATTATGCAAAACAAGAATAGACTCAGGGAACTCAGTGACTCTGTCAAGCATAATAACATTTGTATTATAGAAGAAGAAAAGAGAGAAGGGGGGAGGCAGAAAATTTATTTGAAGAAATAATAGCTGAAGACTTCCCTAATTTGGGGAAGGAAACAGGTATCCAGTTCCAGGAGGTACAGAGAACTCCCATCAAAATAAGTAAAAGCAGATGCACACCAAGATATATTGTAGTGAAATTGGCAAAATATAGTGATAAAGAAAAATATTTAAAAGCAGCAAGACAGAAAGAAGACAGTAACTTACAAAGGAAAACCCATAAGGCTAACAGGAGATTTTTTAAAAAAGATTTTATTTATTTATTTGACAGAGATCACAAGTAGGCAGAGAGGCAGGCAGAGAGAGGGGGGAAGCAGGTTCCCTGCTGAGCAGAGAGTCCGATGTGGGGCTCGATCCCAGGACCCTGAGACCATGACCTGAGCCAAAGGCAGAGGCTTTAACCCACTGAGCCACCCAGGTGCCCCAGGAGGAGATTTTTTAACAGAAACTTTGCAAGACAGGAGGGAGTGGCATGATATATTCAAAGTAATGAATAGAAAAAATATGCATCCAGGAATACTCTATCCAGCCAAAGTTGTCATTCATAATAGAAGGAGAGTTTCCCAAAGAACAACTAAAGGATTTTGTGACCACCAAACCAGTCCTGCAAGGTATATTAAAGAGGCTCTTTGAGTGTAAAGGAAAAACCAAAAGTGACAGTATAAAGGTAAGAAACACAAAAACACTAAAAATGAATATTTCTGTAAAAAATCAGAAGGGATAGAACTAAAAGGAACTAAAAAAATAGAAGGATATAACATATAAAAACATGTGCCTGAAATGTGGGGAGGAGAGGAGGAAAGAATGGGTTTAAGCCTAAACAACTATCAACTTAATATAGACTGCTATATGCAGAAGAGGTTATATACAAGCCTAATGGTAATCATATACCAAAACCACCAATAAATATGCAAGAATAAAGAGAAAGAAATCCAAATATATCACTAAAGAAAATCATCAAACCATGAAAGGTAAGAAAGGATCAGAGAAAA
Organism: Enhydra lutris kenyoni; assembly: GCF_002288905.1. NCBI lineage: Eukaryota > Metazoa > Chordata > Mammalia > Carnivora > Mustelidae > Enhydra > Enhydra lutris. The sequence goes on from NW_019154107.1 coordinate 29,320,634, forward strand.
TCCTTCGAAGCAACCACAAAACAAGAATAAAATAACTAGGGGCGCCTGGGTGGCTCAGTAGATTAAGGCCCCTGCCTTCGGCTCGGGTCATGAACTCAGGGTCCTGGGATCGAGCCCCGTTTCGGGCTCTCTGCTCGGCAGGGAACCTGCTTCCTTCTCTCTCTCTGCCTGCCTCTCTGCCTACTTGTGATCTCTCTCTCTGTCAAACAAATAAATAAAATCTTTTAAAAAAAGAATAAAATGACTATATATGAATAGTCATTTTATTCTTTTTTATATATAAATATATATATGTATACACACACACACACACACACACACACACACACACACACACACACATATTTACTTTGAATGTAAATGGACCAAACACTCCAATCAAAAGACATAGGGTGAAAGAATTGATTAAAAAAAACAAGACCCACCTATATGCCGCCTACAAGAGACTCATTTTAGACCTCAAGACACCTGCAGATTGAAAGTGAGGAGAAATATCTATCATGCAAATAGATGTTAAAAGAAAACTGGAGTAGCAATACTCATATCAGACAAAATAGACTTTAAAACAAAATCTGTAACAAGAGGCAAAGAAGGACACTATATAATAATAAAGGGGACAATCCAACAAGAAGATATAACAATTATAAATATTTATGCACCCAATATGGGAGCACCCAAATACATAAAACAGTTAATAAGAGACATAAAAGAACTAATCACTAGTAATATAATAATAGTAAGGGACTTTAACCACTCCACTTATATCAATGGACAGATCATCTAAACAGAAAAATGAAGAAACTATGGCTTTGAATGACACATTGCACCAGATGGATTTAACAAGTATATTCAGAACATTCCATCTTAAAACAGCAGAATACACATTCTTTTCAAGTGCACATGGAACATTCTCCAGAATAGATCACACATTAGGCCACAAAACCAGCTTCAACAAATTCAAGAAGATCGAAGTCTTACCATGGACCTTTTTGGACCACAATGCTATGAAACTATAAGTCAACCATAAGAGAAAATCTGGGAAGACCACAAATATATGGAGGTTAAATAACATGCTGCTAAACAATGAATGGGTCAACCAGGAAGTAAAAGAAGAAATAAAAAAGTACATGGAAACAAATGAAAATGAAATACAGTGATAAAAAACCTTCGAGATAAAGCAAAAGTGGTTCTAAGAGGAAAGTTTATAGTAATTCAGGCCTACCTCAAGAAGGAAGAAAAATCTCAAACAACCTAACTTGACATCTAAAGAACCTAGAAAAAGAACAACAAACAAAACCTGAAACCAGCAGAAGGAAGGAAAAGCGAAAGATTAGAGCAGAAATAAATAATGTAGAAACTAAACAATAAAATCAATGAAAACAGGAGCTGGTTCTTTGAAAATAAATAAAATTGATAAACCTCTAGCTAGATTTAACAAGAAAAAAATGAGAAACGACTCAAGCAAAATCACAAATGAGAGAAAAGACATAACAACCAACACTACAAAAATGCAAATAATCATAGGAGAATATTATGAAAAACTATATGCCAACAAATTGGACAACCTAGAAAAGATGGATAAATTCCTAGAAACATATAAACAACCAAAACTGGAACAGGAGAAAATAGAAAATTTGAACAGATCCCTAACCAGCAAAGAAATTGAATCAGTAATCCAAAAACTCCCAAGAAAGAAAAGGCCAGGACCAAATGGCTTCATAGGCAAATTCTACTAAATATTTAAAGAAGACTTAATACCTATTCTTCTCAAACTATTCAAAAAAATAGAAAAGGAAGGAAAACTTCCAAATTCATTCTATGAGGCCAGCATTACTCTGATACCAAAGCCAGATAGAAAGTCCTCTGGGAAAGAGAAATATAGTCCAATTTCCCTGATGAGTATATATACAAAGTATAGAATCCATTCATGGTGAAAAGCCCTCAACAAAGTAGGTTTAGAGGGAGCATACCTCAACATAATAAAGGCCATATATTAAAAAAAAAAAAAAAAAAAACCCTACAGGTAACATCATCCCGAATGGGGAAAAGCTGAGAGCTTTTCCTCTATGGCCAGGAACAAGACAGGGATGTCTACTCTAGCCACTTTTATTAATCATAGTACTGGAAGTCCTAGCCACAGCAATCAGACAACAGGAATCAAATATAAATCGGCAAAAAAGAAGTAAAATATTCACTTTTTGCAGATAACATGGTACTCTATATAGAAAACTTGAAAGACTCCACCAAAAACGGCTACAACTGATAATTGAATTAAGAAAAATCACAGGACCCAAACTCAGTGTACAGAAAACTGTGGCATTTTTATACCCCAATAATGAAGCAACAGAAAGAGAAATTGAGAAAAGAATCCTATTTATAGTTGCACCCCAAATAATAAGATACCTAGGAATAAACCTAACCAAAGAGGTGAAAGACCTGTACTCCGAAAACTATAAAACACTGATGAACGAAATTGAAGATGACATGAAGAGATGGAAAGACAACTTACAGAATGGGAGAAGATATTTGCAAATGACATGTCTGATAAAGCATTCCCATTCAAAAATGTATAAAGAATTGACACAACACCCAAGAAACAAATAACCCAACTAAAAAAATGGGCAGAAGACAGGGTGCCTGGGTGGCTTAGTCGGTTAAGCACCTGACTTCGGCTCAGGTCATGATCTTGGGGTCCTGGGATTGAACCCTGCATTGGTCTCCCTGCTCAGTGGGAAGTCTGCTTGTCTCTCTCCCTCTGCCTCTTCCCCCATTCCATGCACTCTCTGTCTCCTCTCTCAAATAAATAGAATCTTTAAAAAAAAAATGGGCAGACAGTTCTCCAGAGAGGATATCCAGATGGCCAACAGACACATAAAAAGATCCTCAACATCACTTATCAGCAGGGAAATGCATATCAAAACTACAATGAGATATCACCTCACACCTGTTAGAATGGCTAAAGTCAACAACACAGGAAAAAACAGGTGTTGGAGGATTTGGAGAAAAAGGAACCCTTGTACACTGTTGGTAGGAATGGAATCTGGTGTAGCTACTGTGGGAAATAGTACAGAGGTTCCTCGAAATTTGAAAATAGAACTACCTTACTATCCAGTAATTACACTCCTTGGTATTTACCCCAAACTACAAAGACACTAATTTGAAGGGATACATGCACTCTGATGCTTATAGCAGCATTATTCACAATAGCCAAGATATGGAAGCAGCCCAAGTGTCCATCAACTGATGAATGGATGAAGAAGTGGTACATACACACAATGGAATATTATCCATAAAAGGGATGAAATCGTGCCATTTGCAGTGACATGGATGGAGTTAGATAGTATAATACCAAGTGAAATAAGTCAGAGAAAGACAAATACCATATGATTTCACTCATATGTGGAATTTAAAAAAACAAATGTGCAAAGTGAAAGAGAGAGAGAGGGGTAAACCAAGAAACAGACTTAACTATAGAGACTAAACTGATGGTTACAAGAGGGGAGGTTAATGGGGAGATGGGTTAAATAGGTGATAGGGATTAAGGAGTGTACTTGTGATGAGCATCAGGTGACATATGGAATTGTTGAATCACTGTATTGTACGCCCAAATCTAATCTGTGTGTTAACTGGAATTAAAATAAAAATGAAAAAAGTAAAAATCAACTTCAAAACCTTACGTGGAATTATTGCAGTATTGTATATGCTGTAATTTTATATTGTTTTCCATTTTGATATCTGGCGATCTCTCAACTGTTTACCAAAAAGCAGTTCTCATATTTGTGTTGATTCTGATTTATTAACACTTAAATTATTATAGTAATTTGTATCCATTGTTAGACTCTCTATTGTTATTCCAGTGCCACAAAATTTTAATGATTGTTTCTTTGTAGAAGTTAAAATCTGACAGGATGTTTGCCATTTTCATTTAAGAAAATGGAAAATTCATAAATATGTACAGTTTAAATAACATGCTACTGACCAATCAGTGGGTCAATGAAGAAATTGAAAGAATTTAAAAGCTACCTTGAAACAAATGAAAATAAAAGTGTAACACACCATAATTTATGGGATGCAGTAAAAGCATTTCTAATAGGGAAGTTCATCTAAAGAAACAAGAAAAGTCTCAAGTAAACAACTGAACTTTATACCTGAAGAAGAAAGAAAGCTGAAAGTTAGTTGGAGGAAGAAAATGACAGAGATCAGAGCAGGAATAAAAGAAATAGAGACAAAAATATAGTAGAAAAGATCGATGAAACTAGAATTTGATTCTTTGAAAGGATTAACAAAATTGACAGACATTTAGCTTGCCTCACCAAAAAAGAGAAAGAAAGAAAGAGAGAGAGAACTAAAATAAAATCAGAAATGAAAGGGGAGTTGTTACAAAACCGATACCACAGAAAGACAAAGGATCATAAGAGACTACTATGAACTAATATACATTAACAATTGGACAACCTAGAAGAAATGTATAAATTCCTATAAACATGTAACATACCAAGACTGAATCAAGATGAAATAGAAAATCTGAACAGAACAATTACTAGTAAGGAGATTGAATCAGTAATCAAAAACCTCCCATCAAACAAGGGTCTTGGATCAGGTGGCTCCACTGGTGAATTCTAGCAAACATTCAAAGAAGAATTAATAGTAATCCTTCTGAAACTCTTCGCAAAAAACTAGAAGAGGAGGGAACTCTTCCAAATTTATTTTATGAAGCCAGTCTTAGCCTGATCCCAAAACCATACAAGAAAATATTATTGTAGGCCCATATCTCTGATGAACATAGATGTAAAAATCCTTGACAAAATATTAATAAACCAAATTCAGCAATACATTAAAAGGTTCATACACCACGATCATGTGGGGCTTATTCCAGGGACGCAAGGATGGTTCAACGTCTGCAAGTCAGTCAGTGTGATATACCTCATAACAAAATGAAGGATAAAAATCATATCATTTCAGTGGATGCAGAAAAAAGCATTTAACAAAATTCAGCATTCATTTTTTACTAATACTCTCAACAAAGTGAGTATAGAGAGAGGGAACATACCTAAACATAATAAAGACCATATATGAGAAGCCTACACCTAATGTCATACTCAGTGTTGAAAACCTGGAAGCTTTTCATCTAGTATCAGGTGCAAGACAAAGATGCCCTCTCTCACCACTTTTATTCAACATAGTTTGGAAGTCCGAGTCAGACTAGTTAGACAAGAAAAGAAATAAAAGGTATCTAAAGTGAAAAGGAAAGGCCTAAATGCTCAGCATTTTATCTTTATATAAAAACTGATGAGAGGGGTGTCTGCATGGCTCAGTTGGTTAAGCATCTGCTTTTGATTCAGGTCATGATCTTGGGGTCCTGGGATGGAGTCCTGCATTGGGCTCCCTGCATGGTGGGGAGCCTGCTTCTCCCTCTCCCCCTGCCTGCTGCTCCCCCACGCTTGTGCTCTCTCTCTCTTTCTCCCTCTCTGACAAATAAATAAAATCTTTAAAAAAACCCAAAAACAACTGTCGAGATATATATCACTAAAGGCTCCACCAGACTGTTAGAACTAATAAATGAATTCCTTAAAGTTGCAGAATACAAAATCATCATACAAAAACTTGTTGCATTTTATAAACTAATAATAAAGCATCAAAAAGAGAAGTTAAGAAAACAGTCCCATTTACAATTGCATCAAAAAGAATAAAATACCTAGGAATAAATTTAACCAAGTAGGTGAAAGACCTGTATATTAAAACCAACAGGACATTAATGAAAGAGCTTGAAGAAGACCCAAATAAATGGAAAGATATTCCATGCTAATGGATTAGAAGAATTAATATTGTTAACATGCCCATATTACACAAAGCAGTATACAGATTCAATGCAATCCCTATCAAAATTCCAATGGCATTTTCACAGAAATAGAACAAACAATCGTAAAATTTGTATGGAACCATAAAAGACCCCCAATAGCCAAAACAATCTTGAGAAAAAAGAACAAAACTGGAGGTTATCTTGCTCCCTGATTTAAAACTATATTAACAAAGATATAATAATTAAAATAATATGATATTGGCATAAAAACAGCCATATAGATCAATGGAATGAAATTGAAAACCCAGAATTAAACCTAAACATATGGTCAATTAATTTATGACAAAGGAGGCAAGAATATACAGTGGGGAAAGGAGAGACTCTTTAATAAATGGTATTGGGAAAATTGGATCGCTACATGCAAAAGAATGAAACTGAACCACTGCCTTACACCAGACACAGAAATTAACTCAAAATGGTTAAAGATTGGAATATAAGATCTGCAACCATGAAGTCTTAGAGGAAAACATAGGTAGTAAGTTCCTTCCCATAGGTATTGATGATGTTTGGTTAAACTGATACTAAAAGCAAAAACAACATAAGCAGAAATAAACAAGTGGGACGACATCAAACTAAAAAGCTTCTGCATAGCAAAGGAAACCATCAACAAAATGAAAGACAGTTCATTGAGTGGGAGAAAATATTTGCAAATCATATCCACTAAGGGGCTAATATCCATCCAATAGAACTTATAAAACTCAATAATAAAAAATCCAACTAAAAATACACGGAAGTTCTGAATAGACATTTTTTTTAAAGACATACAGATGGTCAGCAGTGCATGAGAAGATGCTTAACATCACTAATCATCAGGGAAGTGCAGTCACTTCGCACCTTTTAGAATAGCTATTATTAAAAAGACTGAAAATAAGTGTTGGCCAGGATGTGGAGAAAAGGGAATCCGTGCACGTTTGTTGGTGGGGATGTAAATTGTTGCAGCCAGTATGGAAAACAGTATGGAGGCTCCTCAAAAACACCTTAATTTCAAAATATATGTGCACCCCCCATGTTTATTGCAACATTATTTGCAATAGCCAAGATATGAAAACAACCCAAGTGCTCACCAATGGATGAATAGATAAGGAATAAAACATAGACACACACTTACGCTCATACACGTGATGGACTGTTACATAGCTATAAAAAAGAATGAGATCTTGCTATTTCCAGTGACGTGGATGGACCTTGAGGACATTATGCTTAGTAAAATAAGTCAGAGAAAGACAAATGCCGTGTGATCTCTCTTATATGTGCAATCTAAAAAGAAGAAACTAAATGTATAGATACATACAATAGATTGGTAGCTTCCGGAAATGGGGGTGGGGGGTGGTAGGCATGGGTGAAATGTGTTTTTGTTTTTATTTTAAATAAATTGAATTTTTTAAAAGAATTTATTTATTCATTTGACAGAGATCACAAGTAGGCAGAGAGGCAGGCAGAGAGAGAGGAGGAAGCAGGCTCCCTGCCGAGCAGAGAGCCCGATGCGGGACTCGATCCCAGAATCCTGAGATCATGACCTGAGCCGAAGGCAGAGGCTTAACCCACTGAGCCACCCAGGCGCCCAATAAATTGAATTTTTAAAAAGATTATACATATACTAATATCCTTGCCTACTTACTCTTCTAGATGAATTTCACTATCAGTCTTTCGAGTTGTATAAAAGATGCCATGGGGACTTTAGATTAACATACAGATGTAGTACAATTCATATTAGCATCTGTTCATTCTTGCTGTATTCAGACTTTACATCTGACTGAGAGCATGATAGATCTTTTGGCTTATGTCTTCCTTTCCCCCCCCCATTTGACTTTTATAGATTGTAAAGTAATATTGTATTTTGAGTCTATGTCTCTATCACAAATAATAGTATTTTCTAGTTCTATGGTAGTACATAGGAATGCAGTTGTTTCTTGCTATTTACCTTACAATTTCTGAATTCATGTATTATCTTTAGTTATTTTACTTGATATTCTTAGAGTTATAGATATTTGTCATGTAATCTAAATATCAGGGTATCATATATTTATTCTTCCCTTTTTTCATTTTAAAGTTTTTCCTGTACTTTATTAAATATAATTGGCAACAAGAGGGAGACATCACTGCCTCCCCATATTAAAGACAATGCTATTTTGGGGCGCCTGGGTGGCTCAGTGGGTTAAGCCTCTGCCTTCGGCTCAGTTCATGATCTCAGGGTCCTGGGATTGAGCCCTGCATCAGGCTCTCTGCTCAGCAGGGAGACTGCTTCCTCCTTTCTCTCTCTGCCTGCTTGTGATCTCTCTCTCACTGTCAAATGAATAAATAAAATCTTTAAAAAAATGTTAAAAAAAAGACGACACTATTTTGCAGCTTGGTTTTGATTTAAATATTCTATATCATGTCAGTAAAAAAATCCTCCACTAGGAATATTTTAAAAATTTTAATCCAGAATAGATGTAAATTTAAATAAAAACCCATTCTTGACATCTGTTAAAATAATTATGGCTTTTATAAAGTATATTTACTTTTGGCTTTTATAAAGTATATTGATAGTATATATAAAGTATATTGATAGTTTCCCTTGTGATACCAGTCTTATGGTCTTGGAATAAATTCTCATTATTTATAGCATGCAGCTCTTGCAAATGTGATTCTGTATTCAGTTTGTTAAAGTTTATTTAGAAGTTTTACTGGTATACTCCAAAGTGAAAGTGATCTATAAATTTTGAGCATTGTCTTTGTCAGGCATGATAGACCCTTGTCCTTGAACCACATGGTGCTTCTCTAGCCATCTTGTTCATTTCTCTCTTGAAAGCTTTTATAACAGGGTGTTCTCACATGTGAAGAGTCTCTGAAATAAAACCATGATTTTTAAAAAGATTTTATTTATTTATTTGACAGAGATCACAAGTAGGCAGAGAGGCAGGCAGAGGGTGGGAGGCGGGGAGCAGGCTGCCTGCTGAGCAGAGAGCCCGATGCGGGACTGGATTTCATGACCCTGAGATCATGACCCAAGCCGAAGGCAGAGGCTTGACCCACTGAGCCACCCAGGTGCCCCCCAAACCATGATTGTTTTAATTTTAGTTTCTCTGACTTTTTAAAGCCCCCTTTTTCCTTTTCTTTAATAAATTATCTACTAATATATTTTTGCTGTTTATCTGTTGGGATCCAATTTTAATGGTTCGAAATATCTCTTTATATATCATGGCTATTACTCCTTTGCAAAAAAATTACGGAAAATTTTTCACTTGTTTCACTTTCACAGCAGTCAGAGTGGTCTCTTCTGACTGGCTTGTTCTCTTCCTCTGTCTCACAGGGCATGGGTGTGGCCCAGATACAGTTTTACCATTCAGTGTTCTGTCTCTTGTTCAGCAATTCTTAAAGAGTGGCCTGGCACTTCCTGAGACCCTTTTGAGGGGTCTGCAAGTTCAAATACTATTTTCATATTAAGATATTATTTGCCTTTTTCACTTTCATTTTTAAAGGATTTTATTTATTTGAGAGAGGGAGGGGAAGAGAGAGTGAACGAGCGCATGAGCGGGGGGGGGGTGGGGGAAGCAGAGGGAGAGGGAGAAGCAGATTCCCCATTGACTTGAGTAGGGAACCCCATGCGGGATTTGATGCCAGCCAGTACCCTGGGATCATGACCTGAGCCAAAGGCAGATGCCTAACCAACTGAGCCACCCAGGCGCCCCTTTCACTTTCATTTTATTGTGAATATACAGTGGAGTGTTTTAGAGGCTGAGTGATATGTGATGATGTGATTGCTGTGATGGTTAGTGGAATATGTGAAGCAGGATCCAGCTGTCCTCTATGAAAGCAGACATTAAAATCATTTTCAAAATGCCTCTCACTAATTTTGTTTTGGAAAATACAGGCTCCTCCTCCCCAAATGTTAATGTATAGTGATTGGAGGAGTATTATATTTAAATACATTAATAAATATTTATTTTTAACATTCCTGGGTTTTACTTTCTCATAAAGTAAATAGCTATAGCTAGAACCTGTACACATAAAAGCTCTTTAAGCTTCTCAGTAATTTTGAAGACTAGGGGCACCCGGGTAGCTCAGCCGGTTAAGCCTCTGCCTTCGGCTCAGGTTATGATCTTGGGGTCCTGGGATCGAGTCCTGCATTGGGCTCTCTGCTCATCAGGGAGCTTGCTTCTCCCTCTCCCTGCTGCTCCCCTGCTTGTGCTCTCTCGCTGTCTATGTCAAATAAATAAAATAAAATCTTAAAAATTTTTTTGAAGACTAAAGGGATCCTGAGACCAAAAACTTTGAGAGGGGTTGTTCTGGTACTGCCTGCTTGGAGTCCTGTCTTTGCTCATAACCCATACTTATCTGTGAGGATGACTACCAGGTGAAGACTACATTGTGAGGAGCAGCACTATTACTTCCTCCTGGGGTTTTTTACCTGCAATTTTGACAGAGAAGGTGCCTTGGGTTAAGGATTGGCCCAAACCTCTGAAATCAGTACCTCCTATGGCATCTTAGAGACTACACTGCAAGGTTTGCATTTCATTCCTGCTTCTTAAAATAAAGTAACTAAAAGTGGAATTGTACTGAGAACTAGATGGTTTACTGAGCTCTCTTTCTGTGTCTGGCACTTGGGAACAAAGATTTAAGTTACCCCGTCCTCAGGTAACTCAAAGTACAGAGGGTAGACAGATATTGATTTTCTCATGTGCATGTCAGTTTGTATCACTTTTAGTGTTATACTTAGGATTGTCTTAATTTTTTTTAAATGATATGATAGTATTCGTATCTTGGTACATTCTGTAATGACCCTCTCGAGCTTTTCTTCCTCTTGCGTTCTCTCTTTTCTGCTTTTGCAGCATCTGGCCTCTATTACTTACACAGAATGCCATGTGCAGGTTGACAGATATTTTTGTGGAGCAAAAATAAGAAATAGAAAAGTTTATTTACTTCTTTGGGCTTCTTAGCATGGGAATGTGTGGTACATTTTTATATTTTCACTGAAGGGGCCGTGTATCAGCCTACCCATTGGTTTATACATTTGTTTTTACCAAATGGGCTAGTTGAGATGGAATTGTTAATTTATTTGAACCAACAGATGTCAGTGTCAGTAGTAAAACAAAATGTCAGGGGTGCTTGGGTGGCTCTGATGGTTAAGTGTCTGACTTGGGCTTGGGTCATAATCTCCAGGACCTGCAGTCGAGTCAAGCATCTGACTCCCAGCTCAATGGGAAGTCTGCTTCTCCCTCTCCCTCTGCCTCTCTCCCTGCTTGTGCTCTCTCTGTCTCTGTCTCTGTCTCTGTTTCTCTCTCAAATGAATAAATAAATAAAATCTTAAGAACAATAAATAAAACAAGATGTTAGGAAGGTATACCATACACTAGCACCCTCCTCTGCCAGGCGTACCTGGCTCTTTCAGTACAGCCTTTGGGAAAATGCACCCCCCGCCGCCTTCTGAAATCACCATTTTTTAAAAAAAGATTTATTTATTTATTTGACACACACACACACACACACACACATCACAAGTAAGCAGAGAGGCAGGTAGAGAGAGGGGGAATCAGGCTCCCAGCCGAGCAGAGAACCCGACACGGGGCTCGATCCCAGGACCCTGGGACCCTGACCCCAGCCGAAGGCAGAGGCTTAACCCACTGAGCCACCCAGGCGGCCCCCAAATCACCCACATTTAAACAGGAGGTAGAAAACTGCCTTCCTATAGCCCTTTACTCCTCTCTCTTCCAGCCCACTGCTGCTGCACTTACCTCTTAAAAATCATGTTGTTGTTGTTGTTTTTAAATCATGTTCTTCCTCAGAAACCACAGTGATTCCATTGGCTTCCCAGGTCCTTCACGATCTAGCTCCATCCTTTTGCTTACAAACACCCTGTAGTCAAGCACAAATGCCAGTCTCCTTCTCAAGCCTTTGGCCATCCCCCCCCCCCCCCCCCCCCGGTCTGGAATACCTTCTCTCCTCTAGGAAGCCTTCTCTGGCTTACAGTGTCTTCTCTGTTTTCTGAATGCCAGTTGCACTTTTATTCTAACAGTTTAGCACTTAGGTGTTGTGTAATCACATTATATGAAAGTTCTTTCCCCAACTAGATCATAAATTCCTTGAGAGTAGTGACAAGGTAACAAATATTTTTTTGTATCCTCAGTTCCCTACCATTGTGTGCAAGGAATAGATACATTGAGTGTCAACCATATAAATATGTTGATTGACTGTTAACTCTTCTTCCCCAACTGGAATCCTCCTCAGTAAGCATTTATTGAACACCTACCCTGGAACAACACTAGAGTTGCTGGGACAACGGAAATGAAAAGGACATGTGGTAGTCACAAGACTTAAGTGGAAGAGATTATGCAATCAACAGATATCTGAACAAAGGAGGTGTTGAGGGAAAAGCTTGTTTGAGCTTGCTCTAGGTGGACTGAATGGGATTTCATCAGGCTGAAAAGAGGATGGGGGCCTGGATGGAATTGTAGATAGGGTCTGAGCAAAGGCACGGAGGTGTAAAAGTAGGTGGCTTATAAGGAGTAGAATAAATTTGTGGCAGAGGATAAGTCTAGCCGAGTAGATGGGATCTAGATTAGGGCCCTGAACGCCATGCAAAGAAATTTAAACTTGACCCTATAGGCACTGGGGAGCCAGCTTATGATTTAAGCAAGAAAGTGACAGAAGGCACTAATGCCTTTAAGCTGAGAAAGTCAGCTGTGTAACACAGATAGCAACCAAACATTTTCTGGATTGCCCTCCTCCCTGGTCCTCTGTTATGTGACAAGCCCTATATGTATGTAAACCGCTAGTTGGGATAACATATCAAATCCCCATACTTTGTTCCTCTCCTACCCTAAATTCTGGCTGATTTCAGGTTTGTGGCCATGTAGAAGTTTGATTTATTCTAGATGTGCTATTCTCTGGACTGACATGTCATAGTGAAGCCGCAGACTGTCATGGAAAGAGCTCTGGGCTTGGAGTTTTAACTGCGTATGGGTTCAAACCTCACATGTAAGGAACTTCATTTCCTCATTATTCTGCTGCTTTAACTTTTTCTCTTGAACTTTTTTATATCTGCAGAGTAAAACCAACAGTTGTACCGAAATGGATTATCCATAGGCAAATGTCAGTCTTGCGTTTTACCAATTGTGTTTATTTCCTTTGTCGGACTCTTGTTTATAGGATCTGTTTTGCTCTATTTACTTGCTACTTCTAATTTTCTTTTGTTGACCCCTTATTCCTGTGTATTTATTAAGGAAGCACTTTATAACCTAAACAGTGAACCAGATAGCTGCTCCAGGAAATGTTTAGAATGAGGCAGCTCAATTTAGCTGGATTGTTCTGTGTCAGTGGGTTACAGGAAAGAGTTCGTAAGGTCCCCATGGGGAAACTGAAAAGTTTTCCAGCTTCTCCTTTGTGAGCCCTCATCCTGTAGTGTCATTATTTTGTTTTAATGAATTCTCAGAACAATAGGTACACACATCTGAAAATATGACCACAGGACATATTCCAAAGCCAGACATAAATTATTTTTGGACTCCCCATACTTTTTCTTCTCATGATTTGTGTGGCTAACGTAAAGTTGCTGGCACTGTGTATTTTACCTCATTTCCTGAATGAAACATGCAACCAGTGGAGAGAGAGGAAAAGGATTCTGCATTATTTTGCAAATTTTCTTTTTTTCTTATTCAGTGCTAGTCACTGTATGGGATTCATGGGCATTTAGTAAATATAAACGGAAAGAAAACCTCTCGAGTTGTGCTACCCTTTTAACCTGAGTTCCTCTCATCAGCTAAAATGATGTTTGTTTTTAGCAAAGATTTCTAGAAACCCAGAATACCTACTCTTGAGATAAAGTGCTTTTTGTAGGTTTGTTGAAGGTGGTAAATCCAGAGTTAGACAAATATTAACTATAAATATTGACTCTGATGCCAGCTGCATTTAAAAAGGAAAGATGATGTGGAGGGTGAGGGCAGGGAACATGTCTTTGTTTGGATTTTATGGGTTGTGTTTTAGGTGATGTTATTTCTGGTGTATTTTTAATTTTCATCCTGTTGAGTTTGAGGTAGCGGAGTTCTTGGGAATTCAGGACCAGAGCTCGAGGTGGAGATGAGAGCTAGGGATAGCAGGTTTCTTTAGAGGATCCACTGAAATAAATCAGATTAAGGTGGAGAAGGATCTGTGATCTCAGTTAGATCCAGAAAAAAGTAAAGAGGCCCTTTCTTTTTCTTTTTTTTTTTTTTAAAGATTTTATTTACTTATTTGTCAGAGATAGAGAAAGAGAGAGAACACAAGCTAGGGGAGCAGCAGGCAGAAGGAGAAGCAGGCTCCCTGTCAGCAAGGAGCCTGATGTGATACTTGATCCCCGGACCCTGGGATCATGACCTGAGCCAAGGGCTGACGCTTAGCCAACTGAGCCACCCAGGCGCCCCTTGCCCCCTGCCCCCTTTTTTCTTAAATAAAAAGTAAAAACACTTCTTCCTGTATGGCACGAGGGAAGACAGAGAAATTCAGGATTTTCCCATGTTGTTAGTAATAGGGAAAAAATGCTAAGGGTCCTGCGGTAGGTCAGTTTCCCTAGAAGCAGCAACTGAGACTGGGCATTCTGTGTATGCACAGTTTGTTGTGGGAGGTGCTCAGAGAAGGGGAGTGGAGGGAGCAGTAGAGCAGGGGAAAGAGTCCTGTGAGAGTGAAGGATTGGCATGCAGCTGGGAAGGAACCCAGCTAAGGCCATGGAGCATAGATTCTTAGTATCCTAGGACCCACTTGATCCACAAAGCAAGGTTAGAGTTCTTGTAGCTGAGGAAATGATTTTCCTTTTTTTGTTTTAAAGATTTTATTTATTTAGTTATTTGACAGAGAGAGACAGTGAGAGAGGGAACACAAGCAAGGGGAGTGGGAGAGGGAGAAGCAGGCTTCCTGCAGAGGAGGGAGCCCGATGTGGGGCTCAGTCCCAGGAACATGGGACTGTGACCTGAGCTGAGGGCAGATGCTTAATGACTGAGCCACCCAGGCACCCCAGGAAATGGTTTTCTGATCAGTAATTTTGTACATTATTCATACCTTTGGATACATGGCGCTACCTTCCCTACCTGACCATACGTCCCACATAAGCATGGTAATGTTCCTGGGGAACTTCTTATTCATGTCTGTACAGAGTTCAAGCTATTTGTGCATATTAAGGGAGGGTGCTGGGAATGCATTTCTTTTCTTTATATTTGTCCTTATCCATAAGTGAATGGCAGATTTCCCTTGGGA
Source organism: Enhydra lutris kenyoni (assembly GCF_002288905.1). Taxonomy (NCBI): domain Eukaryota; kingdom Metazoa; phylum Chordata; class Mammalia; order Carnivora; family Mustelidae; genus Enhydra; species Enhydra lutris. The sequence continues at coordinate 29,335,698 of NW_019154107.1, forward strand.
TATCTGTTCTCTTGGTTTCGACTATCACCTTGATGTTGATGACTCTCAGATCTTTGTCTCTCAATCTTCATCTCATCTGGCTTACCCAGCTTCATTTTTGTCCCACTGTCCTGCAATGGTTTGTACATAACAGGTGGTTCATAAATGTCACTCATACTTCAGTCAGGCTGGTCTCTATTAGAAGCGAGTTCTTATGAAATTGAACGCATGATTTAGAGCTTGACTTTTCATGAAATATTAACTGGGCAAATACTTAGCCTCTCTGTGCTCCGTGAGTTTCCTCATCTGCACTAGGAGTGATAATGCTACAGCATGGAAACATTGGAAAAGTTAAATGAAAGAGTTCAGTTTAAGCATATAGCCCAGTGCCTAAAAATTGATAAGTACCTGGTAAATATTGGTTATTTATCCTTTATGCTCAGTGTTTAAAATATTTATCTATTATTCCAATTTTCCAGCCCTTTTGCTTAATTTATCCCATCTAATTTTTCCACATTCATCATATATAATTCTGATAACCTAAAAAAAGTAAGAAGTTTCTTAAAAGAATTGGAATACTTCAAAAGGAATATTATTTGCCAAACCCAAAAGAATTCTGCTGACTATGATTTTGGATCAATATTTCATTAAAAAAAGGGGGGGCAGGATTAGGTGAAATAAAGTTGACTATAATGCTATTTTAAAAAATCAATATATTAAGATTTTTAAAAAAATATTTTATTTATTTATTTGACAGAGAGAGAGTGAGAAAAGTAACATAAGCAGCGGCGGTGGGAGAGGGAGAAGCAGGCTTCCCACTGAGCAGGAAGCCCAATGTGGGTCTTGATCTCAGGACCCTGGGATCATGACCTGAGCCGAAGGCAGATGCTTAATGACTGAGTCACCCAGGTCCCCCAATATACTAAGATTTTTCTGAGTAATATTTATAATGGAAAGATTCACACTTGGGATATAGGAAATGTTTCATCTTTAATATTAAATTCTTGAACACAGAAAAACATTAAACAGCATAGCATGCCTCTTTCCCCCAGTATTTCTGAGCATCTGCATTGTGTTAGGAGCTCTGGGAGAGTCAGAGCCATGAGATAATATTTCTCTACTCCTAAATGGCCCACACATTTCTTAGTACTGATGTGTAGGTTTTATTTCAGTTGATTACTTATGAACTCCCAGGAGTTTTGTACACATGTCCTCATTTGGTTTGCCCATTTGCATGGTTCTCAAAAAATGGCCGTCAACTACATGGTAAGGGTAGAGGCACACTACATCTGAATGGTAACTGAATATACTAAGTAGTTTGCATGTCTCTATTGTCCAAGTAAGAGCATGAAAGATGACCTAAGAATAAGTGGTAACCCTGAATAGACGTTTTCCCAAAGAAGACATACAGGTGGCCAACAGACGCATGAAGGTGCTCCGCATCACTCATCATCAGGGAAATGCAGAGCAGAACCACAGTGAGATACCACCTCACCCCACTCACAATGGCTAGTATCAAAAAGATGAGAAATAACAAGTGTGGATGAGGATGTAGAGAGAAGAGCACCCTTGCGCACTGTTGGGAGTATAAATCGGTGCAACCACTGTGGAAAACAGTATAGGGGTTCCTTAATTAAACATAGGAATAACATATGATCCAGTAATTCCACTACTGGGTATTTACTTAAAGAAAGTTTAAAAGCACCAATTTGAGAAAGATATGTGTAGCTCTGTGTTTACTGCAGTATTATTTACAGTAGCTATGATGTGGAAGCAACCCAAGTGTGTCTATCGATAGATGAATGGCTAAAGAAGATGTGGTATATATACACGATGGAGCGTTACTCAGACCTAGAGGGTGTTCTGCCAAGTGAAATAAGTCTGACACAGAAAGACAAATACCATATTATTTGTCTTTTATGTGGAATCTAAAAAACAAAAATGAACAAAGAAACAGACTCAAATCCAGAGAACAGGTGGTTGCCAGAGGGGAAGTGGGTGGGGGATGGGCAAAATTGGTAGAGGGGATTAAGAGGTACCAGCTTTCATTTATAAAATAAATAAGTCACAGAGATAGAAAGTACAGCATAGGTAATATAGTCAGTAATATTGTAATAACATTACATGGTGACAGATGGTGACTACACTTACTATGGTGAGCACTGAGTAATGTATAGAACTGTTGAATCGTTGTGTTGCACACCTGAAACTAGTATAACGTATGTCAACTATACTTCAATGATAAAAAATAGAGTTGGTAGTAACCCAAAAGGGGAAAACTACCCAAATGTCCATCAACCGATGAACGGATAAACAAAATGTGGTCTAGCCGTACAATGGGTACTATTCAGTCTGAAAATGGAATGAAGTACTGGTACGTGCCAGAACATGGATGAGCCTTGAGAACGTTATGAAAAGTGAAAGAAGCCAGACATGGGTCACAGATTGTATGATGAAATTTATATGAAATATCTGGAATTGGCATATCATGGAGGTGGAGAATAGCAGTTATAAGGGGGTGGGGGTGGGAGGGAGTTATGTTTACTGGGTACAGAGTTTCTGTTTGGGATGATGAAAAATTCCTGGAAATGGAGAGCGATGATAATTGCAAAACATTGTAAAGGAGCTTAATGCTACTGAATTGTCTAGTTTAGAATGGTTGAAATGGTAAATTTTATGTGTATTTACCACATTTAAAAAAAGAAGGATAAGTGGTAAGGGGCTTGAAGGTCATTGTAATAAGCCTCCTGTTTTTCTTTCTGTGCAGGAGCCATGGATAACAGAGGCTTTCAGCAGGGGAGTTTCAATAGCTTCCGGAGCAGCTCCAGTGATGAAGACTTGATGGACATTCCAGGGACAGCTATGGATTTTTCCATGAGAGATGATGTTCCTCCCTTAGATGGAGAAATAGAAGGTATTATTACTGTTGATGACAATTTATCTTTTTAAAACTTATTTTTAATGTACACACAGTAAAATTCATTTTTTTTCTGGTGCAATCACAGTTTTAACACCTGCAGAGACTTTTGTAACCTCCACCACTGACAGGTTACAGAACAGTTCCATCCACACCCCAGAGAGCTCCCTCTTGCTGTCCCTTTGCAGCCAGACCTCCTCCACCCCCAACCCCTGGTAGCCACTGATCTATTCTCTGTCCCTGTATTTTTTTCTTTGCTGGAATGTCAGATGCATGGAGTCACATAGTATGTTGCCTTTGAGACTGACTCAGCCCATTGCCTTGGAGATTGATTCAGGTCGTTCATCCTCTTTTTTTTCTTGCTTAGTAGAGCCTGATGTGGGATCACGGGGTCATGTGGGAACTGTATGTTGAACTTCCTAAGAAACTGCCAGACTGTTTTCCAGAGTGGCTGTACCGTTTTATGTCTGAACTAGCTATGAATGAGAGTTCTACTTGTTCCCCATCTGCAACAGCTCTGGGTATTTTTTGTAATTTTTATTTTAGCCATTCTAATAGGTGTGTAGTGTTATCTCATCATGGTTTTAATTTAATTTCCCTAATGCCTTATGATGTTGAACATCATTTCATGTGTTTATTTGGCAACCTTATCCTCTTGGATGAAGTGTCTGTTCAAATCCTCTCCCTTTTTTATAATTGGATTTTTATTATCTGGAATACATTTATTTTTTAGAAGTTTTTTTTTTTTTTTGAGAGAGATAGCGCATGCACAAGAGAGCATGAGGTGGGGAGAGAGAGAAGCAGACTCCCTGCTGAGCAGGGAGCCTGATGCAGGGCCTGATCCTGGGCCTGAGCTGAAGGCAGACACTTAACTGACTGAGCCACCCAGGCGCCCCTGGAATACATTTATAGAAGGAGAATTCTCTCCATCTATTATTTGGTTATCCAGTAACATCATTCTTTTCAATAACTGCATGTAAGTTCATGGTGTAGCTGTACCGTAGTTTATTTAACCAAGTTTCTGTTGATACACATTTCGCTTTCCAGTCTTGCTATTACAAACAGTGCTGCAGTGAATAACCTTGCATGTGTGTGAGTGTGTTTATCTTTTAAGTATATTAGAACATTTCTGTTGCATGACTATATGAGTGCTTATTTCCCTCACATCCTTGCTGGTGCTGAATACTAGAATTTTTTCATCTTTACGCTATGATAGGCAAAATAAATCAGCAAATTTTTATCATTATTTTAATTTTCACTTTTTTTAGATTAATGAGGTTGAGCACATTTTCATATGTTTACTAGCCATTTAAATTTCTTTTTCTGGAAGTTTCCTGTTTATATGGTGTGCCTGTTTTCTGATGGGCACATCTTTTCTAGGAGACTTTCATATATTCTTAATGTTTTATCTAATGCAGGTGGAGTGTATTTTTTTTCCATTTCTTTTTGTCTCCTTTTAGAAAAATCTACAAATATTAAACACTTTTACATTGCCAGATTCATTACTCTTTTCTTTTCTGACTTCTGAGTTTCTTGTAGTTAGAAGGGACTTTAATATTAAATTTGTCCAATTACTTAAAACTATTTTCTGGTTCTTTAACTGATCAGGATTGCCATTTTCAACATAAAGTCAGAGGACAAGAAACTGTGTCAGAATTTATTATTTAGCAAATTTGTAGTGGAGGCATATGACACTGCAGAAACTTTGCTAGGTTCTGGGAAATAGCAAGGCTTTAAGGCACCCACCCTGCCTTCACGAAGTTGATTCTAGCTGGCTAAGCGAACATTAAGTACTTATGAGAACACCTAACTTTTATAGTTGTTTTCAGGATTAAATGAAATAATAACATAAAGTGGTTATAATTGTACCCAGCCTCGAGCTAATGCTCAATAAAATGTTAGCTCTCATTATTGTTATTTATTTCTGTTATAACCGTATAATGTAAATGTTGTAACTCTTGTAAGGACTCAGCAGAGGAATGTGTGTGTCTAGGATTGGAGAAGATTTCACAGCAAAGGTGTGTTTGGAAAGGGCCTTGAAAGATAAGTTATTTGGTAGGAAGAAGGGCTTTCCAGGCAGAAAGCAAGCTTCTACAGAGATATCAACAGGCATAATATACAGAGGTATGAAAAGGTAGGCTATAAGCCCAGATAAATATATTGGGGCCTTGAGTGTCATGCTCAGAAGTTTGAGTCAACTTTATTGTCACTGTGAGGACAAACTCCTTCACCGATTCATTTGACAAATACTTTTTGAATATCTGCTATGAGGTAGGCACTGTCCTAGGCAATGCAGATACAGTGGTAGGATTAACATAGGTAAGATCCAGGTTGATCTGAAATTTAGATATAGTTGTGTAAATGAGTAAAACTACTTAGTTATTTACCCATTATAGTAAGTACCAAGATGGAAATAAAATGAATGACAGTAGACGATAACTGAGGAATAATTCTTTAGAAAGATTAGAGAGTTCGAAAGGTCAGGGAAGGCCTCTCTGAGGAGGTGACCAACTTGGGAAGAACATACTAGTATGCAAACCACAGGTTCAGAAGGATAAGAAGAAATTGTCTAGTAAAGGTGTCTCAAGACAGGAACAGTAGAAGAGAGACCCTGAATTTAAAGTTCCTCACAGAAAGGCACTCATGGTTTGGTATTTAATGGTTTTTCCTGTTGGCCATCTTCTGTGAAAGGCATGTGTGTTTGTGTATCCGGTCCACTTACGTGTAGTTATAACTCTCGCACATAGTTACAGCAGTCCAGGCTCTAGTGAAACAGTCAGTTAGGGTTTCCCCTGAGCTTAATCTGGACACCTCCAGGAAGCCTTCTGGCTAATCCAGAGTGGTTTAGCTTAGTTCTCATCATTGCTTCTAATCGAAGATGCTAGCATATAGCATCCATATCACCAAAGTACTTGTTCTGTTCACAGCGCTCTCAGTAGGTGATGGAGGCAAGCGAGTCTCCATCTGTTATTCCCATTTAATAGACCCGAAAGCTGAGGCAGATGAGATTGGCATTGCTTGTGATTGTAGAATGTGTTTTTACATGAGTAGTCCTTTGCCACTCTTCACTTGCCTTTACAGGAGAGTTCCTGCTTGTGGTTTACAAGGTCTGACCGTAAAATGGCGAAGCTTTTTACTGTGAGCCACATGCAGAAATTGTTCCATTTACCATACTCTGTAGTGATATGATTTTCTTGCTTTGCTTTTTAATTGTTCTTACTTTATTTAGTGTTTTCACCTGGGATTTCCTAATGTACACAACAAGAACAACAACAGGGAAAAAAGGTCATAAAGTCCTTGATGTCTCTGGTGCGGCTGTGCATAAAATACTACGTTTTGTACCAGGCACGATAGCACGTACTAAAAAGATTAGTTAAAAGGAGCTTGAAAAGCAGTAGAAGTGGTTCTTGTTTTCCAGATGGCTGGAGGGATTGATTTATGAGGAATGAATAAATAAATTCTGCGTGGCATGATTAAATGCATCTGTGGTAGTGTTCTAGTAGTCTGTAAATGAGAAGAAACATAAACATGGAGGTCTCACAGAAGGGGAGGGGGAAGGAGATAGAAAAAAAGGGGTGGGAGTTGGAGGCAAAAATTCAGAGCTGTACTTGTGGTCCATCATTCTCACTTGCCTGCCTCTGCAGGCTGGACCTCACAGTTGGCAATTCATTTATTCACCCATTCAGTTATTCAGTATTTCTGGAGCACCCACCCTCTCAGGAACCCTGTGAACACTGTGCTGCTTTTAGTAATGGTTATCTGTACCCTTGTTAACCTCACCTCCTTGTCTTTCCACCTCGCTTGCCTTCCTACTGCCCTCAAATTGTTGCGTGAGGAGACCTTCCTTGCAAGAGAGAGGCACACTGGTATGGGCACAGCAGCACGAGAGAGCCTGTTCTCTTCAGGCAACACGGAGCCTGCACATCTGGGGTCCGAGGCTCCTGGGGGCAGAGATGGTGACAGCTGGAGCAGGAGGGAAGATAGCAGGGGATAGGGCGGGAGATCTAGTTAGAAATCTGGATGAGGTCTAGGCGGTCTGGGCTTCTGGACCTTATCCTGTAATCAAGAAGTCGTCAAATGATTTAAAAGCAGAAGAATGATATGATCAGACGGGGTTTTCGGGAATTTCTGGCAGTGTGGAGGATGGAAGAGTGGGTTGAAGACTGGAAGACCAGTTAAACTGTTACTTAAAAAAAAAAAAAAATCTAGGTAAAAGATCAAATGGCCTGAATCAAGTCAACAGGAACGGAGAGGAAGGAACAGTAACTTCTGGAGAAATTTCAAAAGGGGGATTGATAGGACTCATTTGATATGGGGAATACACTGGAAGAGCCACAGATAACTTCAAAGCCCAGGCAGAGAGTGAGAGCTGGCCGAGTCCCGCATGTGTGGGAGAACGTGCCCAGACCACCCCAGCAGGCCTCAGCATGACCTCCCAGTGTCCCAGGGAGGGAAAGATACCTTTGAAAATGAAACACATGACAGTCTGTGAGATCCACCAAGGAATCTGTGAGACAGTTGTGTTTGTTCTGCTGTGCTGCAAGGAAGGATTATAGTATTCCTCCAGAGAGAAAGGGAAAACATCTTGGGCCCTAGCTCATGGGCTCCTGTCAGCCCTCCAGTTGACTCAAGCGATTGTGTAGATGGCACAAACTTTTTTTTTTGTCCTTATTATGACATAGAAAGGGAATTCAGAATCCATCACCCTCATCATACTCAAACTTCCCCTAAATACTTAGCCTGGGAGGATGGCGATTATTACTGCTGCTTTTTGAGCTTGGAAAAAAAATGGCTTGTTGGGTCCATAAAACATAGCAGTTCTCTATGCTGAACCCTCAAAATGAGGCTTATTAATGATGGCCACAGGCTCTTAAGGGCTTCCTTCAGGTTACTTGATAGGAGAATAATACCTGGTCAGATATTAGAATTCGTGCCTTCTTATTTCTTCCCACTTATTTATTTACATTTTTGTTTTGTTTCAAAAACATGCATTATTCATATGTATTTAGTTTTTACCTGATGTCCCATCCAGGATACCACATGACATTTAGTCTTCATGTCGCCTGGGGCTCCTCTTGGCTGCCATGGTGTCTTAGACGTATTTGTTTTTTATGACCTTGACAGGTGTTTTTTTTTTCCTGTAGTTTTTAAACTTTATTACATACCTGTATTCTCCACCCCCCAGTTTTATTGAGAAATAATTGATGCACATCACTGTAGAAGTTTAAGGCTCACGGCAGGATGGTTTGATTTATGTATACTATGAAGTGATTCCTACAGTAGGTTTAGTTAACATCCATCATCGCCTATAGATAGAATCAAAAGGGAAAAAACCTTTCTGCTTGTGATGAGAACCCTTGGAATTTATTCTCTTAACAACTGTCCTATATATCATACAGCTGTGTTAACTGTCAGCTGTAGTCCTTCACGTTGTACATTCCATCCCTAGCACTTACTTATCTTGTAGCTGAAAGTTTGTACCTTTTTGACCACCTTTCTCCAATTCTCCACCCTCCCACCCCTTGCGTCTGGCAACCATAAATCTGATTTCTTTTTCTATGAGTTCATTTTTTTTTATTCCACATGTAAGTACAATCACACCGTATTTGTCTTTCTCTGTCTGACTTATTTCACTTAGGATAATGCCCCCCGTGTCTATCCATGCTGTCACAAATGGTAGGATTTCCTCATTTTTTTTAGATAGCTGAATAATATTCCATTGTATATATATATGCCACAGTTTCTTTATTCATTCATCATTGATGGACACTTAGGCTGTTGCCATGTCTTCGCTATTATAAATAATGTGGTGAACATGGGAGTTAGTGTTTTCATTTCCTTTGGTTATATTCCCACAAGTGGAATTACTAGATAGTAGGGTAGTTCTGTTTGTAATTTTTTGATGAGCTGCTATACTGTTTTTCACAGTGGCTGTACCAGTTTACAGTTTTGAGGATGACTGGTCAGGTATTTTGTAGAATGTCCCTCAGTCGGGATTTGTCTGATGTTTATCTCATGATTAGACTGGGGTTATGGATTTTAGGGAGGAAGAGTAGAAGTAAAATGCCTTTCTTATGACATTGACATTGTATCAAGGCTATATATTGTCCATACGACTTATGGCTGCTGATTTTAACCTTGGTCTTCTGGCTGAGGTAGTGTGTGTCATCTTTCCCTACTGTAAAGTTATTGGCTTTTCATCCTTTCCCTGATGTACTCGATGGAAGGAATTCAGTGCACGACCCACACTTAAGAACTAGGGAGTTATGCTCCACCTCCTTGAGGGTCAAGTATGTCCAGAAATTAATTGGAATTGTTCTGTATGGGACATTTGTCCCTTCTCTCCCATTTGTTTATTCAGCTACTTATTTATGTCAGTAGGGACTCATTTGTTTAAACTTGGGGTTATAATCCATTTCTACTTTATATTGTTCAGAGTTTTCCAGCTTTGGCCATTTAGAGCTCTTTCAGTTTTCTGTTTCCCTTTGAAGCAGCCCTGTCACTGTGGGGTTTTCTTGAGCACTTACTTACTTTTTGGCACTGTAATATGCCATTTCTCCAAGGAGCCCTGGTTCCTGTTAGTAGAGAATGATAAGAGAAACGAAGATACGGGCAGTAGGTGTGCTCATTTCTACTGGGGCATTATTGCTTTAGGTGCTGTCAGCCACTCATTAAAAAATGTGTGTGTGTGTGTGTGTGTGTGTGTGTGTACTGACCCATGTCTACGTATACATCTATAAGTAGATATATTATCTACACGTGACCATCCGTGTCTACGTTAAGCTAAACATGAGATCATGTGTCTCTAATTCTGCTCCATCAACACATGGATCATTCTAGCCTCCTCCCCTGGCATGTTTGTAACCTCCCATTCCAGGTAATGAGAAATTTGGCTTCCACCATCCATTATTTAACTGTTCTCTTACAGTGTACATGTATGGTGCTTTTTAAAAATTCTTTTTCTTAAAAGATATTTTTATTTATTTGAGAGAAAGAGGACACAGTGAGAGAGAGAAAGCACAGAAGCTGGGGGAGCAGCAGAGGGAGAGGGAGAAGCAGGCTCCCCGCTGAGCAAGGAGCCCGATACGGGGCTCAATCCCAGGACCCTGATATCATGACCTGCACCAAAGGCAGACGCTTAGCCGACTGAGCCACCCAGGCGCCCCTGTAGTGTTCTTGTTTTTGTGTCACCTCTTGATTTTGAGTTTCCTTTAAGAGCAGCTTGTTGAGAAAGATTCTGTGGCTCTGTTCTTTCAGCTTTAATACATTGTCATTACACTGGAGCCCTATTGGCATTGTGGTAAGGTATGTGGGAGCAGGCCATTTTATAATTTTCTCTTAAATCTCAGTGTCTGTTGGGTCTGTGTCTTCTGGCTGTGACCTCCACACAGTTTCATCCAGTGGTACAGTTTTTGTTCTCCCTGCCCCATACTTCTGATCACGGCATTCCCAATCCATTTCCTGGAAGCCCAGGCCCCCCTTGACTATTTCCTTTGGTTGAGAAGAGAAGGCTGGCGGGAGGGGGTGGTGGTGTGTGTGTGTGTGTGTGTGTGTGTGTGTGTGTGTGTGTGTCTGCTGAAGTGAGAGGAATGCCCTTCCCCCAGCTAGGAGAGGGCTAAGGCAAAATGCCCTTCCCCCAGCTAGGAGAGGGCTAAGGCAAAGTATTTCCCCCTGGAGCATAGGGCCTTTGGTATAGAGAAAGCTCTGGGGAATTTCACAATGATTACTCTTCCCCTCCCCGCATCAGAGCCAGGAGGGGATCTTTCCTTATCTTCCCTGTGAGAACTTGGTAGGGTTCCTGGTGGTAGATCCCACAGGTGTGCAAGCCTCAGAAGTTTCTCACCATCGCGTAAGTCTGCCCTCAGCCTTCGGCAGTTGGGCAGCAGCGCCCTTCTTGTCCCCGCAGCAGTTTCTGGGTCCGTTGGTCTCTACTTCAGGTGAGCAGATCTCTTCATCTCTTTTTGGTTAAACCCGGCTCTGCAGATTTGGGCGTTGTAGTATCAACCTTCCTTCTCAGGCAGGTCTGTGAAAAGTTCCAGATTTTTCAGTTTGTCTAGCTTTTTCTTGTTGGGATGGGAGTGACAACTTCTAAGCTCTTCACTTGCTGGAGCTGAATCTGGAAGCTCCCCGTGTGTTTTGCAGTCAGTGGAACCACTTTGGTCCCCTCTTGAAGGAAAAGAAAATATCTGTGGAGGCCCTTTGGCAGTACTATAAATCCAGAGTGGATTCTTTTTAACCTTACCTTGTTCCAGTGTACAGCATGGGGGAAAGGTTGCTGTAACATTTTAGGAGCGTATGCTCGATGTTTCTGGGGTCTGTGGTTAGCAGCTACTGCACAGATCCTGTAGCCATATTGGTAGAGCTCTAGTTAGCCATATGCCAGAAGTCTTGGGTCCCAGGTTGTCGTATACTTCACTCATGAGCTGTCTTACTTTTCTTTTCTAAGGATCAGTAGTGCCATTTCATGATCCTACCAGAAGAGTGTTCTCAGGTAACTATGCAATCAAGATACCATTTGGAATTCTTCAAAGCTTAAGGTCTTCTCAAGTCATGCAGCACAATGTATGAGTGATCAAAAAAAAATCATTGCTGAAATGATAGAATATCAGAGTTGGAAGGGGCCTTAAAAATCGTGTCTGCAAATCCTTCCTCCTTTTATAGACAGAGAACCTGAAAACCACAGAGATTAAGGCAATTGCCCAAGGTGATAAAACTAGTGATTTGTGGAGCTAGGGTTAGAATCTGTACCTTTTCACTGCTGGACAAGAGAGCCAACAGCAAAGCCTTTCTTTCCCTTGCCTTTCATTTAAAAGCTTCTTCAGCCACCTTCCTGTTAGTGCTTTCCTCCTGGTGTTCTCCAAACGCTGTCACCTGCTTTGTTTCTAAACACCCCAGTGGTCTGCCTCTCAGAATGCAAGCCTGCCCTGTGAAATGTCCTGTCTCTGCTCTTCTAGCTGTGCTATCATTTTTTTGGTCATTATTTTTCTTTTCGGAACCACCACATAACACAAAGATACACCTCACTATTAAAGATTCAAACAGTGCACATGTATATAAAATGTGAAAGGTGCCCTGTACTTGCCACTCCAAAGGTAACCCATCAAAATAATTCAATGTGACTCTTTGAGTTCTTTTTCTCTCCAGTCAACACATAGGCACACACGCTGTTTAAAACATTCTTATTATTTTGTGACTTGCTTTTTTCACACAATGTGTTTGAGACATTTTTCTTTTTTAGTTCACGTCAGTCTCCTTCTTCCTCGTGCTGTTCCCCCGTTGCTGGACTCTTTCGTTGTTTCCAGTTTTTTGCCGCCACTACAGTGCTGCAGTGAATAATGTACACACATTGGTGTGGCCAGGTACATGTATTTCTTTAAGAGCAATCCTTAGATTTTATATCTATAACTCATTTTTTCTGTCCGTGACATCACACTGTTTCCATGAGTCCAAGAAGAATCTCCTAATTGGTGTTTCCTCTCCAAGTTTTTGCCCCTGCTAGAGAATAATTACTAATCTCTTGTCCCCAGCTTCTTTCTGGAGATTGATAGAACCCAATGCAGACTTAGGACAGAAGAAGTGGAGAACCGCTGCTTTGGAAACAATAATTACAAGTTATTACACAGGACTGTGCTAGCCAGGAGGTTTCCCAACCCTGGGGTACGTTATTCGTGTTTTAGGGCAGCGTCTCCCTACCCATGGCATTTCCCAGTCCTTTTGTCAATCCCATAAATGTGTAAGTTTGAGAAGGAAGGAATGAAGAGCAAGTAATGGAGCTGAGAGATGTTTTCTTTATGTGGACAACACCCTCAGCAACTTTGTCAAATCTAGCCCCTCTACTTCCAGTTCTCTATTGATTTTTGTGGCATTCTAGTCCAGTGGGAGCCTGCGGACACCAAGCCATAAATCCAAATGCCGTTTCTGCCAGCTTTGGTGGCTCTGGTAGTTCACACTCTGGGTCCAGTGGTAATGAAAGTGGGTTGGGTTGGGAACTTCCAGATTAGAGCAGATGCTGGGGATAAAAGTCACACCCCCATGCAAATGTCTACAACCCAGTGGGGCCAGAGCTCTACCCATTGGGAAACAGGGAGTCCAAAAGTGGTCTTAGAATCTGGATTCCTCTTTGTCTTCGGAGTCTTTTCCCTGTCTTTCTGCCATGCCTCATCTTCCCATGTACTTCTCAGAATCCTCAAACTTCACTTAGTAGATTTGTTGCTGTTTTTGCTGTCCCATTACCCGTGTCTCTCACCACCTTATTTTCAAATATGTATTTTTAAAAGATTTTATTTATTTATTTGTCAGAGAGAGTGTGTGCACAAGCAGGGGGAGAAGCAGGCTCCCCGCTGAGCAAGGAGCTCAGTGTGGGACTCGATCCCAGGACCCGGGGCTCATGACTTGAGCCAAAGGCAGACACTTAACTGACTGAGCCACCCAGGCGCCCCTCACCACACTTTATTTGGTCTAGCTTTCAGCAGAGTTGGGATAGAGAGCTTCCTCTTTGTTGTCCTTCCTGCTTAGGCAACTTCAAGTTTTAACCTGCTGTGAATGGAAACCAAAGCAGTCAGTCCTGAAATGAAACGTATGCAAACTAACAGGCACTGACCAGTCAGACCGGATGCCACACGTAGCACTAGGCAGTGTCCTGGGGCCTCCTCACGTTCCAGCTGCTGAATCATGGGAACATTCAGGAGCTTTCTAGGGGATGGTTGGCGGGGAGAAGCATCCTTGGGAAAAAGTAGTCATTTGCCTACAGGGCTGAAGGTATTTCAGTATTTAACAATCAGTATGGCTCTATAGATGGGTATCAATGGAAAGTCTCCTTGAATACGTGTCCCAGGGGCCAAACTAAGATAGTATATTAAATGTGACATGGCCCTGTGATACCCTCCAGGGCTTGGATGGGAGAGCTGCTCCACCAGCAGTTGCTTTTTAGCCCCTGGGTCTGGGTGAGTGGGAAAGCAAATTGGAAGTGAAATGGAGGCACACATTGATTGGCCTTAAAAGTATTGACTCATTATTGGGGCTTCAACTTTAATGCAGTCTCAAATCTGGGGATGAATGAAATGTGGAAGGGTTCATAACTTTCTGGGAGATCTCGAATGGATGAGCCAATAAAAGAAGGGAAGAGGCTGCAGGTGTGGAAGTGAGAAATGGCATACAGTAGGCTCTTACTACATACCGTTGAGTGAAGATAAAATTTAAATAACCACAGGATGAATATCTGCTGTCATACGCTAGGTAGAGTGTTGGATTTTTTGTAGGTGTCATTTCAGCCTTGCAAACATACCATATATCCCTGTAAAAATGGAAATACATTTTTAAAAAAGATTTTATTTATTTACTTGACAGATAGAGATCACAAGTAGGCAGAGAGGCAGGCAGAGAGAGAGAGAGGAGGAAGCAGGCTCCCCGCGGGGCAGAGAGCCTGATGTGGGGCTCTATCCCAGGACCCTGAGATCATGACCTGAGTCGAAGGCAGAGGCCTTAACCCACTGAGCCACCCAGGTGCCCCGGAAATACATTTTTAAAAATAGGACTTTTTTTGGGTCCTGTGATATATACCAAGGGCCCTGCCCCATTTCTCTTGAGTGTTTCTTTCTTCCTTACAGCTGCTGCCAGTGAGTGAGCCCTCTTGCAGCTGCAGTATCACCAAAGCAGTGTTTCAGGGTCTGTGCCCGAGATTTCTTTCTCTCCCCTTTCCCCTTGTGTTTTGGTTAGTGTTTAACTAGTTCATTTAATCAGTTACTCTTCAGCCCCCCAGGTAAATTTCTAGTGGCATATTGGCTAGGGATTGAAATAAACATGACTCTCAAATCAGAATTTCTTTTCTTGTATTTTACAAGGTTGTCTAGTTTCAAGCATCATGTGATTTGTAGAAAAAAACATTTTAGAAAGTAGTTTCCATAAAGGGAAACAAGCTAAATGCATTCATTTATATGCCTCCTCATTCAAGTAGTGTGTTTCTAAAGATCCATTGTTAAGTTTTTAGACCTAAGTGTAACGTTTACTGGGAAAGCTGTTTAAATGTTGACTTTTTTCTGACCGGTTTTCTGGACATTTTTTCCCAGACTCAAGCAGTGCAAATTACCCTTTAGGGAATTTTTAAAAATTATTCAAATTGAGATCTAATTGTACTTTACCTTGAATCATTTTCCTGTTAGAGTATTAAAATTGTTTTATGTGTAACTTAGAGCCCACCGTGCCTTCAAAACTTACTTGGATTAAGTTTTACCTTTTTTTGGTATAGAGGCAAATACAGACTTACTCAAGTACCTCAGTATGACACGTAGGGTCCTTGTTTAATTTTACTCTTCCTTCCTTGGCAGAAAATTTACACGCCAGAAGCGTAACTCTTAATACACTGTTTTTTGAAAAGCCCCTTTGCATTTTGTGACTTTCTTTGTACCCCAGGAGTTGGTCACGAATGGGATAATCTCTGCTGTCTTTCTTGAGAATTAAGTTTTATAAAGTTACCATTTCTTTCTAGTAAGTTAAAAAAAATGCTAAGGAAAGAAACCAGTTGGATGTGGCATATGACCCACAGTTTTAAGACGTTTGTCATCCAGTCAGGACATACAGGTATGTCCGTGAAAGAGTGGAAACAACTTAATCCCTCTCATTGATGAAACTGAAAATAGTTGTAATATCGTTATCATCATTATTATTATACACTTTCAAGTATTTTATTTGTCCTGTTCTAAAAATTATGATGGGTATTTAAAAATTCCAGGTCTACACTTGTGCCAAATGCCCATTAAGTGGCCTTCCTATGCTGAAAGTTTTAAAAATGAATATTACACTGTATGTTAACTGCACTGGAATTACAAAAGAACATTGTTATAGGAGCCACTGACATTTTAGAAATCAGAAGGTGATCTGATCACATCTGTGTTCCAGAAACATAACTCTGCTTGTTCCCATATGTTAACTGTATTATTGGTTTTTTATCACAGGCTGCATTACAAATTGGTAAGCATTTCTTTGTCTTATTTTCACAACAATATCAGTTAACCTGCGCCTGGCAGTCTGTATCATGAACATATGCTAGAGATCACAAATTTGGCAGAAAAGGGAATTGTAAATTAAATCTCATTTTAGTGCAAGGACTGCATCATAGCTACCAAGACCTAGTTTTCAAAGGAAGTAAATTTACATGGAATAATAAAGTCCCTCCCCTAGATACATTTGAAAAACACATGAACTTACATCAAAAATTATTATAACATGGTGCCAGTACTACAATTTAGTCACTGTATGTTGAAGAACTATGCATTTTATAAATACCAAAACATATAGTATCTTGAAGCGTAAAATCATCTAGTGAGATAACGTAAATCTTAGTGGGTGATGTTAAGTGAATTTCGCAGTTACCTTCAGAAACTGCAGGTAGCGTCCTATTTAATAAAGAATGACTTTGAAGGAGACTTACAAGTTTGGGCACGTTATTCTCTTTGAGTAAAATAGACACACTTTTCTAAAAGTACAGTTGTGTAACACAGTCACACTTGGGCCACAAATCGCTTTTGATTTTCAAGCTTTGCAGTTTATTGCCGCAGTACTATCAGTTGCCCCTTCATTTTCATTCTTCTCATTAATGCTAGTCGAGTTCGTCAAGAGACTGAGATGTTACGATTAATGACTGACGGGGCCCAAAGCACACAGGGTTCACCATGTCCCTCACAGACTTCATAAGGTTTTGTTGTACTAACATTGCAGGCTGCAGCGGGCCCTAAGAAGTGATGAAAGTGATCACAGCCTTTCAGAGCCCTACGTTTAGGTCTGATTATTGGAGCACACTGACTGGATTAATGTTTAACAGCAGCTGTCCTGCGGATTCACTGAGGGAGTTGAGAGATGGCTATTTCATTCTCCTTTACTCGACTGGCCTTTTTGCACAGTTAATTAAGACCCGCTGAAGAATAGCCTTAGGAATAGGGCCTGGGAAGGGAGAGCCTTTTAAATAATGCAGATGTAATAGTGCATTTATTTTCAAAGCCCAAGTAGCTAGTTTTACCCAGTTTGGATTAGTGGGATCAGATTTGATGTTGCTTTCTGGGTAGAGAACTAATACTAAGAAACGACTAATTTTCTTGACTGTAATCTGAGCTTTTAAGTTACTAGGCGCTGTTAAAGAGCTGAGCTTGTAGAGTAAGTTCACGCGCAGTTCCGTTTTCATAATTTTCTCTAGTTACGATATATACACAGAAAGAACATATGCATACAGTTTAAGGACTGATGATCATGTGGACACTCAGGTAAGTAGGGCTCAGATGGAGAAAAATTACCAGCATTCCAGAAGCCCCACGCTCCCCATGTGCTCCATTCAAAAGGCGACCCCCTCTCTCCTCTGGGTGGCTATCATCTTTACTTTTGTCATTTCCTTGCTTCTTTTTCTAATGTGTCAACTTATATTTGCACCCTAAAACGACATGATTTAGGTTTGCCTAGCTTCAAACTTAACACGAATAGGGTTGCGTTATGGGCCCCTGTGTCTGGCATCTTTCACTCAGCATTACATGTCTGAGATTTTCTCCTCGTTTTTGCTCGCCAGTGTGTTTTTTTAAAAAAGACTTTTCTGTATTTGCCCCTCTCCCTTTTTTACTTAGGATTCCTATAACTCTCTAAATGCTCTCAGATAGTCCTACTTTGCCTCCCTGGATTTTCTGCTAAATAAGGTCTAACGATTGAAACTCGCCTGGACCCCGGTTTTGTGAACTGACCCGGCTGCCCCCGTTTGACGGCCTTCGTTTAGATGAGACTACATCTTTAAGGCATCTGTGCTCCGTTAAAAACCTTCCTTTCTCCACGGCTGGTCCAAGGGTCTGGTCACGTGACTCCCCCAGTGACATCACATTCTGACCGCCGGGGAACACTGGTGGTGCTTTAGGTGGCATTTGTTCCTGCGAAAGGCAGGGAACGCAGCAAGTGCCCTTCTAAAGCAGTGCACCCCAGGGCTCCTTCTGTAAATGGCCAAATGCTGGCTGCCAAGGTTATTTCTTCCTTGAGGCAGAAAAAAAGAAAGCTGTGATCGCAGGTAAGCAGACTTGAGCCCAGCCCAGCACCGAAGTGTGACCCCAGGGAGAAGGGGGATCTGGAGAATCACAAGCAGTCTGTTTGTCGGCTTCTAATCACTGCCTGCTCTTTTCGGAGCCGCCTGACAATTTGCGTTGCTAACGGGAGACTGTCTGCGAGGCAGAATGATGCAGTGCTCATGTTACCTAGTGATGTAATAGGAGTCTTTCTTTCCTTTTGGGAAGCTGTTGCAGGGCTTCATGTTTGTCTTAATGTCCGTAGAGCTGGGGGCCTCCTGTGACATACAGTGTAACCTTAGATAGCTCTCGGGTGCTTTTAAAAATCAGTTGCACAAAATCCTCTCCTAAATTTCTCCTGAGAGGAGAGCGCTTGAGTCAGAGCAAATTCATTTGAAGCATTAACCTGCTTTCAAAAGTAAAATTCTGGTTGTTGGGTGTCCTGTGTGTTCATGTCAGCATTTGTCTTGAGAATTCAAACAGCTTGGTTTTCTTTTTTTCCTTTCTTTTTTTTTTTCTTTTTCTTTCTTTCTTTCTTTTTTTTTCTTTCTCACCATACTTCATTTTCTTTCTGCCCTCCTTTCCTAGTTGACTGTTTCCCTCCAAGCTCTCAGACACACCAGCATTAATCTTTATCAGTATGCCACTGACAGGATAGGAAATGCTGGGCTGGTGATTCAGCAACCAACCATTTCACAGTCAGGTAGGCTTGAAGATATGGAAAGGACTTTGGTTCGGAGTTTTAAGATTAACTGGTTCCCCACCTCCACTCCAGCCCCACCCGCCACCCTCAATAGGATCTGGATTCTGCAGAGCTTTTCTTTTTAAATGTGTGTGTTGCCGGTGAAAGGTACGCCACCCCCCATCCCAGGGAGGAATTTGGAAGACGGACAGTTTGTAAATCAGGTACAGCTTGGGGGTTAATTCCCACTTACCCTAGGAGAGTGCTGAAGTTGTCTGTGGGAGTTTGGAGTGAAGATGGGGACGCAGTTGGGGGGTGGGGGAGCTGGGTGTCCTCTCAGGGCCCACTTTGGCCTTCTCTGCAGAGGGATTCATCACCAAACAGTCTGGATGAAGCTTTGTCCCTGCCAAGGTTGACGCTGCAAATGTGAGTTTTGGCTGGTTGAGTTCAATGATAGCATTACTCTGCATTTTTCCTCAGTGCACATTTGCATAAATTCCTGAATACTGTTTTGCATTTTGTGTTTAATAGAGAAGTACTGTTTCCCCAGAGGACGGTGTGGAACAAGTTTGTCAAGCAATATTAAGTAACCTAGTTTGTGTACTGCTCCAGAGTTTGAATACTTCATTCTCATCCCCACGGTTCCGCAAATAAACTTCCATTCCGCTGTTATTTCTTGAATCTTGGATATGTGTTAAATGCGAGAATGCAATGGCGACTCAGAGAGCTGCCCTCAAAGAGCTTCCGGTCTAGAAAGGAAGACAAAAATATTTGCATTAAGTGATTATAATAGAAGTGCTGAAAGCAAAGCAGAGAAAGGACTGGTTGGGCAAGTGGGTATGTGGCTTCCATGAAAGGATCAAGGAGGGACATTCCATTGCGTGGCCAGGCACTGGTCCTTGAATCTCTGCTTGTAAGTCTTAGACTGTTCTGCCATAGTGGAAGTTTCTAGGAGCCCATTGCATCAAGGATCAAAGTCTTCAACCTATTGAAAGCTAGTATGTACATTCCAGCTGGCTTAACTCTTGAAGAGCCAGACATGCTTTCTTTGGAGTTCCCACTCAGGCAAAAGCCACCTCCCAGAATTGAATTACTGCCTTACACATGCAAAATAGTTTCTGGTGTGCTCTGTCTGCAAAGACCTTTGGTCCTTTTGTCTCCCTTCCATAAAAGAGACTGAAATACCTAAGCTGCTTCAGTGTGCTCCAGTATTTTGTTTCAGAAATCCTTTTCCCACTACACTTCAACTCCTGCCAGTTCTCCCCTTTGTACTGTCCTGCTCATCTGTCCCTTTCCATTTAGACTGCCTTAAGGCACTCTTCGTTTTGTGCCTAGACCACAGAAACCGCTAAATATGATGGATGTTCCCACCAATGATTATATTGCTTTATCAGCACACCCTAACTGTAATCATCCAATGGTTTAAGGACTCACCTTTTGGTACTCATCAGGGAGGTGTTAAAGTGTTTAGAGTGTCTGAGGTGCTAATGTCTGCTTCCTGTTCAATACAGAGGACAAGTCATACAATGGTGGAGGAATAGGTTCTTCAAATAGGATGATGGACTTCTTGGAGGAGCCGATCCCTGGTGTGGGGACCTATGATGATTTCAACACAATTGACTGGGTGAGGGAGAAGTCTCGAGACCGGGATAGGCATCGAGAGGTAAGAACAAAGATGGTAACGCAAGTTAAGTGTCAGGAAACATCAGGGGAAGAGGTTGAAGATACGTATTCTTTATATGTCTGTTTTCTTTTGGCCTTGGACGTGGCTGAATCTGGTGTCTACTGGCAATGTAGGGTTTTTTTTTTAACTTACTTTATTTTTAGGGCATTTTGTGTCTGATTTTAAAAATTTCTATTTAATGGTGATTTATTTTCCTATAATAAAGTAGTTGGAAAGGATCCTCACAGCCCTGATGTGGGTATAAGTGCCTATGTAAAGAGGTAAAAACAAACTTGGTGGAGGGGACCGAAGTACGTTTCAGAGGTCTTCTTCCTCGATCTCATTTCCCTTTTATGGTTTTCCCTGAAACAGGATTTTTAGAACTAAGAAAAGAAAGGGGGCTTCTTTCAAAGGAATAAAAGGAAAAAAAAAATCTCAGCGCCCTGGTGTTTACTGAAGCCTACAGGATAAAGTCCTTATGATTATGGCTCTTGTACAACCATAAAAGAAAAGTACGCATTCGACTCAAACCCACAAGACCAACCAAATTCAAATTAAGGATGTTAATTTAATGTGACAGGTAATAAGATGGCACTCCCAGCTATGGCACAGATTCCTTTGAATTTGGTGAGAGAATTGCCCCACTTTTCCCTTTCCAGAGTCCATGAAAACCTCTTAGAGCAGTCTGCCAAGGTCTTTTGCCCTTAACTTGTTGCCGTGCATCATTTAAATCAGGGAGTCACAATTTCTAGCTCCTCTCAGGGCCACGTGGAGAGCTTACTCAAAAGGGAGGGCCCCCTAGCCCCAGTGATCCAAATTCAGCGGTTGATCCTCTGGTGAGACATTTCTTCAGCCAGCCTTAGGTGTGGTTGTTTCTTTCTTATTGTTTCTGCTTTGAGTCCAAATTTAAAACGTGATTTTGAAGTCAGTCCCACTCTCTCCCGAGTTCATGATTTCCTTTGCTCGGAGCCAGGCAAGTCTCCTGAGCAGTGAGGGGCAGATCGCTTTTTATTCTTAAGCCCTTCCCGTCTCCTGACTGGTTTTCTCATAATCACCTGAGCCTAGCAGTCAGGTTGTCCCTGGTAGAGGTTTTGAGAAATGTCTGCGTAATCCTTGGATTTCTGATCATCTCACTGAGTTTTCTGTCCTAACTGAAAAAAGGGGATCTCTACAAAAACACTCGCTGTTTTTCATAAGGTTGCCGCTACTTGGGCACACACGCACATGTTCTGTCATACCAGTTCATCAGGCAGGCTTTAGAATTTCTGCCATCCGTAATTCAGAGTTCAGTTTGTCGTTCAGCATGTTATTTCCATTGTGAAAGTCATCTGGGATATGACAAGGGCATATTTCCCACTATCTGAAAATGGTTGCATCCAAGACACATTATGCCAATTACTAATAATTCAAAACCAGTTAGAATGTGTTTATCAAGTCTTCAAAAGGGACTTTTTTTTGGCATGAACTGTTCATCATTAGACTGGAAACACTGTTGCAGAGAAAAATATCGCCTTATCTACTTTAGGCACTAAAACTGGAAACTTAAGGTCATAGGTCGAAATGAGTTGTTGAATGCTTTTAAAATGTTTTTAGTGATTTATCATTATTTGCGATAGTGCTATAGATGAAGATCGGGTAACGAAGTCACAGTTTCAAAGATAAGAAATAGAGGTGCAGAGAAGGGGACAGTGACAAAGCTGTCTGAATGCTTGATTTTGAAGTGTGGGCACTGAAGGGTTAAATTGAGGAGGTTAGGGCCTGAAATGTAGACTTTTCTGCACCCTTCTCAATTAGCCTCAGTATTCCCAGCAAGTTTTTTTTAAAGATTTTATTTATTTATTTTTTAAAAAGATTTTATTTTTATTTATTTGAGAGAGAGAGAGCATGAACAGAGAGGAGAGGCAGAAGGAGAAGTAGAAGCAAGCTCCCTGCGTTGTGGGGCTCGATCCCCGAACCCTGGGATCGTGACCTGAGCCCAAGGCAGATGCCTAACCAACTAAGCCACCCAGGTGCCCTTCTGCCATTCCCAGCAGATTTTTGGAAATAAAGAGATGCATCCGTGATATCATTTAGTATCTGTGATCAGTGCGGGGAGCAAGTCTTGGAACTTGCTGACCTGAAGTAGCGCCCCAATAGGAAACCTCACACTGTACTTTCACCACTCAAATAAGCCCATGTTTGTGGAATGAGCCCATGTTTGTGGATTGGAAAAACAATCAACCTATTGGCCGTGAGTCAAGAGACCATCCTTAGAATATCGGATGTCTAGGGCAGAGACCACTGCAAAAAGCAAAACAAATTGAGGTGATAGAGAATTAGCAGCTGAATGGGGAATCCCTGACTAAGGTACCTGGAGCCATTGCCATACTGCAGAGAAAGGTAGGGTTCAGTAAGACGGGCTCAGTAAAACTCCCAAGTTCCTGATGAGGTCAGTTTAGCCCAGAATTATCTGAGAAGTAACTCCACCATTGGTCTCTATGCCTAATGAACAGATTTGTCTTTGTGTTTCTTTACTGTGCATTTAAAGGTGAGAAAGCAAGTGTGTGTGTAGAGTGTGCCAAATTTTTCCCCTCATTTCTCCCTAGATTACCAATAAAAGCAAAGAGTCGACATGGGCCTTAATTCACAGTGTGAGTGATGCTTTTTCTGGCTGGTTGTTGATGCTACTTATTGGGCTTTTATCAGGTATGGTAAACTATGTTTATTTTCTTAAAAAATCTCCTAAAATTTTGTGGTGTGCCCTTCCCCAAATCATGAACTGAGTTGCGTGCTGTTTTTTTTTACTGTTTTCCCACATGAAATAAATTGCTGGTGGACCTCGAGGAAGCTCAGTGTTCCCATCTGTAAAGGGATACTAATACTTGCTTCCCCTTCCTTAAAGAAATGCAGTTAAACGAGGAAATGTATCTAAATGCATTTATACGCTATTAAATATTATATCCATTTTAAGGCGCTATTAGCACTGCGTTTCAGTGATTGTCGTGAGGAAGAGTTCTTCTAATAGAGACAATCAAAGTTTTTTGTGTTAAAAATTTTATTTATTTGAGACGGAGAGAGAGAGCATGAACAGGGGAAGGGCAGAGGGAGAGGCAGACTCCCCGCTGAGTATGGAGCCCCACGTTGGGGCTCGATCCCAGGACCCAGGGATCATGACCCAAGCTGAAGTAAATGCTTAACCTACTGAGGCTCCCTCCCAGGTGTCCTGAGACAATCCGTTTTTCTTTTTCTTTTTTTTTTTTAAACACATAATACATATGGTTTCTTTTCCTTAACATTTATTTTTTATTTTGTTTTTTCAGTGTTCCAAGATTCATTGTTTATGTATCATACCCAGTGCTACTACATGGGGTTCCTAGGAGGAGATAGAGACCTTCCTGGGAGCTTTTTGTAGCTATTTCTTAAACATCTGCTCTCTCATTTGGTGGTGAAGAACATCAGAGAAGATAGGGCCCATACCCTCCAGAAACTTATAATGTCATTCTTCCACGCTGGCCGACAAGTGGGATGACCCTTCCTTTTCCTGTCATCTCCATCAACCTCCCAAGCCACGCCAAATAATGCACAGTCTAACTAGGAATAGTGCACTTGCTAAGCCCATACATCTTTAAAGCAAGCTCCCACGCAGGCTTCCCCTCCCACCGAGGAAGCAGAAAGCCAAGAATACCTGGGAGAGATGCTAAGGATTGTATCCTTATGGTAGTAAAAGATGGAAGACCTGGAATACTAAGCTGAAAGAGAAGTTAGGTGGGAAACCTGGAGGTAGATGGGATAAAAAGACTTATTAGCATGGGCTCTACTTCACAGGACTTGAATCCCAGCCCCGCCGCTTACTAGTTTTGTGACTTTTGGCAAGTTTCTTAACCGTTGGCAGCTCTAGTTTACTGATCTGTAAAACGGGGCTAGCAAGAGTACCTGTAGTCCACATTTGCTGTGAGGACAGAGTAGTAGGTAGATGAGATGTAGCACGCATAGTGCTCTGCACGGTGCCCACAGTTGTTAACAGCACTGTTGCTGCTGTTACGAGCCACAGAGCATAAGACAATTGCTACACATGAAGAAAGGCTCAGCCATAACTGGGTTTTCAAAGATTACCTAGGGAAGGTGTCAGCAGTGTTTTTTGTTAAAGGACTGGATGGTCCCTGTAGTATGAAAGTAGCCATAGACAATAGGTAAAGAAATGAGCGTGGCTGAGACCAAGCAGAACTTCATTTACAAGCATGAAGGCGCATTTGACCCCTGGGCCATAGTTTGCCAACCGCAGTCTAGGGTGTTAATGCTACCCCTTCTGGCCAGTTTAGAGTTGGCTGATGATGGACCGAGTGGTCTGTAATGCTAAATATTGCAAAGAGTCTGAAGGGAAGGAAGAGGGCTGAGAAAAGGTTATATAGCTGAGCAGTTAGTAGGATAGCAGTGACCTTGGAAAACTATCTCATAAATACTAGGAGTCAGATTTCA
Organism: Enhydra lutris kenyoni; assembly: GCF_002288905.1. Lineage (NCBI taxonomy): Eukaryota > Metazoa > Chordata > Mammalia > Carnivora > Mustelidae > Enhydra > Enhydra lutris. Next base: position 29,360,420 of record NW_019154107.1, read on the forward strand.
AGGCGAAGCAACCATTGTAGAGATTTCAGAGCTATTAGGTGCCCATTGGAAGACGAGAAGGGCCAGAAGCTAGGGATGGTAATGAGGACAGGGGAAAGCATTTTGTTCTGTACGACGGGAAACCTGATAAAATTTGTAACCGAGGAAGGGGCTCATTAGGAAAGGAGAAATAGCAGGAAGTGGGAGGATAGGATTGAGGGTACTGGTGTTAGATAGAATAAGGACAGGCTCACGTGAAACAGCCAGAAAACAAGCCAAACTCTGTAACACGTGAATTTTCTGAGTCTGGGCAATCTGTGCAGTTAAGAGAAGGCGGAGAGGGTGGGCGTGGCCAAGAGGCGTCAAACAAGGTGTTAGATTTGACTAGGTTATTCAAGTATGTAAATAACCTCTGTTAACACTTTTAGCACCTACCCAAACATACACACGGCATGGCCTCCAGCCTGTTGGAATGTAGGCGTAATATCCTCAACTTTTTAATGTATTTCTTGTCACTAGGTGGCCAGTGAATGTTTTTCTTTTCCCTCGTACACACAGGGCATTTTGTTTTGAGGCATCGCAGAGCAACAAGAAGCAGTGTGTCTGAATGTAGGAACAGTCTGGGAATTCAGGGGCTGTGAATTTTATGATGTCTTTGCTATTTCCCTAAAGCATGATTCTAGACCATTTCATTTCTTTATGCCAGAGTTTCTTCATCTGGACGACAGAAATGATGAGAAGGCCAGAATCAAAAGTACTGTAATGATCATAACCCTACCAGGCTATTAACCGGAGCACATAATTCCCCATTCACTATTCATTTTCTCAGAATTGCCTTTGGTGGCTGTTCTGCACATAATATAGTTTGCTCCTGTTTCACTGAGAAAACTTCTAGATGGTCACGTCCAAGGCTCGGGAGGCTTCAACATGTCTGTAGCTTCATGTCACTTGCCACGTGCGTCACGGTCCGTGCTTTCTCAAATTTGCTTTTCTCAGCCTCGAATGCCTTCCTGCCCTGGCTCAGGTTCCCTTGTCCATGGAGCAGGATTGCTAACAAGGTTGAGCTCTCCTCTCCATGGTCTTCATCAGCTCCCTTACCCTAGCCTCAAACAAAGATCATGTAAGAGTCTTCAAGAAAGGCAGTTCATATTTTCTCAGTCTTACATAAATAGTGAGAACAAAATGATCTTTAATAAGGTTGACTGTCTTCGGGGTTCAGGATCCATCAGTTGTGAGGCAAAGCAGAATCTTGGCCACGTAAATCAGCTAAAAGGCAAATCCACTCAGCCCTTGCTCCCTCCCAACCCCTTTGCCCTCCCCCAAGCTCTCCCTATGTAGAAATTCTACAGACACAGTATTCAGTGCAGACAGTGCTTTGTGGTATTTTCTCCCCTTTTTACCCCCTCTTGAATAGGTATTTAATGACAGGCAAAAATCTCTTGGGAGGTGATAGGTGGAAATCAAGGCGACAGAACATCAGAAAGAGGTTGCAGGGGGAGCCAGAAGGTTTATGGCTTGTCCATTATTTTGTCACCTTTTCCCTCATTTTCTCTTAATAACTTTGACCTCCCCTTCCCTCACCTCAAATCAGGTTCCTTAGCTGGCTTGATAGACATTTCTGCTCATTGGATGACAGACTTGAAAGAAGGCATATGCACAGAAGGATTCTGGTTTAACCATGAGCACTGTTGCTGGAACTCCGACCACGTCACCTTCGAAGACAGAGACAAATGCCCAGAGTGGAACAGCTGGTCCCAGCTTATCATCAGCACGGATGAGGTACAGTGTTGTGAAGATTCCCGAACCGCTGACTGTTATTCTTACACTGACTGAATTTCTTATACTGTACTCATGGCACTTGTGGAATGTGCCCCTATTTTCCTCTTCATGGAAAGGGGAACCCGCTCCAGCTTCCTTTCTCTGTGGAGTAAGTGCGGCCCTATTTCCCTCACTTCTGCCACGTGGAATCCTTTGATGCTTTACATAGTGACTTAACGTTTTTGCTTCTCGTAAACAGTCCCGGTGTTTCTCCTTAGCTATTAGTACGCAGTGTGATTGAATCTGCCCTTCTCTAATAATTTCGGTAAAGATGTCAGAGCCAGCCAACTGGGACGCTATAATTTCTAACAAAAACAGAGTGGGTTAAAAATGTGTCTGTTGTATACACTCCAAAAGTAATTTTCCCCTGAGCATTGCATTAGAACATTTAAAAAAAAATTAGAATACATTCCATAGGAAAAAAACAGAAACGCAGAAGTAAAATTGCCTGTAGTCTTCTTTGGAGATTAAATCAATATTTTCATTTGTTCTTGTCTCCCAGCAGATATTTTTCAATGTAAAAGTAACATTGTTTTTCAGTTCCTTCCCTTTCTATTACCACTTGGGCTGTTTGTTAGGTCTCTCCTACTAAAAACAAAACACACAAGACAGAATATAACAGCTCTCAATTCCCAATTCCTTTCTGGCTTCTACCAACCGAAACAGGTGCCATCTCAGCTCACTCCTCATTTACCCTGTTGGCGAAGTGACTGAGACTAGGCTAGGATTTATATTTATACATTTAAAATGCATTTTTATTCCTACTTCGGTCCACAGATGATTTGAAATGGGGCGTGTGGATGTGCAGGTGCACGTGCACTCTCCCCCCCCCCACACACACAGTCAAGGGAAAAGAAGGATGGGAAAATAATAAAGTCAGAAATAAGAGTCTTTATGTACATAAATGACTGTACGCATTGGCTCGGGGAAGGAGGTCAGTAAAAGGATTGGATACATACCATATGTGTGAGAGGGTTTAGATCTATTCTTCTCAAACTGGGCTAAGGTTGGATGCCAGTGGGTGGCTGAAACCGCAGGATAAATGCTGTGTGCCATCTCAGAAAATCAGGGTTTTTTTTGAATATATTTTTTAAAATTACATTGAATTACAAAGGGATGCACAATTCCCGTGTTTATTAAGATAACACAATCTCTGTTTTAGCTCTGCTCCTGCGTAACCTACCCCCTACCCTCTCTCCTAGATTAGGAGTACTTGGGTAGAAAACTTTGAGAAGCACTGGAGTTTAGGGTGAACGTGTGTGTGTGTGTGTGAGAGAGATAGAGAGAGAGAGAGAGAGAGAGACGAGGGAGGGAGATTCCCTTGCCTTTTTTTTTTATTCTTTTATTATTTATTTTAAAGATTTTATTTATTTATTTGACAGAGAGAGAGATCACAAGTAGGCAGAGAGAGAGGAAGAAGCAGGCTCCCTGCTGAGCAGAGAGCCCGATGTGGGGCTCGATCCCAGGACCCTGGGATCATGACCTGAGCCAAAGGCAGAGGCTTTTACCCACTGAGCCACCCAGGTGCCCCTTTATTCTTTCATTTTTGAAGTCCTTATAGATTCACAAAAAGTTGCAAAACAAGGGAGGTCTCCCATACCCTTCACCCAGGTGTCCCCCAGTGGTAACATCTTCTCTGACTAGAAAATAAGTAGCAGGACAAGGATATGATCCACAGATTTTATTTCACCAATTTTACGTGCATAGATGTGTGTGTATGTATACCTGTGTATGTGTGTATGTAGTTCTCTGCAATTTTACTGCCTGTGTAGATTTGTGTTATCACCACTACAGTCAAGGTCTAGAACTGTTGTTCATCCTGGCAAGGCTCTGCCGTGCTACCCCGTGTGTGTGTGTGTGTGTGTGTGTGTGTGTGTCTGTGTGTGTGTGTGTGTGTCTGTGTTTAAATAGTCCAACTGTAGCTCTCAAACGGGAGCTTGAGATTTGCTCAAGTGACATATTTCTCTGGTCATCCTTTTTTTAATGAATGAAATCCTTGCCTGGAGAGAGTCTTCTAGATTCTAAGAGTTCTCCAGCCAAGTACTTAGCCTCCAGGTCTGTGCCCCTAGCCACTTCTACCTACTTGCCTTTTCACTCCCCCTCCCTCTTTGTTTCCCCCCTTTGGAAAGTCTTCTTCCTCCCTAGCTACATTTGAAAGGCCAAGAGAGCAATTATCTATTCCTCTGAGGGACTAAAATAATGGAAAACTTGTGTCAAAGCTATAACTTAGGAGGGGGAAAAAAAAACAACCCTGAGCAGTTTGGCTCTCCTTGTCTAGGTCAGTGAATTATTTTAATAATGTTTTATGTTTTAAGAAGTCAGAAGTACAGTGAGTTTTGTGTTTCATGTAATTTGAGTGAGTTTCAACTTCTACAGTTTTTATCAGTAAGCATGATCTCCTGATGTTCAAAATAGCTTTTTTTGGCCGGTGGGTTGGGTGGGGGGGGAAGGTGTAACTGTTTGCCAGCCCTTTATGTTGGTGACTCCTTATTACTGGTCAAATTAGATTTATTTTCTGGCAGACTTCATTAGCATAGGAGGACAGTCTCAAAAGTATATTCACTCCATTTTAAAAAGAGGGGTTGCTGTTTTATTTTTCGGGAGAGCTGGCATCTCGGTGGTGTTGTTTTATGGTCAGAGCCTGAAACTTTCTGCTCACATCTACTTGTTGCTGAGTCTGTGATAGCAGAATTCTCTCAAAGAGAGAATTCTCTCTGCAGAACTTAATTAACTGTGTATTTTAAGGAAACCGCTCAGGAATTTTCGACACTATAACCTCCCATGAGAATCTGACACCAAGGTAGGTAGAGCTGGTCTTCACTTCAAATGTGTAGCCAATAACAGAGCTGTCAAGATTCTTAATAAAATTGACATAAAATGAGACCTACTTGACCCCCAAACCTGCCAGAGGTCTCATGTTGAACCTGAGTTTGCTTAGGGTGCTGTCTGTTCCTCCTCCTTGTCGATCCTCAGCAGCTGGCGTCCGTTTCCTTGGGAGGGAGCAAAGCCTCACATTTTCGCTTCCAAGTGGGCTGACAGTGTTTCAGGGGTTGCCTTGCTGCCCGTCTTGGAAGGAACGTTTTGAGCGATGTGATACCGGTCTTTTTCCTCCCGAGCCCCTCTCCCAAAACCCTTTTCGTCAGCAGTGCTCCGTGCCTCACTGAGGCAGCTTGGGCTAAAACAAGCTTCTTCCTTTTTTCCCCTGTTCTAGGGAGCCTTTGCCTACATAGTCAATTATTTCATGTATGTCCTCTGGGCTCTCCTATTTGCCTTCCTCGCCGTGTCTCTTGTCAAAGTGTTTGCACCTTATGCCTGTGGCTCCGGAATTCCTGAGGTGAGTTTCTCAAACGGTTTATAAATGGTTAACAGTAGTGAATCCTTCCTGGTTAAGAGCCTTTAATAGGTATTCCAGCATATCCTGCAATTCGAATCTGAAACAGGATCAGACCCTGAGGAAATCTGGAGTTTCTCTAGGTCTTCCCTCAAGTCTCCCAGCCTGGGCCACCTGGACACGAAAGGGGGTGGGTTCCTAGCCCCCCTGCGGGTTCCTGGGGAATCAGGCCTCTTGAAAGCCAACCCCTGCTCCCTACCCAAGGAGATCAAGGGTAGACCCCAAGTTTCTGGCCTGAAAAAGTACTGGCATTGTCAACTTTGTTCGAGCAGGAGAAATAAAACTATTTTGCTACATTTCCTATAGTATGACTAGGGCTGGAAGGTTGGGGGGGGGGGTGGCTGAAGTCCTGTTCCCGACTACTTTTGGCTTAGATTGCTTGACAGTGACCGAAACCACTGAGATTTGAGGTTACCCAGATGACCTTGCCCCTCTCTGTTTCCTGACCAAGTCATAGTTACAAATTTCTTTGGCAGAGAATCAAGGCTCTACTGGCCTGTAAGGATGTAAGTAAGGAAAACACCCTCCCACTCTGCCTCCCCTTCTCCAAATACGCACACTCTCATGCTTGCAGTACTCTCTTGCCCAGCTAGCACATGGCTGGGGGGCGGGGGAAAGGAACTTGAAAGCTTAAAGAACAGTTCTTGCTTTCTTGGACTCCCAGGCTCCCTCCCAAATTGGGGTCATGTAGGTCAAACATTTATATGTCACTTGTTTGAAAGGTGCAGTTTCCATAATGAGGTCCAGATTATTGCTTCCCAACCTTGTTTACTTGCCTAGTCTATATTTAATCTCTCTGTGTTTGACCTGCAGATAAAAACTATCTTGAGCGGTTTTATTATTAGGGGCTATTTGGGTAAGTGGACCCTGATTATCAAAACCATCACATTGGTGCTGGCCGTGTCATCTGGCTTGAGCCTGGGCAAAGAGGGCCCCCTAGTGCACGTGGCTTGCTGCTGTGGGAACATCCTGTGCCATTGTTTCAACAAATATAGGAAGAATGAAGCCAAGCGCAGAGAGGTAATAACAGATGGCCTGAATTGTCTCTTTTTTGGTGAGCATAAATGGTCCGATCTTAGGGATGAGGATTTAGGGACTCTACCAATATCAGTACAAATACCCTGTGACCCAGTTGTTCCACTTCTAGGAATTTATCCTACAGACACCCCAAGTGTGTGTGGGAACCAAGGTATGTGTGTGGGGCTAGTCGGTGCAGCATTTGTCGATATCGTGGTAAAACCAAATAGTCACAACGTCCATCAATGGGACCGATCAAATAAACGATATTCTGGCCATACTGTAGAATACTAGGCAGTCGTTAAAAAGGATAGCCTTATGTATGTTGATGTGGATTGATGGCTACAGAAGATCATTGTTTCAGAAGCCAATTGTGGAATAACACGTGTATAAAATAATTCAAGTACTGTTTTTTTTAAAAGTATGTATATGTGCACCTAGAAAGAAAACGTCTGGAAAGTAGTTTTACTCCAGACTGTTGAAAATGTCCACTGGTGGTGACATTTTCCCGCTCACAGTGTTGAGCGGGAAGGTGAGGTGGTAGTGAGGGAGAAGTAAGGACTTTACTAGTACATATAACTCTACACAAATTGTGCTGTTTTATTACAGAATAAGTTACAAAAATAAGAGATTTTTTAAAAGAAGTCATTTTTTTCCTGTGAAAGAATATAAGCCCCGCATATGTTTCAGATACCAGCTTTTCCATCTTTTATTTCTACCTAATGCCATGCTAAATGAGTTTCTTCGTGTATAGGATCTCTCTCTGCCTTCTGCCTCCATCCGGCTAAATTAGTCCTGCCACAGAGTCTCCATAGCTGTTCTCATGTTCATGCAGTTCTTAATGTATATCGTTTTGCGGAGGAAGAACAGATTTTAGAAATGTTCCACATCATTGGTTACTTTTATCCTGCTATAATTAAGGATTTAAGGAAATAATGGTTCTTGCTCTGTTTTCTTTGAATTACACAGAAATCACATACGAAATGGGTCAAGGCCAACGTGATTTTATTAGAATGGATTTTTCACAAAATCGCAACCTAGTGATTTATTCGGAAAATAAAATGAAGTAAAACAAACCATAAGGCCCAGAAGGAAACTCAGAGATGTTGAAATTTCAAATATGGAATACATTTAGATAGTTCAAGGGGGAAAGTTCCTGGCAGGAGAGGAAGGCTAGCAGGAAAGGGAGAGGGAAATCTGGGTCGATTGTTTAGCTACCGTCAGATGGTAGCGGGGCGTAACGACAGTGTGAAACTGGTAAGGTTGTTAGATGGGAATAATGGACAACAGAAGCCGAAGAGGTGAAATCCGTTTGAGCTGGCAAGAGGAGAGTGTTATTCTTGCTGGTTTTGCATGGGTTGGGGGGGTGACTTTGAAACTATAGATGGCCGGTTACTGTCATGCCATAAAATTGGCATTTTTGTTCACAGTTCCTTATAAAATGAGAGGGGAGCTCTGGGCTGTTTCTCTGTATAGATGTCATGTATTTCTCTAACTAGACTCATGAATATTTGCATCTTGAGTTCACTTCCTATTGTTTATTTAGACTTTCTAGTTATTTTTTCCTGTCCTTCTCACCATCGGCAGCAACCCTTTTGTGTCCCAGGGCCTTGTCAAAGTGGGCAGATGCTGGAGATTACAGATTTGAGAAGGAAGGGTGTGGACAGACTCCACTCTGTCAGCAAAAACTTGAAGCAAACTAGCCATCATGATTCTTTTTTTTTTTTCCCTCATAATTCATCCTGAAAAGTCATTGAAATCCTCCTGTTTGACTGTCCTCATCCTTTTAGGATGAAAGCCAATATATAGGCACAAATTTTGAAGTCCTACCGGGCTAGCCCCAAAGACCTCACTCCTTCCTTCCCTTCATTTTCCTGCACCTTCTTGCATTCCCAGGGAAAGCTGCCTGTTTATTTTGCCAAGAACCATTTTATTCTGCAGAAACTCTTAATTTTTATTAAACTTTTTTCTAAAAGTTTCCTTACTACCACAAATCACTTAGCACTCCACAGCAACCAGAATCCAGTGAAAGGACTTTATCCTTCCATTAATTCTGGTGTGTTGGTTACACATTTTCCATGCGCATGCGTGTGCCTATGTACTGAGGTAGAGCTAAGTATCACTTGCTTTCTTTCTCTCCTTCCTTGTATTTTTTTATTTCCCTCTGACAGCTTCTTCCCCTTCCTCTTCCTCTCCCACCTAGCCCTTTTCCTGGCCTCAGTGAAATACACTTAGGTCTTCTTTTCAAAATCTATCCCTTGCTTCTCGTTGCTTCTAGTTTGCTCCCTATTTCTGTTTCCACTGGTCACTGGGGATGGAGTAGGGCACTGAGTACAGGAAACCCCAACTGCCTGTTGTATGAAGATTTGCAGCTCCCGAATGGCTGTGAGCCAGTTGTTACTTCGGTTTTATATCATTACAGCCGTCTCTAAAATCTTATTTAGAAAAGCATTCCTTAATAAAGAAAGCACTATGTAAATATGTCACTGAAAATACTTCATTTAGGTGGTTAATAGACCTACAGACTCAAAATCAGTTAATGAATCGAGAGTACCGGACGTGAGGGGAATGATTCGGAATAAAGTCCATGCCTGGATTCATTACAGAGGAAAGACCCTCTACCTGTTCAAGCATTAGATCCATGTGTTTGAAATGTAGCCCGCAGCGTTTGCTCTCCGAATAAGTAAATAGGAATTGAACTTCATTTTTGACCCATTGGATATGGAGCATGTATAGTTGTTTTTTTTTTAATGTTTACTAAACACTAACATTCCCTTTTAAAAATGTGATCGTAGTAGAAAGGTGTCATTATTCCAAGACTAATTATGAGTTTTGGATTGTAGGTCTTGTCGGCTGCAGCAGCAGCAGGCGTATCTGTAGCCTTTGGGGCACCCATCGGCGGAGTGTTATTCAGCCTAGAAGAGGTAACTACTTTTATCTGTCTGTAGAATATGTGTGTTGCTTTCATGTCAGGAATTCTGGCTGGTGTCTGTGGGACATTTAGACTGGAGGTGCTCCGCCCAGCTCATGTGTTACCATTTACTGTGTGACCAGAACTCTCTGGGTAGTTCTCTTGTCCTCAGCTCTCCTTCCTACAGCACTAACTATTCATCTGAAACTGTTCTTTTTTTTTTTTTTTAAAGATTTTATTATTTATTTGAGACAGAGAGAGAGCATGACAGTGGGGAGGGTCAGAGGGAGAAGCAGGCTCCCCACTGAGCAGGGAGCCTGATGCGGGACTTGATCCAGGGACCTGAGCTGAAGGCAGACGACCAACTGACTGAGCCACCCAGACACCCCATACCTGAAACTTTCTGCGTCCTGGTTTACGTTTGCTTTCTCACCCTCTTTCTTCTAGGTCAGCTACTATTTCCCCCTCAAAACGCTGTGGCGCTCGTTCTTTGCTGCCTTGGTGGCAGCATTTACTCTACGTTCCATCAATCCCTTTGGCAACAGCCGCCTGGTTCTATTTTATGTGGAGTTTCACACCCCCTGGCATCTCTTTGAGCTTGTGCCCTTCATTCTGCTGGGCATATTTGGTGGTCTGTGGGGAGCTTTGTTTATCCGCACCAACATTGCCTGGTGTCGGAAGCGTAAGACCACTCAGCTGGGGAAGTATCCTGTTGTAGAGGTACTCGTTGTGACAGCCATCACTGCCATCCTGGCTTTCCCCAATGAATACACCCGCATGAGCACAAGTGAGCTCATTTCTGAGCTATTCAATGACTGTGGACTTCTGGACTCCTCCAAGCTCTGTGATTATGAGAACCGTTTCAACACAAGCAAGGGGGGTGAGCTGCCCGACAGACCAGCTGGTGTGGGAGTCTACAGTGCCATGTGGCAGCTGGCCTTGACACTCATACTGAAAATTGTCATCACTATATTCACCTTTGGCATGAAGGTGAGGAGATTCTTTTGCTACTCAGTGGGTAGATGTGTGGCTATGGGTTTGGGGGGCAAAGCCAAGACATCATACAATCTTCAAAGCTCATGTGGCACTTCCGGCTTCTGGCAGCATTATCCCCCCACCTCAGAAGGCCCCCGCCAACATGTCCTCAACTTCCTAGACAGTAGCAGCTCTACCTAACATCATCCAAGCTGACTTTCAGGCCTCATGCAGACCTCAGTGATGAGATTTAAGAAGAAATGTTTTCTCCTTTCTGGTGAAAAACAGATTTTGCCCCTAAAAAAGGGATGGTGAGGTATTTGTTCACGTGCCTATTGTATTAAAGCAATATCTGACCACCTCATCTGTGGTCCTTATAGGGTGGCTTTAGAGTTTGCCAACAGAGCAAAACATCAAATTGAATCAAACGAAGTAGCCGTTATTCAACCGTTTTGACCACTACAATGGCAGTATTCCATGGTTCGGCCCAGTGGCGCTAATAAATGTATTCTTTACCGTTGTTATCAATGCCCAAGGATCAGAAACTTCACAGGTGATCCCAAGTTAATATTGCAACTGTCAAAAGCAGACATCAGGCCAGCATCTTTTATTTTCAGTACCTGTTATCATTGCCATGTTTCAGAAGAAATCAGAAAGGAACATTTGTTAAGGTATTTTCTTTCTCCTCCCTAGGTTATTTGTTTGTCTTTCCTCTGGCACCCAACTACCAAGTCAGTTCTCTCTCTTCTCTAGGGAAACAGAAGTTCAAACTGGGAAAGAAGATGTCGCAGCATTATAGTTTCTGAATTGATATGTGTCCTCCTCTACACTCCAGAAGGTTTTACAGTGCTTCTTGAGTGATTTATTTTTCCCTGTCATGGCTTTATTCTTTGATTTAAAGTGATAATGTTCAGACCATCCAACCCACCCAGATTCAAATATATTTCACAATTGAACACAGGCTATTTAAGAATAATCTGCTGTTTCATTTTGTCCTTGTCATCATTTCTCTCCCTTCACACAGAACATTGAGAATTCACTGTAGATATCCTAAGAGTCAGGAAAATAGAGGGGGAGACAGCGGAGAGGGTCTTTTGGTGGGAGTGGCGGTGGGGTTGTTTTGTTTTGTTTTGTTTTGTTTGGATACTCATACAACCACAGTTACTGCCGCATTAAAAAATGTAATCATTTCATCTTTCTTTATACTATTACAAAATAAAATGTGACCTCGTATACAATCCTTTTAATGTGACTAGTGGGTTAAGATTCAGTACATGGGAGTGGTTAGGAACACCGATTGTGTTTCATCCCTGGCACTGGTATCTACTGTAACTTGACCTTGGGTGAGTTGTTTCACCTCCCTGAACCTTGAGTTCTTTGTGATTGGGTAATCATGATGCCTGTCTCCCCGGGGTGGTTGTCTAGAACTGGGGGAATCCTGTCAGTTGAGTATCCAGCATAGAACATGGTAGATGGTCAGTAGAGGGGAATTTTTGTTGCTGAGAATTCAGAATGGGGAAAATGTCTGCATATGTGAGAAATTCCATCTATTTTCCTTTTTCTTTGGGAAAGGCTTAATTTCTGCCCTCCAGTTCTATGTTGGTCTGGAGAGTTCAGGCTCTTGCCAGATGGACCCCCAAATCAGGGTAAGCTTCTTTGCAGTCGTACTTGCCTGCACGTCCCAGAGAACCTCTAGCCCCTGTAGCGTTACACACATCTTTATGGCCACTTGCTAGCATAGTGCATAGTTAAATTGGCATTGGCCTGTTTGCTTCGCAGAGGGTCAGTCCTCTAGCCCTTAACTGTATGCCAGGCGAGTGCATCATTCCTCCTTAAGCACCTGTTGCTTTCTCTTTGCAGATCCCTTCTGGCCTGTTTATCCCCAGCATGGCTGTTGGTGCTATAGCAGGTCGACTTTTAGGAGTGGGAATGGAGCAGCTGGCTTATTACCACCACGACTGGGCCATCTTCAATAGCTGGTGTAGTCAGGGAGCGGATTGTATCACTCCTGGCCTTTATGCGATGGTTGGGGCTGCAGCCTGCTTAGGTGAGTAGTGTCTGCATTGACCTTGAAGAAGTTGCCACCCAGGTGATGTAATAAAGAAGCATGATATGAAACATGGTTCACTGCAGATTTTTTTTTAATGACCATTTCCTGTTGGGTTTGCCATTTTTTCAAGTGCTTTAAGGAAGTATTCTTTATCATATAGCTATTTTCCTCCCTTTGGGGAGCAATTTTATTCTCAAATTTCATCATACTAAGGAAATGATCAGAAACTTGGAGAAGGATATCTGCTCAAGAATGTTCATTGCAGGATTATCTATGATAGCAAGAAGTTGGAATCAACTTAAATATGTACAGGAAAGGACTGGTTAAGTGGATTATGGTCCATATAACCGGGTAATATTATACTATGTATCTGTTAGGGGCACCTGGGTGACTCAGTGGGTTAAGCCTCTGCCTTCGGCTCAGGTCATGATCTCAGGGTGCTGCGATCGAGCCCCACATTGGGCTCTCTGCTCAGCGGGGAGCCTGCTTCCCTATCTCTCTGCCTGCCTCTCTGCCTACTTATGATTTCTCTCTCTGTCAAATAAATAAATAAAATCTTTACTATGTAGCTATTAAATGTGATCCTAATATTTAATATTTTTAATATAACATTAAATAAATTTGTGTTAATACACAAGATGTTCCTGACATAAAGTGGGGGGCGGCATGGTGGGGAGTTAAACGTGTAATATGAGCTCACTTACATAAAAACATGTATTTTTACATCATGAAAAACTTGCAGAAGTCATTCAGAATTTTTTTTTTAAAGATTTTTTATTTATTTATTTGACAGAGATCACAAGCAGACAGAGA
>NW_019154107.1:29373473-29380469 GCF_002288905.1 Enhydra lutris kenyoni
TGACTTTCTTTTATAGACTTTCTTTTTTTTTTTTTTAAAGATTTTACGTATTTATTTTGAGAAAGTGAGAGGGAGAGCACAAGCCGGGTGGGGCGAAAGGCAGAGGGAGAAGCCCGCTCCCTGCTGATCAGGGAGCCCAACTGAGGGCTCGATCCCAGGACCCTGGGATCATGACCTGAATCAAAGGCAGACGCTTAACCGACTGAGCCACCCAGGCGCCCCATCTTCTATTGACTTTAAAAAAAGTGTTTTCTGACTTTTCCATAAGAGCCTGTATGTTCCAGAGAACCTCTCCTCTCAGTACTGTTACACAAATTGTGGATATCTTTTGCAATGACCTTTATAATTAGCGGGGAGAAAGCAGTGCACAAATAAGAAACAAAAGGAGAAAAATGTACAAGGCCTCTCGCACGTTTGTAGATGTTATTTTGAGAAATGTAACTCGTGTCCATTATAAACTTGTTTTAATGCAGTTGCAGTTAACAGGGGAGACCTCCTTTTAGCAGTGTTTCTGGCAAGTAAGCTGTCCCTGGACGGGGGTCTGTCACAGGCCCTTACCTGGCATGAATGAACTGTTCCTGTTTTCAGTGGCCCATGTCTGTTTCTTTGCAGGTGGGGTGACGCGGATGACCGTTTCTCTCGTTGTCATAATGTTCGAACTAACTGGGGGCTTGGAGTACATTGTGCCTCTGATGGCTGCAGCCATGACAAGCAAGTGGGTGGCAGACGCTCTTGGGCGGGAAGGCATCTATGATGCCCACATTCGTCTCAATGGTTACCCCTTTCTTGAAGCCAAAGAAGAGTTTGCCCATAAGACCCTGGCAATGGATGTGATGAAACCCCGGAGAAATGATCCTTTATTGACTGTCCTTACTCAGGACAGTATGACTGTGGAAGATGTAGAGACTATCATCAGTGAAACCACTTACAGTGGCTTCCCAGTGGTGGTGTCCCGGGAGTCCCAAAGACTTGTGGGTTTTGTTCTCCGAAGGGATCTCATTATTTCAATTGGTAAGGATTTCAGAAAGAGGATCATGAGATCCACGGTGGAAATAAATAAATACATGCACAAAGGGTGGGGAGACAGAGGGAGGATGGGATGAATTAGGGGCCATCAAGATAGAAGGAGCACCTCCATTTTCAACTTTCTCCCCCCCCTACTTCTCAAATAGAAAATGCACGGAAGAAACAGGATGGGGTTGTGAGCACGTCCGTCATTTATTTCACCGAGCATTCTCCTCCCATGCCGCCATACACCCCGCCCACCCTGAAGCTCCGGAACATCCTGGATCTCAGCCCCTTCACTGTGACTGACCTCACCCCCATGGAGATTGTCGTGGACATCTTCCGCAAGCTGGGACTGCGGCAGTGCCTGGTTACGCACAACGGGTGAGAGCTCCCTGGGGGAGGCACATTGGATTGTGGGAGGAAGGAGAATGTAGAGAGAGAAAGAGAGAAGAACCCAATTCATTTGACCCTCAGTAGCACTTACAGGCCCTCCTGAAGCTCCGCGATGAAGATGGATGTGTTTCTTTTATCATCATCATGAATGGAAAAGGGGTTTGGGAGAAAATGTGTGTTTGAGAGATGGGAACTACTGGCTGCACATTATAAATAATGTAGTCCCTGCCCCGCAAAGGAAACGGCTGTGTCCTTTTGAACAGACAGCACTGAAGTTATGATGGTATTAGGTAGTATATGTTTATATAGTATTTGGTCCTTAGAATACCTTTATTTTTATTATTTGAAGATGAGAGAAGCAAGTTTCTGTGAGGTTTGAAGATCTGCACAAGGGCCCCCTGTTAATACACAGTAGAGAGGTAGGCTTTAAATACAAGTCTTCTGACTCTCAAGACCAAGGCTCGGTCTTTCTGGGACATTTCCTTATTTTTTTTTTAATTAAAAAACTTTTTTTTTCAGTCCCCCCCCCCAGGACATTTGTCATGCAGTAAAGGAAGCCCTGCTATTTCTATTGGAAAACAAGGGAGGTGGAGGAGGAGGGTGGATTTTTTTTTCTAAGCATGCTATGTTAATCCAGCAGTTATGTAAGAATTTCACTCTGTACGATTTCTAAATATTGTAACAGATGTCTTGCAGGATTTGAATCAGCAAGGGGATTTTCCCTAACTGATTCATTCAACACTTACTGAATCCCCTATTTCATGCAAGAAGGTATTCCGCTAGATGCCAAGGAGACACAAAAAAGGTCCTTCTCCCCCCTCAAGGAGTGTGCGATGTCCTAGGGAATCTGAGAACACATGAACCCGTATCACACGACAGCAAATGGGACAAGGGTGTAGGTCAGGCCGTTGCTGCCACGAGGATGCAGGCATTGCCATCCTGCAAGATCAGGGAGGCATTCTGGAAGAGGAGCGCCTGAACCGGGTGGCAAACGAGAAGATTCAGATATGTAGGGGATATTTAAGCCACAAGAGGTAGCAGGATGTGAGACCGGAAGTAGAAATGCTGGCAGCCTGTCTGGGGACCCGTGCGCAGTCCCGTTTGCCAGGCGCATGTAACCTAGTCCTGTGAGTGCCTCAGGCTGTAAGCCCGGACGGTGTTGAAGACAGAGTTGCAAAGGACTGGGGTGGAAGGGTGTCACCTCAGAGAATGTTAACCCCCGATTTATTTTTGTTTTGTTGTCTCGTTTTGTCTTGCAGGCGGTTGCTCGGAATCATTACCAAAAAGGATGTGTTAAAGCATATAGCACAGATGGCGAACCAAGATCCCGACTCCATTCTCTTCAACTAGAATCACAGGGTTGTGCTGGATATAAAACAGGAAGGACATTGCAGACCATGGATGTATTTTGTTAACTGGGTACCCAAAACACATTTCCCGTATTTGGAGGGTGAAGTTATATTATTAGTGTGTTGTCCCTTTCCTCTAAGTTAACCAGTTGCACTACATAATCTCTGGAATTTAATCTCCTCTTGAGGAGAAAATACAGTTAGGCTTCTGTGATATTGCATTAGGAAGATTTTATGAAAGAGTCAACGAGATTGCTCTGGTTTCATTCTTTTTAATTTTTTTAAAATTTAAAACATAATTGTTAGCCAATATGCAATCACTGAAAACTATGCAAGAAAAATTCCAACCGTCCTGACCTATAGCCTGTAGGAAACTCATGAAAAAGTCACTTTTTTTGGACTCTAACTGTCGTTGGTGGAAGATGAAGTGTAAGCTAAGGGGCTTTGCTTTTCCAACCACAGAAAGGAAAGCCAGAAGGAAAATAGTAATGGTGTTTTCCAGACTGTGAAAATTCAGTTCAAATGTTATCTTGTTCCTGTTACAATATTTAGCATTATTAGTTTGTGTGTGTGTATGTGTACGTTAATTTTAATATCTGATTATAAGACAATGCTGCTTTGGTTAACCTTCTCTAAACGAATTTAGAGAGGTTGACTTTTATAGCTTGCTTGTTCCTGGTACTCTTTTGAAGTGCACAAAGATAAGTCATGGAACTTTCTCCTTGTCTGCAAAAAGGGTAATTTTCCTGATGGTATCTGTTAGCCAGTAGACAAGGACTTCGTCATGAATTTGTTAGTAGCAAGGAATGATTTCTTCAGCTTCCTTGGAATGAATGATTAGTAAAGTTCTAAGCAAAATCAATGACTAGGAATTTCACATTTTCTTGTGAGGTCCCGACTCATTCTCTTAGCCAGATGCCGCCTCCATGAGTGATGGTGCTTTAGGCTTCTGGAATATGTTAAGAGTAGTAAAGGGAATCACTTTGAGACTGCGTACTGATAAACCAGGGAAGATCCCGAGCTAAATCTGCATACTCATGCATTCCTTTGTGAAGACCACCAGTACTAAAATAGCTGGGGGCTCATGCCTCCTCCCAGTGTTAAGTACATATAACAGGCCAGTGTTGTCCCTGTGAACATGAATTTAGGCTTGGGGTACATTCAAATATATTTGAGGCATTGGAATTAGGATAGGCAGCTGCGACTCCCTTGAGGCTCCTTAGAATTCTAAGTAAAACGCAGAGCTATCCTAAGACCCAGGGGTGTGGACAAGGCCTGGTAACACCAAAGGTGCTTGTTTATCCAATTGCAAAGGTGCCTGTCTCAATTTTCTACCACCTTTACTGCAGTAGAAAACATCACACTGTAGGGACACCTGGTGGAATCACAGAGCCACCACCATCACCATCATTCCGACCGACGCCTGGTTTCATTTTCTGTTGTTTCCCCCATGTGCAGCTGTCCCTGCTACCAACCTTGTGTTCCCCTCCATTCTTTTCCCCTACCACTCCTCAGTCCCCAGTCCTCTCTTTGGTATTGGGCGCCATGCCTGGTTAATCATTCCTCTCTCAAGAAAGAACTCCCAGGGATAGTTAAATTGTAAACTGGGGCTCAGCAACCTTCTGGCATGGGGACCCGAGGTAGCGCACAGCCGTCTGCTTTGCTCTCTAGCGCAGTTGCTGCCGCCATGCCTCCCTACCTCTTTGTGCCGCTGCCCAGGGCCCGCAGCAGCGGGACTCAACTGCCAGGGCTGTGAGTTCAGCCTTTCCTGTTCTGCAGGTCCGTCCCCCGCACTGTGCGCCATCCTTCCAGCCTAGAACCAGCAGTCACTCAGCGCAGCCTCCCCTTCCTTCTACCTCCCCTCCCCCAACACCTCAGGGTTCCTCATTTTAAAAGTTGCTGAGCCCTGAATCTAGGATTTTTTTTTTACCCCTAGTTCTTTCCAAAATCTGAAATTCTTTTATTTCCCAGACCTGGGTAGCTAAGGCTTGTATTGATTTTTATCTTTCAGCTATCAAGGCACTCACCAGAGTTTTGCTTCGTTTCTTCTTATTTTTTTTTTTAAAGTATATGATGCTAACATTTTAGAGAAAGAGAAAAAAACTCTTTAGGTTATCTTTGTTATAGTCATGACTTAGTCACTTTATGTCTTCTGTCCCTTCCATGCCACTGATTTCCTCATCTGAGATGAGGCCGTGGGCTAAAACTGCCCCTGTGTATTGTGCAGAAGTCATTCTTATCTGTATATTTCTGGTTCACTACCTATCTTTTCTTATTAGCTGTCCAGCTGAAGTTTGCAAAACAGGAAACATTAGTATTTCTGGTATTTGATGAGACAAAGGTTTGGTCGCATTTCATAGTGCAGCAGTGCTATGGAGGGCGTCTGAGTTTGCCTTTGTGTTTCTTCTAGGGTCTGTTTTTGATTTCAGACAGATGAGCCAGTGTTAAGGTGCTACTTCAGAGAACTAATTTGAGAAATCAGATAACACTGTGCCAAGGTATACTTTCTAGATGCTAAGCACCGATTGGCCCTCCAGAGAATAATATCCTTTTGATACCTCACTCCTGATAAATCTCATTCATTAACCTCAGCTTCTCAGGAATCCTTGTAACACGTAGGCCAGAAGTAGCTATAGTGTATGGTATTCATTGTATGTCCAGTCCTATGGTTTGGCTCAAAGGTTGGCTAATTGTGGCTCGAGCTCTCTGCTAGACTGTTAGCTCTGCACCTAACACTCAAGGGTTTCTTGTCTTCAGGCAAAGGAAAATGCTTTCTGCCATTGCAAAGTCAGCAGTTGGACCGACTTAACCAACAAACAAAGCTGATACAGGGAGGCCTCTCTGTAGCCTCAACTGGCCACATACCTCAATGGCAAAAGACTAGATGATCTGTGATTTAAAAATTAATTTGAGTTGAGACGAGTGTGTTTGGGCATAAGGAAAAGAAAATTGCCCAACACAAGGGAAGGCTCTACAAAGGAATGCCAGTAAGTGCTTCGGGGGAGAGGATTTTCTGAGGAGAAAGATCTGGGAGACATCCAGTCATGAAAAGAATGGGGGTTGATAGGTTTGTAGCAAAGTCTAGCTGCTATACTTTGTAGAGTCAGATCTTCAGTGTAAAGAATTACAGAGGCCAAAACCGTTTATGCATGGTTAGACCACTGGAAGGGGGAAGCAAGGGACCGAAAATGCAAAATAATGGCCACTTTCAAGGTCATTTCTATTCAGATGTTTGTTCAGACGCTCTCCTCTTTTCTGGCCCCAGCTTCCTTCTGGCTTGGGCCAGCTGTGGAATAGAGGTGGTAGAGTCCACAGAACTGATACCCTCTGGTGGATAATCTGACATTGATGACACTGTGGGCTTGCCAGCTGGCGGAGCAGACGATTAATTTGCTGATTGAACGGCAAAGCAGCTCAGTTGTTTTGGCATCAGAGGCTGAATCTGAAGCCCTTACCAGAAGAGCAGAGCACAACAGAAATTCCTGCAGCAAGTCTCCATTTCTGTTGGAACGTGAGAAAGATCAAGTAATGGCGATTTAGTGTGGTCTAAGACTGTGAAATAATTCTTACCCATCATCTTTTTTTTAAAGGTGGGGAGGGGCTGAGGGAGAGGGGGAGAGAGAGAGAGAGAATCTTAAGCAGGCCCCATGCCTAGCCTTGAGCCCGATGTAGGGCTCAATCTCAAAACCCCTTACAACCCTGAGATCGTGACTTGAGCTGAAATCAAGAGTCGGACGATTAACCGACTGAGCCACCCAGGCGCGCCTTAACCATGATGTTAGGAACTCATTCAGGTGTGGGGGGAGCAAATATAAAAACTTGTCATGCAGCAGAGTCCATCATGCAGAGTAATCCAGCATGTTATGCATTTTAAGTATTTGCATTGCCTGTCCTGGTTGGGTCTCTATCTTGGTTTGTTTTGCGAGGTGACGAGGAGGATGGTGAACTTGTTTATCCTGCAGTATCTTTTTTTTTTTTTTAAATCATGAGGAGTGCAATTTTTGAAGTTGAGTTTTTAATGATGATAGTGAAGACAGTATTGAGAATCTGAAATGACCAATGTGTTTTACATTGCCAAAGTGCTTGCTGAGGACTATCCATCCACATCGCCACCAATAAATTCAGGGAAGGCAGGAGGACATTTTTTCAGGGTAGTACACAGAGTATTGAGCTCTTGAAAACCCTGAGAAAAACTAGAGCTTTAGAAAGTAAATGGGAAGTAGGATATTCAGTTCTTTAAAAAAAA
>NW_019154107.1:29380569-29420124 GCF_002288905.1 Enhydra lutris kenyoni
ATGTGGTCTGAACTTAAGTGTCCTAAAACCTTGATTTTTTTTTTCTTAAACCACCTCTGGGTTTGCCTGGGCTCCCTCTGGAGAGAGAATTGGAAGATGCGGCAGTGGAAAAACCCTAGTAAGAAAGTATATGAGTTCTTGCAAGATGGTGGTAGGAAGGCCGTCCTATGCCCCAAGCCATACAACCTGGCCTTTATAAACTGTTTGTTCATGTGCCTGGGTAGAGAATAAGTCAAGTAGTCTTTCAGAGACCAGGTTTTGCAAGTAGAGGAGAGGCTCTGAGCCATGTTTTGCTGGAGGCAGTCTGCTTGGAT
Source organism: Enhydra lutris kenyoni (assembly GCF_002288905.1). Taxonomy (NCBI): domain Eukaryota; kingdom Metazoa; phylum Chordata; class Mammalia; order Carnivora; family Mustelidae; genus Enhydra; species Enhydra lutris. The sequence continues at coordinate 29,380,884 of NW_019154107.1, forward strand.
GGGGAGGGCTGACCCGAGACCAGACATCTGCTCAGGAAGGGGGCCAGCGACCACATGCCATTGCCTAAATGAGAAGCTTTAGGTAGACTGTCTTGAATTTTGATAGCAAGACATTTAAAAAAAATCTATATTGTAGCCTCCCGAGAATGTACTTCTTGTGTATTAAAAAGAAAAACAGAGAGGGCTTCTCGGATCAGAGCTCAGGAGCCGTGTAAACTTGCAGGGAAATTAATGTAGTGGTCCCCGGGCGACCCTTTGCTCTGCCTCAGTTTTGGTCGTTCACTCCGAGGAGAGAAGTTCTTGGAATAGTAGGTCTTAGCAACTTCACGTTACTCCACAAATGTTTGCTGGCCACAGTCTCACTTCTGAACATCTGGATCTGGGCAAAGTTTTGAAGCGATGTAGGGAACAGAATCGATTTTTCCACTGTGTAGTCCGATTTTGCCAACTCACCCAAGAAAGAAAGTCTGTGATGTGCAGAGTTTGTGTTTCTTGGATGGGACCCCACAGGTCCCCCTGCCCAGTCCCACAGTCATAAATTCCTACCTCTCAGTTCCTGCCAAAGGGTCTTCAGCCTCTGTGTGCACTCACTAAATGAATGCCTTGCCTAAAGTTTGGCCTCTTTAAAAGCAGAAATGGCATATGATGGTGTAAAAATAGGAGGGTTTAAAAAAAGCGATCTCTGCCTCTCTTTCTCTCTCCTCTTCCTCCCCCCTCTTTTTTTCCCCTGTTACCCCTCTCCCTATCCCCAGATTCATTTTTTTCTCAGTTGTTAACAAGCATGTTGTTTTGAATGTGGACCTTGGGGGAGGGACGGCGTCTTTCTGAGGACAGAGAATGGAAGACACTTCTGAGCTGCTGGGCCACATGGGGTTCTGCTCTGCCGTCGGGGCCAAAGCCACAGCTGTTTCTTGAGAGCATTGAGGGTTTTAGCGTCTCAAGGCAGACATATGAAGAATTGATTGCTAAACCTGATTTTCTACTAGTCCAAATCTGTTGAAAGTCAGAGGCAGCCTAGGATTTGGTGAGTGAAACGCCATCTGGCAACATGGGGACAAGGGGGTGGCCCGAGATGGTTTCATCAGGGTGGGAATGATCAGTCTGGTCACATTGGGTGTGACCTCAGAACACATGGTCCTTCAAAAGTGCTCATTTTCCCTTCTCCGTTTTACTGTGGCCCCTTTCTCCCTCCTTTCTTGCCCTTTGCCCTGCCTTTTCAGTACTCAGCTTTTAAATAAATATTTACATTTTTTATTATATATTTGGTCCTTTGGGACTATGTAATGGTTAAGAATTGATTTCATTCTAGATTTAAAAACCCGACGTGTTTAGTATTTTGTTCTCTTAAACTGTCTTTTGGAGCTATGCTGCTAACCTGGTACAGGCCAGAAAGGAGTTGGGCCTGCCAGATAGCATCCTGGTCATGTCACCTAAGGATGACATTGATGTTGCCACGGTGACTCTTCTCTGTTTGACCAAGGCCGGCCTCCTGCTCTTACCTCTCTAATTCACCCCTGGCTCCGGGAGAATTGCTACCCACTGGGTGAGCCGGTGAGGCCAGGAGGATCAGAAAAGCCGGCTTTCAGCCCACGGGCCCCTCTCTGAATTCTCCGTAATACGCTCATTTGTAAGGCCGGCTCCCTACCACAGTAGCCAAAGAAAACCTGTCTGACTCGACATTTTAGGTCCTCAGCGTTGGTAAAGGTCCCGCTGAAGCTAATGCACAGACAGCAGCAGCAGCCAGGCGCGCACAGAAGCTAGCAGCAGCCAAAGCTCACACAGCCCGAGTTGCATAGGGAGCATGGTGCCGAGCTGTTCTGAGCGATTATTTATTCGAGTGCTGCCAAGCCTTACGTCACGCTTTCTTAGCTTTGTTCTAGCTTGTAGAGGGGTTGGTCCCCGTTCATAGGCACAGCCTGTACCGAAGCTGTGGCTTAGTGCTTGCTTCATTTCGCTTCCTGGTCATGCATAGCAACATAATCTAAAAAGGAAGACATGGGCTGGGGAGTTAGGAGACCTGGTTTCTATTCCCTATGCTTCTACTAACTAGCCTTGAGATCTTAACCGCTCTGTGCCTCAGTGTTCCCATCGGCAAAATGGGGATAGCGTTAATTGTCCTACCTACCTCACAGGGTTGTTGTGAGGATAAACCGAGACAATGAATGGAAAGTACTTTGACAAGTAAGTGCTATGCAAACTGTAAGAGATGGAAACAATCACGTTAAAGGCAATGGAATGGACACTGGCAGAAGATTTAAGGGGCTCGTCCAGCCCTTTCTCTGTGTGGCATAAACCCGGGTCGCCATTGCTTTATACATTTTCACCTAGCACAGATTTGTAATTATGCATGTAATAAAGCACAGCCTTATCCTACCTGGTGTCTGGTGTGTTCTTGAAACCCCCAAGGTTTCTAACTACTGATTTCTGATCATAGCAGCAAGGCGGCAGGGTCGGGGGGTGGGGAGGATTGAGGGAGGATGGTATAAAAGGGACCTGCAAACCCCTACTGGGAGGCTCGCTTCTTAAAAATGATTTATTAGATGCTTAATTATTTTTACAAGTACAGGTTCAGTAATACCTTTTTATCATGAGACAAATGAGGGGCAGCTTGCTCTTCCAAGACTCCAGATACCTCATTCCTTCTGCCTCCTTAAACGTTCCCATCTCATAGGTTGGTGATACTTTCTTGATGACATGAGGATTAACTGGGAGCTGGATTTTATTTTTCTCTTTTTGAGCTCTTAATGGTGTCAGATGATGGGCTTTGACGGGCCTCTTGCCTACAGTCACTCCTCACTAGGAGCGGGGTGGGTGATTGAAATGGGCCTCTGGTGGAAAGGAAGGCTAGTAGCACTCTCTTCATGGTGTCTTGAGATTAAAATATCTCCTGTGAAAAACCCTCTGAGGTGACTAAGGAGAGGGACTCTTGGGGGAGGTGGTCGAATATGCAAACATTTCCTTTTCACACTTTCGTGAAACATGGAAAACAAAGGAAAGCCAGACTTCGAATTCAGTAATACCTTTTCCTGCACGTGACTCGTCCCTCCCCTTTCTGTTAAGCAGACTCTGAGGAAGGCAGTTTACATCGTTTCCAACTTTTTGTTGCAGAGTTTCTCCAGTGGGTGTCCCTTCGCATCTACAATGGCATTGCCTTGCTGCTACCAAGAACTTGAAGGCCATTGGCCTACTTGGTATCATCTTAGGAAGGACACCTCTATATAAAGATAACCCCCTCATAAGCCTGAAATTCCACAAAGAAATTTGAGTTTCTGATGTTATTTCTCATTTTACTGGATCCCTTCCACACTATTACCATCCCTGCCTCTAATCTAAATACCTCTTGAGAAAAAAAGCAATACATCTAGGCGTTACTGCCGATCAACAACTTACCGGGAATTAGAGTGTCATGTCTGATCGCTGTGGGGCTCAGATGAAAGTGGCTTTGATGGAGTATGACATACAGATGGATCCATCACCTAGTACCAAAGAGGCCCAGAGAAACACCTGGAAATGACCGCCCAGAGAAACACCTGGAAATGACCACCAGATGTCAGTGCAATCATTAAAATATTGACGTAACTACACTTTGGTCAAAAGAGAACCTCGTGTCAGAGGGCAGGTGAGGCAAGAAGGGTGAAGTCATCATACACAGCTAGATGGTGGGAGTACAAAATTCAGTAACAAGGTGTCTAGCAGACGTTCTCTTCTTAATGTGTCTAAGAAACTTTATGCTTTTGTTGTTATTCAATTGATCACGTGGCAGCCCCTAACTTTAAGGAGATCCTTGTCCTTTTGTTGGAAAGTTGTAGCTGCTTTTTCAAAGCAGTGTCCTAGGTAAAAGGGAGGGAAGAAGGACCCCAGTTCCTCCCTCACTAGGATGACCTGATGTTGGATGATTAGGACACATCTGATGATGGGGTGGTGGTGTTCATAATTACCTAGAGACAACAGGTGTAGGCTGGAATTACTGCCTATGTCTTAGTTGGGCTGCACTATAACAAATTATCCTAGACCAGGTGCTTAGAAACAACAGAAAGTTATTTCCCACAGTTCTGGAGGCTGGAAGTCCAAGCTGGCATGGTTGGTCCTGCTGAGAGCCCTCTCCCAGGTCACAGGCTAGCACTTCTCTTTGTATCCTCCCATGGTGGAAAGAGAGCTAGAGAGTTCTCTGAGGTCCCTTTCATAAGGGCACTCATCCTGGCCATGAGGGCCTCATTCTTCTGACCTCATCACCTCCTAAAGGCCCCACCCCCAAATACCATCACAGTGGGAATTAGGATTTCAACAGATGTTTTGGGGAGGCATGCAAACGTTCTGTTCCCAACACCAGGCAAAGCAAGAAGTGTAGTTTCTCTCTTCCTCAGGGATCTCCAGCTCTTGGCCTTTGGACTCCATCTAGCTCCAGGTCTCCAAGGCTCCTTCCCTAGGAGTTCAGACTCTGCCTTTCCCTTGAACTCCCAAGGCCCCTCTCCTGGCCTCTCTTCCCTCCTTCGTGATAAGCAATCTCATCTTAATTGCTATGGGATGTGAGGTAAGAGAGGTGTTTGAACAACCACAGGTAAAGAAAAGTCTTGCCCTCAAAAATAATAGTAGGACTCTGGGCAGAGAGCTACATTCAGGGGGAGAAAAAAGACATTTTTGGCCTCTGACTCCCCTTAGGCCTCCTTAACCTGTGGAGTTGAAGAGTTCACTATCTATGCATTACCCACTGCTGGTGTCTCTCGGTAGACATTTTAGGATCTTGAGTCAGGAGGCTGCAGATGGGTGAGAAGACAGAAGGGAAGAAGCATAGGGTTTGGAGCCAGAGGACCTAGACTTGAGGCTTTTTGTAGGGGAATTGCTGTGTTTCTCATTCAAACAAAACTTGGGATCTCCACAATGGGCCCTAAAGGCAGGGTCTCCTCTTGAGAAGGGGCTTCTGGATCTCACAACGTGGTTTCGAGTTCCACAGGATTCTCCTTATCATTGAGCCCATTTTTCCAGTTATCTCACTGGCCTGGGAGTGGCGGGGGGGGGGGAAGCTTGGGAGACCACTATCTAAAGATTCCGGCCTGGAGTGTGCCTCTATAGCACAGCTGAGAGGGAGGTAGAATTTTTCATCTAAAAACCTGGGGAAAATAAAAGGGAGCCCACGTGGCATGCAACAGAATCATCCAGCTTATCCTGATGATGCATCAGAATCATCTGAAAAAGGTCTTAAAATACAGATTCCTAGAGGTTTGGTGCTAAATTTTGGACCGGTATTTGGAAAACCATACAGGAGTGTTACAGGCTTCACTCACCCCCTGCCCCCACACCCTGAAGCCTTATCAGCCTCCTACATGGTGGGCCCCGACTTAGCACCGCCTGGGAGAACTCACTGTCCTGGTCCTTCCCTCCTGTGTCCCAAGTAGCAGGTATAGGGCCCGGCACAGTGTGGGCCCTCTGACAATACGGTACTGGTGGGACAGCTGTTTGTGTAAAGCTTGCCTTTTTTAGTTCCTGTTTCCTGCCTGAAGACATGTCTCTTCTCTAGACGTACACCACGTTCCAGGGACACAGCACTTACCCGCCCAGAAGCAATTCTTCTAGCTGAGTTTATAAATCATGACCTAATAATCACCATCTCATACAACCCTTGGGAAGTGATGGAGGGCATGTTTATTTCAGGCTCTGCTACTCATTTGGCTCATGATATGACTTCTCTTAACCTCAGGAACCTCATCTGTAAAGTAGGAATGATGAGTAAAACTGCCTCGTTGGATTGTTGAGATGAATTGAAACTGGGTATAAAAACTGGGCTTTACAAGTTGGCTATACAAACATCGTTTATTGTTCAATTGTCATGATGGCTAAAAGATAACACGTGAGAATAGACAGTGTTTATTGGGCACCACTAGGCACTAAGGATTCAATGAAAGAAAAAACAGGCCCATTCCCTAGGTGGCAATCCAAATCACAGTCCATTTAGAATGCCATAAACCAGAAGGCTATTCAGTGATGAAATACTTTTTTCCAAGCCCAGTATCTATGGGATTGTCAGCCTCTCCTGCATATTAGCAGAATCTTGGCACCTCCTTGCCCACCAAAATATTTCTTGATTATTTTTGCTTCTGAAACTCTGGAATATCACATTAAATCAGGACGTCCCAGGTATGCTCAAACCAATCTGTCAGCTCTGGTTCTCAAGGAGGATACACCCACTTCATTCCTTCTGGCTCCAACTCCCACTTAGCCACATCTGAAGCCGGCAAAGCCACCTGGGAGAACTGTTCCTCCTCCCAGATACCACCCAGCCTGATAAAGCCAACTGTACCTCTTTCCTCCTTGCCCGTCCTCCAGCATGACTCCTCTTTATAGTTCCAGTTACGAAACAAAAACTCCATTGTATATGGATGAATACCAACAGATATGGCTGTGTGTATGTGGAGAGTGGAGGATTGTCTACACTAGCAACAATATGCTGGAGCTGCTTTATTACACAAATACCCTTGAACTACACAACAACCCCCCGAGACAGGCAAAATATGAGGAAACAAAGATGAAGACTCTGTTGGGATTTGTTTACTATCTCAGAGGCAGGAAGGGTTGGAACAGAAACTGGAGCTCAAGTCCAATGACATTTCTACTACTAATCTTGTGGCTAAGTGCTGTTCACCCTGGACCGTTTCCAGGCCAGTTTATGGGAAGGAGGTAACAACAGGAACCTGTCTGGTTGGGCAGTTGGCCTAGTGTTAAAAATTTACCATGGGTAAGAATCTGTATAGAGATGTGTAGAGATTATCAGAAACAATTCTAGGAAGGGAATCTCCAAAGTTTCTTTAAAAATATGGATGTGTGAAGAGTGAGAGGTGGGGATGGATAGGGGTGGGGGGAACAGTGGGATCCTGTGTTTACTAATTTTCCTCTGTCAGTACTATTTAAAGCTTTTACCAAGATCTTGTATCACTTCTATGATTTTTTTTTAAGTGTAAACATCCAGGAAAGAAAACAGTATTTGTATATGTAGTTATAAGGATGTGTTCATCTCATCAACTGGGAGCTAAATTTTTTCCTGTGAACAAATGGTAGATAATGAAAACTAAAGCCTCAGGTCCAGTAAGTGGTTGTTATGAGAATTCCCATTCCTAGCAGGGGGCCCATGTGACTCATGCAGGCACAGGAGGCTGTTTTCTCTCATAGTCTAACATAGCAGCCAGAATGAGCCTTTTAAACCATAAATCAGATCATGCTGCTTGCCTGATGTGAATGAAACCCTTCGGTGACTTCCCATTACAACCAGAGCAAATCCAAGCCCCTTACCCTGGCCTCTGAGGCCTTCCATACCCTTCACCTGGCCTATCTTGCTAACCTCATGTTACTTGTTGTTTGTACCTAAAATTGATATGTTAAAGTCCTAAACCCCAGAACCTCAGAATGTGGCCTTATTTGGAAATGGGGTTGTTGCAGATGTAATTAGCTGAATTAGTATGAGGGGGTAACTGGAGTAGGGTGGGGTCTCATCCCATATGACCCATGCCCTTACAAGAAGGAAAACTTTGGAGACAAGCACACATATGGGGAGAGTACCATGGGAAGATGAAGGCAGAGATCAGGGTGATACTTCTAGAAGACACCTCAAAGATCGCCAGAAGATCACCAGAAGCTAGGAGAGAGGAATGAACAGATTCTTTCTCACAGCCTCGGAAGGAGCCTATCCTGCCAACACCTTGACCTCAGACTTCTGGCCTGCAGAACTGAGACAGTGCATTTCTGCTATGCCCCCCGGTTTGTGGTACTACTTCATTATGGCAGTCCTAGCAAATTAATACACCCCATCTCTTAGCACGTATCCCCTACTCTCACTTGCTCCTAGCACACTGTCTTCTTCTATCTTCTTTTTTTCTTTTTCCAATTTGTCACACACCCAGTTTATTCCTGCCTCAGGATCTTTGCATGGGCTGTTTCATTTCTCTCAAATGTATGTCCCTCAGACTTTCATATAACTAGCTCCTTCTCATTGTTCAGTTTAAATGTCCTCTGTTACAGAGGCCTTCCCTGACTTCCCAGTCATTCTCAGTTGCTTCGTGTTCTTTTTTCTCCTCTGGACTCATCATAATCTGATGTTTTCTTGTTTCTTTGTTTGTAGTATATTCCCCCAATTAGAATGTAAGTGCCATAGGGAGTTTGTTCACTATTGTATCCCTGGCTTCTATCTAGACATACCTGGCACACATAGGCACTCAAGTATTTGTTCAATGAATGAAAGAATGAACGAGTGGGAAGAGTTCTTTACTGATAGATTCATTCATTAAACATCTGTTGAAGCTCTGCTACTCGACAGCCACTGTGATAGAACTCGAGGCACAAAGTCAAATAAGATAGGGTCCCTGCTCTTAGACTTTCTGAAAGTCTGTGCATTTGGAGTCTGACAGGTCTAAGTTCATGTCCTTGCTCTGTCGCTTACCAGCTGTGTGATCCTGATCAAGATCCTGGTACAGATCCTCTCTCTAATCTCAGTAATCTCTCCAGCCAAATGCAGATAATATGAATACCTGACCCAGAAAGTTGTGGTAATGAATTAAATGAGATAAATAATGTGTGTAAAAAGCTAAGCAATGTCTGATACTCAGTAGCTACTTTAAAAATGGCATTCTACCTCTAATTAGAAAACTGAGGTTGGCCTGCTTCCAGCTATTTCCCTCCCTCTGGGGGAAATTAGCAGTTCCCCAGGACAGCAGTAGAAATACTCCAGCATAAAGGGAGCCCCTGGGCAGCACCAGTGCTTCTCTCAGGGATCTCTGAGGAGACATTCAGGTGGAGGAACCGCATATTGGAAGTAAACACCCAACTATTTCTCTTTGTGTCCCATATGTGAGGTGGTCATTCATTCATTCGTTTGTTCATTCATTCATTTATTTAGCAACTACTTACAGAACATCGATTCTGTTTCAGGCACTGCACTGGGTGCTATAGATAGAGTACAAACAACATAGATATGGTTTTTGTCTTCACAGGGCTTAGAGTCTGGTAGAGGTGTTTCTGTTTTGTTTTCCAGGTACTCTTTCATCAAATATTTATAGGGCCTGGCAGTTTTTCTTTATCTAGTGGGGAATGGTGGCCATGGTCACTAGTTGCCAGAAAACTACCAGCTGTTCCCCCAGATGAATGAGTGGTCATGGATCTGGGGCAGGGGCAGGCAATGGTGCTTGTCCTTGGGAACCCTCTGAAAATTATCTTTAGATAAAGCTCCACATATTGAGAGTGCTTGCTCTGTTTCATGCACTAGACTCCTTGTGTCCCATCTATTATTTCATTTAATCCCCATGACAACCTTGAGAAACACTGTTATTAACATCTGTTTTAAAGATTTTATTTATTTGACAGAGAGAGAGTGTGCATGAGCTGGGGGGGAGGGGCAGAGGGAGAGGGAGAAGCAGACATTCTGCTGAGCAGGGACCATCCCCCCCATCAAGACCTAAACCAAAGGCAAATGCTTAATGGACTGAGCCACCCAGGTGCCCCTAAAATCTTTTATGTCAGATGAGGAAAGGGAAGCTCATGCTGCTGAGAAGGGGAAGTGACTTGCCATAGGTTACATGGATAGGAAGTGGTAGAGGTGGCATCCAAGTCCAGGTCTATATGACTTCTGAGCCTCTTTCTACAATACCACAATCCTTCAATTTTTTTCAAAGGATATTTCGGCTAAGAAAACACTGCATAGGGTTGACTTCTGGAAGCTAGGAGATCCCTTGGAAGAAATAGTAAGAGTCAACTCCATAGACAAAAGTCCCCAAGTTTCCATATCTTCTTGTATTTCTTATCTATTCCTGCATAACACCATTACCACAAACTTAGCGGCTTAAGACACACACACATTTATTATATCACAGTTTCTGTGGCTCAGGGGTCTTGACACAGCTCATCTGGGTTCTCTGTAAAGCCTGCAGTCAAGATGTGGATCAGGCTTGGATCTCATCTGAGACTCAACTGGGGAAGAATCCACATCCAAGCTCACATGGTTGTTGGTAGTGTTCAATTCCTTGTGCGCTGCCAGACTGTAGCCCTTGGTTCCTAGCTTGCTGAACCAGAAGGCCCTCTTGTTTCCTTGCTGTGTTAGGGTTCTCCAGAGAAACAGAAGCAATAGAGTGTGTGTGTGTGTGTGTGTGTGTGTGTGTGTGTGTATGCACACGCACACACGTGCGCATGTGCATGGGTGGTGGGAGTGAGATGTTTTAAGGAATAGGCTCATGAACTTACGGAGGTGGCAGGTCCAAAATTTGCAGGGTGGACTGCCTGCAGACCCAAGGAAGAGCCAATGTTGTAGTTTGAGTCTGACGGCTGTCTGTGGGCAGAATTCCCTCTTGCTTGGATGAAGTCGGTCTTTGGTTTTAGTCAGGCCTTAAACTGATTAGATGAATCTTCAGTGGATTTGACTGGGGCTCAGCCCAGCAGAAAAAAGACACAACCACAGATCTGTTGGAGATAAGCCCTTCTCTATCTCTGACTGGTTAGATACACAGCCTTAAGCTTCCTAAAGGCCCTGTTGTTTGAGAGGTTCCGTGAGGCACACCCTTAAATCTCTTAAAAGGGCCTTTTGTGTGACCAAATACCACTCTGATGCTTCGATCTTTCTGAGGATGTAACAAAAGGTTGTATAGTCACTCCCTCAGCTTTTTTCCATGTCATCCTTTCCTAACAGTGTTTGGAAACCATTTCTTAATTTTAGTATCTTCTACCATCTGGAGAGGCTGAGAGTCATCAAGCCACGGGTCCTTTATGATTTGACAGTTCTTCCCTCAATTTATCTTCCTCCTTTCACATCTATTCTAAATAGCAAAAAGAAACCAGGCCACGCCCTCACCATTTTGCTTGGAAGTCTTTTTGAGTAAATAAGCAAGTTCATCACCTATGTGTTCTATTTTCCACATGACTTCAGGCAACAATTTCAATACGTTTGTTTTCTGCTACTTTATTTATTTATTTTAATAATTTTTATTTTTTTACAAACATAATGTATTATTAGCCCCAGGGGTACAGGTCTGTGAATCGCCAGGTTTACACACTTCATAGCACTCACCATAGCACATACCCTCCTCAATGTCCATAACCCCACCACCCTCTCCCCAACCCCCCCCCCCCCCCCCCCCCACCCTCAGTTTGTTTTGTGAGATTAAGAGTCTCTTATGGTTTGTCTCCCTCCCGATCCCATCTTGTTTCATTTATTCTTTTCCTTGTTTTCTGCTACTTTAAAGGGATTCCCCCACAGCGCAGTGCCTGCCACATGGTAAGTGCTTGATAAATTTGACTATTGCTATTACTACGTACACGCTAGGAAAAATAACACCTAACTTCCAAAGTTGTTCTGAGATTTCATGAGAGTATTGTGAAACTGTTTGGCATAGAGTAGGTGTGTAGATCCCTTCCCTTTACTTCTGTTAAAGACTAAAAGTTTGTGTCCTCCTAAAATTCATATGTTGAAGCTCTAACCTTTAGTGCAGCTGTAATTGGAGTAAGGAGGTAACTAAGGTTCAATGATGTTGTAAGGGTGGGGTTCTGATTCAATAGGATTAGTGTCCCTTTAAAGAGATGCTGGTTGGAATGCCTGGGTGGCTCAGTTGATGAAGTGCCTGCCTTCAGCTCTGGTCACGATCCCAGGGTCCTGGGATGGAGTCCCACATCAGGCTCCTCCTTACCCAGCAGGGAGCCTGCTTCTCCCTCTGCCTGCTTCTCCCTCTGCCTGCTGCTCCCTCTGCTTGTGTGCTCTCTCTCTCTCTGACAAATAAATAAATAAAATCTTAAAAAAAAAAAAGCAGAGAGAAGATTGCCATGGGAAGACAGAAGCAGGTAAGGGAGTCGTACAGTCACAAGCCAAGGAATGCTGGGGCCCCCAGAAGCTAAAAGAAGCAAGGAAAGATTCTCCTCTAGAGGTTGTGGAGGGAGCTTTCTTGGTGGACTTCTAGCCTCCAGAATTGTGAAAAAAATAAATTTCTGTTGTTTTAAGCTAAGAAGAAGAGGAAAGAAGAGCAGGAGGAGGAGGAAGGGGAGGAGAGAGAGAAGAAGAGGAAGAAGAGACACCAGAGAGCTCACTCTCTCTTCCCTTTTGTGTGCATTCACTGAGGAAAGGCTATCCATGTGAGGACATAATGAGAAGGCAACAGTCTACAAGCCAGGAAGGGAGCTCTCATAAAAAATTGAGCACGTTGGCACCGTGATCCCATATTTACAGCTTCCAGAACTGTGAGAAAATGAATTTCTGTCATTTAAGCCACCCCTCTGTGGTATTTTACTATGGTGGACCAAGCCAACTGACACCCCTTCCTTGGGTGAAGCCATTAGAATTCAGAGATCAGAATCCACTTCCCTCAGTTCCTAACTGTTCAAAGGATGACATTGGGACATGTGAAAAGCAACAATCTGCTTTTTAAATTCTAATGTTTTATTTTTTCTGATTATAAAATATAGGATCACTCTAAAAAAATAAGAAAATGCAGAAAATCACAGTGGAGAAAGTAAAACTCTCTACAATTCCTTCACTCACAGATACCACTGTTCAGGTTTTGGTGAACATATTTTTGTTATTTTTCTATATATGACAGTTTGTACATACACACACACACATATGCATAGAATTAGAGTGATGCTAATCCATAGTGCCTTATATTCTTCTTTTTCCCCCCTCCCATTTAATATTTATTGGAGCAGATGGCTTTCCACAGAGGTCTTTTCCTCCAGAATGATTTCTCTCCTGGGCTTTTGACTTCCTGTTCTCCAGTCTATTCCAACCCAGCTTTGGCCTGTTTCAGGCCCTGGCTCCAAGCCTAAAGGAGCTTTGCCCCTGTGGACTTGCCTTGGGCCACGTGACTGCTCAGTGACTCTGTTTTACCTGCAACCTAGCTGGGGAAAGATGACAGGAAATGGCGGCTCTGGGGAACAGGTAAAAGGAGCAAACCAGAATCTGGGACTCCCTTAAGTCACAGATTCCAGGCTTGCTTTACTAAAGCACAGCAATTAGAGCCAAAGCAACAGGCTAAAATTATGGCCAAAGGAGTAAGGGAATGCAAATGGGCACTGGGTTGACAGAGAAAAATCCAAGGTTAATAATGATCCAGTGACAAATGCCAAAAGTGAGGCACCAAATTATACCCCAGCTGTGATTACAACTTTGGCCAAACATGCATGAGTTACACAAAGGTGGGACTGTAGTTCTCCATCTTGAAGCGTGGTTTCGTTAGCATTCCATTGTGTTTTCTGTTTCATTCACTATTCTTCAAAAGAATGGCTTTTGAAAAGGAACGGCTTTTAAAAATGGCTCGCTTTTCATATTAAGAATGACAGCAAGTATGATTACAAAATAGAACATTTTAAGCAAATGATGAGATTAAAGCCTCAAATGGTGGAGATATATTTTGAGCCTGCTTTTTGAGCCTGCTTTTTGGGCCTGAGATATCCTGGAAAGAATTGAGAGTGGGCGTAGTTCAAAACACGACTGGTAGGGAAGTGATGCATGGGCAAAAAGTAGAAATTAGCAAGTCATAGAAACAGCACAAATGGCCAATAAATACTCGAAAAAGCCATTTGATCTTGCTCACAGTGAAAGAAATGTAAATTAAGATTTATATCAAAGATTGAGGTTTTAGGTTGGAAAGAGTACAAGGAAAGGGACACCCCCAGACACTCTAGGTTGATGCAAACTTTATAGAGGCCCACTGGGCACAATCTCGCCAAGTGGGAAGTGCATTTACCTGTTGTGCCTCGTATTACTCTTCTGGGAAACATTGCTACAGAAATAAACAATTGTGCAAAGCTTTATGTAAAGGTGTATTTATCTCAGCATTGTCTCTATCGTGGAGAAATAGAGCCTAAGTATCTACCAATATAGAAGTGATTCATGAATTATGGTACAGCCATATACTGAAAAGAACAAGGTAGATTGGTATGGGCTGGTATGGAAGAATAGTTGTTGCATGTAACTGAACAAAAAAGCAAGCTGCAGAAGATTAAGTACAATATAATCCCACTTCATGGAAAACAAAACCAACAAACAAAAACCTGGATTCGTATATAGTTATGTGAGTATCTGTTATTTTAATAGCTGGCACTAGAATTCTCTTAGGGAGAGGAAAGAATGCAATTTTTAAGGAAAATAACTTGGTAAGCCTCCTGCAATGTGAAATTGAGATCCTGGGGCATTGGGCAAGATCATAAGAAGACAGTGGAAATTTTCTACTAGGAGGATGGACAAAGGATTTTAAGGACAAGGGCATCAAATATTCAGTCAAGTTTTGTTTTTGTTTTTGTATTGCTGTAGTATCAATTCCGTCCATTGCTTCAAGCTTTTCAGTAAAGTCTGCTACACACACGAATGTATTTTGTGAATAATTTTGGTGGAAATTAAGAGACTGATCCCATGTTGTGTTCCTTCAGAGAAAGTAGAAAAGTTCAGCCAAAAGAGGTAAAATGTAAGAGGGATACAGAATAATTCAGCAACAGCAGATTCTTCAAGCAAAAGTGAGCAAGTGACATTGAGAATATAGACACCTTGAAGAGAACATTGAACTTCCCAGCTGTGGGATAGGGGAAATTTGTCAACTGACATATGGAATTTAAGCCTGTGGTTTCTGGAGTCAGACACTGGGTTAAAAAAGTTGCTCCAATACTTACTAATTATGTGTACCTGGGCAAGTCAGTTAAACATTCTGTGGCTCAGCTTCCTTATCTGTTAAATGGGGATGATGACAGTACCTGTCTCATTGGTTTGTTGCAAGACTATACATTATTTTGAAGGTTAAATGAGATCCTATCTGGAAAGCGCTTTGCTTCAGTCCTGAAACAAAGTAAGTGCTCCATGAAAGTTTATGTTAACTATTGTCATCACCATCTACTTAGGTTACAAAAGTAATAGATGTATTTACTGAATATATAACTACCATGTTTCCTCAATTCGAATTATTTGTTATTCTTTCAAATTTCTGAAATTGAAACTCATCATATCATTATTTTACATTTACACTTAAGGTCATTTTTCTCTCCTCTTGGGAATATTCCAAAGAGTAACTGAGTCCCCAAACAATGCTGTAGTTCAGTGCTTCTCAGACTTTAATATAGGGACCTTGTTAAAATGCAGATTCTGCCTCAGCTGGTGTGGGGTAGAGCCTGAGATTCTGCAGTTCTAATGGGCTCTAGGTAAGGCCAGTGCTGCTGGTCCTTAGACCACACTCTAAATAGCAAGGGTCTACATCTCTGAATTATAACCCATCAGAGCCCAGAGATGCTGCAGGTTGGAATGGGAGCCATATTGGAATCAGACCTCCAAAGCAGCCTTCTTGAAGTAGCAAACTTCTGGTCCCACAGGCATGGGACAGAGGTTTTGGAACAGTCCTGAAATCTGTAGGTGAAAAACAAAATCTGAGGAGAATAGTGAGTATTCCTAAATTAGCATCTTTGGTAACATGTAATGGTTGCGCTGGCCATTCTGAATCCAAACCATTTAGATGTCAGAAATTCTGGAGAAGAGACCCAAAAACCTTGGCTTTGTTGGTTTTCCCTCCAGTGAAAGCTTTCTAACTGGAGTCTTCAGCAGTCACCTCACACATATGCAGTATGCTCTCAGTCTCAGGTCTCCACCTAGAGTAAATCCAGCCCCTCCAACTAACACTATCGATTTAACAAAGTAGTTTTCCCTTCTCCCTTCTTTCCCCATACCTTAAATAGTCAGGCATCATGGCCTGGGCAGTCTTAAACTTTTTAAAAATTCTTTTAATTTATTAAGATCACTTAATGTACCTACCCTCTTAAGAAATTTTTAAGCGTTGTTGACTGTAAGTAAAATGTTGTGTAGCAGATCTCTAGAGATTATTCATCTTACTTAACTGAAGATTTATGCTCATTGATTAGTAACTCTTCACTTCCTCCATCCCCCAGCCCCTGCAAACCACCATTTTATTCTTTGATTCTATGAATTTGACAATTTAAATACCTCCTTTAAGTTGAATGATGTGTTTGACTTTCTGTGACTGGTTTCTTAGCATAATGTCCTCAAGGTTCATCCATGTAGTTGCATATTTTAGAGTTTTCTTTTTTTTTTTTTTAAGACTGAATAGTATTCTATTGTATGCATATACTGCATTTTCTTTGTCCATCCATATCAATTCACAGCATTTCTGCCATGTGGTTCCTCCAGTGTTAGTATATCACTAACCATTACTAACTAGGTAACCATTACCTCTCTCCTGGGCTGCCACGGCTTCCTACTGCTCCCACCAACTCCCTGGTTTCCCCATCCCAAACTGTTCTACTCACTCTTCACATGATTTTTGCCTAAAATATTTCCATTTTCCTCACCATTTCAATATCTTTCCTCAGTCATTCCTTCCCCGTCTACTGCACAGATCGTCCACTTTTACTCAGCGCTCATCATTGTGCTTCTGGACACATCATCCCCATTCCAGAGCCCAAGCTTTGATTCATTCTGTACTTCCCACTCACAGTACCTTCCCTCTTCCAGGAAAGACTTTAGGAATAGCTAAGAATAACTACCATTTATTGACGACTTACTTGATGCCCAACTCTGTGCTAAGCAGTTTATGTAGATTATTATTCATTACGGTATCTCTATAAGCTACATATTTTACAATTATTCCTATTTGATGTGAGGAAACTAATTTATTCCAGTGTGTCTGCCTTTAGACATGTAGACTCTAGACTCTACCTCTGTCTTTTCTTACTGATTCCCCCTGCCATTTCTATTTAAATACCATCCCACTACTTTCAAAGATATAGGAAATAAATTAACTATTTATTTAGTTAATAATAATGTGTAGGGTGCCTGGGTGGCTCAGTGAGTTAAAGCCTCTGCCAGGGTTCTGGGATCAGAGTCCCATATCCGGCTCTCTGCTCAGCAGGGAGCCTGCTTCCCTTCCTCTCTCTCTGCCTGCCTCTCTGCTTACTTGTGATCTCTGTCAAATAAATAAATAAAATCTTAAAAAAATAATGTGTAAATGTATATATAAAATATATATTTAATAATATAAAAATGTAAATATATAAATATATAAAAATAATAATAACTATATTATTTAGTTAGAATCTTTCTGCATTTTAATTTAATAAACTCATTATTTATAGCTTGCATGTTTGTTGTAGGGAAATGATGCCTTTAAAGCTTTTGAAAGACTTTAAAGCCATTTTGTTCACATAGATTGTTTGGACATTTTCTCTGCTGTCTTTATTATTGTTGTGGTGCTCAGTCTTTATTACTATTGAGGTGCTTCTTTCTGGATATGGTAAAGCTGAACCTCAGCTATGCCCCTATGACAAATATTCCAATCCCAAAGAAGAGACATCAGAATGAGGGCCTGATGTCTTTGCAATTAGCAGAGTGAAACTCTTGGGCACACAGCGGTGTCTCTGCAGCTCTGGGGAAGAATGTGGGACTGATGGGATTGAGGTTGGGGAATGACCAACTGGGACTGATTGTGTTTCCTTTTTTACTCTCTATATTTCTATATTGTTTGGTTCTTCTTTTTATAATGTTATTTATTACTTGTGTAAGAAAAAGCAATGCAATTATTTATTTAAAAATATATCACAATAGGGGCTCCTGGAGGCTCAGTGGGTCAAGCCTCTGCCTTTGGCTCAGGTCATGGTCTCAGGGTCCTGGGATCAAGCCCCATGTCGGGCTCTCTGTTCAGCATGGTCCTGCTTTACCCTCACTCTCTGCCTGCCTCTCTGCCTACGTGTGATCTCTGTATGTCAAATAAATAAACAAAATCTTTAAAAAAATGAATGATAATAGACAAGGAGTAAGTTTAGAGAGAGACTTCAGAAGAATCATAATGATCCAAAGCTAGTTATCTCTGGCAATAATCAGGTGACGTGATTTGTTACCTATCAGAATGGCAAAAACAATTTAAAGTTTGATAATGCTCATGGATAGCAAGCATAAAGAGAAATAGGTGCTATACTCTACTGCTGGTGGGAGAATGAGTGCCTTATGTCTTCTGATGTGGGAGACTGCACAGGGTCTTTGGAGGAAATTTTGCAGTGTGCATCAGCATTTACATACATGTATCTTTGGCCCAACAATACTACTGCTAGGAATTTACCATATGCACATATACTCAAAAGCATGTCATGATGTAAGTATTCAAGGACGTTTACTTCAGAGTTTGTTCATAATGGTAAAAACTAAATGTACATCATTAACGATTGGTTATATAGACTGTGGTTCATCTATTAATATAAAGAACAGTAATCAGAGAGAGAGAAAGAGGAAGATGATGATGGAGTAGGAGGACCCTAGGCTCATCTCGTCCCACAAACACAACTAGATAACTATCAAATCATCTTCAATACCCCAGAAATCAACCTGAAGAATGACAGGACAAATTCTACAGCTAAAGGGAGAAAAGAGGCCACACCGAAGAAGGTATGACATGTGGAGACATGGTTAAAGGGAGAAGTGGATTGCGGGTGCTGCAGGGGAGGGAGATGTGGTCACAGAGAAGGGCAACAGAGGAGCACATAGGGGAAAGCACAAGGAAAACACTTCCCTAAAGCCACTGGCTTGGAAAACAAGAGGGACTGAATTTTGAGAGCTTGCTACCAGTGGGGCTTAAGGTGTGGAGTTTTAAAAGTCAGAGGGCTTGGCTGGGATAGAGCCCCAAGGTCACTGCACTGCTCCTGGAGAGAAGGCAGGTGAACATCCTGGGAGCAGACAGCTTGGAAACAGTGATCTGAGGAACGAGTGAGGCACACAGTGGGGAGATTATTTGCTCTTGTCAGTGCAGTCTCTGAGAGGCAGTGTTCACAGAGAAACCTCTGGGAACAAAGAAGCTGGCTGATCCCATTTTCCTCCCCTACACCTCAGCATAAATACAGAGTTACTTGCAGGAAATAGCACAGCAATAATACTGGCTACCTAACTCGCTTACACCAAGCCCCACCCCCACCCCCACTATCATCACCCTTTTCAGTCAAGCTTGTCTCAAACCAGTATAGTGGGCCCCTCCTCCAGGAAACCAGCAGAAATCCTTTTTCACACCATGTCTCCATCTCTGGACCAGAGAGTGGTTCTGCAGTGGTCTGTGGGGCCTCAGTTTTGGTGGAAGTGGTGTCAGTCTCATTTTGCAAGCAGACCAGAGCACACCTAGTTAAAACACACCACATTCAGGCCAGGGACCAAACACTGCCCAAAAGAGGCAAAGAGAGTCTCTGAAGATGACTAGTCTGAAGGACAGAGAAGCCAGAAAACAACAGCAGAGCTCATGAAGCACACACCAGAGACATTCCCTGAAGTGCCAGATGCTAGACCCCAGAGCCCCATGGGCTCTTCTTTTTAAGGCCATTACTTTCAGGAGTAGGAGACATAACTGGCTTTTATAACACATAGGAGGAGGCAGGGACTTAGACCAAATGCAAAGACAGAGGTATTTATCCCCAAAGAAAGAACAAGATAAAGCCATGGCCAGAGATCTAAGCAAAACAGATATAAGTAACATGCCTGATGGAAAATTAAAAACAACAATCATCAAGATACTCACTGGGCTTAAGAAAAGAATAGAAAATGTCAGTGAGACCCTTACCACTAAGATAAAAGAGTTAAAAAAGAACCAGAGAAGGATACAATAGATACAAAAGAACCAATGAAGGATACAATAAACAAGCCTGGAAATGGGCTTGATATAATGAACAGCAGGCTGTAAGAAGGGAGGAATGAATTAGTGACCTTGGGGACAAAATAATGGGAAAAAATGAAGTTGAACAAAAGAGAGACAGAATTATGCAACACGAGAATAGACTTAGGGAACTAAGGGACTCTATCAAACGTAATAACATTTGTATTATAGGAGTCCCAGAAGGAGAAGAGAGAGAAAAGGGGACAGAAAATATATTTGAAGAAATAATAGCTGAAAACATCCCTAATCTTGGGAAGGAAACAGGCATCCAGATCCAGGAGGCACAGAGAACTCCCATCAAAATCAACAAAAAAGGCCAACATCAGTACCTACTGTAATTAAATCTGCAAAATATAATGATAAAGAAAAATACTTAAAGGCAGCAAGATGAAAGAAGTCCTTAACTTACAAGGGAAGACCTAGAAGGTCAGCTGGACATTTCTCAACAGAAACTTGGCATGCCAGAAGAGAGTGACATGATATATTCAAAGTGCTGAATGAAAAAATATGTAGCCAAGAATACTCTATACAACAAGGCTATCATTCAGAATAGAAGGATAGATAAAGAGTTTCCCAGACAAACAAAAACTAAAGGAGTTCATGACCACTAAACCGGCCTACAAGAAATTTTAAGGGAACTCTTTGAGCACAAAGGAGAGACCAAAAGTGACAAAACCAAGAAAAGATCAGAGAGACTCTCCAGAAACAATGAAAAACAAGGACTAAAATGACAATAAATACATATCTATCAATAATTACTTCAAATGTAAATGGACTAAACCCACCAATCAAAAGACATAAGATATCAGAATGGATAAAAAATAAGACCCATCTATATGCAGCCTACAAGAGACTCATTTTAGACATAAAGATACCTGCAGATTGGAGATGGAGGAACATTTATCATGCAAATGGCTGTTAAAACAAAGCTGGAGTAGCAGTACTTAGACAAACTAGACCTTAAAACAAAGACTGTAACAAGAGACAAAGACAGGCACTATATAATCATAAAGGGAACAATCCAACAAGAAGATATAACAACTGTAAATATTTATGTACCCGACATGGGAGCACCCAAATATATAAAACAGTTGATAACAAACATAAAGGAACTAATTGATAACAACACAAGAAAAGTAGGGGACTTTAACACCCAACTTACGTCAATGGACAGATCATCTAAACAGAAAATAAACAAAGAAACAATGGCTTTTAATAACACATTGGACCAGATGGACTTAACAGATACATTCAGAACATTCCATCATGAAACAGCAGAATACACATTCTTTTCAGGTGCACATGATACATTCTCCAGAATAGATTACATATTCAGCCACGAATCAGGCCTCAACAAAACCAAAAAAATAGAAATCATACCATGCACCTTTTCTTTTCTTTTTTTTTTTTTAAAGATTTATTTATTTGTTAGAGAGAGAGAGAGAGAGCATGAGCACAGGCAGACAGAGTGGTAGGCAGAGGCAGAGGGAGAAGCAGGCTCCCCGCTGAACAAGGAGCCCGATGTGGGACTCGATCCCAGGACGCTGGGATCATGACCTGAGCCGAAGGCAGCCGCTTAACCAACTGAGCCACCCAGGCGTCCCCATGCACCTTTTCTGACCACAACACTATGAAATGAGAAGTCAAGCACAAGAAAAGGTTTGGAAAGACCACTAACACATGGAGGTTAAACAACATGCTACTAAACAATAAATAGGTCAACTGGGAAATCAAAGAAGAAATTTAAAAAAATATAGAAACAAAAGAGAATGAAAACATAATGATCTAAAACCTTTGGGATGCAGCAAAAGGGATTCTAAAAAGGAAGTATATAGCAATACAGGTCTACCTCAAGAAACAAGAAAAATCTGAAATAAACATCCTAACCTTACACCTAAAGGAGCTAGAAGAAAATGAACAACAAATGAAGCCTAAAGCCAGCAGAAGGAAGGAAACAATAAAGATCAGAGAAGAAATAAATGATATTGAAACTAAGAAAACCACAATAGAACAGATCAATGAAACCAAGAGCTGGTTCCTTGAAAATGTTAATAAAGTTGATAAACCTCTAGCCAGACTTATCAAAAAGAAAAGAGAAAGGACCCCAATAAATAAAATCACAAATCAGAGAGGAGAAATAACAACCAACACCACAGATACACAATTATAAGAGAACTTTTAAAAGATTTTTATTTATTTATTTGATAGAGAGAGCATGAGCAGAGGGAGAGGGAGAGAGAAAAGCAGACACCCTGCTAAGCAGGGAACCCAACACGGGGCTCAATCCCAGGACCTTAGGACCATAACCCAAGCTGAAGGCAGACAGTTAACTGACTGAGCCACCCAGGCACCCCTGGTTATAAGAGAATATTATGAAAAACTATATGCCAACAAACTGGACAACTTGGAAGAAAAGGATAAGGTCCTGGAAAAATATAACCTGCCAAAACTAAAAAGGAAGAAATAGAAAACTTGAGCAGATCATTGATCAGCAATGAAATTGAAGCAGTAATCAAAAAACTCCTAACAAACAAAAGTCCAGGACTAGATGGCTTCACAAGCGGAGTCTACCAAACATTTAAGGAAGAGTTAATACTTATTTTTCTCAAACTACTCCAAAAAATAGAAAAGGAAAGAAATCTTCCAAATTCATTCTATAAGGCCAACATTAACCTGATACCAAAACCAAATGAAGACTCCACCAAAACCTAATGAACATGGATGCAAAAATTCTCAATAAAATACTAGCAAACTGAATCCAACAATACATTAAAAAGTAATTCACCAG
The DNA here is from genome assembly GCF_002288905.1 of Enhydra lutris kenyoni. Classification (NCBI taxonomy): domain Eukaryota; kingdom Metazoa; phylum Chordata; class Mammalia; order Carnivora; family Mustelidae; genus Enhydra; species Enhydra lutris. The sequence goes on from NW_019154107.1 coordinate 29,403,309, forward strand.
GATGCCTGGGTGGCTCAGTCAGTTAAGCAGCTGCCTTTGGCTCAGATCATGATCCTGGGTCCTGGGATTGAGTCCCACATTGGGCTCCTTTCTCAGCGGGGAGCCTGCTTCTCTCTCTCTCTCTCTGCCTCTGCCTGCCTTTCTGCCTACTTGTGATCTCTCTTTCTCTCTGACAAATAAATAAATAAATCTTTAAAAAAAAAACAAAACGAATTCACCATGATCGAGTGAGATTTATTTCTGTATTGCAAGAGTGGTTCAATATTCATAAACTAGTCAATGTGATGCACCACATTAATAAAAGACAGTTAAGAATCATATGATTATTTCAATGGATGCAGAAAAAGCACTTGACAAAGTAAAACATACATTCATGATAAAAACCCTCAACATAGTGGATTTAAGGGAATGTACTGCAACTTAATAAAGACATATATGAAAACCCACAGCTAATGTAATTCTTAGTGGGGAAATTTGAGAGCTTTCTCTCTGTCATCAGGAAAAAGACAGGGATGTCCTCCTTCAACACTGTTATTAATCATAGTACATAGTACTTAGCTTCCGCAATCAGATTACAAAAAGAAATAAAATATATCCAAATTGGCAAGGAAGAAGTCAAACTTTCACTATTTGCAGAAGACACCATACTCTGTATAGAAAACCCAAAAGACTCCACCATAAAACTGGTAGAATTGATGAATTCAGTCAAGTCCCAGGATATAAGATCAATGTACAGACATCTGTTGCATTTTATACACCAATAATGAAGCAGCAGAAAGGGAAATTAAGGAATCAATCCCATTTACAATTGCACCAAAACCAGTAAGATCCTAGGAATAAAGGTAACCAAAGAGGTGAAGGACTTGGACTCTAAAAACTATATAAAACCCTGATGAAAGAAATCGAAGATGACACAAAGAAAGAGAAAGACATTCCATGCTCATGGATTGGAAGAACAAATGTTAAAATGCTATGCTACCCAAAGCAATCTACACATTTAATGCAATCCTTATCAAAATGTCAACAGCATTTTTCAAAGAGCTAGAACAAACAATCCTAAATTTTTTATGGAACCACAAAATACCCTGAATAGCCAAAGCAACCTTAAAAAAGAAAAACAAAGCTGCAGGCATCACAATTCTGGACTTCAAGTTATATTGCGAATGTGTAGTGATCAAAACAGTATGGTACTGGGACAAAAATAGACACCTAGATCAATAGAACATAATAGAAAACTCAGAAATGAACCCACAACTATGTGGTCAATGAATCTTTGACAAATCAGGAAAGAATATTCCATGGGAAAAAGTCTCTTCAACAAATGGTGTTGGGAAAATTGGAGAGCAACATGCAAAAGAATGAAAATGGACCACTTTTTAGACTATACACAAAAATAAATTCAAAATGGATCAAAGGCTTAAATCTGAGATTGGAAATCATAAAAATACTAGAGGGGAATGTAGTAACCTCTTTGACATTGGCCATAGCAACTTTTTTCTAGATATGTCCCTTGAGGCAAGGGAGACACAAGCAAAAGTAAACCATTGGGACTACATCAAACTAAATAGCTTCTACACAATGAAAGAAATATTCAACACAAGTAAAAGGCAAACCTATGGAATGGGAGAAGACATTTCTAAATGACATATCTGATAAAGGGTTAGTATCCAAAATATATAAAGAACTTATAAAACTCAATGCCCCAAAAATAAATAATCCAATTAAAAAAATGGACAGAATACATGAACAGACATTTTTCCAAAGGAGATATATAGATGGCCAACAAACACAAGAAAACATGCTCATCATCACTTATCATTGGGGAAATACAAATCAAAACTGCAGTGAGGTTTCATCTCACACCTATCAGAATGGCTAAAACTGGCAACACAAGAAACAACAGGTGTTGGCAAGGTTGTGGAGAAAAGGGGAACCCTCTTGTACTGTTGGTGAGAATGCAAACTGGTGCAGCCACTCTGGAAAACAGTATGGAGGTGCCTCAAAAATTAAAAAAATAGAAGTTCTTTAAGATCTATCAATGGCATTACTAGGTATTTACCCAAATAATACAAAAACACTAATTCAAAGGGATACATGCACCCTGATGTTCATAGGAGCATTATCTACAATGACCAAAGTGTGGAAAAACCCAAGTGCCCATTGATTGATGAATGCATAAAGAAGGTGTGATATATATATATATATATGTATAGATATAGATATAGATATGTATATATATATATCACATATATACATACATATATATGTAAGTATATACAGTGGAATATTACTCAGCCATAAAAAGAATGAAATCTTGCCATTTGCAATGACATGGATGGAGCTAGAGAGTATGATGCTAGGTGAAAGAAATCAGTCAGAGAAAGACAAATACCATATAATCTCACTCATATGTGGGACTTAAGAAACAAATGAGCAAAGAGGGGGAAAAAGAGAGAGAGAAAAACCAGGAAACAGACTCTTAACTATAGAGAACAACTTGATGTTACCAGAGGAGATGAGTAGGGGAATGGGTTAAAGAGGTGATGGGGATTCAGGAGTGCACTTGTTGTGATGAGTACCAGGTGATATATGGAACTGATGAATCATTATTTTATGTACCTGAAACTAATAGAACACTTACTGTATGTTAGCTATATTATTACATAACACTTATTATATAATAATAAAATATTTAACACTTGTTATATAACACTAATATAACACTAATAGTATGTTAACTATACTGGAATTAAAAAACATTATTGAAAAGAAGTAGGTTAAAAATAATGTATAAGGGGCGCCTGGGTGGCTCAGTGGGTTAAGCCTCTGCCTTCCTCTCAGGTCATGATCTCAGGGTTCTGGGATCGAGTCCCACATCGGGCTCTCTGCTTGGCAGGGAGCCTGCTTCCTCCTCTCTCTCTGCCTGCCTCTCTGCCTACTTGTGATCTCTCGCTGTCAAATAAATAATATCTTTAAAAAAAAATAATGTATAAGAGGGGTGCCTGGGTGGCTCAGTCAGTTAAATGTTTGCCTTCAGCTCAGGTCATGATCTCAGGGTCCTGGGATTGAGCCCCAGATCGGGCTTTCTGCTGGGTGGGGAGTCTGCTTCTCACTCTCCCTCTGCCCACCCCACTCATGTGCTAGCTTTCTCTCTCTCTCTCTCTCTCTCTCAAATAAACAAAATCTTAAAAAAATAATGTATAGAAAAAGATACACTGATCAAAAAAAGATACACTGATAAAAAAAAGATACACTGATCATGGTTATACTAATATCAGATAATGTAGACTGGGCCAGCTTCTGGAAAAACATGCACTGTCAAAACTCACCCAAGGTGAAATAGATAATCTTAATAGTCCTACAGTGATTAGAAGACTTTTTTGTTTTTAGATTTTATTAATGTTTTTGATAGAAAGAGTGGGCAAGAGAGAGCATGAGCAGGGGGCAGAGGCAGAGGGAGAAGCATGCACACCACTGAGCAGGGAGCCTGAGGCATGGCTCGATTCTTGGACCCCAGGATCATGACCTGAGCTGAAGGCAATTGCTTAACTGAGCAGCCAAGGCACCCTAACTAGAAGACTTACCATAATCTTTAAAGCTTTGGACAAAGATAGCTTCAAGCCCAGATGGCTTTTCTAGAGTATGCATCCAAACACTTATGGAAGAATTAACATCAGTTTTAGAAAACCTTTTCCAGAAAATAGAAGAGGGGGAAATGGTTCCCAATTAATTTTATGGGGCTAACATCACTATGATGTCAAAACCTAAGATGATGCTTTTTTTAAAAAGGAAGAAACCATAGATCAACATCCCTCAGAACATAGACACAAGGCTTCATAACAAAATATCAGCAAACAGAATTCAGAAATACATGAAAATAATTATACACCATGATCAAGTGTAGTTTATACCAGAAATGCAAGGCTCATTCCTATTTACAGGCTAAAGAAAAAAAATCACATAATTATATTAATTGATGCAGAGAATGCATTTGACAAAATTTAACCTTCATTCCTGATAAAAACTCTCAGCAAACTCAGAATAAAAGAGAACTTCCTCAACTAGATAAAGAGCATCTATATAGAAACTATAGCTAATGTCATACTTAATAGTGAAATACTGAATGCTTTTCACCAAAGATCAGGAACAAGTCAAAGAAGTAAATTTTCATCACTCTATCTTATCATACTACTAAAAGTCTTAGCCAGTGATACAGGCATGAAAAGGAAATATAAGGCATATGGATAAGAAAAGATGAAATAAAATTGCACCTTTTTGTAGATGACATGATTTACTATGTGAACAAACCCAAGTAGTCTACAAGAACTCCAAGAACTAATGAGGAAGTTTAACAGCATCACAAGAAACAAGGTCAACAAACAAAAAGTCAATCTATTTCTTTATTCCATCAATGAACTACTGGCAACCAAAATTAAAAACACAATGCACTTAAAAACATTTCGCCAAAAATAAAAGAAAAAAGAACCTCAAACATACTTAAATATAAATCTAAGAAAACATGAGAATCTGTATATTGAAAGCTACAAAACCTTGATGAAAGAAACAAAGAAGATTTAAATAAATGGAGATGTGCCATGTATAGACTGGAAGGCTCTACATTGTAAAGGTATTAAATCTCCCCAAACTGATTTGTAGATTCATTGGATTTTTTTGTGGATAAAGACAAGTTTATCTGAAAACCTATCTGTAATGGCAAAGATGCTAAAATAGTTAAGACAATATTGAAATGGAGAAATAAAGTTGAAGGAATCTCACTGTCAGGTTTTAAGACTTATTATACAGCTACCATCAACAAGACACTGTGGTATTAGATGAAGCACAGACCCACAGAACTATGGAACAAAATACAGAACCCAGAAATAGACACACACTAATACACTCAACTAATTTTTGACAAAGAAGCAAAAACAATCTAATGAAGGAAGGATAGTCTTTTTAACAAATGGTGCTATAATAATTAGACATCAAAATCCCCCCAAATATGAGCCTCTATCTGACTCTCATATCTTAAAACAAAGATGAACTCAAATGAATTATAGATTTAGTTGTAAAATGTAAAAGTGTAAAATTATTTTAAGAGACCACAGGAGAAAATCTTTGTGACCTTGCATAAGAGGAAGAGTTCTTAAATATGACATCAAAAACACAATACAGGGGCGCCTGGGTGGCTCAGTGGGTTAAGCTGCTGCCTTCGGCTTGGGTCATGATCTCAGGGTCCTGGGATCGAGCCCCGCATCGGACTCTCTGCTCAGCGGGGAACCTGCTTCCTCCTCTCTCTCTGCCTGCCTCTCTGCCTGCTTGTGATCTCTCTCTGTCAAATAAATAAATAAAATCTTAAAAAAAACCACAATACATTTAAAAATAAATTGACCTTTTTTAAGATTAAAAACTTTCTCTCAGTGCATAAACCATGTTAAGATGATAACAAGACAAGCTGTAAACTGGAAAAAAATATTTGCAAATCCCAGATTTGCAAATCAACAAAGGACTAGTGTACAGAATATACAAATAATGCTCTAAATTCACCAGAAGGCAAGCAATCTCTCTGATTCAAAAATTGGCAAAAGACTTGAGCAGACATTTTACCAAAGGAGATGATATGGATCTAAAAACTCATGAGGAGATTTTTAACATCACTAGTTATTAGTGAAATGCAAATTAAAATCATAATGAAATATCACTACACACCTATTATAATGGCTAACATGAAAAATACTGACAATACCAAGTGCTGACCAGGAAAAGGAGCCATTGAAACTTTTATGCATTCCTGGTGGGAATGGAAAATGTTAGAACTACTCTGGAAAACAGTCTGGCAATTTTTAAAAAAAGATTTTATTTATTTATTTATTTAAGAGAGTTTGAGAGAGAGAGAGAGAGAGAGAGAGAGAGAGAGAAAGCACAAGCAGGGAGAGTGGCAGAGGGAGAAGCAGACTCCCCGCTGAGCAGGAAGCCAGGGCTCCATCCCAGGACCCCAAGATCATGACCTGAGCTGAAAGCGGACACTTAACCGACTGAGCCACCCAGTTGTCCCTACTGATGGCAGCTTTATGTGTAATAATAACCCCAAACTGGAAACAAGCTTCCTTCATGGGTGAATGATTAAATGAATTATTATACATCCGTACAATGAATTACTATTTAGCAATAAAAAGAAATAACTGCTGACGCAGACAAAAACAGGGATGGATCTCGAGGGACTCATGCTGAGTAAAAGAAAGCTAACCCCTAAAGATTACATACTCTGTGATTCCATTCATACAACATTCTCAAAATGACAAAATTATAGAGATGGAGAACAGCTAAGAACAGATAGGGGAGGAGAGAGAGTGAGTAATTATGAAGTGGCAGCATAAGGAGTTCCTTTATTGTGACAGAACACGTCTGTCCCTTGATTGTGGTGACGATTATATCCATCTGCATATGTGATAAAATGTAATAGATTAGACACAAAGATACACCAAAAAAATGAGTATGTGCAAAAACTGGTGAAATCTGAGTAAGAGCTGTAGTCTAGATAATTGTATTGAACCAATTAATTTCCTGGTTTTGATATGCACTTTAGTTATATAAGATGGCACGATTAGGGGAAACTGTGAAAAGGGACGCAGGATCTCTCTGTGCTAATTTTGCAACTTCTTGTGAGCCCATAATAATTAAGAAATAAGAAGTTAAAAAAAAGGAAAAAACCTAGAGTTGCCTACTTAAAGCTATCCCCTAATGTTCTAGCACTCATATGGCTTTTGTTTGCTAAAGATTATTTGCCCAATGGTGACTTTCCAGGGTGTAAACCTTGCTGCAAATGTCTCCATAGAGCTCTTGATTTTGAAGAACTACCAGACTGAAGAAATGCAACATTGAATACTTCAGCAAATTCTTTCCCCTAAAATAAAGTTTTTTTTGGTAAGGATTTTATTTATTTATTGGACAGACAGAGATCACAAGTAGGCAGAGAGGCAGGCAGAGAGAGAGAGCAGGGGAGCCTGATGCAGGGCTCGATCCCAGGACCCTGGGATCATGACCTGAGCCAAAGGCAGAGGGTTTAACCCACTGAGCCACCCAGGTGCCCCTAAATAAAAGGTTTTTAACCTGGTTCACGGACCAGACTTTTCAAGTCTGGAGATGACTTCTTTGATATTTTAGAATGGTGTTTTAGGGTTTTACTTAGAAGCTATAAGCACACATGATAAAATATTTGTGAAGTTCCTTTTTTTAAGATTTTATTTCATTATTTGACAGGGGGAGAGAGAGAGAGAGAGAGAGAACAAGTAGGCAGACTGGCAGGCAGAGGGAGAGGAAGAAGCAGATTCTCCACTGAGCAAGTAGCCCGACACGGGGCTTGATTCCAGAAGGCAGTCACTTAACCGACTAAGCCGCCCAGGCATCCCATGTGAAGTTCTGAAAAATGGAATTTAAAATGAAAATCTCCTACTCCTAGAACTCTAGTCTTTCTCTCCTAATATAATTTTACTTAAAAAAAAGATTTTTTAAATTAATTTATTTAGAGTGCGATTGGGGGAAAGAGAGAGAATCTCAAGTGGACTCTGTGCTGACTGTGGAGCGTACACAGGGCTCAATCACATGACCGTGAGATCTTGACCTAAGCTGATACCAAGAGTAAATGCTGAGCCTACTGAGCCACCCAGGCACCCATCAAATGTAATTTTACTTTTGGCAGTCTTTGTATATTGTCCAGGGAGAAAAAAACCTCACAAATGGTAGCATACTATAGTCATAGTCTCTTGCTTTTTATGGTTAAATATCCATCACTGAGATCATTCCATATCTGTACTGCAGCTCTACCTCTTATTTTTAAATAGCTTCTTACTGTTCTTTATTTTAGTTTTAATTTAAATTCCAATTAATTAACATATAGTGTAATATAAGTTTTGGTGTACAATATAGTAATTCAACACTTCCATACGACACCCAGTGCTCATTATAACAAATGTGCCCCTTAATTCCCATCCCCTATTTCACCCATTCCCCCCCCGACACACACCTGTTTCTTGGTTTGCCACTCTTTCTCTCTTCTTTTTCCCTTTGGTCATTTGTTTTGTTTCTTAAATTTCAGATATGAGTGAGATCATATGGTATTTTTCTTTCTCTGACTGACTTATTTTGCTTAACATCATACTCTCTAGCTCCATCCATATTGTTGCAAGTGGCAAGATTTCATTCTTTTTATTGCTGAATAATATTACATTGTGTATATATATGTATATATACCACTTCTTCTTATAGATTTTTTTTATTTATTTGACAGAGAGAGAGATCACAGGTAGGCAGAGAGTCAGGCAGAGAGAGAGGGGGAAGCAGGCTCCCCGCTGAGCAGAGAGCCCGATGTGGGGCTCGATCCCAGGACCCTGAGATCATGACCTGATCTGAAGGCAGAGGTTTAACCCACTGAGCCACCCAGGCACCCCATACCACTTCTTCTTTATCCATTCATCAGTTGATGGACACTTGGGCTGCTTCCTTACCTTGGACATTGTGAATAATGCTGCTATAAACATCAGGGTGCATGTATTTTTTTTTGAATTAATGTTTTTAAAAACAATTTTAATAGGTTTCATTTATTTATTTGTGAGAGAGAGGGCATAGAAGGAGAGGGAGAAGCAGACTTCCTGCTGAGCAGAGACTGTGTGACTCAGGTCTCAATCCCAGGACCCTGAGATCACGACCTGAGCTGAAGGCAGACGCTTAACTGACTGAGCCACCCAGGTGTCCCTGAATTAGTGTTTTTGTAGTTTTTGGGTAAATATCAAGTAGTGCGATTACTGGATCATAGAGTAGTTCTATTTTTAACTCTTTGAGGAAAGTCCATACTGTTTTCCACAATGGCTGCTTCAGTTTGATTTCCCACCCACAATGCACGAGGGTTTCTTTTTTTCCACATGCTCACCAACACCTGTTGTTTTTTGTATTGTTGATTTTATCTATTCTGACAGGTGTGAGGTGGTATGTCATTGTAGTTTTGATTTGCATTTCTCTGATGATGACTGATGTTGAGCATCTTTTCATGTGTCCACTGGACATTTTGATGTCTTCATGGAGAAATGTTTGTTCATGTGTTCTGCACATTTTTTAACCGGATTATTTATTTTCTGGGTGTTGAGTTATAGAAGTTCTTTGTATATTTTGGATACTAACCCTTTATCAGATATGCCTTTTGCAAATATTTTCTCCCATTCCATAGATTGCCTTTTAGTTTGGTTGATTGTTTCCTTTATTAAATAGTGGCTTTTTATTTTGATGTAGTCTCAATCATTTGTTTTTGCTTTTCTTTCCCTTGCCTCAAGAGACTTACCTAGAAAGAAGTTGCTACTGGGGTGCCTGGGTGGAGCCATCAGTGAAGCATGCAACTCTTGGTTTCAGTTCAGGTTGTGATCTCAGGGTCATGAGATCAAGCCCTGCATCGCTCCGTGCTGAGGGCTGCAGGTCTCACTTTGCCCCTGCCCCTTCTAAAATAAATAAATACATCATTAAAAAAGAAAGAAGCAACTACTGCCAATGTCACAGAAACTACTGCCTATGCTTTCTTTTAGGATTTTTATATTTTCAGGTCTCACATTTAGATCCTGAATCCATTTTTTTAAAAAAATTTATTATTGAAGATTTTTGTTTATTCATTTTGGGGGAGAGGGGCAGAAGGAGAGGGAGAGAGAGTCCCAAGCAGGCCCCATGCCCAGCATGGAGCCCAATGTGGGGCTCCATCCCACAACCCCAAGATCAAGAACTGAACTGAAATCAAGAGTTGGATGCTTATCCAACTGAGCCACCCAGGTGCCCCAAGGTCCTTGATCCATTTTGAATTAATTTTTGTGAATGGTGTAAGCCAGTGATCCAGTTTCATTCTTTTGCATTTGCTGCCCAGTTCACCTAACACCACTTGTTGGAGAGACTTTCTTTTTCCCATTGCACATTCTTTCCTCTTTTGTCAAAGATTAATTGACCATGTAAATATGGGCTTATTTCTGGGCTTTTTACTCTTCTGTTCATCTATGTGTCTATTTTTGTCCCAGTACCATACTGTTTTGATTACTACAGTTTTTAAATATAACTTGAATTCTGGAATTATGATACCTCCAGCTTTGTTTTTCTTTTTCGAGATTGTTTGGCTCTTCAAGGTCTTCTGTGGTTCCATACAAATTTTAGGATTGTTTGTTCTAGTTCTGTACAGTGCAGGGCCCCCAATTCCCCAGGATCTGGTGCTTCAAGTCTATCTCTTATGTGTGTTGCTTTCATCCTGATGTTGTGTCTGAGCTGCTTTTTCTTTCAGTCCAGCCATCAGAACTGACCCTCTGCCTGTTATGGGCTGTGCTTGCTCTCCATGGTGTTAGGGAGACCCAGGCCGTCTGGTTTGAAGGGAGCGTGACCAAAGGAGGGCTCAGGGACAAGGCAGCAGTATTAGCGAAATAGGCCAGATTCCCTGAAATGTGGTGGCCAGAGGCACTGTGTGTATGTGCAAGGTGGCTGGGCAGGGCATGTGCACAGTGTTACCAAAATTTGGGCTGGTCCCAGGGCCAAGGTTACGAGGCTCGGATTATGGCGGGTCCTTAGGAGAATGTGTGTGTGGGGTGGCTCTGTCTTCATGCAGGGAGGCAGGGGAGAAAAATGGCACCTGCAAGCTCCTGTGTTCCTGGAGAAGTTCCCAAACATGCTCTAAAATCATTATAAACATATCTTCTACTGTTTGCCCCCTGTGTTGTGCAAACTGTGCAGGCTGGTGTCTCTTTAAGGGCGGGGACCCCACTATCACTTGCCCTCTAGCCTTGGGCAGTGCTGAGTCAGCTGACTTTTAAAGTTCCATGCTCCAAGTTCCACTGGTTATACAAAGTCACAGAATTCAGGTCCTCTGGTTTTTAAAACATGACTTTATGGGGATTTGTCCTCCCCTGTGGGCTCCCTGGTGGGAGGCCCTGTTTCTCTCCCCTCTGCAGGTGCAGCTCCCTCCCTCCTGAGGGCTGCTTCTGACCATGTGTCTGACCTTTCTAACCTCTAAGATGGGGCTTCTTCTCTTTATTTAGTTGTGGAGTTTGTTCTGCCAGTCTTCAGCTTAGTCTCTGGTATATTTACACAGATGTGAGTGATATCTAGTTGTAAATATGGGAGAGAGTAAGCTTAAGGTCCTCCTACTCTGACACCTTTCCAAGCTCCTCCCCTATTTTTAATTTACTTCTATCATTATATTTGAAATAAGTTTCTTGTAAACATCAAATAGTCTTAAAAGAAATGACAAAATAGAAAGTCCCAAGCAAAGAAATCAAAATATAAAGAAAAGTCAAATGGAAATTTTAGAACTGAAAAATATAATAACAAAAATTTTTTAATCTCACTATAATGACAGAATGGGGACAATAAAGAGAAGAATCATTGATCTAGATCAATAGAAATCATCCAGTAAAACCAACAGAAGCAAGACAGATTTTTTTAAACGGACAGGCATGTGGACATGTTCTACAGACATGTGGAACAATGATAAAAGTTACAACATTCATATCATCAGAGTCCCAGAAGGAAAAGCTAACAGTGAAGCTGAAAATATTAGAAGAAATAATGGCTGAATTTCTACCCCCTCCCCAATTTTGCCAAAAGATATAGCATACAGATTCAAGAAGCTGAGAGAGAACAAAACAAGATAAATGCAAAGAAACTCATGCCCAGACACTTCATAATAAAACTTCTGAAAACTGTGGGGCACCTGGGTGGCTCAGTTGGTTAAGTGTCTGTCTTCAGCTCAGTTTGTGATCTCAGGGTCTTGGGATCAAGCCCCACATTGGACTCCCTGCTTAGCAGGGAACGTGCTTCTCCTTCTCCTTCTGCCCTTCACCCCACTTGTGCTCTCTCCCCACCAATAAATAAATAAAATCTTAAAAAAAAACTTTTGAAAACTAAAGACAAAAAAATCTTAAAATCTATATAAGATCATAGATTCAAATGATAGTGGAGTTCTCATCAGAAGCCATGGAGGCCAAAAGGAAGTGGCCTAACACTTTTTAAGTGCTGAATAAAAAATGATCAACACAGAATTATCTATCAAAAGTATCCTTCAGGAGGACACTAACAGTGATGAGCACTGGGTGTTGTATGTAAGTGATAAATCACTGACTTCTATACCTGAAACTAATATTACATTGTATGTTAACTAACTGGAATTTAAATAAAAGCTTGAAGAAGAATTCTTCAAGAATGAAGGTAAAATAAAGACATTTTCAGATAAGGAAAGTTAACAAAATTTGTCACTAGTGGAACTGTCTTTCTTAACCCGTATGCCAGATTAGTGCTCATTGCCTTGTCTATCTCAGTCAGTTGCCACTATCTGGTGAAAAAATAACATTTCTGGTCCATGTTTATGGGTTCAAGAATGGCTGAAACAGAATGTTTGGATTTGAATTGTTATAAAAAAGGAGGTCAATGGCATCATGCATTAAAAAATGACCAAAAGAAGTTCTTCATATAGAAAGGAAATGATAATGAAAGAAAACTTGGAAAATCAAGAATAAAGAAATACCAGCAGAACAGGTAAGTATAATAGACTATACAGCTTCTTCTGAGTTTTAAAAATTATGTTTAGAAATACTTTTAAGTTTTAAGAAATTGCTATATTATTGAAAACAAAATTTTATTGTCTGATATGGTTCACAATGTATGTAAAGGAAATATTTAGGATAACTTAATTATAAAATGGGAGCATAATTGGACCAAAATGGACCTCTATTTCACTTGAAGTGGTAAAATGACAATACTAGGGAAATACAAAATTATCGTTATTTGTAAACAATATGATTGTTTACATTAAAAAATCCAAGATAATCAACTGAGAAACCATTAGAACCAATAAAAAATAATTAAGCAAAGTGGCAAAATTCAAGAGCAACATACAAAAAAGCAATAGTGTTTTCATATGCCAGCAATAATCTGCTAGAAAATGTAATGAAGAAAAGATGCCAGTCACAGTAACTCTTAGAACTATCAATTGCTTAAAGGGAGAAAACTAGCAATAAATGTATATAGTCTAGATGAAGAAAAATATAAGACTTTACTGATGGACATAAAAGAATATCCGAACGAAGTGATAAAAATAATGTATTTCAGTATGGTAAAATCAATATTGTAAAGATGCCAACCACCTTAAAAAGTTTATAAATTTAATCCCAGTCAAAATCCTAATGATATTTTTAACAGAGTTCAACACATTGATTCTAAAAATCCCTTGGGATGAATATTAATTTAGAAAAAATAATTAAAAATCCCTTGGAAGGGAAAAATGTACAAGAATACCTGAGACAATTTTGCAAAAGAACAATGACAGGAGAATTGCCCTACCAGATAATCAAAATATACCATAGAGGTGCAGTAATTAAAAAGATGTGGGGGCGCCTGGGTGGCTCACTGGGTTAAGCCTCTGCCTTCAGCTCAGGTCATGATCCCAGGGTCCTGGGATCCAGTACCTCATCGGGCTCTCTGCTCAGCAAAGAGCCTGCTTCCCCCACTCTCTCTGCCTGCCTCTCTGCCTACTTGTGAGTTCTCTCTCTGTGTCAAATAAATAAATAAAATCTTTAAAAAGTGATAATGAAGCAAAAATTGACAAGTAGATCAATAGATCAGAATAAAGAGTCCAAAAAAAATACAAGGATATATGGGAATCTAGTTTTTGACAGGGAAGAAAGGATGAAGTACCCCATGAATGGTATTAAGAAAACTGTTTTTCAGAGGAGGAGTCAAGATGGCGGAGAAGTAGCAGGCTGAGACTACTTCAGGTAGCGGGAGATCAGCTAGATAGCTTATCTAAAGATTGCAAACACCTACAAATCCAACGGGAGATCGAAGAGAAGAAGAACAGCAATTCTAGAAACAGAAAATCAACCACTTTCTGAAAGGTAGGACTGGTGGAGAAGTGAATCCAAAGCGACGGGAAGATAGACCGCGGCGGGGAGGAGCCGGCTCCCGGCAAGCGGCGGAGCAACGGAGCACAAAATCAGGACTTTTAAAAGTCTGTTCCGCTGAGGGACATCACTCCAGAGGCTAAACCAGAGTGAAGCCCACGTGGGGTCAGCGTGGCCTCAGGTCCCGCAGGGTCACAGAAGGATCGGGGGTGTCTGAGTGTCACAGAGCTCGCAGGTATTAGAATGGGGAAGCTGGCTACAGAGACAGAGCCGAGGAGTGAGCTCTCAGCTCCGGGTTACCTTGAACCGGTCGCAGGCTCGGTCAGCTCGGAGCGCGGCCGGAGGCTGGGGAGACGGGAGTAATTGGGTGCTGTTCTCTGAGGGCGCACTGAAGAGTGGGGCCCCGAGCTCTTGGCTCCTCCGGGCCAGAGACTGAGAGGCCGCCATCTTCATTCCCGTCCTCTGGAACTCTACGGAAAGCGCTCAGCGAACAAAAGCTCCCAAAAGCAAACCTGAGCGGATTACTCAGCCTGGCCCCTGGTAAGGGCAGTGCAATTCCACCTGGGGCAAAGACACTTGAGAATCACTACAACAGGCCCCTCCCCCAGAAGATCAACAAGAAATCCAGCCAGGACCAAGTTCACCTACCAAGGAGTGCAGTTTCAATACCAAGGAGACCAGTGGAATTCCAGAGGAGGAGAAAGCAAAGCACGGAACTCATGGCTTTCTCCCCATGATTCTATAGTCTTGCACTTAATTTAATTTTTTTTTTCTTTTTCATTTTTTTTCTTCTTCTGCTATTTTTTTTTTAACTTTTACCCTTTTCTTTTTAAACATTTTAAAACTAGTTTATCTAATATATATATATATTTTTTTTTCTTTTTTATATTTTTTCTTTATTCGTTTTCTTTGTTTAATTGTTTCTTTTTTTTTCTGAACCTCTTTTTATCCCCTTTCTCCCCCCCCACGATTTGGGATCTCTTCTGATTTGGTTAAAGCATATTTTCCTGGGGTCTTTGCCACCCTTTTAGTATTTTGCTTGCTCCTTCATATACTCTTATCTGGACAAAATGACAAGGCAGAAAAATTCACCACAAAAAAAAAGAACAAGAGGCAGTACTGAAAGCTAGGGACATAATCAATACAGACATTGGTAATATGTCGGATCTAGAGTTCAGAACGACGATTCTCAAGGTTCTAGCCGGGCTTGAAAAAGGCATGGAAGATATTAGAGAAACCCTCTCAGGAGCTATAAAAGCCCTTTCTGGAGAAATAAAAGAACTAAAATCTAACCAAGTTGAAATCAAAAAAGCTATTAATGAGGTGCAATAAAAAATGGAGGCTCTCACTGCTAGGATAAATGAGGCAGAAGAAAGAACTAGCGATATAGAGGACCAAATGACAGAGAATAAAGAAGCTGAGCAAAAGAGGGACAAACAGCTACTGGACCACGAAGGGAGAATTCGAGAGATAAGTGACACCATAAGACAAAACAACATTAGAATACTTGGGATTCCAGAAGAAGAAGAAAGAGAGAGGGGAGCAGAAAGTATATTGGAGAGAATTACTGTAGAGAATTTCCCTAATATGGCAAAGGGAACAAGCATCAAAATCCAGGAGGTGCAGAGAACTCCCCTCAAAATCAACAAGAATAGGTCCACACCACGTCTCCTAATAGTAAAATTTACAAGTCTTAGTGACAAAGAGAAAATCCTGAAAGCAGCCCGGGAAAAGAAGTCCGTAACATACAATGGTAAAAATATTAGATTGGCAGCAGACTTATCCACAGAGACCTGGCAGGCCAGAAAAAGCTGGCATGATATATTCAGAGCACTAAATGAGAAAAACATGCAGCCAAGAATACTATATCCAGCTAGGCTATCATTGAAAATAGAAGGAGAGATAAAAAGCTTCCAGGACAAACAAAAACTGAAAGAATTTGCAAACACCAAACCAGCTCTACAGGAAATATTGAAAGGGGTCCTCTAAACAAAGAGAGACCCTAAAAGTAGTAGATTAGAAAGGAACAGAGACAATATACAGTAACAGTCACCTTACAGGCAATACAATGGCACTAAGTTCATATCTCTCAATAGTTACCCTGAATGTTAATGGGCTAAATGCCCCAATCAAAAGACACAGGTTATCAGAATGGATAAAAAAAACAAAACCCATCTGTATGTTGCCTACAAGAAATTCATTTTAAGCCCGAAGACATCTCCAGATTTAAAGTGAGGGGTGGAAAACAATTTACCATGCTAATGGACATCAGAAGAAAGCAGGAGTGGCAATCCTTATATCAGATCAATTAGATTTTAAGCCAAATGCTATAATAAGAGATGAGGAAGGACACTATATCATACTCAAAGGATCTGTTCAACAAGAAGATCTAACAATTTTAAATATCTATGCCCCAACTGAGCAGCCAACTATATAAACCAATTAGTAACAAAATCAAAGAAACACATCAACAATGATACAATAATAGTAGGGGACTTTAACACTCCCCTCACTGAAATGGACAGATCATCCAAGCAAAAGATCAACAAGGAAATAAAGGCCTTAAATGACACACTGGACCAGATGGACATCACAGATATATTCAGAACATTTCATCCCAAAGCAACAGAATACACATTCTTCTCTAGTGCACATGGAACATTCTCCAGAATAGATCACATCCTCGGTCCTAAATCAGGTCTCAACCGGTATCAAAAGATTGGGATCATTCCCTGGATATTTTCAGACCATAATGCTCTGAAACTAGAACTCAATCACAAGAGGAAATTTGGAAAGAACCCAAATTCATGGAGACTAAACAGCATCCTTCTAAAGAATGAATGGGTCAACAAGGAAATTAAAGAAGAATTGAAAAATTCATGGAAACAAATGATAATGAAAACACA
>NW_019154107.1:29420224-29518620 GCF_002288905.1 Enhydra lutris kenyoni
AGCAAAAGCAGTCCTGAGAGGAAAATATATAGCAGTACAAGCCTTTCTTAAGAAACAAGAAAGGTCTCAGGTACACAACCTAACTCTACACCTAAAGGAGCTGGAGAAAGAACAAGAAAGAAACCCTAAACCCAGCAGGAGAAGAGAAATCATAAAGATCAGAGCAGAAATCAATGAAATAGAAACCAAAAAAACAATAGAACAAATCAATGAAACTAGGAGCTGGTTCTTTGAAAGAATTAATAAGATCGATAAACCCCTGGCCAGACTTATCAAAAAGAAAAGAGAAAGGACCCAAATAAATAAAATCATGAATGAAAGAGGAGAGATCACAACTAACACCAAAGAAATACAGACAATTATAAGAACATACTATGAGCAACTCTACGCCAACAAATTTGACAATCTGGAAGAAATGGAAGAAAACTGGTTTTCCATTTAAGAAGAAAAATTAGAACTTTACCTCACAACTTTTATAAATGTAAATTTCAGATAGATTGATGGCCTGAACATAAAATATAAACTTATAAAAGGATATATAGGAGAGTATTTTAAGCCTTAAGGTAGGATAGGCATAAGACAGGGATAGGTAAATAAATTTGACTGCATCAAAACCATAAGACAACTTTGAGACAAAAATATGAAAACAAAAGTGCCTCATAATGGCCGAGGACTTTGGATTACCTATTTGTTATTTTATGAGTTGAATATTAAAAATGAGTTTGACCGATTTTGTTTTGTTTTGTGCTTTGTGGCAATGAAGAATAATCTTTGCCTTATATTTTAAGACAGAAATTCCTCTTTATTTCAGAGCTATTTGAAAATTGCACTATTTTTATGGATAAAGAATCTTGTACAATAATGAATAAACAATTGTAGAGACTTTCAGATTGGTTGAACGGGGAGCTTGGATAACTCTCCCTACAAAAAACAATGCTTTGCTTCTCAAAGACAACTCCTTCGGGACTCTAGAAAGGCGACCAAAGGCAAACAACAAATTGAGAAGCATTAATTTAAGAAAAATGTGGAACCTTGGTTAGAACAAAGGGAATTTGGCAAATATCACATGTAATCTGAAATCTCTGTACAGGCTGGAGAAAGCAACAGATTGGCAAACCAGCCAGAAATCTAACAGAGGGATCTGAAGAACAAGACAGGCAGAGTGGGCTTTCACAGATTCCTGGAGTCTGTAAGACTGTGTTCTTGCACAGACCTGCACACATTCTCTGAAGACACCAGACAGGGCCCTATTTCTCCCAGGATAAGTATGAGGTCCCGCACACAAAGGAAATAAAAGCTTGGGCAAGGGGCGCCTGGGTGGCTCAGTGGGTTAAGCCGCTGCCTTCGGCTCAGGTCATGATCTCAGAGTCCTGGGATCAAGCCCCGCATCGGTCTCTCTGCTCAGCAGGGAGCCTGCTTCCTCCTCTCTCTCTGTCTGCCTCTCTGCCTGCTTGTGATCTCTCTGTCAAATAAATAAATAAAATCTTAAAAAAAAAAAAAAAAGCTCAGGCAAACTTGTAAACTGCCTGAATGTCAAATGTGTTCCTCAAACCTCACCAGATTGATTGGCAAAGGGTGGAAGTCTTAATAGCTAAAAATGTTTAAGCACAACTTCTGATCAATTACAGGCTGGCCATTAAGCTATGCTTACTCAGTAGTAGCCTCTATGAAGCCAGGCTTAAAAAGAAAAATAAGAATTAAAAAAAAAAAACTCAGCAGATAGCAGCAGCTACACACTGCAGGAAAGACAGACTCTACAAAATGCATCCAAACAAGTCACTAAATAAGTGAGCAAACAGCAATGACAATGGCTGCTGGGGGTAGGAATCAGAATTCAGATTTGATGCAACATATTATCTAAAATTTTTAGTTTTTAGCAAATAAATATTCAGTTTTCCCTATCAATCGACCTATCACCTATTTATTTATATTTTATTTTAATTCCGGTGTAGTTAACATAGAGTGGTGTATTAGTTTCAGGTATATAATACAGTGATTCAGCAATTCCATCCATTAGTCAGTGCTCATCAAGACAGGTGGACTCTTAATCCCCTTCACTTATTTCACCTATTCCCCCCACCTACCTCTCCTCCAGTAGCCATCTGTTTGTTATCTATAGTTAAGAATCTCTTTTTTTGGTTTATCTGATTTCTTTTCCTTTGTTCATTTATTTTGTTTCTTAAATTCCCCGTATGAATGAAATCCTATGGTATTTGACTTTCTGCAGCTGGTTTATTTTGCTTAGCATTACACTCTCCAGCTCCATCCACATTGTTGCAAGTGGCAAGATTTCCTTCTTTTTTTAATGGCTGAATAATATTCCATTGTATGTATATACCACATCTCCTTTATCCATTCATCTATCAATGGATAGATGGACACTTAGGCTGCTTCCATAATTTGGCTATTGTAAATAATGCTGCTATAAACATAGGGGTGCATATATCCCTTTGAATTAGTGTTTTTGTATTCTTTGGGTAAATGCCCAGTGGCATGATTGCTGGATGGTAGGGTAGTTCCATTTTTAACTTTCTGAGGAACCTCCATACTGTTTTCCACACTAGCTGCACCAGCTTCTATTCCCACCAATAGTGCACAAGGATTCCTTTTTCTCCACATCCTTGCTAACATTTGTTCTTTCTTGAGTTTTTGATTTAGCCATTCTGGCAAGTGCGAAGTGATATTGCATTGTAGTTTTGATTTGCACTTTCCTGACAATGAGTGATGTTGAGCATCTTTTCATGTGTCTGCCGGCCATCCGGATGTCTTCTTCTGAGAAGTTTGTTCATGTCCTCTGCCCATTTTTAAATTGGAATATATGTGTGTGTGTGTGTGTGTGTGTGTGTGTGTGTGTGTGTGTTGAGTTGGGTCAGTTCTTTATGTATTTTGGATACTAACCCTTTATCAGATATATCATTTGGAAATATCTTCTCTCATTCAGCAGATTGTCTATTAGTTTTGTTGGTTGTTTTCTCTCTGCTGTGTTGAAACTTTTTAACATAGTCTCAGTAGTTTATTTTTGCTTTTGTTTCCCTTGCCTCAAGAGACATATCTAGTAAGAAGTAAGGCCTATGTCAAAGAGATTACTGTTTGTGTCTTTTCTAGGATTTTTATGATTTCTTATTTCACATTTGGGTCCTTAATCCATTTTGAATTTATTTTTGTGTATAGTCTAAGAGAGTGGTCCAGTTTCATCCTTTTGCATGTTGCTTTCCAGTTTTCCCAACACTGTTTGTTGAAAAGACTGTCTTTTCCCCATGGAATAGTCTTTCCCATTTTGTCAAAGATTCATTGATCATATAGTTGTGGGTTCATTTTTGAGTTTTCCATTCTGTTCTATTGATCTAGGTCTATTTTTGTCCCAGTACCACACTGTTTTGATCACTACAGTTCACAATATAACTTGAAGTCCAGAATTGTGGTGCCTGAAACTTTGCTTCTCTTTTTTTAAGGTTGTTTGGACTGTTTAGGGTCTTTTGTGGTTCCATACATATTTTAGGATTGTTTGTTCTAGCTTTGTGAAAAATGCTGGTGGTATTTTGATAGGGATTACACTAAATCTGTAGATTGCTTTGGGTAGTATTAACATTTAAACATTTGCTCTTCTAATCCATGAGCATGGAATGTCTTTCCATTTCATGTATCATCTTTAATTTGTTTCATCAGTGTTTTATAGTTTTCAGAATATAGGTCTTTCACCTTCATGGTTAGGTTTATTTCTAGGTATTTTAGTATTTTTGATGCTTTTATAAATAGCATTGCTTTCTTAATTTTACTTTCGACTGCTTTATTATTAGTCTAAAGAAATGCAATAGATTTCTATATATTGAATTTGTATCACGCAGACTTACTGAATTCATTTATCAGTTCTAGTAGTTTTTTCTGGCAGCTTTAGGGTTTTCTCTATATAGTATCATGTCATCTGCAAACAGTGACAGTTTTCTTTCTTCCTTACTAATTTGGATGCCTTTTATTTCTTTTTCTTGTCTGATTGCTGTGGCTAGTACTTCCAGTATTAGGTTGAATAACAGTGGTGAGAGTGGACATCCTTATCTTGTTCCTGACTTTAGGGGAAAGGATTTCAGTATTTCCCCATTGAGTATGTTGTTAGCTGTGGGTTTTTCATATAAGGTCTTTATTATGTCGAGGTATGTTCCCTGTAAACCTACCTTGTTGAGTGTTTTTATCATGAATGATGCTGTACTTCGTCAAATGCTTTTTCTACATATTGAAATCATCATGTGGTGTTTATCCTTTCTCTTATGGATGTGATGTTTCACTTTGATTGATTTGCAAATATTGAACTACCCTAGTACCCCAGGAATAAATCCCACTTTATTGTGGTGAATTATTTTTAAATTTTTAAAATTTTTATTTTTTTTCAGTGTCAAAAAGGTGGTTTTATTAAAACATGGGGACCAGGGGCACCTGGGTGGCTCAGTGGCTAAGCCTCTGCCTTCGGCTCAGGTCATGATCTCAGGGTCCTGGGATCGAGCCCCGCATTGGGCTCTCTGCTCAGCAGGGAGCCTGCTTCCCCCTCTCTCTCTGCCTGCCTCTCTGCCTACTTGTGATCTCTGTCTGTCAAATAAATAAAATCTTTAAAAAAACAAACAAACAAACAAACAAAAAAACATGGGGACCAGATTCATGGGCAGAAAGAGCTGCTGTGAATGATTTTTTAAAAGATATTGTCAGATTCTGTTTACTGATATTTTGTTGAGGATTTTTGCATCTATGTTCATCAGAGGTATTTGCCTTTAGTTCTCTTTTTTTGTGGTGTCTTTATCTGGTTTTAGTATTAGGATAATGCTGGCTTCATAGAATGAGTTAGGAAGTTTTCCTGACTCTTCCATTTTTTGGAAAAGTTTAAGAAGAATAGGTATTGCATCTTCTTTTAATGTTTGGTAGAGTTCACTTGTGAAGCCTTCTAGTCATGGACTGTTGCTGCTTGGGAGTTTTTTGATTACTGATTCAATTTCATTGCTGTTAATCTGTCTACTCAAATTCTCTCTTTCTTCCTGCTTCAGTTTTGTTAAGTTGCATGTTTTTAGGAATTTATCCATTTCTTCTAGTTTGGTCAATTTGTTGGCATATAATTTTTGATAATATTCTCTTACAAGTGTTTGTAATTCGGTGTTATTGGTCATTATTTCTCCTCTTTCATTTCTGATTTTGTTTATTTGAATCTGCTCTCTTTTTTAATGAGTCTGGCTAGAGAGTTATCAATTTTGTTGATCTTTTCAAAGAACCAGCTTCTGTTTTCATTGCTTTGTTCTATTATTTTTATAGTTTCTATATCATTTATTTCTGCTCCAATCTTTATTATTTCCTTTCTTCTGCTTATTTTGGATTTTGTTTGTTCTTCTTCAAAGCAGTTATTTTAAATATGTTCAAGGAACCAGTAGAAACCATATTTAAAGAATTAAATAAAATATGATGACAATGTCTCATCAAATAGAGAATATCAATGAAAAGGTAGAAATTATATATCCATCTGTATGTATGAACCAGTGGAAATTCTGGAGTTGAAAACTACAATATTTGAAATGGAAAGTTCACTAGAGGGCCTAAAGTGTAGATGTGAGTTGGCAGAAGAAAGAATCACTGAATTTGAAGATAGACTGATAGAGATTATGTAATCTGAAAAACAAAGAAGATAGCCCCCAATATTCCTTCTGATGTACACCCCTTATATAGTTCTCTTTCCTCTAGTACAAGCAGAACATGTAAACATGATTGGATATCACTCCTATAATTAGGTTAGTCTATATGGCAAAGATTAAGGAATTTTGCCACTGTAATTAAGGTCCCTATGCAGTTGATTTTGGTTTAATAAAAATGGAGATTGTCCTGGCTTGGCCTTGTCTTATTAGATGAGCCCTTAAAAGAGATAATCCAATGTTAGTGTTGAGGAAGTAAGCTGCTATCTTGTGAGAGGGCCTGTGGAGGGGGCCACATGGCAAGAGGGCCTATTAAAGATGGCTCCTAAGAACTTAGAAAAGTCCCTGGCAGACAACTAGGAAGAAAACAGGAATATTAACTCTACAATGGCAAAGAAATACATTCTGCCAGTGACCAGTGTGCTTGAAAGAAGACCTTAAGCCTTAGATGAGATTGTAGTGCCAACCAATGCATTGATTATAGCCTGGCGAGACCCTGAGCAGAGACCTTGTTAACCCATACCCAGAGTCTTGACCCTCAGAAATCATGAGACAATATATAGGTATTGTCTTGACCTGCTACATTTGTGGTAATTTGTTACAAAGGAATAGAAAATACAGCCTTGAACTTAGGTCTTTCTTATACTTAGTCCACACACTTGACCATTGCACTATACAGCAAAGTTCAGAACCTGGCTGTTAATGTGCTACAAAGGCCTATAGACTATTTTCTTGTTTGGTTCAGAAAGTATTTTAAAAACGTTTTCTAAAATTAGCTGCTGATGTTTAAAAATTAGAAGGTTTCACATATAAGTCACATTTCTTCCTTCTCTTGAAAAGTTGAAAGATATGACATCATTGGGCCCATATTGCCACCTAGCAAGAACTACCTTGGCGATGAAGATGCCTTGTTTAGACAGGGTCTGAGCTCTGTAGTTCAGCACAAGCTAGCTCTACCTAACTGGCATCATTCGCTTAGGTTAGGTAGAGTGTGAGG
This sequence comes from Enhydra lutris kenyoni, assembly GCF_002288905.1. Lineage (NCBI taxonomy): Eukaryota > Metazoa > Chordata > Mammalia > Carnivora > Mustelidae > Enhydra > Enhydra lutris. The sequence continues at coordinate 29,426,882 of NW_019154107.1, forward strand.
CCCCAGTTAGGTATTTGAGTGTGGAATCCCCAATATACAACTTCAAAGCTAATAACTGATCACCTCAGTTTTTCTTCCAGTGCAGTCACTTTTTCCATTAGATCTCTATCTCAAACAGTGCTACAAGAGTTTGGTTTATGAATCCTTTAGGAATGAGTGCCTGGATCAGAATTATGCATATTTTATGGATCAAATTTAGTAGAGACTGAGAAACTCATCTTTTCATAAAACTTCTTAGTGTAAGATTTCAATTAAAAAAATAAAATAAATTCTTGGGCACCTGCATGGTTCAGATGGTTAAGTGTCTGCCTTTGGCTCAGGTCATGATCCTAGGGTCCTGGAATCGAGTTCCGCATCGAGATCCCTGCTCAGCAGGGAGCCTGCTTCTCCCTCTGCCTCTGCCTCTCTTTCTGTGTCTCATGAACAAATAAATAAAATTAAAAAAAAATACATTCTTTTGGAATATAAGGTAAAACCAGCAGTATGTTTTGTTTTGTTTTTCTTTTCTACTGTGGGCTGTAGGGGGACAAAAAGCTTGAGGGCCAGCAGATAGAAAGTCAGGCTCCATTGACATAGTAATGTACAAGGAATGAATGCTTAAGTTTTTGAGAATGTTGTAAATTAACACAAAGTATAAAGCACATTTTGGATGATGACGTAAGTCATACCAATTGTGGTAACTCATGATTTTATTTTTGCTTTGTTTAGATTTCTATTAAAAGTTAATGCAAATGACCCACATGAAGTTTAACACATGATCTTTGGACCTAGTTGTAAGCAAGCCTTTTGGGAAAAAAAAACATGTGAGTGATATGAAATATTTGTATGTGTATACACATATCCATACTAACTTAGAATGGAATTCCATATATGTAGTTGGTTTTAAGAAACTGTTTTGAGTTTTAGGATTTATAAAAGTTTGAAAATGTTTTACCATTTATATTTAATGTTTTATTGTGCTAAAAATTACTTCTACAAATCAATACAAGAATACCAATATCCTAATGAAAAAGTGAACAAAGAATATAAATTAGAAATTCACCAACTAGGAAATAAAAATGACCAAAGGAATATGAAAACATGTTCAATTTTAATAGTGATTAATGAAAGTCAAAATATAAACAATGAGATTCCCCATTAGGTTTTCAAAAGATTACTTAATATCAAGTACTGGTGGTAAAGAGAAGTGGATGTCATATATCGTTGCTGGGTATGTAAATTGGAGCCACCCTGAAGTGCAACTTGGCAGAAACTACTAAATTTTATGAGAATGTATTTATGCATTACTTGTGGAAAAAAAACTTTTAAAATAAAGAGCTGATTCTTCTCTGTTTCTTCAAACACTCCCTTTGTCCATAGTGGTAGGTTCACAAATATCTTAGCCCTGGCCTAAGTCAATTAACACCTAACAGTCACTTGGCCACAGCGATTGATTCAGATGTAGGGTTAGGACATAAACCAGTCCAAAACTGAACTTCTGCTGGGAATGTGGGTGGGACATTAACTCTCTCTTCTAGCCATGAAGAAGGAAACATAGCTTTGGGAGCTGTTAGTAACTTTCTTAGGACTGTTAGGGAACAACCTTCCAGAAATGGAGGCAATGTTAGGAAGCATTGACTTACTTAGACTTATCTTAAGCCAGCTCTACCTCTGTTCCTATGAGCCATACATTTTCCTATTTTGTTTAAACCAGTTTCAGTTTTTCTGTTACTTGCAATTGGAGGGATCTTGACTGATACAGTAATCCTTGACAAATTTCAGTTATTAGGGTCTGTGGCAGATCTTGTTGATTGATTCACTCAGCATCCATTCCAAGCCCCTCATTGTGTCCTTTCCCATATTTTGGAGGTTTGAAAGTGCAAACCTTTATTTCCCACACTTACTAGCAGTTGGGTTCTTGATATGACATAAGATATGCTAATCAGAACTAGTTCAAGACTTGAATTTGGATGTGAGCTTAGTGGGGAGAGAGGCAAGACTCAGAATCAAACATTTATGGTGCAGATCATAGCAAATGTGGTGCAGTCTGGGAACCAGTTTGCTATGGTAGTAGCTCCCCAGTTTGACAGGCAGCTTCTTGATTAGAGTGGGAGTAGCAGCCACATACATGGCCCAGTGCTGTGGTGTGAATTTGGGAACATTCCTGGAAGCTCTACCTAGATCTTTTTTCTTCATACCACTGATGATTCTATAAGCCATCACTTATAAATAAATCTCTTTCTGCTGAAATTAGCTGGAGAAGATTCTGATCTTTGAAAAGAAACTCTAATCATATAGGACCCAGGATTGTGAGAGCCAGACTGTGTAGCAGAAATAAACCAAAAATCTAAAAAAAAAAAATTGTGCTTGTTTCTAGACATTTGCAGTTGTCTCTACCCCCACCACATGAAACTAGGATTTTTTATATCCTGTATGGGGAAGTCCTAACCAGTCTGGTATTTTAGGAATAACTTCTGTATAGTTCCAATATCCCCTCCCTTTGCTTGTACTTTCCTTTCAACCTCCACCCTCAATGGTATAACGGACTCCTTGGTTGAGGAGCATCCATCACAGTTACCAGCGAAGAGAATTATAGAGGATGGGGGACCCAGGAGGATGTCTGTGGAATCTGAATGTTCTCAAGTATTGATGAGACCCAACAAATGTCAGCTCTGCTTGGCTAGAAAAGATGACGCTAAGCAGTTATTTACAGGAACATGAATGTAGAAGGTTTAGTAAATGACTCACACAGATGAATCTTCCCTGCCAGAAACTCAGCATTGGATTATGCTTTCAATTTAGATTTTGCTTCTTTGTACTCCAGGGTAGGATGCACAGTGAGAAGTAAATGCATGTATCTTAGATAACTGAATTTTATACCAGCTAAAAGTTCTAGGCTGATGGGGCTGGGACAGAGCCAGACTCTGGGTTTAGCCAATAGAGCTAGTCTCAGAAGGCAGTTGTAAGAACAAGGCCATGAGGGAAGGATGACTTTGATAGCCCCAATAAAAGCCCATCATTCATTCAACAAACATTTACCAAATGTCAACCACAAAATACTGATGATGCCGAAATGAAAAACACACCATTCTTCTCACAAGGAGTTCAGTCCAATATTGGGAGACACACAAAAAACACCTAATTCCAATTCATTGTGATCAGCACTGAGATTCGCAGAGTGCAGGAGAAGGAACCATTAATTCTACCTGAAAGAGGACTAAAAGTCAAAAGACAGGAGTCTGAGCCAGAAGGCCTGTCAGTATTGTATCCAGCGATGTGATGTCATTCACCTAGGGCAATAGTGGGTTATCTGCATAAACAGGTGCCTAGGGCATCAGCAAAGCAGAGGCATCACAAAAACTGAAATCAATTTTACATTATACATAAAATGTAGAAAAATCAGAAATGGGTTATATTTTATTCCATTTTCTTAATGGCTTAGTAACATTTTAATTTGAATTATATATAGGGTGGGAAGTGAGGGACATAATTTTTCCTAAAATACATGTTTTGTAAAAATTAGTAGATAAATATAAAATGTATAAAACACACGTGTACAAGTAAAAGTCATTATAAAGTAAACATCATGGGTTCACCACTCAGGCAGGGAATAGAACATTGCCAGCAGTGTTCCTGGAACACCACTTAGGATGGCCAACTGCTTGGTTTGCCTTGGACTGTTCCAGTTTTAGCGCTGAAAGTCCTGAATCCCAGGAAACCCCTCCTTTGGGTGGGAAAAGTCTCAGTTTTTAGTGAATGGTACAGAAGATTGGAGAGGGAGAATATAAACCCCATATGGTGACCCCCAAAACAGGAGATGAAAACAACACAGTTTTTAGTGTCAAATGGATATGGTACAGATTATCTTCTTCTGTAGTTGTTGTGGCTAGTTTTTTCCCCTGACTGCTAATATGGACAAATGTGATTTTTGGTTCACAGTAATGGGTCATTCATTGCTGTATCACTCTGAATGATGCCACTTCAGTATGTAACTTCAGTGTGCTGTAATTGTGAACGTTAACAGTCTTCGACTTTCCCTGTGTATCTCCTGTTGTGATTTGTATCAAAATGGTGTTGGTTTTACCTTTAATGTCATGAATATTGTCATGATGCATCTCAATCTGCTTGGGATCCCCTGACAAAATGATACATACAGACTGAGTGTCTTAAACAACAGAAATTTGTTTTCTCACATTCCTGGAGACTAGAAGCTATAAACAGGTTTGCTTTCTTCTGAGGCCTTTCTCCTTGGCTTGTAAATGGCAGCCTTCTTGCTGTGTCCTCACATGGCCTTTTCTTTGTGTGCACACACTCATGGTACCTCTCTGTGTGTCCAAATTTCCTCTTGTAATAAAGACACAGTTATATCAGATTAGAACCCATCCTAACAGCCTCATTTTAACTTAACCACCTCTTTAAAGGCCCTACCTCCAAATATAGCCACATTCTGAGGTCCTGGGGGTTAAGGAATCAACAAATGAGTTTTGGAGGGACACAATTCAGCCCATAACACCATGTTTTGTAAGAATGCAGATAAGGAAAATGAGAACCATTACAATACCAATACCAGAGTCATTGAAGAAGAAGGTTAAACTACTGGGTTATTTTAATGACAGGTGAAGACCTCATATTACTAGATTAGGGAGGTAAATAACCTAAACAGAACCTACTGAACAACATAGAGAAAATAATTTGTGATCAGGCATGGTAGAAAAGGATATGTGAAGGCACATATGGAGACCGAATCTCATAAGCCCAGGATGAGACTGGCAAGTACTTCTAAATCAATAAAAGTCTTCCCCCAATGGTGTTTATGCTCAGTTTGTCAACAGCGGTTGCTGAATTAGCTTGGGCATACCACCCAAGTGAACATGCATTATCGTGTTATTCCCTTGATTGCTTCACAAAACTGACAAAAGTTACATTTCCTGATTCAGTGGTTGCAATTAAAATGTCCTGCAGATGAATGAAAGGGGGAATTTTGATAACAGATGTTGGTCCTTACAGCATAGAGCTGATTCTGTTGGATGTTAGCAATGATCATGCTTTCTACGTGTCTGATTGCAGCAAGAAAAAAATCGTTCCCCCCACCTATTAGGTACTTTGATTTTTACAAAGTGGAGTCTCATACTGTCTTCTTGATTTCTATGAAGATGTTAATGAAATTATAGAAAACATGAAACAATGCAACCCAGACATTGCTCATCTACATGCGTATTCAGCAAACAGTACAAATGTAAATTTTGAAATTCCATTCAGTCTCTAAACTTCGTACTAAAGAAAGTAAAAAGCTCTTACCTGTTAAACATCCCGCACACCTTATACACAACACTGATTAAGAGCAGTGTGTTTTGCTTGTCTTTAAAATTAAAGCTTTCATAATGAACGTTTTGGGTCATTTTCAATTTCTTCAAAGCTTGCAGTTGTACGTAAGGAGATTTTTACTTTATAGAAATGGAGGTAGATCACCTCCTTGGATATGTGCTTACAAGATGCCTATCATTGTTGCTGGCCATGGAAAACATGTTGAAAGGTCACCCTGTTATAAAATCATAATTTCAAAATGCAGGACAAGAAGAATATCCTTCCGTAACTTGGAAATACATTGAGAATATGAATGGAGAAAATGAGTACAGGGAAACAGAAATTTATCTGCTGTTTCTCTGAAACTGTTTGAAGATCTTTGAAGAGGTCACAAGAAGCCTAGAAAAGAATGAACTGACTGTACCTGGGCTGTTGGATGTTATGTATACATTGCAACAAAAATTCATATGGCAAAAAATGCCTCAGTTTTTGAAAGAAGACTACTTCAGAACTTAAAAAACATGTTCCCAGGAAACCATGGCCACATTAAACAGGACTTTCTCAATTTCTTTTTTTAAATTGAAGTGTAATTAACAAAAAATGTTATATTAGTTTCAGGTGTACAATATAGTGATTTGACAATTCTCTACATTATTCAGTGCTCACTAAGATAAGTGTAGTCACCATCTGTCATCGTACAACATTATTATGATGTTATTAGCTATATTCCCTATGCTGTACTTTTCATCTACATGCCTTATTTATTTTATAACTGGAAGTTTGTACCTCTTAATCCCCTTCACCTTCTCTATTTCTTTTTTTTTTAAAGATTTTATTTATTTATTTGACACAGAGAGAGCACACGTAGGCAGAGAGGCCGGCAGAGAGAGAGGAGGAAGCAGGCTCTCTGCTGAGCAGAAAGCCCAATGCGGGACTTGATCCCAGGACCCTGAGACCATGACCTGTGCTGAAGGCAGAGGCTTAACTCACTGAGCCACCCAGGCACCCGACCTTCTCTATTTTTTAAATAAAACTGTAACTTATTTGAAGTCCAAATTCAATTTCACAAGTTCATATTACCTTGTGTTTTAGAGCTATTTTTCCCAAGAAAGAGAGGTTTAGCTTATGACATCTACTTTGCTTCAGAGTATTTAAAAATGATTGGCATGTTAAGATGTGGAGAGCTTACATATGAATTTAAAGATGGCAAAGACCAGGTTGACAAGTAGCTGGTTTACCAAAACAAAATTTTCAGTCCTTACACTCTATAAGTCTTTGTATTTTTTTTAAGATTTTATGTATTTATTTGAGAGAGAGAGCACATGCACATGAGTTTTGAGGTGGAGGCCAGAGGGACAGAAAGAAGCAGAGTCCTCGCTGGACAGGAAGCCTGACAAGACATGGGGCTTGATCCCCAGGACCCTGAGATCATGACCTGAGCCAAAGGCAAACACTTAACTGACTGAGCCATCCAGGTGCCCCTCAGAAGATATTTATTTATTTATTTATTTATTTATTTATTTATTTATAGATTTTGTTCATTTATTTGACAGAGAGAGAGAGAGAGGGAGAGTACAGGCAGGGGGGAACAGCAGGTAAAGGGAGACTGAGAAACAGGCTCCCTGCTTAGCAGGGAGCCCCACATGGGACTCGATCACAGGAGCGTGGGATCACGACCTGAGACAAAGGCAGATGCTTAAGGACCAAGCCACCCAGACACCCCTTTAGAAGTCTTAATTTGGTTTTGACCTAGTGTGTGACAAGTGGAGGGTGACGTGTGTGGTGAAATTTGTCTGGCTGGTAATCTCAGGAGGCAATTTTATACCCCTCTCTAGGAAGAGTCCTAGTTACAAGGGGGAAAACCAGGAGCTGGGAATCAATCCTCATAGCCTTGGGTTCTGCTACTCTTCATCTGAGCTAACCTCTGAATTTCTGTGGATTCCATTTCTATATATTAGTCAAAGGCAGATCCATACTTCGCTCTGAGAGTAACAACGGGGGCTCAGAAATGTAGAAAAACATAGGGTGGGAGTAACAAAGTCACTACTCTCCCTTGCTCTTGGCCTCTTCCTCCTGGAGTAATATTTTTCCTGTTTTGAGAATCACTAGCCATTTATTCAACAAGTCTGAAGTGGGGTGAGAGATTTCTTTTTTACTCCTTAGAAATCAAAGTTCTCATTGGGGAAGGGGCCGAGTGTTTGTGTGTGTTTGCCGGTGAGGAGTGGGAAGAATGAGGTGGTTGGAGTTGGTGATTAATGAGGACTTGGTTTTCTTCGGAGGGTACCCAGGTTAGCTAATAGGAGAGTAGGTTAGTTTCTTGGGTTTTTTTTATAGGAGGGAAATAAATTCCAACTTCAGAGGAAACCCACAACTCCTTGGAACCAAGAGTCAAAACATAGCTCTGGGCCTGAGTAGAAAGCCCTTCCTTGTCTGCGGTTCTCTGCTCCAAGCTGTTGTACTTTGACTCCGCAGCAAGGGGCAGATAGAACACTTTTGATATTTTGCTGCTCAGGAGTTGTTCTTTCCTCACTGTGTTGCAGACTATGAGATGGAGAGGGGCACTGGCTGGGAAAGCAGGAGACTGAGCTTTTCCCTCCCTCCTTCCCTCCCTTCATCCCCCCCTCCCTCCCCACCTAACCCCATCCCTTTCCCCTGCTTTGCTAAGAGATATAGCTGCAAATGGGGCTGATAATACGCACTTTCCTGGGTTGTCCAGAAGATTGACCGCAGGCATGAGTGAAGCCCCCTGCACACCAGATGCTCAATGTCTGTTGGCTCTATGGGAATCAACAGTGGCTAGGGCCAGGTTCTAGAAAACCAGGATGTTTGCCCTTCTTTTCATTCACAATGAAAACAATAGCAACACAAACAAAACAGACAATCATATCAAAAAAATAGGCAGAAGATAATGAACAGACACTTCTCCAATGAAGACATACAAATGGCTATCAGACACATGAAAAAATGTTCATCATCACTAGCCATCAGGGAGATTCAAATTAAAACCACATTGAGATACCACCTTACACCAGTTAGAATGGCCAAAATTAGCAAGACAGGAAACAACATGTGTTGGAGGGGATGTGGAGAAAGGGGAACCCTCTTACACTGTTGGTGGGAATGCAAGTTGGTGCAGCCACTTCAGAGAACAGTGTGGAGATTCCTCAAGAAATTAAAAATAGAGCTTCCCTATGACCCTGCAATTGCACTACTGGGTATTTACCCCAAAGATACAGATGTAGTGAAAAGAAGGGCCATCTGTACCCCAATGTTTATAGCAGCAATGGCCACGGTCGCCAAACTGTGGAAAGAACCAAGATATCCTTCAACGGACCAATGGATAAGGAAGATGTGGTCCATATACACTATGGAGTATGATGCCTCCATCAGAAAGGATGAATACCCAACTTTTGTAGCAACATGGACGGGACTGGAAGAGATTATGCTGAGTGAAATAAGTCAAGCAGAGAGAGTCAATTATCATATGGTTTCACTTATTTGTGGAGCATAACAAATAGCATGGAGGACAAGGGGAGATGGAGAGGAGAAGGGAATTGAGGCAAATTGGAAGGGGAGGTGAACCATGAGAGACTATGGACTCTGAAAAACAATCTGAGGGTTTTGAAGGGGGCGGGTGGGAGGTTGGGGGAACCAGGTAGTGGGTATTGGAGAGGACACAGATTGCATGGAGCACTGGGTGTGGTGCAAAAACGATGAATACTGTTAACGCTGAAAATAAATTAAAAAGAAAAAGATTGGGGGGTAGGGAGAGGGTGGTGGAGTTATGGACATTGGTGAGAGTATGTGCTATGGTGAGTGCTGTGAAGTATGTAAATGTGGCGATTCACAGACCTGTACCCCTGGGGTTAATAATACATTATAAGTTTATAAAAAAAAATAATAATAAAATAAATTAAATTAAAAAAAAAACAATAGTAAACATCACTTTATTTATAGCAACACGTTTTAACCCTTACAACAACCTTAATTAGGAACTATTATCTCCCATTTACAAGGAACCCGTGACGTGGAACTTGAGGCAGAGAGTTAAACTAATTTTCCTAGAGTCACACAACCAGTAAGTGATGGAGTCACTGTTTGAACACAGGCAGTCTGGCTGCACTGTCTGTTCTCTGGGGGGATCCTGGGCTAATGTACCTTCTGCTTTCACCTGTGTCTGCAGAGTTCACCCCCAGGATGTGGTAGCACATAATGTTCCCGCCTTGGGAGTAGGAGCCTACAGGCTGCCCAGGGACCCTACTTTGCCTGCTGGTCCTTTCTGGGCAAGACAAACAAGCTTAGCTTCATTCTTACTGATGCCCACTCACTAGGCCACAGCTAAACCAAGGTCTGGGTCCTGCCCCAGCCCAAGTTCACATTAAGGTCATAGAGAGGGAACCTCTGAAATCCAGGTTCTTTGGGAGGAATGCACAGAGGGAGTGAGGTGGGACAAATGAGCCCCAAGAAGGCAATAATTGACCTCCACCTGTGCTAGACCGTCCCCAGGGGCACAAGCCATCCACACTCTAGGGCTCCCAGCTCCCTTCACTGAGAAAATGGACGTTGCAAAATAGACAAGCAGGTAGCAAAGGCAACCTGCAGCACCCAAATGACTTTGGTCACTGTGGTGACCCCCATGGAATGGCACAACTCTGCCTTCCCTCCTCCACCAGGCCTCAAAGCTGCCTCCTCCTGCTCCCTTGGCATTGTCCAGCCTGCAGGCAGATGTGGGACCCAAAAAACCTTTTTCTTTGAGAGAGAGAGAGAAGGGGGAAGGGAGAGAGAGAATCCTTAAGTAGGTTCCAGGCCCAGCACATAGCCCGATGTGGGGCTCAATCCCAAGACCATGAGATCATGACCTGAGCGGAAATCAAGAGTTGGACTCTTAACTGACTGAGCCACCCAGGTGCTCCTCCCCCATAATACTTTTGGCAGCCAGCCACTGTAGGGGGAAGCAGAAGCACCCTGGCCAGGAGGGGTATGTTGCCTAGCAACCCTCCTACAGCACAGTGGCCCCAAGGAGTATTTGTTCCTTCTTTTGGTCTATTCCCCATACAAAGATAGAGAGGGAAAATGTAGGAGGTGGGGGAGGGGGTCTGGTGACAGGGTCTCTTCTTGACCAAACTTTAGTCAGGCTTCTCTCAACTACCTTCTCAACTAGGCTCTGGCTTTTGAGCTTCTGTGTTTGTCTCTGCATTGTCCAATTTTAGCAAAACTTCGCTAAGTCCATTTAGCCAGAATCCCCCATTCTTTTTTTTTTTTTTTTAAGATTTTATTTATTTATTTGTCAGAGAGAGAGAGAGAAAGAGAGAGCACGAGCAGGTGGAGCAGCAGACAGAGGGAGAAGCAGGCTCCCCACTGAGCAAGGAGCCCAATGCGGGACTTGATCCCAGGACCCTGAGATCATGACCTGAGCTGAAGGCAGACGCTTATCAGACTGAGCCACCCAAGCAACCTGAAGAGTCCCCCATTCTTGTTATCTGATTACCCTTGATATCTGATTGGGTTCCTCATCCTCAGGTGATATCTGATCACTCTGGCCTGACTTCAGCAAGAACCCTGCTTCTAGTTATAAAATAAATAAGTCACGGGGATGAGAAGTACAGAATAGGACAAAGAGTCAGTAACAGAAAATTTTGTATGATGACAAACATTTTGTAATATATAGAATCGTCAAAGCAATACGTTATACACCTGAAACTAACATAATATCTCATGTCAACTGTACTTCAGTTAAATGTTTTTTTTAAGACTTTATTTATTTGACAGCCAGACATCACAAGTAGGCAGAGAGAGAGGATGAAGCAGGTTCCCTGCTGAGCAGAGAGCCCGATGCGGGGCTTGATTCCAGGACCCTGGGATCATGACCTGAGCCGAAGGCAGAGGCTTTAACCCACTGAGCCACCCAGGGGCCCCCAGTTAAATGTTTTTAAAAAGAATCCTGTTAGGTCAGTTTAGCCAGAATCCCTTCTTTATTCCTGATGTTTCCATCACTACCACCACCCTACCAATCCTGCCTCTGGGCTACAAATTCCCACTTTTCCTTGTTGTATTTCAAGTTGAGCTCAGTCTGTCTCCTCTCCTATAAAACCCCATTGTAGTTATCCCCCTGCATAACGTCTGCCTTACTGTCTTTAATAACTGTCATGATAATTTTTTCTTCAGCAGTGGCATGATTGTTCTAAGATGAGGAACTGAAATTACCAGGTGCCCAGTGAGACTTTCCTTACAAAGAGCACCATTTAATTAAAGTTTGTATATGGTAAAATAATTTTTTTAAAAGATTTTATTTATTTATTTGACAGAGATCACAAGTAGGCAGAGAGAGCGGAGGAAGCAGGCTTTCTGCTGAGCAGAGAGCCCGATGTGGGGCTCGATCCCAGAACCCTGGGATCATGACCTGAGCCGAAGGCAGAGGCTTAACCCACTGAGCCACCCAGGCTCCCCTATGGTAAAATAATTTTTAACAACTACCAGGAGAAGCTTTGCTAGCCAGCTAGCTACATATAGCTGGCTCCCCTTGGAGCCCTTCTGTAGGCTTCCGGGCTTCTTGAAAATCCGGAAGCCAGGCTGGGTCTTTTCTACACATGTCCAGCTTTTTCTGTCTGAAGCTCTTGCTGGCCTTATTATACCATCGTCTTGACTGCGACATTCACCTTGTGCACTTTCCTACCAGATATGGAGCTCAGTCAAGGGATGAGAAGAATAAGAATAAGAAACTTGTGTCTAGAATATATAAATAACTTTTACAGCTCAATAAAAAAAATTAATAATCCAATCAAAACATGGGCAAAGTAGTTGAATATATAATTCTCTAAATGAGATGTACAAATGGCCAAAAAGCAAATGAAAAGATACTCAAACATTGTTAGTTATCAAGGAAATGCTACCAATCAAATTCACAATGAGATACTACTTAACATCTACTAGGATGGCTAAAACCAAAAAATCAGATAACAAGTGTTGACATAGAAGATGTGGAGAAACAGGAACCCTCATACACTGTTGATGGGAACATAAAATGGTGCAGGCACTTTGCAAAATGGTCTGATGTTTCCTCAGATGATTAGACATAGAATTATTCTGAGATCTGGCAATTCCACTCCTAGGTATATACCCAAAAGAAATGAAAGCATGTGTCCATACAGAAACGTGTACACAAATATTTATAACAACATTATTCACAATAGCATAACGTGGAAACAACCCAAACATTCATCAACAGACAAATGGATAAACAAGGGGTGGGGGTATAGTCATACAATGGAATATTATTCAGCTGTAAAAAGGAAGAAAGTACTGATATATATGCTACAACATGGATGATCCTTGAAAACATTATGCTAAGTGAAGGTAGCCAGTCACAGAAGACCACATGCTATATAATTCATTCATATGAAAGTTCAGAATATGGAAATCCATAGGGACAGAAAGTAGGTTACTGTCTGCTTTGGCCTGGATAAGGGGATGAGGGAATATGGGGATGATAGTTAAATGGTTTCTCCTTGAGTGATGAAAATGTTCCAAAATTGATTGTGATGGTTACCACAATTTTTTCTTTATCCATTCAGCCATTGATGGACACTTAGGTTGCTTCCATATCTTAGCTATTATAAATAATGCTGCATTGAACATGAAGGTGCATATATCTTAGTGTTTTTATTTTCTTTGGATAAATACCCAGAAGTGGAATTGAGGGATCACATGGTAGTTCTAATTTTAGCTTTTTAAAAACTTCAAAAAAATTGATTCTCATATAGTTTACATACAGTGCTCTATTAGTTTCAGGTGTACAATATAGTGATTCAACACCTCCACACATCACCCGGTGCTCATCATATAAGTGCTCTCCTTAATCCCCATCACCTGTTTCACTGATCTTCCAACCCACCTCCCCTCTGGTAACCATCAGTTTGTTCTCTTTAATTAAGAGTCTGTTTCTTGGGGCGTCTGGGTGGCTCAGTGGGTTAAAGCCTCTGCCTTTGGCTCCGGTCATGTTCCCAGGGTCTTGGGATCGAGCCCCGCATAGGGCTCTCTGCTCCGCAGGGACCCTTCTTCCTCCTCTCTCTCTGCCTGCCTCTCCCCCTACTTGTGATCTCTGTCTGTCAAATAAATAAGTAGAATCCTAAAAAAAAAAAAAAAGAGTCTGTTTATTGGCTTCTCTCTCTCTCTTTTTTCTTTGCTCATTTGTTTTGTTCCTCAGATTCCATATATGAGTAAAATCATATGGTATTTGTCTTTCCCTGAGTGATATCTTTCATTTAGGATTATACTCTCTAGATCCATCCATGTAATTGCAAATGGCAAGGTTTTATTCCTTTTTATGGCTGAATTTTCATTTTGGTGGGAACCTCCATGCTGTTTTCCATAGTGGTATATTATATGCAATAGAATATTACTCAGCTATATAAAAGAGTGAAATCTTGCCATTTGCAACAACATGGATGGACCTGAAGGGGCATTATGCCAAGTGAAATAAATCAGACAGAGAAAGACAAATACCATAGGATCACTTTTACATGTGGAGTATATAAAATAAAGAAATGCATACATACATACATAAAACCAAGCTCATAGAGAACAGATTGATGGTTTCCAGAGGTGGGGGTTGAGGAATGAGAGAAATGAGTGAACTGTTTTTGTTTTTGTTTTCAAAACAAATTTATTTAAACAATAAATTTGATTTAAAAAAAATAAGGGGAAACTAGGTGAAGAGTATACATGAGTTGTTGGTACTGCCTTCGCAACTTCTATGTAAATCTAAAATTATTCCAAAATAAAGAGTTTATTAAAAATAAAAAGAGGAGGGGTGCCTGGCTGGCTCAGTCAGAGGAGCATGCAAATCTTTATCTCAGGGTCAGGAGTTCGAGCCCCATGTGGGATGTAGAGATTACTTAAATAAATAAAACTTAAAAAAGAAGAGGAATAGTCTCAAGATTCCTTTAACAGGATCTAAAAGATCTTAGTTCAACCATCTCTCCGAGACTTCTGTAGGGAGAGGCACTAAAGCATAATGGCTGAAAGTTGACCAAGTCCCAGTTCTGCCGCTTATTAGCCGGGTGACCCTAAGCGAATGACTTAACTGCCTCCATGCCTCAGTTTACTCAGCTCTAAAATGAGGATAATAATAGAACTTACCGCATAGGTCACTTGTTAGTGAGGTTGATATTTGTTAATGAGTTAATATTTCAAGGTCCTTAGAATGCCCAGCACTAGTAAATGTTATTTAAGTGTTTGTTAAATAAAATATAAAGTAATAATCCAGAAACTTCTGGATAGGCCCTACCTATGGGCCCTACCTACCCATCATATACCTCCATGCACTTGCATCTGGTTCATGTAATTGATCCAGAATACAGTTTAGGGCTATTTCTGAAACTATCAGCCTGTGAGGTAGCCTTCATGATCCCCAGAAAGGTGACCAGAGAAGAGACTTTAGTATCCCGGGCTGCCTTAGGGACCTGGGATGGAGCTTAGCAGCTAGTTACAGATGATGGTATGTCAGGGAGCACCGTACTAGACACTGGTGTGCCCTAGGCAGCCTTTGTATTCCTTCCTCCTCATATTCACTTGGGTTGCTTTCTTCTTCCAGTGCTCTCCCCAGTCAATCTCTGATTAAGTAAGACTTTTATTTCTCTAACACCCAAGTTAAGTCCTACCTCAGCTATGAGGCCTCATGGGCTTGCTGCAGTCCTTCCTCTGAACTCAGACAGTGCTGGCTGGTGCCTTCACGTGGCGGAGAGAACACACCGTCTTATGTATTTCTTTCTCTCCTCTTTCATAGCAGAAATACCTCCAGGGCAGGCACTGCCCCTGTACCCCTCACAGGACAGCATCCCCTGGGGAAAGAAAGCAGTAATTAGTATTTAAGACAAAATAGAAAGTCCACTCCTCCCTGCATTCATCACAGGCTGACTTATGAAGCCCTGGGCTTGGGGCAGAAGATCTGGAGGATGCAAGAGTGGAATCATTGTCCTCAAGAAGCCAATCTTGGATTAAAACTTTACACACCAGATTCACAATATCGTTTGCCTCTGGTGGGGGTAGGGAAAATGGGACGGGGGAGACAACAAAGGAGGCCTTGTTTGACTTTCTCAGCAATGTTCTTTAATACATAATTAGCTGGAGAGAAAGGGAAAAAAGGCTCCTGAGGGCATAAAATTGTGGCAAAAGTGAGGGGAGGGATAATTTTGATATAGAGAAAGAGGAATTTGGAGTGTGGGGAGAACGCTGGACAGGGCATGGGAGAGAAGCAGTAAGGGAGCGACAGGAAAGTGTGTCCCTTCCCCCAGTCTTTCCACAACTTCGATAGATTCTACTCCCAGCTTCTAATTTTTTAAGAATAAAATCTTTGGTGTAATCGGATTGTGTGTGGGAGCCACAGAGAGCACATGTAATAACAAATAAATGTGCCCCCACCGACTGGGGCTCAGCCACAGCAGCTCTGTGTCAACGACCTCCATCTCTCTGTAGGCCCCAGTCTAGGCCTGAGACAGATAACATATAAGCCAACAAGTAAATACATAATTGCAAACTGTGATAACTGCTAGGAAGAAGAAATTCCAAGAGAAAGTAAGAGGGCAGATGGTTTACTTTAGACCTAATACACAGAGAAGTCCTCTCTGAGGAGGGGATCGTTAAGCTGAGACCTAAAGACTAAGTTGCCAGCAGTACAAAGACTGGGCTGGGAGCTGGGGAGAGTGCTCCAGCTGAGGGGGGCAGTGAAAAAGCAGAAGATTACAAAGAAGAAGAAGAAAGCATGAGGGAGAAATAAGTAGCGGGAGATATTATGTCCACTGAGACTCAAGGTAAATGACTTGCTCAGGATTATACAAATGAGAAAAATAATGAGCCCCATCCTGAGAGATAAAATGGAACAGAAGGCTCCTGGGGCTTCAGAGGAGCATCCAGCAAGGGACCCAGGAGCAAAACAACAGGGACAGGGACTCAGAGAACTTCCCAAGATTCTGGAAATTTTGTCAATAATTCAGTGTTAGTGACTTTTGTTAATCCCTCTCTGTTTCTCTGAAGGGGTGGACATCAAAACCTTTGACTGAAAATCATGAAAAGTACCAGATTAAGAAAAATTTCCAGGTGCCAGGTCATGGCCCCCTGTCTTTGGAGGGCAGCAAAGAAGGGGGATCTGCAGACCTGGATCCCACACCTCAGTCAATCTTGGGGAAGCTGAACCCCAAGGCAGAGAGTGAAAGTTGACAATTCCTGAATGAGAGAAAAGCAAGCTGAATGCCCAGGGTTGTGGAAGAATTCAAAGCAGGGCAGCTAAATGGCTAGAGACATGGTAGGGGCTATTAAAGGGATGGAGGGGGCTTGGCAGTTTATCAGAAGGCTCAGACAGAGAAGCTATCTTGCTCAAGGTCTCATAGCAAAGTTGAGTGGAACCCAGCTCTGACATCTCACAGCATTTCTTAGTAACTCGCCTAAGATGATTTTTCCCACACCTCCTCTTTAACGTTGCTTTTATGTTGCTTTGAGAATAATATTTTTATATTTTTAAAATATTTTTAAATATCTTATTAATTTATTTGAAGAGAGAGAGAGCATGAGCAGAGGGTAGGGGCAGAGGGAGAGGGAGAAACAGTCTCCCCACTGAGCAGGGAGCCTGATGCTGGCTTCAGGGTTTGATCCCAGGACCCTGGGATCATGATCTGAGCCAAAGGCAGACACTTAACCACCTGAGCCAGCCAGGCACCCTGAGAATAATTAAAAAAAAAAAAAAAGTATGAGTGTGTGTGTGAGAGAGAAGAGTGTGAATGTGTGTTGAGGAGAGACCAAATTAATATGGATATGCTTCTGTCCTCTTATTTGCATATTTCCTCCATGTTTACCTATGACCTGGTGGGATTATTACACCAATGTATTTCTTGCAGGGAAGGCAACCTAATTCCAGAATTAGGAAATCCCTAAACCTGAAGAGAGGACCCTGAGGAATACTGAGGATTCCCTGCTGGTCGGAACCTTTGGATTCTTGGGAGAGCTGAGCAAGAGTGAAGGGGAAGCATCCAATGGTGTCCACAGGCAGAGGTCATGAGTTGTAGGCTGATGCTTCATAATTGAGCTTTTACGGGAATATAAACCTGGAAGGAAGGTCAGACAGTGACAGAGGGAGACTGCTGTCTGCCGGTGTCAGGAGAGACATGGCAGTTGAATTTCAAAAGAGCGAGAACAGGATAAGAGGTCTGGGCAGCTTGCCATCTTTCCCCCCCGAGTCATTATTTCACTGTGTGGATTCCTTCAGTTGCAAGTGCTATCAATTTCCAGCTTCTCGAACACAGTATAGATTTTCAGAGCCTGAGCACTGAAGTCTCTGGTAACCTTGGCAAATCACTTAACCTCTCTGAATCTAGGTTTTCCCATCTGTACCACAGGGATAACAGTATAGTACTCATCTCACGGGATGGCTGAGGAGATTAAGTGGCACCAAAAGTAATTGGAACAGAGCCCGGCAGGCAGGAAGGCCACCAGTGCGTGGTATATTTTATTTTCTCACATTGAATGCCAATGTAAAGGACTGTTGGATTACCCATGCCGCGGTGTGCTTCTTTAAGTCAAATTATAGAACCACTGGCCTGGAAGGAATGTTAGATTACCTACAGCTCTTTCTTCATTTTACACTCGAGGAATCTAAGACTCAAGGGACGCAAGTACATTTGACAACAGGAGACAGGAAAAAGGTTGTGCACCTGCAAAAGGTAAAAAGAGATTGTGAAGGGGTTTTGAATAGCTGCAAGTCCGGGTGAATGAATGTGTTTATGAATGTGTTGGAGGTCGCGGGGAGAAAGGAGGAAGAGTGGAGGGTAGATAAGACTATAGAAGAAGCAGAAACACCACTAGAACACACTCAGGTGCCTGGGTGGCTCAGTCGGTTAAGCATCTGCCTTTGGCTCAGGTCATGATCCCGAGGGTCGTAGGTTTGAGTCCTGCATTGGGCTCCCAGCTCAGCAGGGAGCCTGCTTCTCCTTCTGCCTTCTGCTCCCCCTGCTTGTGCTCTCCTGTTTTCATTCTCTCTCTCTGAAATAAATAAATAAATAAAATCTTCAACAAATATATATAATGTCAGCCACATATGCAATTTTAAATGCGCTATTAGCCACATTAAAAAGAAAAGAACTATGAACAATTATTAATGGCATATTTTGCATTCTTTTTTGAATACAAAGTCATTGAAATATGGCATGTATTTTACACGTACAGCACATCTCAATCCGAACTAGTCACGTCTGAGATGCTCAAGAGCCACAGGGGACTGGTGGCTACTGTATTTGTCAGAGCCAATCTAGGCAATAGGGAACCTCTGAAGGGCTCTAAGAAGAGCAGTGCCAGGGTCTGGTGTGTGTTTTAGAGCAAGACCTCCGGTGGTGATGGGAAAGGTGGGTTGGGACAGGGGCCACTTAGGATTGACAAGCATAGCAGTGCAGGTTGAATATGGTACAGGGAGCATGAATGGGAGCTGAAATCTAGCCCACATTCCACTTACCAAGCCAAATGTTCTGGCCCAACACTGCCAGCTCAGACGAAAGTGAGCCTTTCCTTAACTGGTCAGCCCAGAGGCAGTGCCTGTTTTTCTAATCTTCACAAAGATTCTGTATGTGCAGTAGGAGCCCTGGAGAATGCCAGACTAGTGTAGGAGGTATGCGCCTCAGTCCGCAACTCAGATGGATAAGAAATATCACATTTCTTTATAAACCCGAGTTAATTCCATCTTGAGTTCCCAATCCCCATAAGGCTGGAGAGAAACTCAATGTTGATTATTTGGGGGCCCCTCATTCAGAGTTGTGCATGACTTATGGTATTTTATTTTATTTTTAAAGATTTTATTTATTTATTTGACTGATAGAGAGAGAGAGAGAGAGAGAGAAAGCAGCCTAAGGAGAGGGAGAAGCAGACTCCCTGCTAAGCAGGGAGCCAGGGCTCCATCCCAGGACCCTGGGATCATGATCTGAGTGGAAGGCAGACGCTTAATCGACTGAGCCACCCAAGTGCTGGACTTCCTGTATTTTATATGTACCAGGGTCTGGGGTATGGACTGGAGGTCATCAAGTCTGGCTCACTGTGGTTAATGCGGAGATATCTGTTGGCCCCTATGCAGGGCGCTTCAGGTCTGGCAGTGGTCTCTTGCTTTTGTGAGGAACTTTTGCTTAGGGTTTCAACTTCCTAGATTCCCCACCTCACTACTTCTCTTTGGGGCCTTCCCTGCACACTGCCCCGAAGCCAAGCCAGGCTCTGCCACTCTTTCTCTTCTCTTCTTGTATTAGGGGAATCTCTTTTCAATCTGGGAAAATCCTTTTTTTTTTTTTTTTAAATTTACTGGCGAACAGTTTCCTCCTCCCTCTGGGGCTCGATGATGTTGTTGTGAGGAAATACCCTGCTGCTTCTTCTCTCCTCTTTTTTTCAGTTCCCTTGTACCCCAGTCATCAGGTAGGCCCACAGTGCGGGCGGCAAAGAGCAGCAGGGAATGGAAAATGGCAGGAGCCCAAATGTGAACATTACCTTCCTCTCTGTCCAAGGGACCTGCGGCTCTAACATCGAGGGCCCAAACCCATTCCTTTCTTTTTGTCTCTGTCTCCTCCTCTCTTTGTCACCTCCTACTCAGCCCCAGCCTCACGGCAGTCCTGGACATGAGTTATTACTAGCCCAGAGGACCAAAAGTCAGAGCCCAGAGAACTGGAAAAATAAGGGAGAGTGAGAAGCACAGGAAAGCTGCCTGGTAAAGCTGTTTGTGGACTCTAGGGTTAATTTAGCCTTGACCTCTAAGTGCCTTGAACTGATTCTAATTAGCATAATGAAGACAGAACTGAGTGAAGTGGTCCTCCCTCCCCCAGTACCCAACTGTCTGACCACCGGTTGGCAAACACTAGGAAAGACCCGCTTAATGGTACAAAATGTTGAAAATCTTACCTGGCGGGCGCCTGGGTGGCTCAGTGGGTTGTGCCTCTGCCTTCGGCTCAGGTCACGGTCCCAGGGCCCTGAGATCGAGTCCCGCATTGGGCTCTCTGATCAGCGGGGAGCCTGCTTCTCCTCATCTCTCTCTGTCTGTCTCTCTGCCTACTTGTGATCTCTCTCTCTGCCAGGTAAGTAAATAAAATCTTTAAAAAAAAATCTTACCTTGCATTGGAAACACAGCCTGCAAAAGGAACAAAACAAAAGTAGCATTCTCCATAGGTTGGGGAGGGGGGTGGGTGTGGCTATAAAGGGATCACAAGAGGGAGATTTTTGGGGTGATGGACCTGATCTGTATATATCCTGATTATGGTGGTGGTTACACGAATCTATGCATGGGCCAAAATTCATAGAGCCGTAAACAAAACGAGAAAAAGTCAATATGATTGAATAATAATTTAAAAAATAAAATTGTTTTAAAAAGTGAGGGTTTTGGAGCCAGAACTGCCTGGGTTCAAACTCTGGTCCCCTCGCTTACTAGCTGTATGAGACCCTGAACAGGTTGCCACCCCTCTGTGCTTCAGTTTCTTAGCCCATTAAACAGAGACCACTGGAGAGAGTTTGTTGCCATGGTTCAAGGATGCCACGTGCTTAGAACAGTGCCTGGCACACAGCGCATGCTCAATAAATGTCTACGTCCAGAAGATGGCTCGTTATGAGGGTCTGGGGCATGGGAGACAAGATGAGAAGACAGAGGGATTCACTATGTGAATCACCATGTCAATCACTGCTGCAGGGATTTCAATGTTTGTAACCGTGGGAAGAATAGCTGCTGTGACCTCGTATTTTTGAGCCATCCAACTTGCCCAGCCAACACCCTTCCTCCCTTCACTCCTGATCTCCTTCCAGTTTTTGTCTGGTTCCTAACCTGCCATTTTGACCTTAGGCCTGCCCTTCAGTTCATTGCCTGGTTGTGACATCTCCAAATTAAAGGACTCTCAAAGCTGTCCTGAAACCTGGTGTGTGTCAAAATCTCTCAGACATTCTGCAAAACTACTTGCCTGCACTAAAAAAAAAAAAAAAAAAAAAAAAAAAAAAAAAAAAAAAAATGTCCATGTCCTGAAAGACCAGCAAAATGGTTGCCAAACTGTTCTAGCTTACAGGAGACTAGAGGATAACTAAATGTGTTATATGTATTGTGGGTGGGACTGAAGGGAATGTCTATATAGGCCATTATTGGGATATTTAAAGAAAATTGAATATGAATTGTATGTGGAAGAATCTCTTGTTCCTAGGAGATAAACAATGAAGTATTTGGTGTTGAATATCAAGATGTTTGCAGCTAACTTTCAAATGGTTCAGCAAAATCATAATTATTATTTAACATAATAATTATATATACATGATTTTCTTCAGTTGTGTGCTTAGGTAGATAGATCAAGCAAGGTGGCAAAACATGAATACCTGGTGAAACTGGATGAAGGGTTTATAGGTACTCATTGTATTAATCTTGCAAGTCTCCACAGGTCCTAATTTTTTCAAAACATGAAGGGTTATAATAGACTGTCACTTAGAGAAGATTTTTCCAAATATGTATGCCTGTGTTGCAGCCCCAGACTAAGGAATCAAGACTTTTCTTGGACGGGACCTGGGCATCTGCATTTTAAAGTCCTAGGCTCTCCCCCCTCCAACCCAGTTCCCAAAAAAGAAGCATCACTGTGAGAACTTCTCAGACCCACCTCTGCCTCCTTTGGTTCTTGGTTTCTTTCAGGAACCAAACCCTGGCCCCAGTTCTTTCTGGCTGCAGCTGGGCCATCTGCCAACCCTTTGCAAAGCAGGTACAGCTAGGGGGTGCTGGTGGTAAGAAGACAGTGAGCTGAAGATAGATCCTGGGGTCCTCCAACATGTATCAGAAGGACAGAGAAAGAGAAGGGAGGGTTAGGGGAGGAGTATGGAGACCCCAGGAATATACTTGAAGGGAAATAGAGACATAGGCCAAGACAAGTGATAAGAGGTGTGCCTGGTTTTGAGATTGCATCAGGATGAGGAGGGCTGAGGTGCTGTATCAGTTCAGAAGTGGACCATTCGGAGCTGGAGGAGATTTTCCTGGCCAACCGCCCCTTCCTTCCAGCAGACAGCCTGTGCCACGGAGCTGGCTGACAAAAGCACCTGAAATCTCAGACTGGAGAAATTTCTTTTCCAAAAGCAGGGTCTCTGGGAGACAGATGTTATCAAACCCCCTGAGAGGAAGGTCAGCAGGTTAGGGTGTTTGCCTTTCCTTCTCTCTCTTGGTGAGTTCTGGGACAGGATTTATAGTTTCTGGGAGGTGTTGTGTGAGACCACTTCAGGGTCAGAGAAAATACACCCATTTGTCATTTGGGGGTGGAGGGAGCGTGGAGTATGGGGTCTTCCCCTCCTGGTATCTGATGCGAGTGAGAGTGTCAGTAACAGGCTGTTGGACAAAGTGCAGCCTTAGGGAAAGGAAGTGGAAATCTGCCATTCTCCCCTTCACCAATTGGCTCCACTACAGCTGGAGTTTTCTAGCCAGTCAGAAAGGGTGCCCATTACCTCCCCTCTCCTGACCCCCAGAGATATGTTGGCCCAGATGTGGATAAATCTTTTCCACCTCCAGTAAAGCCCAGTGAAGATGGTATATAAAACATGGAAGATGGAGCGGGGAATGAAAGAAATAAATGAAGGAAATAAATAACAGCCAAGCTGCACAATGCTCCTCCCAATCCATCCTTCCTGCAACAGACTGAGAGAACATTCTAGAACATACATCTCACCAGAAACTGCCAGGCTCATTGACCTTAGGAGTGAGTCCAAAATTTTCACCATGATACATAAAGCCCTTCACAGTCCGATGCCAGCTGACATTTCCAGCTTTGTCACCCATGACCTTCCTTTCGCACAGCCTACACTCCAGCTACCATATGTCTCTCAAGTTCCTAAACAAGTCACACTTCATTCATCTCTTAACTTTTGCACATGTATGGCCACCCACCAGCCACTTAAATCAAGCACAGTATTTCAGACTACAGGGTCCAGAATCTGGCTGCCAGTGCTGAATCCCAGGTATGGGCAAGTTTCTGATCTTCTCTGCCTTCATTTGTTTCAGTTGCAAAATGGGGCTACCAATAGGGGTACAACAAAGATCAGGTGAGAGGCCTGGCCCGAAGTCAGCATACAGTACATGTTAGCTAGTACTCAACAAACATTGACTAGCTGGCTGCCCGGTAAGTGGGAGACTCTTTCTATCCATCTGTTGCATGCTACTTACAGTCTAGAAGAAAGGCCGATCCAAAAATAGGGCATTGTCATGCTGAGGGTTCAAAGTATGGATAGAGCTCTATGAGCCAGAAGAGCAACTTGGGGGTTCCCTCCCTTCCACACTTTTCCTCAGCTGGATTCACCTCAGATGTTACCTCAAATTCGATTTTTAGCCAGGCCCCGAGGCTTGAGGAACATGGGAGGGAGTAGAGAATTTCCAACCTAGGTCTGGTATTCAGACTTTAGGCGCTGGTACAGCCCTACTGGCTGTTAAAATTTTCAAAATACTTTTGATACTGATTGGCAAATACCCTGAACACCCAGGTGTCCTGAACCTCTCCTTCCCGCTGTGCCTCTGTAGTCTGGCTCTTGGGAGCACTGACTGGACACCATCAGGGACTGCTTTTGTTCCCTGCCAGGGCGCACGCGCTAGTTTGTTTGACATTGTTCTTCTGCTCTGGTTGCCCAGCCCCCTCCCACCAGTGGTAGAGGCCCTGGGCACTGGCAGCAAATGTGGAGTATCATTTTGTTCCACGAGGGTGCATTTTAAGCACCACCTCTGCTTTGCACTTGGGAATATTGCCTGCTCCATGAGTCCCAGGAGCTGGCCCAGCTGCCTGCTGCCTTGGGGTAGTTTTCAGCCCCTTTCTGGGCCCAGGTCTATGCTTACAATACTCTTTGGAAACCTGTGCCTAGCCACCAGCCTGGACTCCTTCCAGGCAACCATTCACACCACTCCAGAGGTTTTTGTTGCCTCTGAGACAGACCTACTCCATTCTCTGAGGATTACCTGCACTCTGCCGGGACTAATCCTTTATATGATGTGACGGACAGGGTCTGGGTATTCTATGAGGCAGTATAAAATGGGAGCTTCAGAGGCAGGACTATCTGTGTTTGAATCCTAACTCTACTACTTCCTCTAACTGTGTGAACTTGAGCAAGTTATTCTGCCTCTCTGGGCCTCAGTTGCCTCATCTGCAAAATGGGCTAATAAGAGTACTTACCTCAGGGGGTTGGTGGGAGGTTTAAAGTGGAAAGCACTTAAAAGAATGCCTGACACACAGTAAAAGCTCAGAAAAAGTTATTTTTATTCTTAGTTTAATTATTATTTTGCATTAAATATTTACTGGGCACATTTAGGCATATTTTCAAACGTTTTCACCTTGCTTGTCTCTTTAATCTGCACAACACCTCCAGAGAAGTAGATATGCAAGGTATTGGTTAGCACCCTGATTTTTAAGGTGAGGAAATGGACACTTGGCTATATTAAGATGATTAAGCAGCATTAAATTTCTGTGGTTAATGATGAATTTTCTGAGTCCCCATTTAATGTTATTTTTTCCCCACCAGGGAACACCAATGTAGATGAATCACTATTTATTCAATAAACATATATTGAATGGCTACTAGGCATCAGGCACCGTGCTGGGTACAGAGGACAGACAGACAGGTCCCTGTGCTCCTGGGGTTGCCATTCTAGTGGGAAAAGACAGTCAATAAGCAAGTAAATAATATCACAAAGGATAGATCAGTTCAGGTGATGAAAATAAGCTGGGTGTGATGTAGTAGAGGGTAGCTGTGGGAGATACTGTAGTGAAGGAAGGCTTTTCTGAGGAGGAGACTTTCGTAACAAGAAGAAGTTGAGCTGGAAAGCTTCTCACCTTGGATACATAGCTGGGGTCTGGGAGGGAAATTCTCCCAAAGATGGGGTTTCCAAGGCCTGCTTCAGGCCACCACAGCCAAGTGGAGGGGGCTGGAGGGAGGGCTGCAAGTTAAGGGTGGCTCAGAGCCCAAAGTCACGAAGACTTGCTAAATGGGAGACTTTCTGGAAAGAGGCAGAAGAACAGCAAACTTGTGAATGGTGGAAAGGAATTGTTTTCCTACAGGTATTAGGTTTAAATATATTTAGAAACCAACTTTGTTGAAATATAATTTAGATAGGAGAGCCTGGGTGGCTCAGTCTGTTAAGTGTCTGCCTTCAGCTCAGGTCATGATCCCAGGGTCCTGGGATCGAGTCCTACATCGGGCTCCCTGCTCTGCGGGAAGCCTGCTTCTCCCTCTGCCCCTCCCCCTGCTCCTGTTCTCTCTCTCACTCTTTCTCTGTCAAATAAATAAATAACATCTTTTTAAAAAAAGAAATATAATTTAGATAGAATAGTATTCACCAGTTTTAAGTGATGAGTCTTGAGAAATGTATACATATGCCTTTGTTAAACACCTTTCCTCTCAAGGTATATAGTTAACATTTCCATAACTCTAAATGTTTCCTTGTGACCCTTTGCAGTCAATTCTGGTCAGGTATTTTGCAAATGTCCCTCAGTTTGGGTTTAATCTGACGGTTTCTCATGATTAGACTGGGGTCGTGGGTTTTTGACAAGAATGCCTCAGAGGCGATGTGTTCTTCTCATGACATCTTCTCAGGAGGTTCATGGTATCGATGTATCTTTACTGATGATGTTAACCTTGATCACCTAATTAAGGTGTGACTGCTGGAGTCATCTGTTAATGAAATTATGATTTTTCCCTTTTCAATGAATAAATTTCTTGGGGGAGAGATACTTTCAGGGTATCCCATAAAGATTTAAAATGGCATTATAGGAGACCTACATGTTGAATTAAAGGGTGATGTTTTAGTATGGAGGTTCCTCAAAAAGTTGAAAATAGAGCTACCCTACAACCCAGCAATCCCACTACTGGGCATTTACCCTAAAGATACAAACGTAGTGATCTGAAGGGGCATGTGCACCCAAATGTTTATAGCAGCAATGTCCACAATAGCCAAACTATGGAAAGAACCTAGACATCCATCAACAAATGAATGGATAAAGAAGCTGTGTTATATATACACAATGGAATATTATGCAGCCATCAAAAACCCCTGAAATCTTGCCATTTGCAATGATGTGGATAGAACTAGAGGGTATTACACTGAGCAAAATAAGTCAATCGGAGAAAGACAATTATCATATGATCTCTCTGATATGAGGAATTTGAGAGGCAGGGCAGGAGGTCGTGGGGGGAAGGGAGGGATAAATGAAACAGGATGGGACTGGAGAGGGAGACAAACCGTAAGACACTCAATCTCAGGAAACAAATTGAGGGTTGCTGGGGGTTGGCAGGAGGCATAGGGTGCCTGGGTGATGGACATTGGGGAGGGTATATGCTATGGTGAGTGCTGTGAAATGTGTAAGCCTGATGATTCACAGACCTGCACCCCGGAAGCAAATAATACAGTATATGTTAATTAAAATTAATATACTTTTGTATATTTTAAATGTTGACCCAATAGAAGTGTTTTGCCTATTAAAAAATACACACTTAAAAAAAAAGAGTGATATTTTATTTAGTTTTACCAGCCAGGAGCATGGTCTATTTTCCTATTTATCTGTTCTCCTTTAGTTTTTCTCATCCATGTGTTTTCTTAAGATTTATTCATTTATTTGTCAGAGAGAGAGAGAGAAAGAGAGAAAACAAGCAGGGGGAGCAGCAGGCAGAGGGAGAAGCAGGCTCTCTGAGGAGGAAGCCAGATGGAGGGCTTGGACCCAGGACCCTGGTATCATGACCTGAGCCAAAGGTAAATGCTTAACTATCTGAGCCACCCAGGCGTCCATCTCGTTCATGTTTTATAGTTTGTTTTTTAGTAAACATGGACTCTGAATTACTAGGATGGCAGTGTGATAGAATGGAAAGAACATAGTGTTTGACCTGAGGCAAACCTGGATTTGAATCCCAACTCTCCCACTTAGGGCCTAGAAAGAGGCCTTGAAGCCTGAGCCCCTAATTTCTTATCTGTAAAAACATCTAATAACAAACCCTCTCACTGAGGTTTTTGAAAAATTAAAGCACTAGTAATGTCTAGTAAAGCACTAGTAATGTAAGTGCTCTGTAAATGTCCTTTTTTGCCTTCCTTAATACCCAAAGGTTTAATATTATTGTCACTATGGTAATTAGACTCTCCTCTTTTTGGCTGGGTGGCTCTGGGATGTAGAAATTTGATAGGTTCTTTTACATTTTTTTCATGTTCTGACACCACAGAGACTTGAGTGCAGGGGAACTGCTGGATTTTTTTTACATATCTCAGAGTCACTGGGGAGAAAGCAGCTGGAATTGTTTTAGTTGATGGCAAATTCCCACAGCTTGCAAGTATCTTCTATACCTTTGCAAAATTCCTTCAGTACCTCTGGTGTTTGAGGATTTGCTTTTCGTGGATGAATAAATATATCTTGTGCAAAAGTGGCATTTTTATTTCTGCCTCTCCTATATTCCTACTTTGTACTTATTTTTCTTCTTTCATTATAGAACTGTTTTAAAGTGGAATTTTAATAGGGAAAATCTTATGTGGTTCCTGTTTTTAAGCAGAATTAATCTCATATGAGCTTTGGCTGGCAACAATGTATGCAAGAGAGAAAACCCTGCAACTCCCCTCTCCTCATCCCTGAATTTTTAAATTTTTTTTAAAGATTTTTATTTATTTGACAGATCACAAGTAGGCAGAGAGGCAGGCAGAGAGAGAGACGAGGAGGAGGCAGGCTTCCCGCTGAGCAGAGAGCCCGACTCGAGGCTCGATCCCAGGACCCTGGGATCATGACCCGAGCCGAAGGCAGAGGCTTTAACCACCGAGCCACCCAGGCGCCCCGAATTTTTAAATATTTTTAAAATTTTTATTTAAATTCAATTAATGTATAGCATATTATTACTTTCAGAAGCAGAGTTGAGGGATTCATCAGTTGCATATAACACCCAGTGTTCATTACATCAAGGGCCCTCCTTAAGTCCATCATGCAGTATTCCCATCCCCCACCCACCTCCCCTCTAGCAACCTTCCCTGTGTTTCCCCAAGTTGAAAGTCTCTTACAGTTTGTCCACCTCTCCAATTTAAAAGAAAAATGAATTTTCTAAAGTTTAAGTGAAAGTTTGCTTTGTTCCCCTTGATACAAATTTTATTTCCTCTTTCTCAAACATGTTTGACTTATTTGTTCTCTTCCTAGGTTTTTTAGGCAGGGACTTAATTCACTGCTGCTTTTTTTTTTTTTTTTGGTACTGATACAGGTTTTTGGGGCAACACATTCTCTATTGCCTTGGAAATCTCCCAGAAAATGTTACTCCCATAAAATAAGTCTTGCCAATTTTTCCTTTTATCTCATGCTCCATTACGGTTTGGCACAGCAGTGTTACTGATTTTCTGTATTATAATTTTATTTATTTTTTAAAAGATTTTATTTGAAAGTTTTAGAGAGAGAGAGAGAGAGAGAGAGAGGGAGACAGAATGGTGGCAGGGGGAGGAGCAGAGGGCAGAGGGAGAAGCAGGTTCCCCACTGAGAAAGGAGCCCGATGTGGGGCTTGATTCCAGGACCCTGCAATCATGACCTGAGCCAAAGGCAGACACTTAACTGAGTCACCCGGTGTAACAAAATATTACAATTTTTGATATTTTGTTCAGCATCGATTTGGGGGTCATTAATTTCAGTGTTTTTTTTTTCAGATAGTGCATTAAAACACTTATTTTGATTACTGAGTTTTTGGTTCCCCCTTAAATTTTGTTCCTGAGGCGAGTGCCCATCTCACCTCACCTCAGCCTAGTCTTTGCCCTGCGGTAACCTCTCAGATGAGTTTTGCTCACTTCCTTTTGAAATGGAGGCCTGGTGTTCAGAGACACCACAACTGTCAGATATTTCAAGCCAATTCGTCACCTGCCAGGAGATACTCATGTATTCCCTCCCTCCCTGCTCCTATCACCCCTTTCCTACTACACGTGAGGTTCTCCGCTCAGGCAAAGTCCTTGTCTATCTTCAACTGCTGCCATTGAGCATGGCCACATTGCCAATAGGGTGCCTGGGGTCACTTTTTCATTTAGAGAGGTGAAAGGCCAGGGCCTCGCCCTCCAGGAATAAACCCCAAGGACTGTTGAGC
Source organism: Enhydra lutris kenyoni (assembly GCF_002288905.1). Classification (NCBI taxonomy): domain Eukaryota; kingdom Metazoa; phylum Chordata; class Mammalia; order Carnivora; family Mustelidae; genus Enhydra; species Enhydra lutris. The sequence goes on from NW_019154107.1 coordinate 29,456,246, forward strand.
TCCTCCAGACCCTTGTCAGAGCCCTTTGTGGTCCAAAGCATTCCTTTCTCTGCTGGAGTCTGTCAGCTCTGGCAAAAATCAAGTTTCCTCACCCTAATCTTACCTCATCCATACAAGTTTCCTTGAGAAATTATGCAAGAGAAACACTTTCTTAGAATCCTCAAATGTCAGAACTGGAGGGGCCCTTAGAGACAATTTTGCCCCAACTCCCCTCATTTAGCAGAACATATAACTTCCTTTGCCTCTATTTCCACGTTCCAAGAAATCCCCAAGGCCGTCTCATAATAAAAATCAGGAGGAAGTCAAGAGCCAAGTTAATCAAGGAAGTAAACTACTATGGGACCCAGCTGTGCTCAGGGAGGATTGAGTCATCAGAAATCCAGCCCTGGTCCCAGGATTTGTTTATTAAGGATTTTCTTCAAGGAGAAAGGAAAGGATCTGTGGTAGCTCAACTCCAAAGATTTTCATGGGGGCGGCTGTGACTGGAAAAGGTTTGATTAGCTTTCATCCAGGTTGGAGAGTTCTGAAAGTCCTGCTCTGAAGAGGCCTGCCTTTACTTCTGACCAGTCCAGGCATTGTGGAGAAGTGGGTAAGGTTTGCCTCTGTGCCGCTTACCTCCTCCCAAAAAGTACCTCTCTGCGTCCCATACTCAGACAATCCTCCTTTCAGTTTGGAAGCATATCAAGAACACTTGAAACTATGTTAGGATGGGCTTTGCAGGGTACAGCTTCCTTCAGGTAGCTACATTTATAACAAGATACCCCTGTGTAAAGCATCCTCCCTTCCATTGTAAGGAAACAGGCTGGGTCTCAGTGACTCTTGTAAAGCCATGTGACTAGTAAGAGGCAAAAGCTTTGACTTTTAAATCCAGAAGGATCTCACATGCTCTGTTTGTTCCTATGAAGCCACAACACCTCAAAGTCACCAGCTTATGCCGCAGCAAACTAGCAGACAGAGGACCACACCTCTGAAACCGATTTTTTTTTTAAATTTTAATGAAGATTTTATTTATTTGTCAGAGAGAGAGAGAGAGAGAGAGCGTGTACAAGCAGGCAGAGTGGCAGGCAGAGGTGGAGAGAGAGGCAGGCTCCCCGCTGAGCAAGGAGCCCGATTCGAGACTCGATCTCAGACCCTGGGATCATGACCTGAGCCAAAGGCAGCTTAACCTACTGAGCCACCCAGGCATCCCTGAAACCATTGTTTTGACCTTGTTTGCAATAAATTCTAGCACTATGATTGACTTCTGAGGGGCATGCACAAATCTAAGGATTTAGTGCTGGTCTCAAAAGAGACACTGGGAGGGGGGTGCCTGGGTGGCTCAGTGGTTTAAGGCCTCTGCCTTCGGGTTGTGGTCCTGGGGTCCTGGGATTGAGCCCTGCGTTGGGCTCTCTGCTCCGTGGGGGGCCTGCTTCCTCCTCTCTTTCTGCCTGCCTCTCTGCCTACTTGTGATCTCTGTCTGTCAAATAAGTAAATAAAATCTTTTTTTTAAAAGAGACATTGGGATTCACATAGGGTGTCTGTGAATTTACCATCCTCTAGCTTTCTTCTCAGAAGAATTTTCTCTCAGACTGATGGAAGACGAGGAAATCTCATCAGTTGAAGTAAATGACTTCTCAGAAAGCTTTATTCACACATAAGAGGATCAGATCCAATTGTGGTTCTGGATAGTATTTATCCATGTGCAGTGAACAGTGAGGGTGTGTGTGAGGCAAGCTGGAGCAATGTCCCCCACCCTTGCCTGGGTAATGGGTAATATACTTACTTTAGCTAGATTCCGTGTAAGATGGCCTACCTTCAGGCTCTTAATAAAAACCAAGAAGGCTACGTCCTTGGGATTAGAAGGGGAAGTATCAAATTAGGCAGGCAATTCTGAGAGAAACAGGGAGGCCACAGGTGGCAAAACTCTAGAGAGTTTGTAAGCTGAGATCATTTGGACAAGCCAGATTACTTAGGGACTTGGGACATATATTATATCCCTGTGTCTTGGGTGCTCAGAAAAGAACCCAGGGTGAGATCTGGACACAAGTCCAACCCTGTATCACCAGTCCTTGGAATTCAACCCATTCTCCTCCCTTGCTGCCGATCCATCTGATCAAGAAAACAACACTTTTTTTTAAATTTTTTTAATTCGTGTTCTTGCCCAGCTTTTGGACCCCCTGTATTTGCCCAGTCCAACTGCTCAGATGTATTAGGAAATACAATCATGTGGTATGCAGTTCACTGGCCTGATGGGTGAGGGCATTCAGGCTGGGATGGAATGCTGCTAGGGGGAGTAAATGGAGGGGAGTCAAAGGAGTTGTTAGCTCACAGATTAGTGAGCAGCCAGTCTAGCAGTTGTTTCCTAGCCATGTTTCCCACGGCTTCATCCAGTTGTCTCTCCTTGGCGAACTTCATGACCTCTTGAAGAAGATCCCCTACACTGTACCCCTTCTCTGCTGCCTTAGCTGAAACTTCAGGAAGCTGTGGAGAGAGCCAGAGGTAGCTTTGAGTCACATGATGCTTTTGGAGAAGGGAGCCAGTTGGATCAAGTGGGCCCTCCCCTGTCACCTTCCTACCCAGTCTTCTAGGATTAGAGTAAAGCCTGACACAGATCCAGGACTTCACGCTCCTGACCTGGCTTTCCTTTCCCCTTGTCCCTTCTCTAAGGACACAGTTCCAAATGCCACTGGACTTTCTTTTTGAGCTTTAGAAAACAAACTCTGGAATCAAATGTGTTCACCAAACACTTCTCATACGTGCTAGATTGTTCAGTTAGTCTGTGATGATTGCTAGCTCAAGGTTAGGGGTTGCCATTCCCCAGCTTCCCTAAAAAAGTATGAGGTGGGAAGTAAGGACAATCTCCTGGTCCTGAACTAAAAATAATCTGGTTCAGTATTTTCTCTTAACTCCATCTGATGTAGAGAACACGGTTGTGGGGGGTGTGTGTGTGTGAGAGACAGACAGAGGGAGGAGAGAAGAGAGAACTTGTATGTGCATGAATGGTGACCTTTGTGAAACTGGAAGGCAAGGCCAGGACTAGGGCAAAGCAAGTGAGGTGCCTAGGACAAAAAGTTTAGGGAGGCAAGGTACTCTTGAGGCAGCTGCAGGACCCATGTCTTTGGGGAGGAGCTCCCTTTTTCTTTTCTTTTTTTCCCCCTCTCTCCAATCCTTTGAGGGCCTTCAAACTCAAAACATAAAACTTAAACACTGCTCCCTGATGTGTTACCGAATAGTTTGTTGAAAGGATCACCGATACAGTGAGCTAACCTCACTCCTCCTTTTGGTGGAAATGCACAGACCTTGAGGTATCCAGAGCCCCACTCAGTTAATGGTTCACCACTTTGTCTTTTTATGAAGTGCAAGCAGTTCGTGAAGTGCACAGTAAAGAGGCGGCTTGGGAAAAAATCGGACTACTCTCGGGCTTTAAGTACAATGCTGCCTCCCTCTCCCTGCCCACCCCAACCCTCTTTCCTTCTTGCACCTGTTGCGTTGCTTACCTTCTCCAGTTGTCCATCATCATCTCCCATGAAGTAGAGCATGGGCACGTTAAACTGGGAGGCTGCAATCCACTGTAGGACAGCCTGGAGCTGCTTCTGCAAGCTGCTTGTTGAGCACTGATTATTAACTATAACTTCGGGCCCAGGAGAGTCTTGATGGTTCTGTGACATCGCAGCATCATGAGTACATCTGGAGCCACCAGGCTGGTAATTGGAGTTGTTTGCCAAGGCTGCTTGTTCTTCCAACTCGGCAAGGGCTGCCCCATTATTACTATACTTAGCCATGATAAGGCACAACTTCATCACGGATTCTACCAGTTGATCTATAAACTGGCGGTTCACTTGCTTCATCCCACTGATAAAGTCAAGTTCTTGATTTTCCTGGCATTGTTCTTCCCCTCTGTCAGGCCTCTTGGACACAGAAGCTGCTTTGTTTGTCCTGGGCTCAGAACGCTTGTTCTCACCTTCACATAGATCGTCACAGTTGAAGGGGCTCTCATTAAGCAGCTTCTGAATCAGCATTAGAACGATGTTTGACATATCCAGCTTCTGAGAGTCCAGCTGTTGATTTTCCTTCAGGGAGGTAGACGGTCCTGGAGCTCCACGAGATTCTAGATGTTTCATCGAAAGTGCCTTGGCACTTTGGCCACTTCCAGACTTTTCATATTGGGCACTCTGAGTCATATAGCCCGTGGCAGAACCAGGACACTCTTCTTCAAATGCGTCTTTGCCTTTGGCCTGCTGGGTCAGATGGTATTGGATCAACATAAGGGCAGACACAATCAAGTCTTTTGCCAGTGAATCCGTGGAAGGACTGATCTTCTCTCTTTTTTCCTCTTTATTGATGCATGCTTTGCTAGGCATCTTGCCTTGGTTTCCTTGCTTTTGGTTCCACATGGTCAGGCTCTCCTTGAGGATGTGTTCACTGACTTTCTCAGCGCTGGTCAATGACTTGCACTGCTCTGGTTTCATTTTGCCTTTGTCCTTTCCTTTCATCTCGGCTTTCATGGCTGAGAATTCAAGACTTTGGTTCTTGCATTTGGGATCTTGGGACCCAGCTTTCAAGGATGCGTATGACAGACTCTGAGTTTTAGTCTCCTTCTTCTCGCCAAGAAGAGCACTGACCAGACGCTTCAGCATAGCCTCCATGATATCTGCAGCATTTTGTTTTCCGTGGTTGAACAGATTCCTCTTGACAGCAGAGACAAAGTCCGAGTCGGTCATCAGGACCCCTGTGATGTTATGCAGGTTCTTCATGCAGGAGTCAATCAAATCAGACACAATTTCTTTGGTGTGTTTTAACAGTACCCTCTTCAGGACCACACAGGCTGGAATTGGCTTCCCAGAACTATGTACTTTCAAGGTCTTCATAACAGAGACCATCATGTCAGATGCCACCTGATTGGCATAAACCATGAGCCCTTTGCTGATAGAATCTGCAAATTCTTTACTATCTCTTTGACACATCTGTTTGTCCCCAACCTTGTTCTTGTTGGATAATTCACCATACAGAAATGTTTTCCGGCCACCTTCCCTGCCCTCCTCCCCAGTGCCCCGCATTTCTGCCGAGGTCAATTCTACAGCATCATGGGCCATTTCAGAAGCAATCTTGCTCACAGCACTGCGGGGGCTGTTTTTCCCTTTGTCCCCAGGGGATGGATAGAGAGAATGGTGGAGGCATTTGCTTCCACCTTCCAACTTCTCCTTGATCTCCTTACGGGCCATCTGGATTACCAGAGAAGATAATCGGTTGACATAGAAGGAAAGGTCATCCATAGAACATTCACCGTCGGGGGAAATCACTGCCCTCTGAGTGCTAGGAGATTTGGCTGGAGGAGTGGAAGGACTCTGGTTATTGTTGGTGTTTTTGGCAGCTGTCATTTCTAGATGTAGGCATTGAGGTCCATTGGTCATATAATTCATGTTCAGTTGATCGGCATAGACACTGTAGCAGTTCCCAGAGGGTAATTTGTGATATTCGCCTTCTGTGTCTCCTACTTTATGTTTACAGCTAGAGGCTGAGGGGCTCAGTGCATGTTGAAAACCCAAAGCATACTTCTGGAGGTCATTGAGAAGCCAATTGAGGACGCTTATGGGATCAGAGGGAGCTTGTTTGAAAAGGCATACAGATCCCTCCGTCTAAAAAAAGAAGAACACCTATCCATAAGAGTTTGGGTAGGGTACTTCTTTCCCTTATTTAATTTAGAAGATACATCTTCAAAACTGCCCAGATTAGGGATTTGGCCTTTAGAATTTGCACAGGAACATAAAATACAATTATAACCATTAATACACATTCAAACACAAGTGGCAGCAGCAAAATCTCAGAGTATATGCATTTGTGCACTTAACTATATTTAAGTATTATCAATATATTTGTCAATTTCATCTGCATATGTGTTCTTATCTCAGTGTGTCAAAAATGTATCCTTGTATCCACTGTGTGCATGTGCATATCAATACAGCAATTTGTAAGTGTGAATATCTCAACAGAAGTCAATGTGTCAGTCTGTCTTGAGAAATGTGAAAATGTGTGTGTGTGTCCGTGTACATGTGTATGTCCGTGTCCATGTGTGAGTGTGTGTAAGCATGTGTAATAATATGTTGACATCAATACTCATTGCCTACTGTATAAGCCAACATGCACATGTTGGCGCATACATTTCATACGTGTGTGGGATTATAACCATGAGAGGGTGTATGTCAGTGTGTCTGAGAATATGCAAATAAGCAAGTGTTGATTGGAAACGATGTGCATATATTTATGATAGAAATCCAGTAGTATGTATCATGCAGCTATAAGTGCATTTGTATACATTAGAGCATGCATTCACATATTAACATACAGATTCATTAATAAACATTAATGTATAATATATTAATACATGTGTATGTTAAAATATGAAATGCATGTGTAAATAGGTGATTGTATAATGACTGTGTAATCTGTCAATAAATTGGGTGTCATTTATGTTATATTTATTTTTTAATTATTATTATTTTTTAAGATTTTATTTATTTATTTGACAGACAGAGATCACAAGTAGACAGAGAGGCAGGCAGAGAGAGAGGAGGAAGCAGGCTCCCTGCTGAGCAGAGAGTCCGATGTGGGGCTGGATCCCAGGATCCTGGGATCATGACCTGAGTCAAAGGCAGAGGCTATAACCCACTGAGCCACCCAGGTGCCCCTTATGTTATATTTATATGCTGTGTCCGTGCTTGAAAATGTGTGTCAGCATTGCCCCCACCCCCGCATTTGAGTTTGTGTGTGAGTATGTGAGTGGGGATGTTACTGCATTTGTGTCGGTGTGTGTATCAGTGCATACAAACAAGAGTTAGTGACTTTCTATCATTTTGTTTAAGTTTCTGTGTGTGTGTATCAACATGAAGTATATTTGTAAGTGTGTATGCCTATACCTGGGTCTGTACAGTTAGTGTGTTTTGATCAAAGGCTATGGGTGTGTGAGTATATGTTTGTGCATGGTGTGCATGGGTATATATATGGATGTTTACATGTGTCGTATGTGGGCATGTCAAGGTATCTGGCTGTATACCTGTGTATCTCTGTGTATGTATGTCAGTCATTGTTTATCAATAGGTCAATGTATCTAAGTTTATTATATTAGTACTTGTGTGTTTGTCAATGTCACGTGTAGTGAAACATGCATATGTCTTTGCTTGTATAAATTATTTTTTGTTAATGTATGTAAATGTATCAATGTGCGTATCACTTTGTATAGATTTGTATGTTTGTGACTGTGTGTGCCCCTGTTTGGAGAGGTGTAGATGTATTGTACACAACTTCTACTCAGCACTAAGTGCCATTGGCCTCTTTGACCCTTCCAGGGCTTCATCTCCTGTCTTCTCATAGAGTTCCTGGAAACATGAGGTCATGAGAAGGTCAAATTTTTGTGAATGGGCTTGATACAATCAAGGAAATCTGCCTTGTGTGCAGGAAATATGGACTGCTCTTTTAAAAATAAACACCAGGTATAATTTATCCCTTTCTTGAGTCTCCAAAATGGAGTTGACCACCCCCAACTGAACCCAAAACTAGAGAGTATTTGGTAACTGGCTTTTCCTTCCTTAGAGCCCACTCTCATTATTCCAAATGTGTCTGGGGCCAGAAATGTTGTTTCTCATTATGAGCCCAGGAAGACAGAACAAGAAATGCTTGACTCTTTTTCACTAAAGCAAAAGATCCTGTTCCAATACCAGCCACTCCAGGCTTGGAGGACTGTGGGGTGACTTCTCATGTGCTTTTAATACCTACCCCAAACCAGGAGCCTAACAGATATAATTAAGAATACTTACACAAAAACAAAAGGATTCTGTATGTGACAGTGGCATGCAAGTGTAATTGGTTCTAATTTTATGCTACCCAACAACCTAGGTAATCTCTTAGACAACAGGGTAGGAACAAGGCAACTATAGTTCTTTGTCATTGTGGATTCTCTCTGCTCCATATTGTCATTCTTCCTTCTTGGTCTCCAGGCAACACAGGGCATACAAGTCTATTACAAGCCAGCAAAGAACATTGCAAAAGATCCTGCTTATAAGCCTGTATCTTTATTAGGATAAGAATAGCTACGTTATATTTGGAGTAGGGCCCTGAAATCAGGAATGGGCATTCTGAGCCTCTGTGTTTAGTGTCACTGTTAGATACCCAGGCATTGAACTTACCGTGACTCTCAGCTTCAGACTGTGTTCTCTAGAATGTCATAGTGTTCAAATCTATGGGCCTGTTATCTTAGTTATCTTACCATCTCTGAACCAGACTCCTCAGACTCAGCACTGGGCTCTGAGAATTAGAAAGGGTGAGGTCAGAGGCTAAGTATACCTTAGACTGGTCTTGCTTCTCAGTATCCTTGATCACAATAATCTCTTTTTCTTCCAGATTTCCCAAGTTCAAGTCACCTTCCGAACTGGAACCAGCAGCATCCTATGGAATTAAGGGGTAAGATTTTTATGAACAGTTGGTTTTTGAGATTTCTCTAGGCCACCCTCCTAGGCTACCACTTCAAAGTATGAATGTTATGTCCCCTATTATCCCTCTTCTTTCTGAAGGAGAGGTAGGACTGTGATGCTGGCTAGTCTTTTCTTTTCTTTTCTTTTCTTTTCTTTTCTTTTTTTAAGATTTTATTTATACATTTGACAGGCAGCGATTACAAGTAGGCAGAGAGGCAGGCAGAGAGAGAGAGAGAGGGAGGAGAAAGCAGGCTCCCCGCCGAGCAGAGAGACTCGATCCCAGGATCCCGAGATCATGACCCAAGCTGAAGGCAGAGGCTTAACTCACTGAGCCACCCAGGCGCCCCAGCTAGTCTTTGAAGAATGATAGAGTTCCCACCACAAATTACTATTCCCCTTGCCCCAGCCCCACTGAAGGTATTCACAAAACTGTAAAACTGTCAGTCTCAGGAACCGTATCTCATTAATCATCAAACTTTTGGACAGGGTTTTTTTTTTTTTTATTTCACTTCTCTGACATGCAATTTTCCATGCTTTCTTTTAGCCCTACCAACAAATTAAGTGGTTTCTAAAATGAGACTTGGGGGCACCTGGGTGGCTCAGTGGGTTAAGCCTCTGCCTTTGGCTCAGGTCATGATCTCAGGGTCCTGGGATCGAGGCCCGCATCGGGCTCTCTGCTCAGCGGGGAGCCTGCTTTCTCCTCTCTCTCTCTATGCCTGCCTCTCTGCATACTTGTGATCTCTCTCTCTCTCTGTTTCAAATAAATAAATAAAATCTTTAAAATGAGACTTGGTACCAAGAGTGACAATAAATTCTGAACCAGAGACCGTGGGCTTCCAAGAACAGTGGCTTTCCATTTGAGGCTCCTCCACCTTTCTGTTCTCTGCCACAACCTTTCCCTCTCCTCATGCTGTCTCTAATGACCCTTCTCAGCGGTTTCCCACCCATTCCAAGTGAGAGGAGCAGAGAATACCCACCTTGCAATCTTTATCTTCCACATTCAGGGTGGACACGTCAACAAAGCATATCTGCATCAAAGTAGGAGGGTAAATTTAGAGAAACTCTAAAGACTGTAATTTCTTTCTGGGAGATGGCAGTACCTACCTTAAAGGGTTGTGAGGACTGATTGAGATACTGAATGTAAAGCTTTTAGCAGAGTGCCTGTGCATAGTAAGAACTCAATAAATGTTAATATGATTATTATAAGGCAGACAGAATCTTAGCATTACTTTATTTCCTAAATGAGCATACCTACCTGTCAGAGAGAGGCCCAAAATATAATACCCATATATATTGAGAAACCTGAGAAGAGGGGTGGCTTGCCCGACTGACACAAACTCAGAGGTGGAACTTTCATTAGAAGTTGATTCCCCTGGCTCCCAGTTTAGAGACCTTTCTGCTATAGTGTTCCTAAAGTGTGGTATTTTTACTACGGATGTTAGAGAATATTTCCAGGGGTACATAAATAGATGTATTTAATAGGTGCATTTGTTGTTGTTTATTTGGAAAATACGTCCTAAAATGTCAGACCTGTGGTATTGCAGACAATACTGCTTAGGGTGATGGTAATTTTTAAATGTATTTGAATTTTAAATTTATTTTTAAAAACATTGCAAAAATACATATTAAGTAAATCATGGTATGAGTGGCACTTGAACATGATAAAAAAATGTGAGGTACTATGTAAATCACTCAAAATTTTGGAAACAGAGCATGAAGTATTTTGCCCTCCTGAGGGAGTCCCACTTTAGTGTAACTTACTGGTAGCTAGGTGACATTGTGACTTCAGAAGGGTTAGTTAGGTAATAAGGGCTGGTAACTAGGCAACCACCACTCCTCCCTCCCTCCCAAGCTCCCTGCTAGTTCTCCCTCCCCAGGTCCTCTACATCACATCCGGTCCTGCCTCTCCCTTAATTTGTCCTTGTGTGATGTATAAAGCACACTGATCCCCCCACAGACCTCCTTGAGCTTGGTTGCTTGGAGACATCACAGTATTGCTCTCCATTAATCTATCCTGGGCTCCAGGATATCTGTACTCACACGAGGATCCTTTCCACTCCTTGGTAGGGGTAATTTGTATCTTACCACTTTCCGGTCCTGATCTTGCTGTCCTGTTGGGCTATAGAGATCTACCTTGCACACACCCCTGCGGCTGTGTAACCAGTCAATATCATCAGACATCTGTAAAGAGAAAGGAAAGAGATCTGAATATATATATGGTTATGTATGATTTTTAGAGACTGGCTGAGTTTGGATAAGAATCTCTGAAGGGCTTCCTGAAACCCATCTCTGTATTTTCAGTTTAAGCTAGGGACTGGTGGGGGTGAGCAAAAGGGGAAGGACACTATGAAATGTTTGAACTTGATTATCTTTTAGCACAATCCATAGTCTCCGTTAGTTTAGATTCCTCACACCAAGTATTTGGAATCATGGGAGTATCATATTAACTTGTGAGAAAGCCGTCAGGAAAAATGGCAGGCTGGGAAGCAAACCGAAAGGTCTAGAGATTGTGGGGATTAAATTTAATGATTTACTTCTACCCATACTCACTAAATCTCATCTGTCTCCACTTTTGTTTACTCACTTGGGTACCACAAAGAATAAAGTGTACCTCATCCTTTTTAACTGAATCTTCGTTGACTCCAGTTCAACCAGAATCTTTCTCATTACATTAAAGAAAGTGAAATTAGATAAATAGCTCTAATACTTATTACATAAGGCCATTGGAAAAGACTAGGGTCAATACTAGTACAGTGAATAAATAGCCCTTCTTATCAAAACAATATATAAGATTCCAACATATAGAACAAGTTTCTGAATGTTAGGAAAATCTAATAGCTATAAATATAACCAAGAGACAAATGTCCGAGGGAAGGCCAAACCCTGATCCCATAGACAAAGGTTTTGCTATGTAAGACCTCAGATCTATGTTCAGGAAGATGCAGTTAAGAACTCGGTAGAATTGTTTGTTTCTGGGGCTTCAATTTGATTTCGTTTTAAAACTTATCAAGAGAAAACTTTTTGCTAAATTATTAGAGGGCTGTTGGATTCCTTCCCCCCAAGTTCCTTCAAAATTGACACTCCTTTTAACCTCTAGTTCCCTCTCTCCCTCTCTTCCTTTCTTCCATTCCCCCTCCCTCCCTTCTCTCCTTTCCTCCTCCTCCCTCTCTCCCCCCTCCTTCCCTCCTTTCCCCCTCTTTCCCTCTTTCCCTTCTTCCATTCCCCCTCCCTGCCTCTCTCCTTTCTTCCTCCTCCCTTTCTCTCCCCCTCCTTCCCTCCATTTTCCCCTCTCTCCCTCTCTTCTTCCATTCCCCCTCCCTCCCTCTCTCCTTTCTTCCCCCCTTCTTCCCTCCTTTTCCCTCTTTTCTTCCATTCCCCCTCCTTCCCTCCTCCTCTCTATCCCCCTCCCTCCCTCTCTTTTCCCCTCTTTCCTCACTCCCTCCCTCTCCGATTCCCTCCTCCTCCCCTCCTTCCTTCCCTCTCTCTCTCAACATTTTGATAACATCTATCCTCTGATGGTCATCTTTTCACATAATACTACATTTCTACTCTTTGCCATTCCCCCTCTCCCACAGATCTTCTTGGGTTCTTCCTTCAATAATGTCTACATTTTTCTGAAAAAGTTTTAGGAAAGGACTTCTCATACCCACTTAGAAGAAAGAGTTTTTTTCTTTTCTTTTCTTTTTTTTAATGCTAGAGATAACTAGCCTAGAAAAAAAGAAGAGGAGTCATAGAGGTCCCTCATATGATTTGGATACAACCTCAGTCCAAATCCTAAGGAATTAAAAAAAAAATTAAATTTGCAAACTCATTACCTTGATAATGAAGTTATTTTAGACTTTTGGTTGAAACTGTGCCACCAAGAAGGGAGATGTGCCCCTTTAGATGGAACTGGGCAGTGCCAAGTTCTTGGGCACCTGCAGCTGGCTGCCACCCCCGTCAGCTGTTGGATGAGACTGATGGGCCAGGCTTTTCCCTGCTGCCTCTGACCCTGGCATATGACAAGGGAGTTTGTTGGGTCACAATGCCTGAAACTAGCAACCTCAGCAAAGGCGTGGCCGTCTGGCAAACTCAGTAGCCCTTCACGTCAAAAGCACATCCGTCTGTCTGCTGTACAACAACACTTTTATGTTCTCTCTGGGAGGGTACACATATTTATTTCACATTTTGTCTATTTTGTGGAGGGGGAAGTCCCTTGAGACTTCCTTTCTCTATCATCTTCTTGTTTCCAAACAATCTAATCATTGTTACTGGTTTGGTGGGGGTCTGTATTTTTCACATACAGAATTACCACCAGGCTTTATGAATAAGACAGTACTAATTTTCCCATCTTAGCTTATTTCTCTTTGGGTTTCCCACTGGAGTCAGAGTTATGCAGCAAGAGATCTTTGGATTTAAGTAAAGACAGAAAAAATGGTAAAGACCTATCTGGCTATCCTGAATAAAAGCAAAAATACAAAGTTTCACCTCACTATCAAGATATCCCCTTAGCTAGTCAAAAAGAAGTCAGAAGATGCCCCTACCTTTGTAGTATCAGAGTAAGATATTTTGTAGGACCTTGGAATGATTTCCTTCTTGTTAATTGGGATGCTGTGATGACCCTTCCAGTCTGACCCAAGATGTTGCTTCTTTGCTCAACCCTCCATACCCTGCTAAAGCCTTCACTGCCAGCTGGTACTAGAGTTTCTACTTCATGACATCACTGTTTCTATAGAGAACAGTGACAACACAAAGTTGGGGGCTCCATTCTTAGGATTCTGGATGTCTAAGTGGTCCAGCAAGCTCTAATCTTCATCATGAGACATAATTATCCCAGAAAAAAGGCCAATCTACTTGGGACAAGGCCAGCATTGCACAGACTTTTTTAATCTATGAAAGGACCTAAGCCCCACTTATACTTTATCATTATATGGCCAGTGCTGGATTGCTGGCTATTGTATTCTTTAGAGGATTATCCATTAGACTTTGAGATGCCTTTAGTTTTGCCCCAGTTTGGAAACATTAGCCGCCCATCACAAAATAGCTCACACTGTGCCCAACACTTGTCTTCTGCTTCTCCTTTCTCTACGTATTTCCACTTTAGCCTCATGCATGACAATAAAAGCATCTGAATTAAAAATAAGTTGGGATGATCCCCTAAATAATAGTTTCGTATTCTTGGTCTACTTCAATTTCTTCTTTCCCGTGTTACCCCTGAGATTGCATGTCTTAACCCTGCTGTACAATTTTGATCTTGTTAACGCATCAAAGAGAAACAGAGCTAGACATTTGTTAGAAGTGGCAAGACAGATTTTATTCAATTGCAGTAAGGAAGAGAGTCTTCCTTTTTTTAACAAAGGATTTTATTTATTTATTTATTTATTTATTTGAGAGAGTGAGTGAGAGAGAAAGAGAGAGCGTGTGAGAGAGAGAGATTGAGAGTATGAGCGGGGAGAGGGGCAGAGGTAGAAGCAGACTACCTGCAGAGCAGGGACCCCTGATGTGGGCTGAATCCCAGGACCCTGGGATCATGACATGAGCAAAAGGCAGATGCTTAGCTGACTGAGCCACCCAGGTCCCGAGGAAGAGAGTTTTCCAATGAACAGAGCTCAACTCCACTGAAACAAGAAGCAGAAGGCTTTTTAAATGCTGGGATGTGCTAAAGGAAAAACTGCTGAGGTTTTAAATGTGTGTGTGTATGTGCGTGTGTTTGGGTAGGGGTGATCAGTGTGATTAGGGCAACTGTGTGTGCTAACTGATACTTATCAAAGTTAGGCTCCTACCCTTTCATGGAGATTAAGAGACTGGGGTCCTTCTTTCTTGATAATTACATTTCAAAGGGATGGCTCCCAGGTCCTTGAGAAAAACATTTCTGGGTTGTATAAGATACATCTCAAGGAACGGAGAAAGGATTTACAATGATAGGTTTTCTAAAGTAAATGTTCTAAGAAAAGGGAGGTCAGGAGCCTATAATCAGGTTTTGGCTGAAACAAGCAGTAAATTCTTCTGTTAATGTTGAACTTTCTTAGGCAGACCTTTTAAGGAGGCTGGGGTCATCATTTAGGGACACGGCCTTGAGCTGATAGAAATTGTGTTAGTGTATTCAAGTCTCTTAATGTAGGAAAAGGATGATATTGTTTGTGCCCAAAGTTACAGTTCTGTATGCCAAGGTTGAGGTCTAGTTGAGAAGTCTCAGAGGAGCCTGACTATATCAAATCATCATGTTGTAGACCTTAAATATATACAATTTTTATTAAAAAATAACTTTAGGTCAAGAAGGGGGTCTTTGTCGGTGGTGATGAGCTAAAATATATTACACAAGACTTGTTTTCCCTATATTACCTTTTTGTCAAGAACTTTTGATGATTAAAGAAAAACCTGGCTCATGTCTGTAGAATAAGAAGCAAAGAAAGAAAACATGTATTTATTCTCCAAGCACAAGAATTTATATCCCTAAGATTAAAAAACAAAAAGCCTCTATGTCTCCCAGCCCAGAAGGGAACAACTATGACTATGCTCTGGGCCTGGAAAACGTCTTACCAAATCCCCTGAATGACAAAAATAGAACTATTATGGATGATTAGAGCCCTGTCCCATGGCGCCCCAATCCTGTCATCCTGGAGGCTAACCAGGAGCAAACAAGAGCAACATTTGGATGGGAAACCAACAACAAAAACGTGAGGAGGCTCAGTCGTAGGTTACAGTATATCCTCTGCCTCTTCTTTCTCCTAAACTGCTGAGATTCTCAGACTAGCCTCTACTGACAAGAGGTGGGAACAGATGGGTGGGAAGAAGGATGTTCAAAGAATCAAAAGGAATATGCCACGTTAGTGTGTGAATAGGTGTGAAGTACTATGCACTTAGATTAGCCTTTAAGAGCCAAACATAAACATGTTAAGCATAGTTTTTTTTTGAACCATTATCATCCATTTTCTAACTTTGTTTATTCTACCCGAACATCTCTTCCATACAAACTTGTGGATAATTGTACAAATCAATACTTTAAATATGCTTTTAGTTTACATTTGGTTTGAAAGAGCTATTAAGATAATAAAAATGGGACCTGTTTTTGTAATGTAATTGTTATGAATAATGGCAAAATGAAATTTAAATGAGCTGAACTATCAGCCTTCATGAAATCACTGTCTGCCTGTTAGTCTCACTAAATATCTTCCAGTCCCAGATTAGGCTGCATAATTTAGTTTATGGGATGACACCATGACCATTTGGAAGAGGCACAGTGATACCAGTGATTAACAGACATTATCTATTGTGGACCAATACAAATGGGAGCTCCACTTCTTTTTTTTTTCCTGAATTATTTTCCAGTATGAAAATACACAATGTCATTTAGAGCAGCTTCATGCAACCATGCTAAAGAGAAAAATTAGATAGCTATTCTGAACATCCCGGCAGTGGTGCTGCATAATTACTTCGGTCAAGTATTTATATTATGTCTGTATTGTGCGTATCTGTCTGGCCTTTTTTATGATTGATTGAAGCAGTGGAGGGAGAAAATAAAGGACTTGAAAATGCTATAAATATTCTCTCTTTTTTTTTATTCCAGAGGGAAGCTGTTAAAGAAAAGAGGACTCTTAGATAATGTTGGGGTTTCCGTTTAGGGAGAGACTTAATTGGGCAGCTGAGGTCTGTTCTATTGCCTTGTTGCAGAAAATGACTTAATAGCTATTTGTGAAAGGTGGGCTTGGCTTGGCAGTGGCCATTTCTAGTCAGGCTCCTCCCTCTTATAATTGGGAAATTTCCCTCCTCTGATTTCCTAGAACATTTGCTTCTTGTCTGTATAATTCATCTGACGTTTAGTAGATCTGGCCTGGTAGAGTTAATTAACTTTTCCTATCCCTGGATCACCTGCGTAGAAAGACTGGCGGGCAGTTTCTCTGTCATTATATCTGCCACAATACTGGGCAAACACATGGGCTCAAGGAACAAATAAATAAGTTTTTGGAATTTCAGGCAGCAAACAGTTCAGAAGACATGGAGTGCTGGAATCTGTAATATTTCAGTGGGCAGTCTACATCTGAGAGCAACACTATCCACACTTGAGTGTGCCTCAGAACCACCTGGAGAACTTGTGAAAACAGCTGGGCTCCATCCCGGAGTTTTTTATTCTGTGGGTCTGGAGTGGCACCTGAAAATTTGCCCGCTGCTGTGTTCTCATTTAATTCTTAGGAGGCCTTCAGAAATGGGTGCTATTTTAATCCGGATTTCATCAATGGGGGGCCGGGGGGGGGCGGAGGGGTTGCGGGGGGTGGGGTGGTTCCCTCTAGACGAGGCACTACCCACTTCCATCATTTTGAAGGTGGATGTACGTGTGCGCGCGCAGAGTGGTACCCTTTTTCTTTCTTCTAGGGTCCGAAGACAAATTTCCGGAGAAAAAGAAATGGCTAAGGGGTACTTACTTTGATCTTTTGGCCCCATCTGGTGGTTTCTAGTCTGACTGAACAAAGTGCTGATCCATTAGCTCCCCCTGCTGGGGAGAATGGTGGGGTCGGATGGCGGCCATCTGCGGAGGCGGTTTTTCCGGAAGCGGTTTTTCCTGAGGCAGTTGCTCCAAGAAAAGTTTTTCCGAGCCGGTTAGTGACTTCTTGGGGCCGTCATCCGTGTTTTGTTTTGTGTCTTGTTTTGTTTGTTCTGTTTCCTACTACTTGCGGGGCGTCCCTTTACAAAGCTGGGGGTTTAGTGTCAGGCTAAGTTCGAGGTACAACTTAATTTTCTAGGCCTTTTGCTTTCCCTATATAAGTACATAGACGTATTTTGTGTCAGAGCTGGAGAGGTAGCGGAGGAAGCTAGGCTATGAATCACATCCCCCCCCCCGTCAAATCAACAATTACCTCGAATGTCTGATGAAAGGTATTAAATATTGTATTAACAGGCGACAAGTTTTTTTTTTTTAATTTAGTTATTTATTTGAGAGCGAGAGAGCGTGAGCTCGCATGAGCAGGGGAGGGGCGGAGGGAGAGGGAAAAGCAGGCTCCCTGCTCAGCAGGGAGCCTCATGTGGGGCTCAAACCCAGGACCCTGGGATCTTGACCTGTGCCCAAGGCAGATACTTAACAGACTGAGCCACCCAGGTGCCTGGCGACAGAATTTCTTATCCTCTTCTAGGCTTCTATCTTTGTCAGTGAATGAACATTTTAAGCCAAAACTTGTGGAGGAGAGGAAGGGGCTCTGGAAGCCGGAAGCCTTTCGAGTTCCATCATAGTATTTGTAGGCATCCCCCCACCGCACGACTATGTTAAGTACCCCCAGGTTTTAGGGATGTGGAAATGGGATGCACACCGACCTAGTCTTCAGCTTGGTCATGTCCTTGCCCCGTGGGGGTGTCAGGCTGAGACTTGTGCCCGTTGAGCTCCCATCAAGAGGGTAAATGGCGGTCATGAGTCCATGTGGCCACTAGGAGGCCGCAGCTGCTTGGAAAACGTGCTTCCATACTGTAGGCGATAACCCCTTTACCAAAGCCCCTTTTGCCAAGGCATTCCTCAAATTAAAAGGGGAATTGGTGATTTCTCCTTCATAGAAGCGCTCCCCACCCTAAAAACCTCACTTTTTGTGCGTGTTATATTTATTGATACGTTTCCTTCAAAAAAGTTGTTTATAGGTTTAAGCTTTGTAGTATCTGTTCTGTTTCATTATGAGCTTTATCTGTCCAAATGCTTGAGGACAATGACTGTGTTTTACTGATTTTTAAAAAATTTTTTTATTTTTTCATCGTAATAGTATTCATTATTTTTGCACCACACCCAGTGCTCCATGTAATCTGTGCCCTCTCCAATACCCACCACCTGGATCCCCCAACCTTCCACCCCCCGCCCGTTCAAAACCCTCAGATTGTTTTTCAGAGTCCATAGTCTCTCATGTTTTTTTTTTTTTTTATCCTGCCAGAGGATAGCACTAGGTTCAAGAATTGCCATGCTCAGAACCATATAGACGTGCTTGGCCATGGTCAAGAAGGTTGAATAACCTTGGTCCAAACTGCCTGACTTATTGCAGTAACTTCCTATCTAGTTCTACTGAGTCTCTCCTTGCTACTCTTAAACAATTTTTTTTGAGAGAACCAATATATATATTTTTAGAACTGCTGAATTGCACACTTTATTTATTTTTTACTAGTGAAGCAGCTACTATATGTCTGCACTTTTAAAAAATTAACATATAATGTATTACTTGTTTCGGGGGTACAGGTCTGTGATTCATCAGTCTTACACAATTCACAGCGTTCACCATAGTACATACCCTCCCCAATGTCCATCACCCAGCTACCCCAGCCCTCCCACCCTCCACTTCAGTAACCCTTGGTATGTTTCCTGAAATTAAGAGTCTCTTATGGTTTGTCTCCCTCTCTGGTTTCGTGCCACTTAATTTTTTCGTCTCATCCCCCCGACCCTCTGCCTTGTATCTCAAATTCCACATATCAGCAAGATCATATGATAATTGTCTTTCTATGATTGGCTTATTTTGCTTAGCATAATACCCTCTAGTTCCATCCACATCATTGCAAATGGCAAGATTTTATTTTTGATGGCTGCATAATATTCCATTATATATGTATACCACATCTTCTTTATCCATTCATCTGTTGATGGACATCTAGGTTCTTTCCATAGTTTGGGTATTGTGGACATTGCTGCTATAAACATTGGGGTGCATATGCCCCTTCAGATTACTACATTTGTATCTTTGGGGTAAATACCCAGTAGTGCGATTGCTGGGTCATAGGGCAGCTCTGTTTTTAACTTTTTGAGGAACCTCTGTATGTTTTCCAGAGTGGCTATACCAGCTTGTATTCCCACGAACAGTGTAGGAGGTTTCCCCTTTCTCCACATTCTCGCCAACACCTGTCATTTCCTGACAGGTTAATTTTAGCCATTCTGACTGGTGTGAGGTGGTATCTCACTGTGGTTTTGATTTGTATCTCCCTAATGCCAAGTGATGTGGAGCACTTTTTCATGTGTCTGTTGGCCATTTGGATGTCTTCTTTGCAGAAATGTCTGTTCATGTCCTCTGCTCATTTCTTGATTGGATTATTTGAAGAAACAATATCTTTTTATTAGCTAGTTATTTTAAAAACATCTTTATTGAAATGTAATTCAAATACTACGTCATTCACCTAGTTAAAGTGTACAACTCAATGATTCTTAGAATATTCACAGAGTTATGGAACTATTACCATAATCAACTTGAGATCATTTTCATCACCAAAAAAAGAAACCTCATACACTTTAGCCATCATGCCCCTGCTCCCCTAACCCTGTACTTACCCGGACTTAGGTAATCACTAATTTTCTTCCTTTCTCTATGTATCTGCCTATTTTGGACATTTAATATAAACGGAATCGTTTGGTATGTGGTCTTTTGTGACTGACTTCTTTCACTTAGCATAACTTTTCCTGGTATAATGTTGTGACATGTGTGAAATGATGTTTATGAGGGACTCTAGTTAGCTACTTGGTGCCAAGGATTTTTTCTGGAGGCTGGCTGTGCAGGCACCCTCTGTCTAGTACATACCCAAATTCCAAAGTCCCAGGAAGAAATCACATGTTCACCAGAAGCCATATTGTTTGCACAATTGAGATACAGTGAGCTACTTTTATGGGTTAGGGGTGTGGGAACCCTCCCCAAATCCAAGTTCTTAGATCCTAGCCAAGGGTCAACCCTGCCTGCAGGATTTTCAGATGATAACATTCTCAGGTCTGCTATGTTAACTTTTCTACACAGATTTTGATAGGGATTTTGTTGATTCTGTAGTTCAGTTTGAGGGGGATGCCATCTAAACAATATTAAGTATTTCAATCGATGAATATGGGATGTCTTTACATTTATTTACACCTTTAATTTTTTTCTTAATGTTTTGTGTTTATCCGTGTACAAGTTGTGTACTGCTTTTGTTAAATTTATTTCTAAGTATTGTATTTCTTTTGATGCCATTATAAGTGGAATTGTTTTCTTTATTTTCAGATAGTTCCTTGAGAGTCTATAGAAATACAATTGAGTTTTGTATATCGGTTTTGTATCCCACAGCTTTAAGCTCATTTATTTGTCCTAATAGTTTTCTTATTTTTGTGAATTCCTTAGCCTGTTAATATGGTAGATTATGTGGATTGATTTTTGAACCAGCCTTGCATCCTTGGAATAAGCCCCACTTGGTCATGGTATATCAGTTTTTTTTATAATTGCTAAATGCTATTTTCTATTGTCTTGCTAAAGATTTTACATCTCTTTTCATGAGGGAAGATTGGTATGTGGTTTTCTTTTTTTGTAGTCTTTGTATGGTTTTGGTATCATGGTAGAAGTGTTTTCATATGAGTTGGGAAGTGTTCCCTCCTCTTTATTTTTTGGAAGAGATGGTGTAGAATTGCTCTTAATTATTCTTTAAATATTTAGTTTAGTTCTCCAGTGAAATAATCTTGACCTAAAGACTTCTTTTTTTGGGAATTTTAAAATTATAAATTGAGTTTCTTTAAAACTATGGAGCTCTTCAAATGATGTATTTAATATGGGGTATATTATGGTAGTTTGTAATTTCCAAGGAACTTGTCCATTTCAATTAAATCATCAAATTTATGTGTATAGTATACTATATACTATATCCTATATGTATACTACATACTGTATAGTATACTATTTGTGTGTATACTATAGCTCATAGTATTCCCTCATTATCCTTTGGATGTCAGTAGGGTTGCTGTGTCTTCTTTGTAATATTCCTTCTGTCTCTGGTAATTTACCTTGCTCTGAAGTTTACTTTATCTGATACTAATATAGCTACACTTGCTTTTTTCTTTTTAAAAAATTTGTTTTGCCAAACAAATTTTCAATTTTTAGCTACTAAAATTTATTGAGACTTTTGTTATCTTTAATTTTTTTGTCCTGTTTAGAAAAGTTTTTCCTTCTGAAGGCTATAAAAATATTCTTTTATATTTTGTCTAATATTTCCATGGTTTTATTTTCACAATTAAATCTTGGACCCATCTGGAATAATTTTCATGTTAAAGTAAAGTAGATAATAGCAGATCTTTTCTATCAGGTTTTAATACAGGGATGTATGGGGGGAGGAGAAAGGAGAGCTTATGAGAATGTTGTCTGGTTGGGTGGAGGGAAATATTGGAAGGTGATAGACTCTGAGGACCATTTCCTCTTTTCTCAGTGTTCCCTCTGAGTGCAACGCAAAGGAGAGGTTAAGTCAACTGGAAGCGTGAAGGTTGAGAGAAAAACAAACTTAAAATGTTTGGAAATGTTCTTTTGTTCAATAAAAACCTGGGAAGAAATAGGAAAAATGAAATGATTTCTTTTGTAATTTTTATATTGCTGTTATTTTGATGAATAGAACTTTTCCTCTCTTGACTAAAGAAGGGCTTGCAGTCTTTTATTTTAGCACAGTACTGGAAGTCTTAGCTATAGAAATCAGACAGGGAAAATAAATTGGTAAAGAAGAAGCAAATTGGTAATTTACCCAAATTGGTAAAGAAGTAAAACTGTAATTATTTGCAAATGACATGATCTTATGTATAGAAAGCTCTAAAGACTCCGCCAGAAAGCTCTTAGAACTAATACATTCAGTAAGGTTGTAGGATATAAAATTAATATACAGAAATCTGTGGCATTTTTATACAATAATAGTGGAGTATCAGAAAGAGAAATTAAGAAAAACAATCTCATTTACAATTACACCCAAAAGAATACAATACCTAGGAACAAATTGAACCAAAGAGGTGAAAGGCCTATACTGTGAGAACCATGAAACACTGATGAAAAAATTGAAGACAACAGAAACAAATGGAAAGATATGTCATGATCATGGGTTGGAAGAAAGAATATTGTTAAAATGTCCGGGTGCCTGGGTGGTTTAATTGGTTAAACATCTGATTCTTGATTTTGGCTGAGGTCCTGATCTCCGGGTCGTGAGATTGAGCCCTGTGTTGGGCTCTGCACTGAGCACTGAACCTGCCTGAGATTCATTCTCTCTCTCTCTCTCTCAAAAAAGATATTGTTAAAATGTTCACACTAACCCAAGTAGTCTACAGATTCAGTGCAATCCCTAACAAAATACCAACAGCACTTTTTAAAATAAAAATTTTATTTATTTATTTGACAGAGAGCACGAGAGAGCACAAGTAGGGGGAGCAGCAGAGGGAGAGGGAGAAGCAGGCTCCAGGGAGCCTGACTTGGGGCTTGATCCCAGGGTCCTGGGATCATGACCTGAGCTGAAGGCAGATGTCCAACCAACTGAGCCACCCAGGTGCCCCACCAATAGCATTTGTTACAGAACTAGAATAATCCTAAAATTTGTATGGAACCACAAAAGACCTCAAATAACCAAAGCAATCTTGAGGAAGAAGAACAAAGCTGGAGGTATCATGATCCCTGATTTCAAACTATATTACAAAGCTAAAGTAATCAAAACAGTATAGCACGGGCACAAAAATAGACACATAGATCAGTGGATAGGATGGAGAACCCAGAAATAAATCCATGCTTATAAGGTCAATTAATCTATGACAAAGTAGGGAAGAATATACAATAGAGAAAGGACAGTCTTTTCAATAAATGGCATTGGAAAAATAGGACTGCTATATTCAAAAGAGTGAAATGGGACCCTTTTCTTATACCATATAAAAAAAATAAACTCAAAGTAGATTAAAGACCCAAATGTGAGATCTGAAACCATAGAATTCCTGAAAGAAAACAAAGGCAGTTATATTTTGGGCATCAGTCTTAGAAACATATTTATGTTTCTCAGGCAAGGGAAACAAAAACGAAAATGAACTATTGGGACCAAACCACAATAGAAAAGTTTATACACAGTGAAAGAAACCATCAACAAGATGAAAAGGCAACCTACTGAATGGGAGGTGATATTTGCAAATGCTATGTTTGGTAAACAGTTAGTAACCAAAATATATAAAGAACTTCTACAACCCCACAATAAAACACCAAATAATCCAATAAAAAAATGGGCAGAGGACCTGGGTAGACATTTTTCCAATGAAGACATACAGATGGCTAACAGACGCATGAGAAGATGCTGAACATCCCTGATCATCAGGGAAAAGAAAATCAAAACCACAGATCTCACTTTGCAACCAGTCAGAATGACTAGTATCAATAAATAAATAAATAAGTAAGTAAAATAAGAAAAAGTATTGGCAAGAATGTGGAGAAAAGGGAACCCTCATGTGCCATTTGTGAGAATGTAAATTGGTGCACCCACTGTGGAAAATAGTATGGAGGTTTCTCAAAAAATTAAAAATAGAAATATATTATCCAGTAATTCTACTACTGAGTATTTACCCAAAGTAAATGAAAACACTAATTTGAAGAGCTATATATGCACCCCATGTTTATTGCAGCTTTATTTACAACAGCCAAGAAATGGAAACAACCTAAGTGTCCACTGATAGATGAATAAAGAAGATATTTTGTGTGTGTGTGAGTGTTTGTATGTGTGTGTATAAAAGGGAACATTACTCAGCTGTAAAAAAATGAGATCTTTCCATTTATGACAACATGAATGGATGTAGAGGGTGTAATGTTAAGTGAACTAAGTCAGACAAAGAAAGACAAATACTATATGATTTCACTTATATGTGAAACCTCAAAAACAAAACAAATGAACAAACAAAAAAATAGAAACAGATTCATAAAGAAAGAAGAAATTGGTGGTTGTTGGAAGGTGGGGATGGGTAAGTAAGTGAAGGTACAAACTTGCAGTTTTCAAATAAAAAAGGGAGATTAAAAGTACAGCACAGGGAATATGGTCAATAATATTATAATCATGTTGTGTGTTGACAAATGGTAACTACAATTATCATGGTGATAATTATGTAATGTATAGAGTTGTCAAATCACCATATTGTACACCTGAAACTAAGATCACATTGTATGTCAACTATACTTGAATAATAAAAATTAAAGAAAATAAAGAAGACTTAAAGTGACTTGGGTTAATACTGTATTTCTTCTTTAGTGCATCCCACTGGGGCACTTGTCCATAGTGATTACCTTTAAAAGAAGATTCTAATTTGCTTAGTTAACAAATATTTTTAATCATTTATCTATAGAGACAGGTATAGGGTAATGATTATGCATTTGTCTCTGAAATTAGATTGCTTGGGTTTAAATCCCAGTCCAATACTTACTAGCTGTGTGTTCTCAGGCAAGTTACTAAACTTCTCTGTACTCCAAGTTTCTTTCCTGTAAAATGGGGATATTAACACCTCATTGTATTACTGTGAGTCCCAGAACAGCATCGAACATATAGTAAGCAATTGATAAATATGAACTATTAATGCTAGTGACTGGAGATAGAGCACAATGGATATGGTCCATATAGTTATGGGTCTTGTATTATTTTTGTTTTATTTTTTCAGTTACAATTTACACTTTAATTTTTTATTTTTAGAATTTTAAAAATTATAATTAAAGTATAGTTGACATATTATTTTTAGGTATATGACATAATGATTTGAAAATTACATACATCATAAAATGCTCACCATAATAAGTGTAGTTACTATCTGTCACCATACAAATTATTACAATATTATTGACTATATTCCCTACACTTCACTTTTCATTTTCATGACTGGAAATTTTTACCCCTTAATCCCCTTTATCTATCCCCCCCACACAACTACCAGTTCACTCTATTATTTATTTATTTATTTATTATTTTTTATTATTTTGTTCAATTAGCCAACATATAGTACACCTTTAGTTTTTGAGGTAGTGTTTAATGATTCATTAGTTTTGCATAACACCCAGTGCTTGTCACAACACTTCCTTAATACCCCTTACCCTGTTACCCCCTCCCCCTAACCTTCTCCCTTCTGTAACCCTCAGTTTGTTTCCCAGAGTCTCGCATGGTTTGATTCCCTCTCTGACTTCTTCCCATTCAGTTTTCCCTCCCTTCCCCTATGGTCCTCTGCCCTATTCCTTATATTCCACATATGAGTGAAACCACATGATAATCGTCTGTCTCTGCTTGACTTATTTCACTTAGCATAATCTCCTCCAGTTCCATCTATGTTAATACAAATGGTGGGTATTCATCCTTTCTGATGGCTGAGTAATATTCCATTGTATATATGAACCACATCTTCTTTATTTATGAGTTTTTTGGTTTGTTCATTTGTTATGTTTTTTAGATTCCACATATCTGTGAAATCATAAGGTATTTGTCTTTCTCTGTAGGATTTACTTCACTTAACATAATACTCTCTAGGTAAGGACCTTGCATTCTTGGATGAATAGATAGTTTAAAAATTACAAATAACAGTAATTACTCTAAAATAAATGTAGGGGCTGAAATACAGTATAAAGGAGTGGGAGGAGAATCTTACTTTAGATTACATGGTCAGGGAAGGCCTCTCTGAAGAGGGGGCAGTTAAGCTGAAACTTGAAGCATCAGAAAAAAGTAATTTAAAGAATGGAGGGAAGAATGTTCCAGGCAGTGGGAACATCATATACAAAGACCCTGAGGAGAAGGATTTTATTATATTCAAAGCTTTGAAAGAAGACCATTATGGCTGGAATGTAGTGAAAAAGAAAGAGTGTATGAGATGAGGTTGATGATATAGGCAAGACCTTATAGATAAGAGTAAGGAGTTTGGATATTAAATTCTGTGGGAAACCACTAAATCATGAGAGAAAGATGATATAATTTTTCTTTTCTTTTTAAAAGATCCATCTTGTATTGTATTTACATTAGAGAAGATCAAGATTGGAAAGGGGGAGAGCAGCTTGGAGGATCTTGACAGTGGTCCAGATGAGAGACTATGGTGGCAGTGGAGGTGGAGAGAAGTGGATGGATATAAGGTATAGTTTTAAGGTAGAATCAATAGGACTTGCTGAAGGATTGGATATGGGAAGGTAAGGTGATGGAAGAGAGTTTGAATTGAGGATGATTCCCAGGTTTCTGGCTTGATTAACAAGTTTGATGTGGTACCAGCTTTTGAAATGGGAGATATTGGTTTGGTAAACATTGTGAACATAATTGAGTTTGAGGTATCTCTCAGACATCCAAGTGGAGATGTATCATAGTCAGTTGGATTTATGAATCTGGAGTTCAGGTTTTAGATGATATTTAAAGTCGTGGATCTGGGTGAGATAACCTAGGGAAATTAAAAAGAGAAGAGGGCTTGGGATCATGTGAATATTCTACCTTTAATGTAAAACTGTGAGATACTAAAAGGGGAATGGGCTGATAGTAAAGGCAGGGATGTAGTTTAGTGGTGGAGCATATACAGCTAGCTGCTGTATATGCAGCAAGTCCTAGATTTTTATCCTTGGTATCTCCATTTACTCTTTGCATCTTCAGAGGATAGGGCAAGGCTATTAATTCTTCAAGTCTTCTGTCAATTAGTCATATATAGTTTTTCTGTTTCCTAGAACAAAGCAGGTGCTCAATAACTGTTGGATGAATGAATGGATGAATGGATGGATGAATGAATGAATGAATGAATGAGTGAATGAGTGAATGAGTGAGTGAAATGAATGAGAATATCTGAGTTTTAATACTGGCTTTGCCACAACGCAGGTTTGTAATATTGGGCGGTGAGCAAGCTACAATTTTGTTATCTGTAAAATGGCACTAATAAAAGTACCTATCTTTTTGGATAGAACTTAAAACAATAAAAATTTATAACGTTTAGCACAGAGGTAGTGGTAAATTAATGCTAGCTACTATTAGCTCTACTTCACTTTGGATGCTTATCCATAAAATAGGGGCAATAATTTCTGCCCTGCTTCCCTCACAAGGTGATCTGTGAAGCCAGCAGGAGTTAACGTTTAACTCTACAGAGGGTTATTAATATTAATGTTTTAATGGGTCTTAATCTGCATTTTGCAGCCACTCTCACACCCATCCTCCAACAGAATTATTTAAATAAAAACGCCTCTTTAAATCGACCCAGTACTCCGCTGTTCAGCCCTGCCGGGTTCAACCAATTGTACTCGAAACCACGCCCCAATGCGAAGTCTATTAGCTGCAGAACTCAATTTAAAAATACCCAGCCCCGCCCCTCCTTGCTAGGGGAGCAGACGTCCCAGCTGTGCCCGCTGATTGGCCCCCCTGCTGACCAATCACCACCGCGCTTCCTGCTGGGGCTGTAATTTTCAAAATTCGCTACTGGGCAGATTGGACCGAGCACAGGCCAGGTTGAGAAGGACACAGGTCGCTACAACACGGAGCTCCGTTCATTTCCCGGGCCTCTCCTGGTCTAGGAGTGCGTCCGTGATCTTTCCTGTTCTGCCCTCAGTCTCGGTGTGAGGTAGGCGCGTTTGAGCTTATATTGCCCGCTCTAATGTCCGGCCCTGTCACAAGCGGGTTGATGCCTGAGCACCACTCCAGCGCCTTGTTAACACGCTGTCCTCTCTTGCCGGCAGGCAAGGCATCCCTGCCGTGAAACCTTTGTTTTGTTCTGCTGTCAGTCAGCAGTTTGCGCGAAGTTGGGCAGGGAGTGTGTTTTCGAGGGTGAGATGGCAAAAGAAATGAGATTGTGTCCTAGCTTTCAGATAGAGAGAACAGTACAACATGCCTGAATCAGAGTACATTTACAAAAAAGTCTTTTCACAAGTGCAAGTGTGGAGGATCAGTTTCATCCACGGGAGGTATTTAAGTCTGTGCTACTTGCGGGACGTCTTTTGAATTACAGATCGGAGGGTATGAAGGAGGATGGAAACGTGTGCTCTCTCTCTCTTGTTACCGCTTTTATCTCCACTGGCTCTCTTCTATCCCCTACTTCAACCGTTGCAGCTCAGGGCTTTCCCACTGCTTTGTGCTTTGGTCCACTTAGGATCCTAGAATGTCAGAGGTCAAAGGACCCTAGAACAGTGCTTCTTAAACTTTGAAGTACATACAAATCACCTAGGGGATATTGTTAACTTGCATTTTTAGATTTGGTAGGTCTAGCTTGAGGCCTGGGATTTTAAATTGCTAACAAGCTCCCAGGTGATGCTAATGTTTCTGGTCTGTTGACCATGGTTTGAATAGCTAGGTGGCTCCTTTGGTCCCATTGCCTCATTTTCTTAGGTGGGGAAACAAAGGCCTAGAGAGGGAAAAGGGACTTGCCTAGCATCATCCCTCCAGCCAGGGGCAGAGTTAGAGCTAGATCCTAGGCATTCTTCCCAGCCCAGTGCTGCTTTCATGGACACCACGCTGCATTCTCTCCCCAGTGTCTTGCTATCTGTAACCTGCTTTTAGATATAAAATGAAGTTGCTATTGTTTCCTGTAGACTGTCTTGATCTATAGTTTTGGAGTCTAAGCAACTGGGCTTCTAAATGAGCCCACTTGCCCCTCTTTGGGTTTTAGCACCGGTCCTGGGGTGCTCAGTGGAGTTTTCCACACTTATCAGTGTATACGTGTGGAAGATGGAAAGTCTGGAAAGTGTAAAGGATTATAATTTTCTCGTCCAAGTAAGAACCCGTTCTGTAGGTGGTAGAAGTCAAGAATGTTCTGTTGAATGTCCCTTAATGAAAGCTTGTTTTTAGTGGTGTCAATCCCCTCCTCCTTCCTAATGGCAGACAAATGAGTTACTTAAGTCACTGTGCATGTCCCCCAAAGCAAGTGATCAGTGTCGGGGAAAATGACGGTGGTGTATGAATATCATCTGAATAAGCTTATTCTCTCTGAGGTTTACTTACCCTGTGATATCATCAGCTGAAAGTTTTCTAGGCTGCTGAGTTCTGTCTATTTTTTCTTTCCCCTTGAAAGATAAAAGTTTCAGAACACGAGTCTTCGGTCATCCATAAAAAAATGGTCTGAGGTGTGAATAATAACAGCAGGGCAAGTGGTTTTCATAGAACACAGTTAAGGGTGGGTGCACCCAATTTGGCTTTATTGCTGCTTGGCTGAGTTTTGAAAGATGAGATGGAAAATAGGTGTGGATTTGGGCGAAGAGAGGGAAAGTAAGATTCATCACTTATTTTGAGGGCCTACTCTGGGTTAAGTTTTGCACATACACATTTACTTCTGCTTCAGCAAGTAAATGGTGGTATTCCTCTATTGCAAATGAGAAAAATTAAGGCTCAAAGATGCTAAGTTGTCTGGTTTAGAAATCCAGTTGCTTCTTAAAAAAATATGTGCATTCTGTCTCCTTACACTACTACAATGCAGCCTTTCACTTTGGACCATGGACTGTTTTAGAGTGCTTTTAAGTATGATTGGAGAGACTTCCTGGTATTTTTATGAAGAGCCCTGGAAAGAGCTGGGGGATCTATGCTGCTTAATAGTTTGTCCTGTGTAGTAAGTCCCTTAACACATCGAGGCCTCTAAAATGGAAAAGAACTGTATTTGTATTGTGTACCCTCCCAGTTTTGTTGTGAGGGTCAACTGAGGTAATAAATGTAAAGGCACAGACTTGTACTGACTTTTCTTGACTGACAAAATGTTTAATAGTTCATCCAAAATCAGCCTTTCTTCTTTCTTAAACCTTTTCCTCAAGCTGCAGTCTTCTCTGCTTCCCTTTCTCACCAGCCTGGCCTCAGCCTAGCATTCAGCCCCTTTCTAACTCTTCCCCAATTACATTCTTTATATGCCACACTGCAGACAGCTGGGGTGTCCCTGCACCTGCTGTGCTCAGCATGTTCAAGCCTCAGCTTGAGCTCAGACTTTCTTTTCCGGGAAAGCTCCCCATTCTACTTGGGAACCTCTTTGTCATTTAAGTCTAGATTATGTATAACCTCTGCTATGAAGCCTTCTCCCACCCGTTTCCCCAAGAAGATTATTGACTTTCCATTGTGTTTCTCTAATACTTTTTATTTACTTTTATTAAATCATTTGACACATTTTAATGTTACATTTAGAGTTGTGCATGTGACTACTTACAGGATAAGATGCATGATTTATTTGCATTAATATCACCATTGCTGGAAATATCTGGTACAGAATGGTAAGCTTGTTGCATTGCTTTAGGGTCTTGCTTAGATGAGCCTGTTCTTTGTCAAATGCATTTGAATTTGGAGATTGAATGTGGGTGAGTTTGGAAGGGCAATTGCATCTGAGTGGGAGGGGTCTCTTGTATATCCAAAACCCGATTCCTCCTAATAATGGCATTTGCTCGTAAGACACCTAGGTAGATCCAAACTATTGAGGACTCACAAAAAAGAACCTTAAAGAATGTAGAATGAGGTCCCCCACCTAGATGGGACAAAGATAGGACTCTCTCAAGGGCTGTAATGACGGTTAAATTTTTATGTCAAGTGATTTTCAATAAGTTAATTCCTTCTATTGTTATCTCATCTTTTGAATTTTTTTTTTCCCTACCAGGTGTCTCTGGAACCAGATTGCGGTTTCTTTTGGTTGAATGCCGTCTTTGAATACTCTGACCTATCAGGCATATGTGTATGTTCATGGTGTGTTCTAGCAACTTCTCTGTAGCTTCATTGTAATTGCTGTGCCAGGACCCTATGCCTTTTAAAGAACATTAACCCTTCCAGCTGTCTTCTATATTATATGATCTGCATGTTCTTGATCATTTTTAATGCATAACACTCATGTGACGCGTTCCCAGTGTTCCCAGGCCTAAACTAGGAGGCAGGCCACAGTTCCAGTGCCCACAGAGGGTGACAGGCACTGTGCTGGGCTTTTTAGATAGAGTGTCTTGTTTAATTTGAACAGTGCCCTGCAGAGGTAGGTATACTTTTCTCCATTTTACAGATGAGATAACTGAAGCCCAGGGAGTTTTTCACTTGCCTAAGGTTAATTGTGGTAGAACTAAGATTTAAACACAGATCTGCTCAACTCAAAGTATATGTTCTTCTAGAGATCCTAGAGAGAAACTGGGTATTCTCAGGAGTTTTCAGAGAGTTCGGCAGTATTTCTGGTGAATGGTGTTTTAAAGAGTCCCTTTCTGATTGCAGCCCTATCTTGGAGAGACACTGCTGAACCTGTGAAAGATGCCACTGCCACTACCTTCCCAAAGCTCCAACCCTGAGACTAAGAAATTGCGGGCCACCAAAATTGTGCCCAGTGATCATGGCCAGTCTGAAAAGGTTAGAGCACGCCGTCTCTCCCAATAGTGCCTGGAGTAGCTTCTTCCTGTTTTGGTTGAGTCCCTATCCTCACCCCTAAATCTTTCTGAATATGTGTTGTTTAATCTGAGAAATTGGGAAGGAGTGGTAGCTCTTGTAGTTTAAGAAGACTAGCAAATTAGAACTTGGATTCTACGTGTGAACTCTCCTTTTCCACAAATGCATAGCTGAAATGAAGGGTGTCCTTCAAAAGCAAACAATACTCAGCTCTCATTAATGATCATGTCTATACTCTTAATTTCTGAGAGATGCTCCAAGTACCTTGCTGGGAGGCTGCTTGGTGCATCCTGGGGAGACTGTGAAGATTAGGTCAACAAATGTATTATTCTTTGACCTTGTAGATAGTTTGACACTGTCATTCTGACTTTGTTTGTCACCGTACATATTTTAATCAGAGTTTTACTAAGACTGATGAATTGTCATTAAGGGAGTATTTCCTGGAGCAAACATCATTAAGCCAATTTAATTTCCTTGACTGGTTTTCTCTCAGCATAGATAAACATTTTCTAATCATTTTCATTTTTTGTTTTACTAAAATGATTTTCATGGAGGGGCTAAATTTTTTTATATATAAATTTGGCAAGAAAGATTTGATCAGATTTTTGGCCATCTTGAATTTGCTGATTAGAGTTCTGCCATAATAAGTTTTGTTTTGTGGCAGTTATTTTTCCAAATCCAGCTTTCTGGGGGTACATTTTATAAATCTAAGTTTTATTGAGTTCACATTTACCTGTGAATTTTATTTGGGGCTGATTATTTCTACTGGTAATATTAAGTGGGAATTGGATAGCAGACTGACAATGTATTTCTTGGCTAATTTGTGAGATTTGTGTAACCACCAAATATTTTATTTTTGCTAATTATTTCTGCTAGGATTATTTATCATGAACTAGAGGAAAGACTAATAATTTACTGATTTCTTAGCTTAATCAATTAGAAAATAGAAGTAATTCTTCTCAGCCCTTTCAGGATTGCTCTGCTATGCTAGATTGGTCTATTGTACTATGAATCCAATTCTCTAAACTTCCTGATCACTTACTGTGTTACGTATTAACTGTTCATGATGTAGATGAAAAACAGAGCAAAAGATGGTGTGACCCTAATGTTCTGCTTCACATCATAGCAACTCTCTGATCTATGTAGGGCAGGGTTCTCATTTCATAGAAGAAATTTGATACTTTGGAGGCTTTCACCAAAGAAAAACTGTTAGTAGAAGAGCCCTATAGTGTGATTTACCCTAACCTGTAGCCCCGTAGAAATGATCTTATTCATTTGGGAGTCAGGTAAGGCATGCACAGATGAACAATACCCAAAAAGAAAGCCCCCTTTGCTCCAAAATATTCACCTCTCCTCCCGTCCACTACCTCTCCTTCATAGACACTGACAATTAGAGGTTAATATGGATTACCAAACTCCTTTCTCAAAACACAAAATTTGGGCCACCCAAGCACCTCTATACAGACTATAAAAAACACATATTCTCTCATTTGATCCTCAAATAAGGTTACCATTTCAATTTTACTGATAAGCAAATTGGGCCTGAAAGAGTAAGCGATTTGTCCAAGGTCAACAGCTAGTAAAGAGGTTATCCTGGACCAGTATCTAGGTATGTGTGTTATTGTCCTTATTGGGAATATCTTAAATACTTAACATAAGAGATACTTGAATATTTGTTACATTACTGAACTGATTTACTTGAGAGCATCCATATTAAAGGAATGACTGGAAATGGCAGGATGGTGGTGGTGGTTGTTAATTTTGGATCGGATAACCATAAAAATGAGAGAACTAAGAGGAAAAACTTTACCAAGCCATTTTGCTCGTTCTAGGGGTTACACTGAATATCATCATGCTAGTTTTGTCCCCATGATCAATGATTACCTCCTTCAGAGACTCTCTAAGCAGCAGTGAGTGCCAAAATTTCCTTTGGTAGTTTTTTGGGGTTTATTATATACATCTCTAGTTGCTTGGAGATTCTGGAGTTTCCCCTGAGCTCCAAAGATGACCCAAAGCCCCTGAAAAATGTTCATTATTAGATATCCTCATTTACCTCTTTTACTTTTTTAGATAGGGGAGAATTACCAAGCAAAGATTTCTTCATCTTCACCTAAGAGACGATGCAAAAAGAGATCAGCTTTTGAAGATCTCACCAATGTGAGTACGCTAGTCCAGTCCCCTGCTATGGTTTTGCATATGGCTGAGATAACCTCTTCCTTAAGGGATCATTCTGGGTTACCAGACACTGACCCTCTCTAGAATGTTGAGAGCCAATTTTACTTGGAATAAATGATCCAATTTCAGAAGCTGCAGGAGCTCTTCTGCTGGCACATACCATCTGGATTAATTTGTTGAACTTTCTGGAAGCAGCAGACAGAGTGATTATCAGATAAAAAATTGTATATAATTGTATATAAATATAAGGGATCTTGCACTTAGATTAAGTCCAGTCATGGCTCAACTAGCTGTCTAGGCCTTGGAGATAAATATCTTGATGGATATATTGTAGTTCAAGGCAGTGTTTATCAATTCAAGCACTATGGGCATTTGGTGCAGTAGTTTTTCTATTATGTAGGACTGTCCTCAGCCACAGTATGTCTGGCTCCTGGCATTAAATTCCAGCAGCATCCCATTCACAGTGACAATCAAAAATGCCCCCTGACGTACAGAACCATTGAGGACTACTGTTCCATGATCTAGTCTTCAACGTGGAGATTTGAGAAACTCAATTTTGAAGAGGATTGTTGAGTTTACTACCTTCTGGTATTATTAAGATACCAGCAAAACCCAGCACTGATAGTTAAACTGTTACTAATTGAAGGTAGAATTGGGCCAAAGGTAATCTTTGGTTTTAGAAAATAATAACTATGACTACTGAGGGTTTACCAGGTGCCTGGCACTATTCTAAGCACTTTTTCCTGTATCAACTCCCTCAATCCTCATTTATTTCTGTAATGTAGATACCATAATTATGTCTACAGATCAGGACTTGCCCAATGTTGTTTTTGAAGTCTGTTTCATCTAGGATACAGAGAACCCCGGTGAGCTATTCCTGCCCTCCATGGTAGGGTGTCCTTCTGTAGCTACCAGAATACTTTTATCTACTAGAAAATAATTTACCCCCTTGAGCAGGATTGGCTAAGCATTGGCAAAGTTCTCTTCTTTGGATCTCTGCTCTTTAGATGCTGCTATGGGACCACCTTTGTACTAACATAGTCTCCTCCCCATACAGATTAGAACATTTATGATTGGGTTACAGCTTTCTGAATAATTTCAGATTTACTGTGGCTTGGTTGGTTGTTTCCACACAGACCTGTAACGCTAGATTTGTTTCCTGACTTGTTTCACCATGGATCTAGAAACTTGGCTGAAATAAGGTAGCCACACAAATCTGAAGCAGATGCAGCTCATGTTGGTGTGGCTTCCCTTGACCCCCAGAGTCCCTGATGGAAGAGTGGTGACATTGTGCAAAGCAAGTTCTCACAGCATATGAGATGATTTCTTGCTATGTCTCAGTCCTTTTTTTTCCCGTGAAGTTTATATTGCCATTCATAGAGAACAAACACAAGCTAATAGGAAATACATGCAGATATCATCCAGAGCCCTTCTGGTTCTCCAACTCAATGCAATGATCTGTTAGGCCACATCTGTATCCAGGGTGGAAGTGGGAGAAGCAAGGCATCTCTAAGCAGTAGCTCTGCCTCTAGCTTTCCAGAAACTCAGTCCAATTCCCTTTTGCATTCAAGTTTTGAAGATTCATTTTGGTAACCTTGAATGGTCTTTGGTATTTTCCAAGAAAAAGTCCCATCACTACAATGTGCCTAAGCCCTTCCTAGGACTGGGCATTTCTGCAGATGTCTGAGCTCATCTATTTGAAGGTGTGGGCTCCTTTCTTTCTGAATTTTGGGGATTCCCTCTATGATTATTTGCTTCTTCCTGTTTGTATTCCTGTCAGTATACTAAGTCTCCATGTTCACACATCTGGTTTTTTTTTTTCCTCAGCATTCACCAGTAAAGTCCTGGCATGCCAAAGAGTTGATCTGTTTTAATTAATCTGTGTTTTTCTTTCCCTCGCCTTTATCATTCCAGCATGGGAAAGACTTTTGATGTGTAAGAGCTGGTCCTAAGCCAGTAGACAAGGAGATAGGGTCTATATCCACATTTACTTAAATGATTTTGTGTCAGTAGGACACAACTTTCTTATTTTTTTGGTCAAACAGATGTAGGGAAATGCAGATTAGGGTCCCCTCCCCTTGAGTTTAGTTAGATCTGAGATTATTAGTGCTTTGAACCTTCACATATGGCAAGTAGAGAATTTCACCCTGGGTGTTGTGGTCTTATCTCTCCTGCCACGAATGCAATTCTTTTCTAATTCTGAATCTCAGTTGCACATATAGGGAGTTTGTAAAACTTCAGGTAAGAAGTTAAAATGAAAACAGTGCCAAACTATTTGAGAAGCAGAGGTGGATAACTTGAGGACCTAAGAAAGAATTCCCTGTTGGATTGCAGTTGCTTATTATGATCTGATGATACGAAGACATATTTTTAAATATTTCACTTAGAAATAATTTCAAGGTTGCAAAAAGTTGCAAAAATAAATAGTAGTACAAATGATATACATATACTCTTCACCTAGATTAACCTGTAGTTAACATTTTATCCCATTTGCTTACATACGTCATGGCTTTTTACCTCTAAGTACTTCAGTGCATATTTCCTCAGAGAAATTGTCTTTTTAAAAAAAATTTATTTATTTATTTTAGAGAGTGTGTGTGTGCGACTGCAAGCAGGGGGAGGAGCAAAAGGAGGGGCAGGGAGGGGATCTCAAGCAGATTCCCTGCTGAGCATGGAGCCCACATCTTGTGACCCTGAGATCATGACTTGAGCTGAAACTAAGAGACACCCAACTGACTGAGCTACTCAGGTGCCCCTGAGAAATTGTGTTATATAACCACAGTACTGTTAACAACTTTATAAATTTACATTGATACATTATTTTTATGTAATCTATTATCCATAGTCCAATTTTTTCAGTTGACCTTATAAGGTCAATGTTGTAAGTACTTTTACCCTCCAGTAGAGGATCCAGTGTAGTATCATTTACTTCTCATTTCTTTAGCTGCTTCTAAAAAAATGTGTATTTTTTTAAATTTAAATTCAATTAATTAATGTATAATATATTATTATTTTCAGAGTCTCTAGCTGCTATTAATCTGGAAAGTTTCCATAGCCTTTGTTTTTCATTGACATTACCGTTTTTGAAAAATACAGTCCCTTTTAAACACCCTTTTATTTATATTTAAAGATTTACTTATTTATTTGAGGGAAGGGAGAGAGCATGCACAGAGGGAAAGGGAGAAGCAGACTCCCTGCTGAGCAGGGAGCCCAACTTTGGTCTCAGTCCCAGGACCCCGAAATCATGGCCTGAGCTGAAGGCAGATGCTTAACCAACTCAGCCACTTAAGCACCCCTGGACACCCTTTTAAAAATAGGACATTCCGGGGCACCTGGGTGGCTCAGTGGGTTAAGCCTCTGCCTTCGGCTCAGGTCATGATCCCAGGGTCCTGGGATCGAGCCCCACGTTGGGCTCTCTGCTCAGCAGCGAGCCTGCTTCCTCCTCTCTCCCTGCCTGTCTCTCTGCCTACTTGTGATCTCTGTCTGTCAAATAAATAAATAAAATCTTAAAAAAAAATAGGACATTCCTCATTTTGTGTTTGTCTGATGTTCCCATGTGACTAGATTGATGTTACACATTCTTGGTTGGGATACTGTATAGGTGATACTCTGTCCTTTGTAGGATATCACATCTGGAGGCACATGATGTCCATCTGTCTCTCACTGGTGATATTAAATTTTAGTCACCCAGTCAGGATATTATCTGGTTCTCACTGTATAATACTGTTTATTTTTTTTCCTCTTGCAGCTAATAAGTGGTGATACACTCTTAAGAGCCTGCAAATAATTTGCTCTTCATCAAAATTTCCCCTAGATTTAGCATCCATTTATGATTTTGTCTAAACCAAATCTTTATATACACATATACATATATGTGTACTTAAACATATATATACATATATCTGTATACACAGATGCACACACATTTATACATATACCCATATATTCAGATGTATATATACATATACCTATTTAAGAAATCATGAATTTACACAGCTCCCATTCCAGTACACAGGGTTTTTCCTGGCATTCCCCAATCCATATTTGTATGTTCCTTCTTCTACAATGAGGACATCAACACATTTACTCAGTACTATAACACAACTAAAAGGATTTCAAAATTACTTCATCCATACCATCATAATAAACCTGTTAAAAAGAGTTCCAATTTGGGACACCTGGGTGGCATCAGTTAGGTGTCTGCCTTTGGCTCAGGCCATGATCCCAGGATCGTGGGATGAGTCCTGCATCCGGCTCCTTGCTCAGTGGGGAGCCTGCTTCTCCTTCTGCCTGCAGCTCTCCTTGCTTGTGCTCTCTCTGACAAATAAATAAATAAATAACTCTTAAAAAAAAAAGAGTTCCACATTTATTTGCAATATTCTCTGCCACTCCAGAAACCCATCCTGATTGAGGATGTGTATGTTGAGGGTATATAGTCAAAAACTGTGTTTACTTGGATTAGTTGTTTCTTGTTTTTTCTTCTGTTTTCTTTTTCTTTATCCCTCAGTGTGATTATGGTATTTGTTTGGAATATAATTAGGTTCAGTTTATTTCATTTTAAAGCCATAACTTTTAAATGAAACAAACTGAACCTAATTATATTCCATTTTTACTGGTATTATTCAAAATCTCATGATCTCTTCTACTATTTGATAGAATTTGTTATGATTAGAGTTTATGATGGAGCTCCCCAAAGCCCCATGTTAAATAAAAATCCCCTCAATGATGGGATAGATGTGTCACAGGTAGTGTTGTCTTAGAGGCCTACCCTGAAAAGCTAGTCAATCTTGGTAAACCCAGGTAGCAAAGCCAGTTATGTTACATTTTCCCCCCTCTAAATGTCTCATGGAGTCAAAGTAGAATGTGATATTAACAAAACATCTTTTGGGGACTTTTCCAGCCAATATACCTGACATGGAGATCAGAACTACATTCTGTGTATCTTGGAGTCACTTCAGGCTGCTATTTGGCTAATATGTAGCAGTACTACTATATTGCTAGCTTCCATTTTGATTGGTTGGCACCAGTGCCACACTGGTTGTGGGATGTTTTGGTTATTACTCCTGGGAACACCCAAACGAAGTGTCCAAGGTGGGAATGTGGGTCAAAACTTTCCTATAAGTGCTACCTATTAGGTAATTTGTGGTTCTCTAGATTTCCTTGCTTCCTTCTCCCCCGCCTCCCATGTTTTTTGCAGGCTTCTCAAAGTCAGCCTGCCCAGCTCAAGAAGGAAGCCAATAAGGAGTTTGTTAAGGATGTTTCCAAGAAGATAAAAGGGAACACACCTGCTCTTGGGTTGGCCAAAAACAATGAGATGAATAAGGAAAGGTGAGTAAGAAGAGACTCAGATGGCAGTATTTTTAGATAGTAAAGAAGAGTATGTGACATCTTTTGACCTCCTGTTGTCCTCCACTGAGAACATGTTTAGTGAGCCATAGTGGTGATTGCCACACTAACCCTTGGGTGCTGTGGTGAGCCCAGATGTGGTTGCTGAAGTGTTATGGGCCTCTTCTCTCTCTTTCCATGGCATGTGCATATTGAAGGAGCTGTTGTCATTGGGAAGTTTGCCAAAAGGTCTTGTGCTCATCTTTTCTCTCTTTTAGTAATTCAGTCCCTGTTTGAGCTAGTCTGCGCTTGAGATTGTGGTGGTAATTTTCCAGGGGATACTCAGCAGCTGGCTGATAGCTTGTTAGTCTGCTTATCTCATTAGAAGCTTTTGGGAGAGGTTTGTCCCTTGTTACTGGAGAGAAATTACTATCTCTCTAGGCCAAAAACCTATGTTTTCCAGATGTTGCAGGGAACTGTTCACAGGTTCTGCAAGTAGATATGAGTATTTTCATTTGGGTTAGAAAAAGGATTTACCTCTAGGAAAACTTTTATTAGAAGAAGAGTTAGAGGGTGGAGTGAGTCCTTTCTATAGCCTGTCCTCATTCTGGTGGGAATTACTTTCAGGAAGGAAAAGAATAAATTAGCTATAGGCTTAAGCATGGGTTCCAAAGGGTAATAAGAGAAAAAGTTGGGGAATTCCAGGAAATTAACATGGTAGGTCTACAAGACACTTTTCTAATTATCTAGCCAAAAGAAATCAAACCAGATAGCATTTATCCCTACTTAGTTTTTTGCTGAAATGAAATTCCTGGGATTTCTATGTCTATTTTGACTTTAATTCCCTGAATTATTTTCTTCTGATTTTCTTTTATAATTCTGACTTTAGCAGGGAAATCCTTACAAAATACCATAAACATTCTTGCCTTCATTTAGGGTTCAGTGGAAGGGATCTTAATTAATAGCACTAGAACTAGTGGCTGACATTTATTGAGAGCTCACTATAATCACACATTTTTCTAAGTGAGCTTTTTTGCTAACAGCTTTATTGAGATATAATTTACATACCATACAATTCTTCCATTTAATGTGTGTAGTTCACACATAATGTACTGAAAGCTTTCAGTATATTTGAAGTTATGTAGCCATCACCACAATGAATTTTAGAACATTTTCATAAATCAAAAAAAAAAAACCAACAACAACAAACCCCAAAAAACAACAACAAAAAACCCCTTCAGCCAGTATCTTTAGCTACCACCTCTCAATTCCCCCATCCTTCCCAGCTCTAGGCAATCACTAACCTTGTTTCTGTTTCTATAGCTTTGCCTATTCTGGGCATTTCATATAAATGGAATTATGCAATGTGTGGTCTTATGTGTCTAGCTTTTTTCATTTAGTATAGTGTTTTCAAGCTTCATTCACATTGTTTCAGGTATCAGTACTTCATTACTTTTTGTTGACCAATAATATCCCATTGTGTGAATATACTTTACTTTCCTTATCCATTCTTCAGTTGGTGGGCATTTGGATTGTTTCGACCTTTTGCTTATTGTGAATGATGTGGCTATGAACATTTGTGTACGAGTTTTTTTTTGAACACCTATTTTCGATAATTTTGTGTATATACCTAGGAATGTAATTGTTGGGTCATATGGTAATTCTGTGTTGATCTCAATGAGGAGCTACCAAACTGTATTCCATAGCGGTGGCACTATTTTACATTCCTACTAGCACTGTATGAGGGTTTCCAATTTTATACATCCTTGCCAACCCTTACTATTTTTTTTTTATCATGGCCATTCTAATGGGTGTGAGGTGGAATCTCACTGCTTTAGATTTGCATTTTTCTTTTGTTTTTTAAGATTTTGTTTATTTATTTGACAGAGAGAGCATAGGCAGGGGGAGTTGCAGGCAGAGGGAGAGGGAGAAGTAGGCTTCTAGCTGAGTAGGGAGCCTGATGTGGGGCTCCATCCCAGGACCCTGGGATCATGACCAAGCTGAAGGCAGATGCTTAGCCAACTGGGCCACTCAGGTGCCCCCAGATTTGCATTTTTCTGATGACTAATGATATTGAGCATCATTCATGTGCTTATTGCCTTTTGCATACCTTTTGGAGGAATGTCTATTCAGATCATTTGCCCATTTAAAAAATCTAGTTGTTGAGCTTTTAATTTTTAAGTTGTAAGAGTTCTTTATATTTTTTAGCTATAAGTCTCCGATCAGATATGTAATTTGCAAATATTTTCATCTGTTCTGTGAGTTGTCTTTTCATTTTCTTGTTGATACCCTTTGAGGCACAAAAGTTTTTAATTTTGTTGAAGTCCAATTTATTTTTTTCCTTTGTTCCTTTTGCTTTTGCTTTTGGTGTTCTATATAAAAGACCATTGCCAAATCAGAGGTTACAAAGATTTAAGATTTTCTTTGCAGAGCTTTAAAGTTTTAGCTCTTTAGGTTATTGACTCCTTTTGAGTTAATTTTTGTTGTTAGTGTGTGTTAGGGGTCTAACTTCATTGTTTTACATGTAGATATCCAGTTGTCCCAGCACTATGTTTTTTTTTTTTGTTTGTTTGTTTTACTATTTGTTAAAAAGACTAATCTTTCTCCACCAAATTATCTTGGCATCCTTGTCAAAAATCAAATGACTATAAATGAAAGTGTTTATTTCTGAAGTCTCAATTTTATTCCTTCGATCTACACATCTGCCATTATGCCAGTACCACATATCTTGACTGTTGTTGCTCTGTAGTGCATTTTGAAATTAGGAAGTGTGACTCTTCCAACTTGTTCCTCCTTTTCAAGACTGTTTTGGCTATTCTGGGTTCTTTGCAATTCCTTATAAATTTTGGAATCAGCTTGTCTGTTTCCACTGGGATGTTTACAGAAGTTGTCTTGAATCTGTAAATCAGTCTGGGGAGTATTTCCATCTTAATACTAACTCCTCCAACCCACAAACATGGGATGTCTTTTCATTTATTTAGACCTTTAAATTCTTGCAACATTTTTGTACTTTTCAGAATATAAGTTTTGTATTTCTTTTGTTAAATGGTTTGATACATGAATTGAGTTTTGGATGTTAAATTAATCTTGTATTCCTGGGACAAATCCCACTTGGTCATGGTATGTAATACTTTTATGTGTTGCTGGATTTGATTTGCTAGTATTTTGTGGAGGACTTTTGTACCTATATTTTTAAGAGATACCAGACTATAATTTTCTTGTGATATCTTTGTTTTTGGTATCAGAGTAATATTGGCTTCATAGAATGAGTTGATAACTGTTCTTATATCTTCTATTTCTTGGGGTGGTTTACGAGGAACTGGTATTGATTTAGATGTTTGGTAGACTTCCCCAGCAAAACCTTCTGGGCCTGGACTTTTCTCTGTGGGTAGTTTTTATATTAATTCAATATTTTTGTGTTATAAGTCCACTCAGGTTTTCTATTTTCTTTTTAAGTCAGTTTTGGTAGTTTGTGTCTTCTTAGGAATTTGTCCATTTTATCTAGCTAAGCTGATTTATTGATATACATTTAGTTTTGAACTGTTCTTTGTTTTACATGTTTTTATTGCATATTAATTAATCAAATCTTCACAATAACCCTATAAAGGAGGTAATACGATCCCCATTGTATAGGTGAAAAAAGTGAAGCACAGACAGTTAACTTGCCCAGTGTCACCTAGCCAGTAAGTGGAGGAGCCAGGATTTGAATCCAGGCATTTTAGCTCTAGAAGGCATATTCTTTATCATAACTAGGTTATCTGAAGGCTGTTCTCATCAGGAGGGACCTGGAATCTATCTGGCCATGTGGAACCTCTCTAGGCACTTCTTAAAAAAATACAGTGATTTTTAAATTCTATTTATGGGGTTGTACAGCCATTACCACTATCTAATTTTAGAACTTTTCAACCCCCCCCAAAAAAGGCCTGAACCCATTAGTAGTCCCTTTCCTTTCCCAGCCTCTCATTCTACCCCACTTCCCTGACCTTTTCCAGCCACAGGCAACCACCAATCTATTTTCTTTTATGGATATACCTCTATGGGTATGTCTATTCTGGACATTTCATATAAATGGAATCAGATGATATCTAGTTTTGGGGGCATTTACTCTTGTTCAGACTGATGATTGTATTTGTCTTAAATTCTTTCTTATTCTGATTTCTAGTCCTCCAGTGATTTGGTCACACTAGGTTAGTTACTAATTGGACATGAAGTCCTGTTCAAAACAAAGCTTTGAATCTGATCCTTGTGAACAAATGTCTGTTGTGGTCTTTTTATTCTCTCCACTGGGAAAGTATCTCATGAATAGCTTAGGTTGAAGGGGATGTGGTTAGATACCACCAACATTAAGTACCAGCCCACCTTTCTCTTCTAAGCCTTCTTAAGCTCTCTCTTATAATTTTCTCACAAGCCTTCAAATAATATTAATTTCAGCCTACATATTACCGGATGCCTGGTGCTGATGGACAAAGATAAATAAATATAGCTACTGAGGGAGACTGATATAATAGCAAATAACTCACACAGTGTGGTTTTAGAATAAAGACTTTATATAAATAAAGGAAATAATCCATATATAGTAAAGCACAACATGGATTTTAGGGGAAATTTTTCAGAAAAGTGTGAGAAACTAGGCCATAGAAACTATACAGAGTGCTACTTAGTTGATTCTCTATGGTACCCATTGATTTTTACCCTTTAATCTATCCCTTGAGGTTGAAGCCCTTTCCCCTTTTATAGCTTTGGTAAATATAGCAACAAAATGAGATGGTTGGTGAGGATTCTAGGAACTACATTCTTCTTACTCAGACATTGTTTCCTTTACAGTTATAAGCCGGAACATTCACCAGTAGTAGTTTCTACTAGCTTGGTACCAAATATTATGGAGAAACCACTCAGTCTGGAGATACCTACCATCTCTAAAACAACCACTACTGAGGAGGTATCATTTTTCAAAAAGCCATTAATTTTAAAAGAGGAACTCACTACTGAGGACACAAGCCTTTTCAAGAGGTTATTTTCTTTAAGAAAGTCCACAAATCAGGGGGAGGTATCCCTCATGGACAGGCCACCATCCTTACAGGAGGAGGCTGACAGCAATGATGAGTTTGTTGTAGAGCCAATGACTTTTGGGAAGAAGCATAAGACTGAGGAGGCAGCCATCACCAAAGGAACATTATCCTTAAAGAAGATGAGCACATATCAGGGGGACTTGGCTTTGCAGGACATCACTTTTGAAGAGAATTCCTTCATTATGGAGCCAACAAACTTTAGAAAGAAGCCTAGAACAGAGGAGGCAACCTCCACCAAGAAGGTGTTATCTTTAAAGAAGAAGAAGTATACCACTCGGGGGAAAGTGTCCCATATGAAGAAACCACTAGTGTTGCAGAAGACCATTTCTGAAGAGGAGTCTCTCATTGAGGAGCCACTGGCTTTCAAGAAGAAAGCTACCAGCAAGGAGGCAGCCTTCATCTTGAGGCCATTATCTTTAAAGAAGAAGTGTACTATTCAAGGGCAGATGGCTCACTTGAAAAAGCCATTAGAATTGCAGAAGACTATCTCTGGAGAGAAGAAACTCATTAAAGAGCCATTGTCTTTTAAAAAGAAGCC
The DNA here is from genome assembly GCF_002288905.1 of Enhydra lutris kenyoni. NCBI lineage: Eukaryota > Metazoa > Chordata > Mammalia > Carnivora > Mustelidae > Enhydra > Enhydra lutris. The sequence goes on from NW_019154107.1 coordinate 29,500,822, forward strand.
TACCTCTAAGGAGGAGTCTCTCTTTCAGGAACCATCTGCATTGCAAGAGAAGCACACCACTAGTGGGGAGGTGGTCCTCTTGAAGAAGCCACAGGCATTGCAGGAGGAGGACACTAAGGATAAATTTCTTATGGAGCCAATGTCCCTTAGGAAGAAATGTACTACCAAGGAGACAAACCCCACCAAGAAGCCATTACCTGTAAAGAAGTCTACCATTCAGGGGAAGATGTATCACTTGAGGAAGCCACTAGTATTGCAAAAGACCACATCTGGAGAGAAGTCATTCATTAAGGAACCACGATCCTCTAAGAAGAAGGACACAACTGAGGAGTCCCTTTTCCACGAGTCATCCATGTTACAAGAGAAGCACAGCACGGAAGAGGAGGTGTCCATCTTGAAGAAGGCCTTGACCTTGCAAAAGACTCCAACTGAGGAGGAGTCACTTTTAAAGGAGACTTTGGCTTTTAAGAAGAAACGTACCACCGAGGAGGCAATCCCCACCGAAAAGCCATTATCTTTAAAGAAGAAAAAGTGTACTAGTCAGGGTAAGGTGTCCTACTTGAAGATGCCACTAGTATTGCAGATCACCTCTGGAGAGAAGTCACTCATTAAGGAGCCCTTGTCCTTTAAAAATAAGTCTACCACTGAGGAGGAGTCTCTCATCAGGGAATCACCTGTTTTCCAAGACAAGCATACCACGCAGGGGGAGGTGGCTCTTTTGAAGAAGCCAGGGGCATTGCAGGAGAATGTTGATGGTGAAGATGAATTTCTTATAGAACCAGTTCCGTTTAGGAAGAAACATATCAGAGATGAGGCGGTCTCTACCAAGGAGCCTTTATCTTTAAAGAAGAAAAAGTGTGCCAGTCAAATAATGATGTCCATCTGCCAAGAACTGTTGGACTTGCAGAATATGATTAGCAAAGATAAGGATTCTTTCTTTATGGAGCCAGTGTCACTTAGGAAGAAGACTTCAACTGAGGAGACAATCCTTACCAAGACACCGTTATCTTTAAAGAAAAAGCAAATCACTCAGGGGAGGATGTCCCTCTTAAAGAAGCCACTGGTCTCAGAGAACACCACCTCTGAAGAAGAGTCAGTCTTTAAGAAGCTATTGCCTTTTAATAAAAAGTCTATAACTGAAGAGGAGCTCCTCTTCCAGGATCCATCTCTTTTGAAAGAGAAGCACACCACTCTGCAGGAGGCGTCCCTCTCAACTAAGCCACTGGCCTTGCCAGAAAGGACCACCACTGAAGAAGAATTGTATATTAAGGAACTATTGACTTTAGAGGAGAAGCCTACTACTGAGGAGGAATTCCTTTCTCCGGAGCCATTTTCATTGCATGTTAAACCTACCAACAAAGATGAGTCCCTCTTCTGGAAGGCTTTGGGTTTGCAGAAGACTGATACTAAAGAGGATTCCTTGAAGGAGCTGTTGGCCTTGCAGGAGAAAAGCACTACTGAAGAGGAATCCCTTTTAAATAAACCATCAGTTCTGAAGGAGGAAGTCTCCACTGAGGTGGCAACAAGCACTGAGGAGCAGTTATCTTTAAAGAAGAAACCCACTGCTCAGGAGGAGGTGTTCCTCTTGAAGAAGCATTTGGCCTTGCAAGAGAATATCACCAATGAAGAGTCCCTTATTAAGCAACCACTGGCTTTTCAGAAGCCCAGCACTGAGGAGACCATCCCAAGGGAGTCCTTGGTCTTGCAGGAGAATCCCACAGTTGAGGAAGAGGCTACCCTGTGGGGGCCTTTGGCCTTGCAGGAGAAGCCCAGCAGTGAGAAGGAGACCCTCTTCAAGGAGCCTTTTCAGGAGAAACCTACCCTCAATGAGACATTCCATGTCAAGGAAACATTTGCATTGGATGAGAAACCCACCATTGGGAAGGAGTTGTCCCTAAAGGAGCCATTGGCCTTGCAAGAGAATACCACCCAAAAGGAAGATAACTCTCTCAAAGATTTCCTGATCCTCCAAGTTGAAACCAGCTCACATGTGTCCAGCACAGCCCCTGAATCCAGAACAGGCATGTCCAGTGTGGGCAAGTTCAATACCACAAGCATGTCCAGTGCTTGTGAATCCAGTTCCAATAAACCTTCCTCATCTTGGGGCAAGAGGTCACAGAAGGAGGTATTCTTTCTCTTTCTTCTTAAATTAGATGATGTGTTCTTTGTTGTCCTGTAGGTAGCTGCTAGCAAAGAGATTTTTTTTTTTTTTTGCCTTCCTAGGTAATTGATCTGTATATAGTAAGCTATAGTAAATCAAGTTGGCCTTGTGGGAATCTCTTGACTTTCCAACTGGAATTAAAATACACCCAAACAATTAGAAAGTATTTATTCCAGGAATACCCACAAGGATCTGGAATATGTGTGTGTGTGTGTGTGTGTGTGTGTGTGTGTGTAAATTGCCTTTCTTAGTAATTACAATCTGCATTACAGTAGACTCCAGTCAAAGACGAGTAAAGCCCACAGAGGCATCTCCCAAGGAAGTTGGTATTTAAGTTGAAAATTGGAAGGATGAAGGAATGAGATTTGGCAAAAAGGAGGAGAAATACCCCTCTTGTAGACAAAACAAACTGGGTAGAAGTGTAGAAGGGAGGAAAAGGCTACCAAGAAGATGAATTGGGTTAGATCAAAGCATTGGGACAAAACAAGTGACCTAAGAAGATATGTGACACAAGTTGAAATAGTAAAATGAGAGTATTTTTCCTGGAGAGTCTTGAGCTTACCTGTAAAAATGATGCCTAGTTCCTAGGGCAGAGCAGTCATGTGCAAGAAGGATTAAACATTTCTTGGTCATTTAGCAGTATGAGTATTAAAGGACCAAGGGGGTGCTCTGTTGTGGCCCAGGATATATGAGGCTTGAGGAAACTTAGCAGAAGATGACACTGGGAAGAAATGAGGGCATGCTTTATGTGTATGTGCTAAGCCTTCATTGGAATCTTTCTCCCTCTAACATCTTTTTGGTGATTTCCAAGCAGATAACCCCATCGGAGGATATTGACAATAACTACAGTGATCCATTTTTCAACCCCATATATGCCAAGGATATCTTCAGTTACATGAAGGAAAGAGAGGTATGTAGGTGGCTGTTGGAGCGGAAGGATTTCTAGGTCTCATTTCCTCATCATTCCATCCTTCAAAATATAAGTTGAAAGGGGAGGTAATAATGATGATTACAATAATAACAGCAACAACTGACATCTACTGGTAGCTTACCATAAGTTAGACATTGGAGCTAAAGTGTTTATAGACATTATCTTGTTTAATTCTCCCAATAACTTCATGATGGTAGGTATTATTATCTCCTTTTTATAGATTGGAGAAACTGCTCAGAATCACACAACAAGTATATGGTAGAGCTGGAATATGGGCTAAAAGTCTGATTACCTTGAAGACCATAAGTCTGCATCTCTAATTGTTGAGGAGACAATCTCAGACATAAAAATAGTAGTCGTCTTCTGAGTGACTGCTCTTAGAGATCTTTTCCCTTCTCTATGCAAGTTTCTGGCGACATATGTGAAATCACTCTCCAAACTGGTGACACTTTCTTCCTCTTTAAAATCAGCCAGTTTCCTTGACCACTAAAATTCATTGATGGCAAATTTTCTTCTCTCTCTCATTCTCTCTCTCTCTCTCTCTCTCTCTCAATGGAACAGAGGAACCAAGATTATCTAACAACTAAAATTTTAGCAGGCCATGCGTAAGAGCGAGGATGAATATCTTGTCTTCTCTCTACAGACATAACATTTGATTAACTGACTCCAGATCCTTTACTTTTTTCTGGTGTAGCTTGGAGGAAGTAAGAGATAACTTTGTTATACTACATGTATGGGCCTTAGCTCAGTGGTGTCAATTTCACTTGAGATCTTGTTAGGAATGCAGAAATCTAGCCTCACCCAGGCCTTCTAAATTAGAATGTGAATTTTAAAGATCCCCAGTGGTATATGTGTTAAAGTTTGCAAAGCACTGCTCTACTTTAGAAGAGTAGAACCTCTTTGGTATTTATTGATAGGTATATTCCTGTCCCTATTACATACTCCCCCTAGGCTCCTCCATATCTACCCTGATGCTTGAATATGATGTGCATCCATTTCCCAAGCATTACTAGAACTGTCTGGAAGAGGAGACTTTGATTGGCTGATACCAGCCAATCTGATACCAGCTGAAAATAAGGAGTTAGAACTGAAGAAGTTAATTACATTGTGACAATTTCTTTTTCTGAGATATTGGTTGCAAGTATTTTTTTTTCTTAAATTACATTTTTTGAACTATAAGGAGAGTTTATAGATTAATATTTCTTTTTCTATTGCTGCCAGGAAAAGTTCATACTTAAAAAATACATGAACAGGCAGACTGACATCAGCAGTTGCATGAGGGCCATTCTTGTGGACTGGCTGGTAGAGGTGCAGGTAAGCCTGACAACTGGTGCTTTAAGGGGCTGCTCTTTTCTTTATTGATTATTCATTCAGTATCACCAGATGCTAAGCATGGTAAAAATTTTCTGGGCCTACAGACCTGAGCCTTCAGGGAGCTTATGATCTAGGGGGCAAGATAAGACATGCAGACAGATGAGTACAATAAAAAGTAGAATACCCTAGGTACTATAAGGATGTTATACATATGATCCTGTGAGAACCCAGCGGAAGGAGACACTACTTCTAGAAAAGGCAATGATGGTACGGTAGTTCAATCATTATCAGAATTTTACAAAGTCTTTTTCATGATTTGGATAGGGGTCGGTGACAAAGCCTTTCAAGTTTTGGGTGAGATTGGTGATAGGAAGGACAGTGTGGCAGACATGGCAGGACCAGACATGGTAGGTAGCTATTTGCCTGGGGTTGGATGTTGAGGGAATATTGCTATGAGTACTTAGTTATCCTTTTACATAAAGGAAGGAGAGTCCAGAATAGTACCTGGCACATAGTGGAGTATCAATAAATATTTGTTGAATGAATGAAATCGAATGGCTTGCTGTGGCATTTGCAAGAAAATATAAGGCATAGGCTATGCCCAGAAGAGTCTTAGCTACATAATTAGGAAGAAAAGGTAATATAGTTTAATATCCTTTACTGAGTATGAGAGGGGTGGTTCAGGGTCACTTTGAAGTAACAGACCAGGAAAATGTAGTAGACATGATATATTTGGATATCAGTAAAGCATGAAAATGCCTCTCATCTTATGGAAATAATGAATAATAATGAATTAGATAAGAGCATAATTTGAGGGGGTGCCTGGGTGGCTCTGTCAGTTGAGTGTCCAACTCTTGGTTTTGGATTAGGTCATGATCTCAGGGTAGTGAGATCAAGCCCTGCACTGGGCTCCATGTTCAGTGGGGAGTCTGCTTGAGATTATCTCTCTCTTTCCTCCCTCTGCCCCTCTTTCCCTGACCCTCTCAAATAAATAAATAAATCTTTTAAAAAAGAGTAGAATTTGGGTAGATCTTACATAAGTAAAACTGATCCCAGCGATTGCTGATCATTATTAAGCTAGAAGGAGATTTCTAGAAGATTGCCAGTGGACTTTGTTCTAATCAACATTTTTATTAGTGATGTAAATGATAACAGGAAAGATAAACTCATCAAATATTGCATGGCATGAGACTAGGAGTAGGGACAGGAAATAAATGGATATCAGATGAAAAATCTCTACTAGCTGGAATGATGAACTGAATCTTTTTTAAAATTTAATTTAGTTTTATTTATTTATTAACATAAGTATTATTTGTTTCATGGGTACAAGTCTGTGAATTGTCAGTCTTACACAAATTCACAGCACTCACCATAGCACATACCCTCACCATTGTCCATCACTCTGCCACCCTATCCCCGCCCCCTCCCCCAGCAACCCTCAGGAACTGAATCTTTTTTAAAAAAGCCTTTGTTGTTATTTTTATTGCACAAAAATTCACATTCATCATAGGAAAGTAATGTAGGAAATCATAGGAAAGTAATCACACACCTGTGATCCCACAACTCAGAACCACTGTTAATATTTGTGTGTATATTATTCCTCCATTTCAAGTGGTAGTCGTCTGCTTTAGGGGTACACTTCTAGTGCATGGATCATAGAATCACAGATGCCCAGGTCCCATCCCATATTATCCAAACAGAATTGTGGGGGTGTGGTGCAGGCATATACATATATTTTTTGTTTTTTTAAAAATTATTATTTTATTCATCATAAGTGTACTCTTTAATCCCCATCACCTATTTCAACCATCCCCCCCCACCTCCCCTCTTGTAACCATCAGTTTATTTTCTGTAGTTAAGAGTCTGTTTCTTGGTTTGTCTTTCTCTTTTTTTCCTTTACTCTTCTGTTTTGTTTCTTGAATTCCACATATGAGCTAGATCATATGGTATTTGTCTTGTTTGGATGGACTTACTTCACTTAGCATCATACTTTCTGGCTCCATCCATGTTATTGCAAATGGCAAGATTTCCTTCTTTTTCATGGCTGAATAATATTTCATTGTGTGTATATATACCACATCTTCTTTATCCACTCATCTATCGATGGACACTTGCATTGCTTCCATAGTTTGGCTATTGTAAGTAATGCTGCAATAAACATAAGGGTGTGTGTATCCCCTTGAATTAGTGTTTTTGTATTTTTTGGGTGAAGGGGCACATATATTTTTAAAAATTATTAACATATAATGAATTATTTGCTTCAGGGGTACAGGTCTATAAATCATCAGTCTTACACAATTCACAACACTCAACATAGCACATACCATCCCCAATATCCATCACCTAGCCACCCTATCCCTCCCCTGCCCCCCGCCCAGCAACCCTCATTTTGTTTCCTGAGATTGAAAGTCTCTTATGGTTTGTCTCCCTCCCTGGTCCCATCTTGTTTCATTTTTCCCTTCCTTCCCCCCATGACCCCTGCCCTGCCTCTCAAATTCCTCATATCAGAGAGACCATATGATAATTGTCTTTCTCTGATTGACTTATTTTGCTTAGCATAATACCCTCTAGTTCCATCCACGTCATTGCAAATGGCAAGATTTTGGGTTTTTTGATGGCTGTATTGTATTCCATTGTGTGTGTGTGTGTATATATATATATATATATATATATATATATATATATATATATAAAAAACACATCTTTATCGATTCATCTGTTGGTGGACATCTAGGTTCTTTCCATAGTTTGGCTATTGTGGACATTGCTGCTATAAACATTCGGGTGCATGTGCCCCTTTGGATCACTACATTTGTATCTTTAAGGTAAATACCCAGTAGTGGGATTGCTGGATTATAGGGTAGCTCCATTTTAAACTTTTTGAGGAACCTCCATGCTGTTTTCCAGAGTGGCTGCACCAGCTTGCATTTCCACCAACAGTGTAGGAGGGTTCCTCTTTCTCTGCATCCTTGCCAACATCTGTCATTTCCTGACTTGTTAATTTTAGCCATTCTGACTGGTGTGAGGTGGTATCTCACTGTGGTTTTGATTTGTATTTCCCTGATGCTGAGTGATGTTGAGCACTTTTTCATGTGTCTGTTGGCCATTTGGATGTATTTGCAGAAATGTCTGTTCATGTCTTCAGGGCACATATATTTTTATAAAGCTCCACAAGTAATTTTTTTTTAGATTTTATTTATTTGTCAGAGAGAGCACAAGCAGGGGGAGTGGCAGGTGAGGGAGAAACAGGTTCTCCACTGAGCAGGAAGCCTGCTGAGCAGGACCCTGGGATCATGACCCAAGCCGAAGACAGATGCCCAACTGACTGAGCCACCCAGGCACCCCTCCACAAGTGATGTTAATGTACACCTTTTGATAGAGAATCACAGTTCTAGAAAACATGTATAGTGTTTTTATAACTTTAATTTTTATATTTTAAATAAAAATGGACTTTCTGGTATATAGTTCTATGAAATTTTAACATTTGTTTTGAAATAAGAGTCACAAGAATTTGCAAAAAACAGTATAGGGAAGTCCTTTGTGCATTTCACCTACTTTGTCCTGATGGTAACATTTCACATAACTATAATACAGTGTCATAATTAAGGTCCACAGGCCTTAAATTTCATCAGTTTTACATGCATTTATTTGTTGTGTGTGTTTAGTCTGTATAGTTTTATCAAACATGAAAATTTTGTAAGCACTGCCACCACAGTTGAGACATAGAACTGTTCCATTACCACAAAGATCCCTCATGTTACCCTTTTATAGCAACAGCCATCTTCCTCCCCTCACCTTCCTGTCCCTGGGAACTCCTAATTTGTTTTCACATCAATAACTTTGTAATTTCACAAAGGGTATATAAATGGAATCATACAGTACATAACCTTTTGAGATTGACTTTTATCCTTCACCATAATTCCCTTGAGATCCACCTGTAGGACATAAGAGTTCTGGTTGCTGTGTATCCTTGTCAGCACTTGGTATTTTTTTAAAAGATTTTATGTATTTGACAGAGATCACAAGTAGGCAGAGAGGGGTGGGAAGCAGGCTCCCTGCTGAGCAGAGATCCCGATGCGGGGCTCTGTCCTAGGACCCTGAGATCATGACCTGAGCCAAAGGCAGAGGCTTAACCCACTGAGCCATCCAGGCGCCCCGATATTAGTATTTTTTAATTTAAGCCATCTAATAGCTGGGTAGAGGAGTCTCGCCATAGTTTTAATTTGCATTTCCTCGAGGGCTAATAATGTTGAACATCATACTTGCTTGTCATCCATCTATCCTCTTTGGTGAAGTGTTTTAAGTCTTGCCCATTTCTTAAATGGGTTAGTTTCTTTGCTTTTCCTTTTTTAAAATTATGTTCAATTAGCCAACATATAGTATATTTTCTTTGTGTCAAGTTACTGAGAGTTCTTTACATATTCTGGATATAAACCCTGTGTTGGATATGTGATTTACAAATATATCCTACCAGTCTGTAGCCTTTTCCTCTTATTTGGGTTTTTCACAGCGCAAAAGTTTTTTTTTTTTTTTAATTTTGATAGTCTAGTTTTCAGTGTTTTCTGTTATGGATTGTGCTTTTTAAGAATTCTCTGCCTAAACCTAAGTCATGAATGTTTTCTCATATGTTATCTATAAGTTTTATAGTTTTAACATTAAATCTGTAATCCATTTTGAGTTAGTTTTTGTATAGTATGAGGTTTTTGAGGTCAAAGTTCTTTTTTTTTTTTTTTGCATATGGATGTCCAATTGTTCTAACGCCATTTGTGGGAAAATATACTTTTTTCCCACTAAATTGCTTTTGCACCTTTGCCAAAAATCAATTGACCTTATATGTGTGGCTCTATTTCTATACTTATTTCTATATTCTGCTTTATTGATCTGTGTCTGTCACTTTGCCAATATCACACTGTCTTTATTCCTGTAGTTTTATAGTAAGTCTTAAAACTAGGTAGTGTGATCCTTCCACCTCTGTTCTTTTTCTTTCTCAAAATTGTTTTAGTTTTCTAGTTCCTTTGCTTTTCTATATAAATTGTAGAAAGTTTGTTTATATCTACAAAAAAGTCCTGCTGAGAATTTGATTGGAATTGAGTTACATCTTGTGCAGAAAATAGTTAATAGGCCAAATACTGCTATCCTTAGAAAGTCCTATTTGCGGGGTGCCTGGGTGGCTCAGTGGGTTAAGCCTCTGCCTTCAGGTCAGGTCATGGTCCCTGGGTCCTGGGATCGAGCCCCACATCGGGCTCTCTGCTCAGCGGGGAGCCTGCTTCCCCCTCTCTCTGCCTGCCTCTCTGCCTACTTGTGATCTCTGTCTGTCAAATAAATAAATAAAATCTTTTTTTTTTTAAGATTTTATTTATTTATTTGACAGACAGAGATCACAAGTAGGCAGAGAAGTAGACAGATAGAGAGAGGGGGAAGCAGGCTCCCTCCAGAGCACAGAGCCCGATGTGGGGCTCGATCCCAGGACACTAGGACCATGACCTGAGCCGAAGGCAGAGGCTTTACCCCACTGAGCCACCCAGGTGCCCCCAATAAATAAAATCTTTTAAAAAAAAAGTCCTATTTGCAAAGTTCACCTTTGTCTGGGCATCTGGGAAGTTGTCTGGTAAATAGTTCCCTACACTGCTATAAAACCCTCCCTTAATGCTAACTGTGCCTAAACTCTTTGTATAAACAATGTGGTTTATTCTGAACTCTCGCTTTCCTTTTGTGAGTCTGAAAGTTTGATACACGCAAGGCAGAGAGTGTTGACATGACCAGCTCCCGATAAAATCTTAGGCACTGAGTTTCCCTGGTAGATGGCACTTTATGTGTATTGTCACATTTCATTCTTGGAGGAATTAAGTACATCCTGAGCAGCTGACTCTATTGGGGTAAGACTCTTGAAAGCTTGTGTCTGGTTTTTGGCAAGTTTTGCTGATGTTCTCATTTACTTGATTTTTGCTTTCTATCTTTTGTTATAATAAATCATAGCCATGAGTATGACTATTTCCTGAGTCCTGTGACTAGGAATTGCTTTACCTTGGGGTGGTCTTGGGGACCATTAACACACATCTATGAGTGAATTTGAAAATAATTAACATTTTTCTGTGTTGAATCTTCCATACCAATGAATGTGGTATGTCCTTCATTTATTTTGGTTTTCTTTGATTTCTTTCTTTTTATTTTTAATTTAATTTTTTAAAAGATTTTATTTATTTATTCATTTGTCAGAGAGAGAGAGAGAGAGCACGCACAAGCAGGCAGAGTCGGAGAGAGAAGCAGGCTCCCTGTGGAGCAAGGAACCTGATGTGGGACTCGATCCCAGGACCCTGGGATCACGGCCTGAGCCGAAGGCAGCTGCTTAACCAACTGAGCCACCCAGGCGTCCCAATTTCTGTCTTTTTACCATGTAGATCCTGTACATGTTTTGTTCGATATCTACCAAAATATTTTATTTTCTTGGAGCTACTGTAAATGATATTTTTTTAGTTTAAATTCAGTTAGCCAACATATAGTACATCATTAGTTTCAGATGTAGTATTGTAAATGACATTTTTAAAAATGTAGTTTTCCATTTGTATATTACTAGTATGAAATACTGATATTTATGTATTGACTTATTAATTCTTAGGAGTGCTTTTGTTTTTATAGGTTTCTTGAGATTAGCTACATAGACAAATATGCCATTTGCAGTGGGGACAGTGTTATTTCTTTCTTTCCAATATGCGTGATTTTAATTTCATTTTTGTGTTTCATTGCACTGCGTAGGACTTCTTTTATGATGTTGAATAGCAACAGTGAGAGTGGACCACCTTGTCTTGTTCCTGATCTTAGGAAGAAAGCTCTTAGTCTTTCAAAATTAGTATGATCTTAACTGTAGTGTTTTTGTAGACACCCTTGATCAGGTTGAGAAATTTACTTTCCATTCCATGTTTATCATGAATGGATGTTGAATTTTGTCAAATGCTTTTTTCTTCCCACGTCTGTTGATAAAATCTTATTTGTTTTAGACTATTAATATGGCAGATTACATGGATTGATTTTCAAATATTGAAGTAGCCCCATTCCTGGGATAAACCCCACTTGGTCCTGGTGTATTATTCTTTTTATGTATTGTTGGATTTTATTTGCTAGTATTTTGTTGAGGATTTTTGTATTTGTGTTTATGATGGATGTTTCTCTGTAGTATTTTTTTCTTTTTTTTAAAGATTTTATTTTATTTTTTTGACAGACAGAGATCACAAGTAGGCAGAGAGGCAGGCAGAGGGGGAGGGGTGGGAAGCAGGCTCCCTGCTGAGCAGAGAGCCCCATGTGGGGCTCCATCCCAGGACCCTGAGATCATGACCTGAGTTGAAGGCAGAGGCTTTAACCCACTGAGCCACCCAGGTGCCCCTGTACTATTTTTTTTGTACTGTCTTTGGTTTTGGTATGAGAATGGTACTTACTTTAAAAAATAATTTGAGAGTATCCCTCTCTTCTATTTTCTGGAAGAGATGTGTAGAATTAATGTTATTTATTCTTTAAATGTTCTGTAGAGTTCACGAGTGAAGTTATTTGGGTGAAGTTTCTTTTTCCTGAAGTTATTGAGTGAAGTTTCTTTTTCCTGAAGAATTTTAACTAAGAATATAATTTCTTTAATGGTTATAAGATATTCAAGTTACCTATTTCGTTTCAGATGACTTTTGATTTGTGGTTTGTGGTTTTCAAAGAAATGGTCTACTTCATCTAAGTCTAATTTATGTGCATAGAGTTCTTCCTGTATTCCCTTATTATTCACTTTCATTCCTGATATTTGGTATTTGTGTCTTCTTTTTATCAATCTTGCTAGAAGTTTCTCAATTTTCTTGACCTTCTCAAAGAACCAGGTTTTCATTTCATTCATTTTCTTACTGTTTTTTTGTTTTCAGTTTTATTGGTATCTGCTCCAATTTTTTATAGTTTCCTTTTGCTTTGGGTTTAATTTGTTCTTCTTCTAGTTTCTTTTTTTAAAAATTTTTTATTTTTTAAATTTCTTTTCAATATACCAGAATTCATTGTTTATGCACCACACCCAGTGCTCCATGCAATACGTGCCCTCCATAATATCCACCACCAGGCTCACCCACCTTCCCAAACCCCCGTCCCTTCAAAACCCTCAGATTGTTTTTCAGAGTCCATAGTCTCTCGTGGTTCACCTCCCCCTCCAATTTCCCTCAACTCCCTTCTCCTCTCCATCTCCCCATGTTCTCCGTGTTATTTCTTATGCTCCACAAATAAGTGAAACCATATGATAATTGACTCTCTCTGCTTGACTTATTTCACTCAGCTTAAGGTGGAAACTTAGGTTATTGATTTAAGACCTTTCTTTTCTTTAATAGAAGCATTTAATGCTATACATTTCTCCCTAAGCATTGATTTAGCTACATGCCACAAATTTTGGGAGACATCCTCTTTGATCCCTGGACTGTTTAGAAGTTTGTCACTTGCTATCCAAGTGTTTGGAGTTTTTGCTATTATTTTTCTGTTATCGATTTCTAGTTTAATTCTATTGTGGTCAAAGAAAACACTATGATTTTAATTCTTTAAAAAATTTAAAGGGTTATCACTCAGGATATGGTCTGTCTTGGTGAATTTTCCAGGTGCACTTGAGAAAATGTGTGTTCTTTTGCTGTTGGATGGAGTGTTCTATAAATGTCAGTTGGATCCAGTTGGTTAATGTTAGTTTCTTCATTATCCTTGCTGTTTTTCTGTGTACTATTTCTGTTGCTGAGAAGAGTACTGAAATTTTCAATTATAATTGTGAATTTATATATTTTTTCAGTCTTGTCATTGTTTGCTTTATGTATTTTGAGGAACATACACATTGAAGATTAGTTATATCCTTTTTATAGTGTTTTATGACTTGCCTTTTTTCTCATGTAACAATGTTCATGTAATTGTGAGATCTTTCCAGTTAAAATGATGTATTTCTATATCATTTATGTTGACTACATAGTATTCTGTTCTTCAGCTGTCCTTATTTATCTAACCCCCTATTAATGGACATTTAGGCTATTTCTAAATTTTGCTCTTAGAAACAACCCTATAGTGAACATACGTATGCTTCCATTGTTCATGATTGTACTGTTGTTTTTCTGTATTAAATTACTAGGAATAGAAGTATTAGATCAATGCAATGCACCTTTAGAATATTTGTACATATAGGCACTGTCCTTCTGAAATATGCCCATTGTACTTTACTGAAGAAAAATGATTTTCTCATAATCTTACCAAGATAGAGTGTTATATTTTTTGCCATCTGATAAATGAAAAATTTTAATGTGTTTTTTTAAGTTGATATGTAGTGGCATTGGCATTTTAAGTAGTTAGGTCCATCAGTTTTTTTCTTTATGGTTTTAAGATTTGTTTCTTGCTTAGAAAAGTCTTATCCAGTCATATTTATTTTTTTTAATTTTTTTTTAAAGATTTTATTTATTTTACAGAGAGAGAGAGATCACAAGTAGGCGGAGAGGCAGGCAGAGAGAGAGGGGGAAGCAGGCTCCCTGCTGAGCAGAGAGCCCGATGTGGGGCTCGATCCCAGGACCCTGAGATCATGACCCAAGCCGAAGGCAGAGGCTTAACCCACTGAGCCACCCAGGCGCCCCATCCAGTCATATTTATTTAATATTTCTCTGATTTTTTTTCTAGAACATTTATAGTTTCATGTTCACATTTAAATCTTTGTCTAGAATTTATTTTGATTTTGGTGTCAACACTTATACACCTTCCCCCAGTGATTATCCAGTAATTCTAATACCATTTATTTGTTTTCTTTATCCACTGGCTTGAATTGACATATGTTTTTATTATTAAGTATAGCTGACTTACAATTTTATATTAGTTTCAGATGTACAACATAATGATTCAATAATTCTGTACATTACTCCATGCTCACCATAATAAGTGTAATTACCATCTGTTACCATACAGCATTATTATAATATTATTGACTGTATTCCCTATGCTGTACTTCTCATCTGTGTGACTTAATTGTTTTATAACTGGAAGTTTGTCCCTCTTAATCTTTAATCATGTATACTTGGGTTTGTTTATGGTCTTTCCAATTTTATTCTTTAGTACATTTGTCTATTCTAATATCAGTAGTATGCTGTTTTTATTATCATGGTTTGTAACACATTTACTGCCTCTTGACTTATTTTACAAAATATTCATGGTTCTCACATGTTAATTCTTCCAGGTGAGCTGTAGAACAGTTTTGTCAGTTTTTCAAAAACAGTCTGTTGAGATTAATTCAGGGAGAATTCACAGATTGCACAATATCAAGCTTTCCAAACCAGTTATGTCTGTTTTGTTACCAGGTCTTCTTTTTAATTTTAAGTTTTAGAAGATTTTCTTCATATTGGTTTCACTGACCTGAAAGGTTTTTTTCTTGGGTATTGAGGAATTTTTTTTTAATGTTATGAGTGTTATCCTTTTATCTTTAATTTTCAAATCTATTCATATATTGAGAAAGCAATTAATATTTTTTCTGTACTTATTTTGTATTCATCTACTTTGCTGAACTAGTCACGGTTATTTAGTTTACTCTTGGATTTGATTGCTTATACTTTATTTAGAATTTTTGCTTCTGTATTCACAAATAAGATTCCTTTGTAAGTTTTTGGCGCTGTCTTTATTAAGTTGTGGTACTAGGACTGTTCTAGCCTAACATAATTAGAAAAATTTTTCTATAGTACTAAGTTTAACACAGGAATTATTTACACCTTGGTGAATTGACCCATGAATTTATTGATGCATGGTGCCATTCGTGTGTATCATTCTTTGATAACTCTGATAACATTGATGATTATTGGCTTACTAAGGATTTATTATTATTATTGAGTCATTTTTGTGGTTTATATTGTCTTTAAAAATCATCCATTTTGTAGGTTTTCACAGTTATTGTCACAGACTGTATATGATATTCTTTTATAATTCTTTGTAATTATTTCTTTTTTCATTTAAAATGTGTGTGTTGTGTTAGCTTGCTTCCATGTGTTTGCATACATGTGCATGCTGTCTTTAATGTTACTTGCAAAGGTTTCGATAAGCTTTCTGGGCAAAGAACCAGCTCATGGATATATTCATATAACTTTTCCTTTTTAAAATATTTATTGACATCTGTTTTCATATTTGTTATTTTACTCTTAGTTTATTAAAGTTTATTTTGTTGTTTTCCCTAGTTTCTTAAAATGCATGCTTAGTCTAATTTAATTATTTCTGACTTCATAATAAAAGCTTTGAAGTACATATTTTCTTCTAAGTAATATTTCTGAGTACATCTCATTAATTTTGATAGTGTTGTTTTTTTCCTCAGTAATCTGTGTTTGCAATTTTTATTTCCTCGTTGTGTTTTTTCTTTAAGAATAGTGCTTACCATTTTTTAAAAACGCTTTTCTTTACTTTGTTTGGTTTATCCTTTTGTTGCCAATTTCCAGATTTATCATACTGTGTGTTGAGAATGTGACCTGAATGATAATTTCTGTTTTTCTTAAGTTAATGAGATTTTCTTCATGGCTTCAGACATAATGGATTTTTATAAATGATTCACTGATGTTTGTAGAAAATAGGTATTCTCTATAGAATACAAAGATCATTCTATCAATTAATTTTGACTTAATAATATTATATAATTTATATGCTAATTTATTTTTCTGCTTAACTTATCAAAGTCTAAGATCAGTGTGGTAACCATCCACAATCATTGTTTAGTTAATTTCTCCTGGCATTTCTTCACCCCCTCCATCTCACCTTAAACCCTCTGCCCCATACAATTTTTTAACTATAAATTAATATATGCTTATAATATGTGTGTATGTATTCATATAGATTTGTGTATATGTATATGAATAAAATCAACCATTTTCTTCTTATTCATCAGAGGTAACAACTATAAATAATTTAGTGTGTGTATCTTTCTAGATCCTCTTACGGGTATATTATCACTTTTATTAAGTTTTGACTATCCTTTCTTCAAAAATCTTAAATTTTATGAGTAATGCATGAATGTACACACATATAGGCATATATACATATAAAAGTGCAGTTTTTTAATGAATGTGGGTTTTATGATATTTTGTTATATTAATAGGTCATGCTGTACATATTGCTCTGCATTTTGTGGTTTTAAGAATGTCTTAGTAGGGGCACCTGGGTGGCTCAGTTGGTTGAGCATCTGCCTTCAGGCAGATCATGATCTCAGAGTCCTGGGATTGAGCCCATGTCGGCTCCCTGCTCAGCAGGGAGCCTGGTTCTCCCTCTGCCTGCTGCTCCCCCTACTTGTTCTCTCTCTCTCTCTCTATCTCAAATAAATAAATCTTTAAAAAAAAATAAGAATGTCTTAGTAATCTTTCCATATAATTATAGATCTACCTTATTTTTTTAAAGTGTTGCATAATATTCTATTATATGGATATAGCCCATTATTTAATCAGCTTCTCTAGTGAACCTGTTCTTTTAATTGCCTCTCAAGTATGATGAGATAGTTTGCACACTTTTAGTTTATTTCTGCTTCTATTTTTAGTCAAGATAACTGAGACCTTTAGATCTGTATTATTACTGTTTAATACATTACCTTCCCTACAATAATTGTTTTTGACATAGATATGTTTTCCTTAATTTTGTCCTGTATATCATGAGTCCTTTCAGTCTGAAGATTCAATCTTTCTTTGGCTCAGAGAAAATTTTTTTTGAAAGATAACTTTTTATTACTTTCATGTTCAGAAAATTCAACAGCATACACTTAGCCCAGTTTGGTGGCCAGTTCTTTAACCTTTGCTTTTTCCAACTTGGCAATGCAAACCACCAACTATATTTTATTTTATTTTAAATTTTTTATTTCTTTTCAGCGTAACAGTATTAATTGTTTTTGCACCACATCCAGTGCTCCATGCAATCCGTGCCCTCTCCAATACCCACCACCTGGTTCCCCCAACCTCCCACCCCCCGCCCTTCAAAACCCTCAGATTGTTTTTCAGAGTCCATAGTCTCTCATGGTTCACCTCCCCTTCCAATTTCCCTCAATTCCCTTCTCCTCTCCATCTCCCCTTGTCCTCCATGCTATTTGTTATGCTCCACAAATAAGTGAAACCATGTGATAATTGACTGTCTCTGCTTGACTTATTTCACTCAGCATAATCTCTTCCAGTCCCGTCCATGTTTCTACAAAAGTTGGGTATTCATCCTTTCTGATGGAGGCATAATACTCCATAGTGTATATGGACCACATCTTCCTTATCCATTCGTCCGTTGAAGGGCATCTTGGTTCTTTCCACAGTTTGGCGACCGTGGCCATTGCTGCTATAAACATTGGGGTACAGATGGCCCTTCTTTTCACTACATCTGTATCTTTGGGGTAAATACCCAGTAGTGCAATTGCAGGGTCATAGGG
>NW_019154107.1:29518720-29581389 GCF_002288905.1 Enhydra lutris kenyoni
TAGTGCAATTGCAGGGTCATAGGGAAGCTCTATTTTTAATTTCTTAAGGAATCTTCACACTGTTCTCCAAAGTGGCTGCACCAACTTGCATTCCCACCAACAGTGTAAGAGGGTTCCCCTTTCTCCACATCCTCTCCAACACACATTGTTTCCTGTCTTGCTAATTTTGGCCATTCTAAGTGGTGTAAGTTGGTATCTCAATGTGGTTTTAATTTGAATCTCCCTGATGGCTAGTGATGATGAACATTTTTTCATGTGTCTGATAGCCATTTGTATGTCTTCATTGGAGAAGTGTCTGTTCATATCTTCTGCCCATTTTTTTATCTGATTGTCTGTTTTGTGTGTGTTGAATTTGAGGAGTTCTTTATAGATCCTGGGTATCAACCTTTTGTCTGTACTGTCATTTGCAAATATCTTCTCCCATTCCGTGGGTTGCCTCTTTGTTTTGTTGACTGTTTCCTTTGCTGTGCCGAAGCTTTTGATCTTGATGAAGTCTGAAAAATTCATTTTCGCTTTTGTTTCCTTTGCCTTTGGAGACATATCTTGAAAGAAGTTGCTGTGGCTGATATCGAAGAGGTTATTGCCTATGTTCTCCTCTAGGATTCTGATAGATTCCTGTTTCACGTTGAGGTCTTTTATCCATTTTGAGTTTATCTTTGTGTACGGTGTAAGAGAATGGTCAAGACCATTCCATGCTCTTGGATCGGAAAAATAAACATTGTTAAAATGTCTATACTGTTAAAATGTCTATACTGTCAGAGCAATCTATACTTTTAATGCCATTCCAATCAAAATTCCACCGGTATTTTTCAAAGAGCTGGATCAAATAATCCTAAAATTTGTATGGAATCAGAAGAGACCCCGAATCGCTAAGGAAATGTTGAAAAACAAAAATAAAACTGGGGGCATCACGTTACCTGATTTCAAGCTTTACTACAAAGCTGTGATCACCAAGACAGCATGATACTGGCATAAAAACAGACACATAGACCAGTGGAGTAGAGTAGAGAGCCCAGATATGGACCCTCAACTCTATGGGCAAATAATCTTCGACAAAACAGGAAAAAATATACAGTGGAAAAAAGTATCTTCAATAAATGGTGCTGGAAAAACTGGACAGCTCTATGTAGAAGAATGAAACAAACCACTAAATTTAGATCCAGGACATTACCTCTCCAGTGACGGTGGATCTCATCCTACCTGTCTTTGTAATTGGTCCTAATAGCTTCCACCAGCTTAGTCAGAGCTTCTTTGTCTTCTGAGTTAGCCTGTGTGAAGGCGACAGTGGTGCAGGTCTTCCTGCAGACCAGACACCTCAGCCTGGCCTTCCCCTTGATAATGCAGTAGGGAACCCCCATCTTACAACACAGGGAAGGCAGGAAGACAACCAGCTTAATGGGATCCACATCATGTGCAATCACTACTAGTTGAACCTTCCTGTTTTCCACCAGGTGGTGATAGTATTAACCCCAACTAGAAGGACAGGCAGCTTCTTAGTGGGGACATCCTCTTTGCCAGTAGCTTTCTCCTCAGTCTGGGCCAATAATCCCTGCTTCTTCTCTTGCTTGGTCTCTGGTCCATATTTGTGGGCTAGCTTAAGCAGTTTAGTAGCTCTTTGGTGGTCCAAGGCCTGGGTGAACTCATTAATCACAGGAGGTGCTTTTAGACATTTATAGTGGATAGCTTTTTGCTGCTGCAGCCTGACGCAGCAGGGCCATTTGACAAAGTGGGTGAGGTCCCTTTTGGGCTGTCCTGTCCAATGCCTGAATTCTTGGACCTTTTCTAAAATTGGGGATTGACCACCTTCTTGGCCTCCTGCTTCTTCACAATAGCAGGGGCTGGGGCCACCTTCTTCCCCCCAGCCTTCTTTCCTTTTGGCATCTTGGATGGCTAGAGGAGAGACTGGCTCAGAGAAATTTTTATTATTTATTTCTCTTCGGCCTCTTATCTCATTCTGAGTGTGTGTGTATGTGCATGTGTGTGTATATATCTCCAGAATCTGTTCTTGTGTCTCAGGTTTTCATTTATTATCTTCAACTCTCTCTTACCTCTCAGTTCTGGGAGAATTTTTTAAAGCAGCCTTTGGAATTATTGATTTGACTTTTGTCATAACCGAATGTACTATTCACTTCCTCTATTACATTTTTAATTAAGTAATTGCTTTTTCATCAGAAACCAGTCTTTCTGGATCTGTTCTCTTTTCATACAGTGACCTCTCAGATCTTGTTAAGAGTATACTTTTTAAGTTTATTTCAGTTCTTTGAAGTGGAAAGGTTTCACAAGTAGACACTTGCTCTGGTTTCTCAGAACATTGCTTCTTGAAAAATTACTTGTTCTTTTTTATATAAATGGGTGATTTTCTCCATTTATTCATCTTTGCAGAAGATGGTTTTTGAGTTTTGGAATTTGAGATAAATTTTGTCAAACTTGTCTCCTCCTTTGAGACCAAGAGTACTCTTTATATTTTCTATAGTTATTTACTTATTTATTCACATTTGTTCCTTCTTACCCATCCCTAGGTAAGGAGCATAATCGTTTATGAAGAATTAGAAGGGTGTGCTAGCCAAGGGTGGTTGTGAGGGAGAAACCATTGCTACAGTGTTGAAAGGCTTCTTTGTTTGTTGTAGCTTCTTGAATTATCTAGAGCACTACCACTTTTCTCTAACTGGCACAAAATCAGTCTCCTCATTTGGAGCCTGATGCTAAGGTGACAGAAAACCATATCATGTGAAGAATAGTTACAGGAAGTCAAGTTATTTGGTCTAGAATGGAAATTTATAGGAGACATGATAACTGTCTTCAGTAGCTGAAGGGCTGTCACAAGAACAATTAGACCTGCTCTGTGTAGTCCTGAGTGGTAGAATTATGTTAGAAGAGTACTGTCTTACATTCAAAGAAGGAGGATTGCTATCACTGACCCTGCTGCTGATTCAAATATTTATTGACTTCAAATTTCAACCATTCATTCAGATATTGCCCATACTTTACATGTTAACCATTTCATAACAACATGTTACATGGGTGGCCAAGTGCCTATGAGACGTACTGGAAAGAGGCTATGTAGGCATTGGCTTTGTCATTTACTCACAGAGGTACCATCCTCAGAAAACTGCTACTTTTCATTCTTACTGTCTTTTTTTTGGTAATTACTTGACCTCAATTTCTTGATACTTAAAGTGGTAGTCATTACCCTTAATCTTCATGAACTCTCTCCATCTCTTACGACATTCCTTTGGAAAATGTGGTAGGCAGAATAAAATGTTCATATCCTAATCCCCAGAATCTATGAATATGTTACTTTATGTGGCAAAGGGAAATTAAAATAGAATATGGAATTAAGATTGTAATCAGCCAAATTTAAGATACAGTGATTATCCTGGATTATCCAAATGGACTCAGTGTAATCACAAGGGTTCTTACGTGTGGAAGAGGGAGGCAGAGAGTAATGCAGTGTGAGAAAGACTGCTGGCCTTGAGGATGGAAGAGACCACAAACCAAGGAATATGGGCAGCTCGCAGAAGTTAGAAGAAGGGTTTTTTTACTAGAACCTCTAGAAAGAAACCCAGTCCTTTTAACACCTTGGTTTTTTTTTTTTTTTTTTTTTTTTTAGCCCAGTGAGTCCCATTTTGCACTTTTGACTTCGAGATCTGTGAGATAATTGAATTTATGTTGCTTTAAGCCACTAAGTGTGTGGTAATTTTTTACATTGCAATAGGAAGCTGGTAAGGATGGATTTCTGAGAAGATCCAAGGCCATATCCCGGGAACAATAAGAACAGCTTCTTGGTATTTCTGTTACTCAGAAATGTAATGCATCTATTGCTGAACTGATGTATTCAGCCATCTTCTGATAATCATCTATTTCCCCAATGCTTCTTATTGGCCTACTTTTTGGACATCTAGACTTCAGTCAATAAGAGTAGCCTACATAAAAGGAGGCCCAATGAAGTAAGGAAATTTTACTAGGATGGTGATTTCTACTCAGTATAAGGAAGAATTTTCCATTAAAACCATTCAAAGAGAGATCAGGCTATATTTGGAGGTCCTATAGCAGAAACTGAACAATTATTTGGTGGGACATTAAAGAGAAGATTCCTGCATTGGTTGAGATGTTGGATAAGTAGATTTTATTGTTCTTGAATCTAAGAACCTAAGGGGTTGAGAGGAAGAAGCATCACTGAGGATTGGGAGGACCCCTGTGTGTAGTGCAGATTGTGCCTACACAGGGTTATGAGGGAAGACAAAAGTGGGCGATGGAGTCCAGCTCATACCATTTGTCAAGCTGTATGTTTTGGCTGTGGAGCTGCTCTGCCTTGAGGCAGAGGGACCGTTTGCTAATTCATATAAAGGTATCATTTACTTGATATGCCTGCAGGGCTGCATTCTCCCAAAGATGTCACTTTTTTTCTCTAATTTGCTCAAAGATGCTGTGTGGGCTGGAACTAACACTGGGTCTAGAGTTCTAGGAGGTAATTTCTTGGGGTTGGTGAAGGCAAGGCAAGGACAGACAAGAGAAAAAAAGGAAGGAGGATTATACTACTAATGCTTTAATCTCTTTCTGCCTTCTCCAGTCCCTCAGCTCACTTCCAAATGGTGCTATTGGTACTTTCTTCCAATCCATATATTCTAATAACGTATCTAATTGGGAAGAGACACTACTGAATGAATAAACTAATAAATGAGTCTCTGTATTTTAGAGGTAAAAGAACATGATCTCTTTGGGGGAGTTCACTGTATAATGTAGTAGCAGATGGGGAAAGCAAGAATCTAAGTATTGGAGATCAAGGAGAGAGGGTGTGTTCATTCAAGGTGCTCCTAGAGAAGGCAGAGCATCTCTCTCTAATTTATAGGACTGGTCATCTACCTAAATGTGTAGGGATGGATAATGCTGGGGTCCTTAGAGGCACAGGAGGTCTAGCTAGGCACCTAGCTGAAGCACTTCCCACATTTGTAGCTGAGTCTCAGCTGGCCAGTTCTGGTAGTTCCACTGTCCTCAATGCCACAGACCAGATAGTTTAGATCTACTGGTTGTGACCTTGGGGTGGGACCATATGGCAGATTCCTGTTTGTGTCTTCCTCCAGATGACCTTTGAGATGAGTCATGAGACCCTGTACTTGGCAGTGAAACTGGTGGATCACTACCTTATGGAGGTAGTATGCAAGAGGGACAAGCTACAACTCCTTGGTTCCACGGCGTTTCTGATTGCAGCAAAATTTGAGGTGAGCCTGAGTTCATAGACCCTGGAGAAAAATGATCAAGTTTCTAGCCATGTCTGATATATATGTATGTATTTGTATACATAAATGGGAATATAGTAGGTATATGCATATGTATCATCTACATGTAGATACACCCACGCACACATACATGCATTTACATTTGCATATATGTGCACCTGTGTGTGTGTGTGTGTGTGTGTGTGTGTGTGTATAATTATATACATACACACACAAATAATATCTCCTACCTTTTTTTGGTTGGTCTTCCCCAGAGGGATGCTGGTGTTGGGTGGCAAGGGTGGTATGTTTGTTTCCTGGCGTCCACAGGGTTCTTTCACTTCTTCTTTGAAGATGTGTGTATTTGGGCATGTGCTTAGTTAAGTACTTCTTTCTGATCCATAATTCTCTGCCTACCCTGCACTCTTTTCTTCTTCTACCAACTTCATCTCCACCTAGTCTC
Organism: Enhydra lutris kenyoni; assembly: GCF_002288905.1. NCBI lineage: Eukaryota > Metazoa > Chordata > Mammalia > Carnivora > Mustelidae > Enhydra > Enhydra lutris. The sequence goes on from NW_019154107.1 coordinate 29,524,400, forward strand.
CACTGCATAGTCTTGAACTGCATAGATAAGAAAGCAGTTCCAAACCTCAGTGCCGGAGACATTTAAGGGAACATGGCCTGCTACAGATGGTAGTGAGTCTGGGTGAAATGGTTATTTTTGAAGTAGCATTATAAAAGCAAGTAGCTTTTCTTTTCTTTTCTTTCTTTGAAGATTTATCCATTCACTTTAGGGGGAGAGAGTATAGAGGGAGGGGCAGAGAAAGAGGGTGACTCTAGAAGCAGACTCCCTCGCATGTGGGGCTTGATTCCAGGACCCTAAGATCATGACCTGAGCCGAAATCAAGAGTCGGCCATGTAACTGACTGAGCCACCCAGGTGCCCTGCTGGCCTTTCTTTCATAAATGTAAACCATCTAATTTCTCTGAGTCTTTCCTCTTCCTCAGATGCTAAATGATCCTGTTCAACTGTGATACTTCCATGGATAGGCTACTTGTGTGAAATCTTGGGGTGTAGAAGCAGAGGGGTAGCAACTTTTACTGAATTTAAAGAGCTTCAGAACTGTGGGTTTGTTTTCGTGCTCCCTGACTTGCTCCCTCCCCAGCTTTACCCTTAACTTGCTTCTTGCCTCCCTTACTCCTGTACTCCCTCCCTCCCTCATTCCAGTCCTCCCTCTTTTGCTTCTTACTTGCCTCCCTTTCTTGCAGCTCTTGCTTCTCTTCCCTCCTTGCTTCACTTCTACCCTTGCTCCTTAACTCTCTTCCCTTTTCCAGCCTTCTCTCAATCCCTCCCTCATCCCTCCCTTGATTCTTCCATCCCTGCCTTGTGCACTCATTCACTACAAACTGGGTTTCCTTCCTGTATCACTCCTTCCTTCCCTCCCTATTTCCCTCTCTCCCCTTCTCCTACCCTTCTTCCAGCCATCCCTCCTTCTGTGTCTCTTTTCCTGCCACCTTACCCCTTCCACCTCCCTCCCTCACTCTGGACCATTCCATCCTCTTTCCTCCCTCCCTTACTCCTTTCCCCCCTTTATTTTCCCTTCCTTTGCTCTCTTCTCTCTGTCCCATCTCTCCTCACTCCCCACCTCATTCTTTTCATGCTGCTCTCCCTTCCTGTCTTTTGCTTCCCTCTTCCATCCCTTCCCTCCTCCCTTTTCTGTTTATTCCTTCTCTCCCTTCTTCACCTGCTCCTTCCCTCTCTACCTCCCACCCTTGCTTCCTGGTACCCTGGCACCATGACTCCCTCTAATTCTAGCTGCCTCCCACCTTCTTTCTCTCATCTCCTTCTTCCCTTGCTTCTTCTCCCTCTTCCCCCTTCTGCCTTTCCTCCTTTCCTTACTATTTACCTCTTGGGTTCACTTCCTTCCCTACTCATTTGCTCCCTGGTTTGCTTGCTCCCCCTCACTCTCTGCTCCCTCCAAGCTCCCCCTCTTGATTGCTGCCTCTCCCTCTCCAGTGTTCATTTCCTCCCACCCACTATCACTGGCTCTAGTCTATCCTCTTTCTCTCTCTGTCCCTCGCTATTTTCCCTCTTACCCACCTTCCCTGACTCACTTCTTCCCTCTGTCCCTTCCTTCCTCTCTTTCCTCCTCCTTCCCCTTTTCCCTTCCTCTTCTCTCACTCTCTCCCTTGCTCCCTCCTTTGCTGCTTCCCTCTCTGGCTCATTTCCCTCCCTGATTACACACTACCTGGCTCATTCCTTGTTCTCCTTCTCTCTCCTCCCTCCTCTTTCCTTCTCCTCCCTAGGGCCATCCTTGTGGCTTAGCACAGGGTATTAAGTACTAAGGTATTAAGTTCTCCATGCCTTAGCCTCAAGAGAATTAAAAAGAAGTTGGGGGTCCCTGGCTGACAGCCTAAGGAGGAACAAAGTGCAAAGAGGCACTTCCTAGCAAATCTGGGAACCAAGAGTACCCCTGTTGTGGTTATCAGGATGAAGGGTCCCCACTATGTTTTTTGGAGAAGGGATGTCTTCCTCTCACAGGATTGAGAAGTACAGAAAGACTTTTGCAAGGGGAAGTGTGGAGATGGTATGAGAAGAGAAGAAAGAAAGGAACCACTATTGAGTAGGGCAAAGGAAGGGAGAGTTTCTTGTCCTGGTGCTGCTCCTAGGTTGCTGTATGAACTTGAGCAATTTGCCTTCTTTTTCTGTGCCTAATTTCCTTGTCTGTAAAACTAAGGGTTAATCTAGTCTGAGGTATCAAAATAGAAAGACAGAGAAAGGTGTGGAAAGAATGCTGGGGTGGGCAGTTAGATACAGCTGGATAAAAGATTCGGGAGTCTTCCAGCTTCCTGTTCCTCTCCCCCAAACCACGGTTCACCCCCGCAGAGGGCAGGACATAATAAGGTGCTTCCCAGTTAAGGGTTCTTCTCACCCTTGGCCTGGTCTGGATCTTCCTAGTCTGGCCCCCATGAGCATTTCCTCCCCCAAACCCCCTGCAGTCCTCAGTCTCTGCTTGGGCTCTCTCCGCGCTTGTCTGCCTGTCTCTCACTGCCTGCTACCTGAGGGCCCCCCCCTTCCCAAACGTCCTTGTTCATTTCTTAGACTGCGAAACAAAGTGCCATCTTATTTTCCATCACTAGCTCCACTTTCTGTCGTCTTCTTTCCTCCCTTTCCCCAGAGCAGGTCTTAGATTTCCCATTCCCAGCTTTCACTCATTAGAAAAGAGATCATTGCTCTGGGTTCCTGTGCCATATTATGCCACTCCGGACAGTGTAAGAATCTACGCCCCCCCCCCCCCCCCCAGGCCTGATTCTCTCTCCTGTGGTGCAGTTTTGGGGGCAGATCTCTCCTCTGTCTCTGATTTTGTTTTTCAGAAGGGCTACTCAAATCAACCAGAAGTTTGCTCTCAGAGCGAGCCTGAAGTTTTATGCTGGGAAATGTTATTGCCTCCTATCTTTCACTTCTCTCCCCCACTGCCTTTTATCTCAAAGCACAGAGCAGTAGGCTTCCTTGGCCTGGTTCTGACTATCTCTCCTCCCCACCCGTAGGAGTCCTGCCCACCTTGTGTGGATGACTTCCTATATATCTGTGATGATATTTATCAGCGAGATGAGATGCTCACCATGGAAATCAGCATCCTGCAAACTCTCAAATTTGATATCAACATTCCCATCGCCTATCATTTCCTGCGCAGATATGCTAGGGTAAGAGGGAAGAGGCATATCCTCATTCTCCCACTATTGGGTTGGTCCCCTCCATACCCAGAATGGCTGCTTGAATGGTAGGGAAAGGGAAAGGGGCAACAGGGGCGAAGCGAATTTCTTCTTCAATCCACCCTCTTAGATTGAACATCTTTATGACGTGTGGGAGAAACAAAATTAAAGATTTTCTTTGTGTGCCTTTATATTTTGAGGTGAAGGCAGTGTAGAGGAGGGGAAGAAGAGTCTTTGATCAGAAAGGGACACGTGGGAAGTTGGGAGGAGATGCTGGTAAAGTTCTCTTCCTTCATCTTAGTATTGGTTACAGGTGAGGTCACTTTATAATTACTTATTGTATTCTGCAAGTACATGTGTGTACTTTCTTCTATGTGTGTGTTTATAAGTTATAATTTCTAAAAAAGATTCAGTCAAGAAAATGGAAATTCTTTTGGAGCATGGAATATTTCTGGGGTGGAGCCAGGTGCAAAGTTATAATTGGAAGGCTTTGGCTCTTAAAAGGATAACTTACAAAGAAAAGGGAGGTTGGGGGGAAGGTACCACAAGGACACTTGATAATTTGGTTAAAAATTCTAAAGGTAGCAAAGCCCATTGGCTGACTTCAGAATCCCTGCCTGAAAGATTCTGTGCTTTTGGGGGTAGGGTCCTTAGTGTGAGTCATGGTGGCAAGAGAAGTGAATTGTTTAGGCAGAGAGCCATTTAGGCCTGAGGTGGGATAACTGGAGAGAGTGGATACAGAGGGTCTTCTGCTAGGTGCTACTTTTCTGAATTGATTGCTGAGCAAGTCTTGTTGCTACCTTTAGTGTCTCCGTGCCAGCATGAAGACGCTGACTTTGTCCCGCTTCATCTGTGAGATGACTCTGCAGGAATACGACTATGTCCAGGAGAGGGCTTCCAAGCTAGCTGCTGGCTCCTTCCTCCTGGCCCTCTACATGAAGAAGCTCGGACACCGGGTAAGCACTTGCTGGGGACATGGAGTAGAGCTTTAAAAGCACAGAGTCAGCAACCTAAGTGTCCATTGATGGATGAATGAATAAAGAAGATGTGGTGTGTACACACACACATACACACAGAGGGATATTGCTTAGCCATAAAGAATAAAATCTTACAATTTGTGACAACATGAATAGACCTAGAGGATATTATACTAAGTGAAATAAGTCAGAGAAAGACAAATGTTGTATTATTTCACTTATATGTGGGGTCTAAAAAAACAAAACAGGGGGCACCTGGTGGCTCAGTTGGTTAAACGTCTGCCTTTGGCTCAGGTCATGATCCCAGGGTCCTGGGATCGAGCCACATATCAGGCTCCCTGCTCAGTGGGGAGCCTGCTTCTCCATCTGCTGCTTCCCCAGCTTGTGCTCTCGCTCTCTCTCTCTCTCTCTCACTCTCTGTCTCAGATAAATAATTAAAATCTTTTAAAAAATTAAAAAAAAAACAGGAACAGATTTATAAATATAGAGAACAAACTAGTGAGGGGAGAAGGGCGGGGAGGGAAGGGCAAAATAAGTGTAGGGGATTAAAAGGTACAGTTTTGCAGTTACAAAATAAATAAGTCTTGGGGATGTAAAGTACAGCATAGGAGGTATAGTCAGTAACATTGTAATGACACTGTATGGTGACAGATGGTGACTACACTTATATGGTGAGTGTTTCGTAATATATGAACACTGAATCACTGTGTTATACACCTGAAGCTAATATAGTATTGTATGTCATCTATACATCAGTTAAAAGCAAGAAAACACGGGGTCAGTTCAGGTGGAAGGTGTAAAGTGGGGTCATGGGAAACTCAGTGATAAAACTGCCATGCACCCATAGTTATAAATTCTTTGAATGTTAGGAGTTAGGACATGTTAGGAGCCTGGCTGCTTAAGGGTTTTATTTTATTTTCCTTAGTCACAGTACTCTTTATTCCAAAGAAAGCTTACTTGAAAACATGATATTGTAAAACAGATTAATATGAAATAATTCTGGTTGCAACAGGTGGTAGGATGGGCCCCCTTCTTACCTGACCTCAGTCCACCCATGCCCCTTGCAGTCCCCCCAACAAGGTTGCCCCCCACTTCCCCAAGAGAGCTCATTGGAACAGAATTTGAGAAGCACAGACCCAGAGTCATGAAAGCAACTGTCCTTGTGTATAATGGAGGACTCCGAGGTATAGTATAGTGGTCTTCTCTGAAGAGGAAGGTCCCTAAAGCCTCCTTCTCCTGTACAAATAAAACTCACTTGTAAGCCCCTCCAACTTGGAAGTCCTGCAGCCACTACTCTTGGGAAAACCTCTCTGTACTGAGATTGCTATAAACAGTTGTGTGAACTTGGACAAGTCATACTGAAATTTCTTGGGACAGAAAAAGCGTTCAGTAAATGGCAGTGATGATGACGAAAAGGAAAAAAAATGGCTAAAACTTAGTGATTAGACAGTGATCTGAGCACTTTGTATATTAACTCATTTAATCTTCACAAGATCAGTACTGTTATCCCTACTTTACAGATAAGAAATAACTTCCTATGTTTTGCTAATGAGAGGCAGAGCTAGTCTTTGGGGATTAAGAGTAGCGTTCAAATTGGATATCTACTATATCATCAGAATTGATGTGGCCATTGCTTTGGTAATGTGGCCCTGGAGAGGCCCCATGCTGTGACAGGCTTTGATCTTTAGATCCTGGGGAAATGTGGTAGGTGCTGAGGGGGACAACTGAGGGACTCAGGGCAGCAAACTGCCTGCCAGCCAGTATAGAAATAGTTCTGTGTTTTCACCCTTGGCATGGTTGCACCAGTGAGTATCAGCTGAGTGTCAGCCCTGATCTGAACTCGGGTAGGATGGCCCCACTGTCCTCTATGCTATGTATATTCCTTCTATAGAGAAGAAAGGCTTCACAGCGGAGGTGACTTTTGAGTTGGGTCTTGAAAGATGAGTAGGTACCTGTGAGAGAAGACATTCTAGGTAAAGAGAATGATAATTGACCTATGTGAAGGCAATGAGAAGAGTGTGATGTATTTAGGGCAGAATAAAGCACTTCCTATAAAGCGAGCAGAGGATATATTAATAGGGAGTGGTGAGAGATGAGACTGGAATGGTAGGGTGTAGTCAGATTGTGAGAGACCTAGGATACCAAGTGGAGAGACCTCCTTTATATGAAGGCATTGGAAGGTTTTGAGGCAGGGGAGTGACCTACTCCTCTTTGTGTGTTGTGGAAACAGCACTGGTTTGCAGTACAGAAGGTGAATTAAATGAGAGGTAGTATAAAAGTGGGAACACCATTGAGTATAAAAGTGGGAACAATAGCTAGTAAGCTTTCATAATAGTTAAGATGAAGCACTGGGGCCTGAACCTGTGCAATGACAATGGTTCCATTAATTTTATTTGACACAGTGAATATAATGTGTTACTTCCCTGCTCAGCATGCCAATGATTGCCCTTTACTGGTGGCAGTGGTTTCTAAACAATATTCAGTAGAGCCCTGGGATTCCTGTAAAAGTGTCTCCCGGGCCGTGTAAAAAGTGAAGGGATCCAAATTGGTGGGCTTGTTAGCTCTCATTCCCAATTCCAGGTAGATATTTGGGCCACCATGTAAGATATCTGGGGGGGGAGAGGGAGTTTGGGGAAAGTAATTTAAGACACTTTTAGAAAACCATTGCCTTATAGAATAAACCTTCTCTTCTTTACCTACGGAGCTCCCACTTGTCTTTCCACCCACTGTAGATGGGCTGTCCTCTACAAAGCTTTCTGTGATTCTCCTGGCCAAAGTTCATGGGTCCTGCTGCTCTGTTTCTCCAGTGTCCCTTTCTCACTTCCATCGTAGACCTTCCCACACATTCTGTAATTCTCTGTGTGCATGGCAGTCTCCCCCACTACACATTCCTTAGGGGCAGGAGACTTGGTGATCTTTGTATTTGCAGCAGCCTACACAGAGCTTGGCACTAGTAATCCTAGCTAGCCTCGTTTGGGCACTCACTTTGTGCTAGGCTCTGTTCCATTGTGCCTTGTGTGCACACCTTAACTCATCCGCTTCTATGATGCAATTACTGTAATGATCCCCATTTGGCATAGTGGGAAACTGGGGCACAAAGAAATTAATAACTGGCTCAAGTCCATGCTGTTGGTGGAGCTTGAATTTGAACGCAAGCCATTTGCCTCGGGAACCTTTGCTCTTAAACGCCCTGCTGTATCACTTCTGCCACATAAGAAGCATCCATAAAATTGAATGAGAAAATAAATGCATAGAGCGATAGCTCTTAGAGCCAGAGAAGAGAAACTACCTTAAATTCCCATTGTCTGTTGACTTGGGATCTTAAGTTTGTTTTGAGGTTTGCCTGACCGTTGGCTCTTGACCTGAGAGTGAGTAAATTACAAAGTCAGTTACGTTCCTTAGATTCTTCACTGGATTTCAGCTTACACGAATACCTACAACCAGGGCTAATATCCAGCTGGTACCTGTGGATATATGGTACTTACATACATCTGGATAGCCATACCATTAGTTTGCAGCTGGAGCCTAGTGTCTTCTAGGAAGTTCTCTATACTTACTGGTCAGTGTCTGTGCTGTATGAGTTTTTGAAATGTTTAACCATCTTCTCTGCCTATGCCATGTATACAAAGTCTGGACTTGGGATAGTAGAGATAGAGGAAGGGTCTGCTTTCTGTGGTAAAAGTCACTGTTCATTTTGCTTCTTCCAGGCTCCTGCCCTGGAGTATTACAGTGGCTACAAAACCTCTGATCTTCACCCCTTGGTCAAGCAGCTAAACACCCTGCTGACATTGCGTCCTTGCAACAAGCTCAAGACTGTGCATTCCAAATATTCTCACCAGTAAGTACCAAGCTCCAGTTGAGGAGGGGTTTGTGCTCAGCCATGAGGAGGCACAGACTAGCCTCACTCAAGGAAAAAGAAAGATTCAGTACTGTTCGCCTCACTTTCTGATCTAAGGTTAAACCAACATAGGGAACCAAGGGTCCTATGTTGTACTTATTTCAGAGATTCTGTTTTCTTTGGCTTATTTTATGCTAAGCTGACCCCTCTTCCTTTGCAGGGTCTTCTTCGAGGTCACCAAAATCCCCCCCTTGGACATGTCGAAGCTAGAGGAGATGCTGAACTCCTGCTAAGTCTGAGCCTGAGGAGCTGGCGTGCGGGCAGCGGCCCCCAGGGCCAGGCAGGCATTGAAATAGGCTGTTATTTATTCTGTCTTTGAATTTGTCTTTTGATCACTTTTCTTTTTTACTCTTTTGTTTGTCTTTTCCCAAATTGATAGTCTTGTAAATATTTAGCTTTTTATGAAAGAAAAGAAATTATTATAGTATTTGGTTAGAAATTTAATAAAAAATGAATGTTTGTTGTAAAAAGGGCTCACGTCCTCTCTTCTTGCTCAGGAGCCCCATGTGTAGCCCAGGGTTGTTTTTCCCTGTGCCTCAAGGATCTAAGTTATCCAATTTCCTTCTCTAGTTGGAAACTTTCTCTTCATGGGAAGAAGAATTGAATTAGGGTATAATTGAAGCCTGAGTCTATACAAGGAGGATCCTTGGGGGTGGGTGTCCCATTCAGAGAGTGAGAGAGAGCTCTACCAGACAGACAGGCCTCAGTGTTCAGATCTGGGGCAGCTGGGAGTGTGGGTGTAATACCATTTGGTCCCCATCTCAGGTTGCTTGCTTTCTTTGTTTCTTCCTGGATGTCAAAGAGATGGGGAATTTGGATTTTAACCCCAGTATAGCCCTACTTTCATAGTTAAGCAGCTTTCTAGAGTCTAAATTTGAAAAGCTGCTTCTACTGGCATGCCAGAATCTCTTTTGGACCTTATCTTGTGTCAAGAGGAGAAATTTCCATCTGTGAAATTGGTGAGATGTCCCATGAATGCAGGCATCAACCATTTGCCCAATGTTCATTCATAAAGCCTTCAGGAGGTTCTACTATCTCTCCCTATTCTACCTTTGGGGAGATGTGTACTGGTACAGCTATCCTGGTTGTTAACAGAGGAGTTGAATCTACTCTGTGACAGTTGATGAAGAGCCACTGCCTTAAATCTTTTTTTTTGAAGATTGTATTTATTTATTTGACAGAGACAGTGAGAGAGGGAACACAAGCAGGGGGAGTGGGTGAGGGAGAAGCAGGCTTCCCGCAGAGCAGGGAGCCCAATGCAGGGCTCGATCCCAGGACCCTGGGATCATGACCTGAGTCGAAGGCAGATGCTTAACGATGGAGTCACCCTGGCGCCTTGAAGAGCCCCTGCCTTAATCCTGCCTCTAAAACCTCTGTGACCTCCACACAATCTAGCAACTGAATTAAGTAATGTCTGTCACAACAGCAGATCTCTAGGACTCTGTTTTGAATATCAGTCCTGAGGGTGGGAATCTGGTGGAGGGGACAATTGATGGAGAACTCATAGGGAAAATACCTCCACAGTTCTGGCCCCAGACTCCCCATGCTAGTCTGGTCACATCCTGTGTTGTGGATGGGAATAGGATGGAGAGCACTCTGAGCCCTTAAATGTCTTAGTGCTTGCTTTATCTCTGTGTCAGTTTCCCACTTCCCCTCCAAAGTTGCTTTGCCTTGGTGACCAGACATCACTGGGTTCCCTCCTGCCCCGCTCCATTACTTTGCAGAGTGACTGAGGGTATAACCCGAGGTCTAAGTTGTTAGGCAGTGATTCACCTTGTATAGCCAACTTTACATAAACATGCTGAAAGCCCTAGGCTGGAATCCCTCTTGCAAATTCCAGCCTCACTGAAAGGAAGTATCTTATATTTGCTTTTTAATTCGGGAGCTTCATCAGAGGAAAAAAATGAACTGATTTGATTATTCTGCCCCCTCCCCACTTTTTTTTCAAATCTGTCCTTTAGACGTGATCATGGAACCATCAATCACTCTTGTTGTCATTGTGCATGTCTGAAAATTTATATTACATTTATCATTACTTCAAAATTAAGACAACTATTAGACCTGGATCTTGTTATTTAGTTCTTATTAAAGAAACACATCTAATTTTTTTTAATCCTTAAATTATTTATTTATTTATTTATCTCTATTATGTTAGTCACCATATTTAGTATATCATTAGTTTTTGATGTAGTGTTCCATGATTCACTGTTTGTGTATAACACCCAGTGCTCCATGCATTTGTTTCCCCCGCCTTTGGAGATGTGTCTTGAAAGAAGTTACTATGGCCGATGTTGAAAAGGTTACTGTCTATGTTCTCCTCTAGGATTTTGATGAAGTCCTGTCTCACGTTGAGGTCTTTCATCCATTTTGAGTTTATCTTTGTGTACGGTGTAAGAGAATGGTTGAGTTTCAGTTTTCTCTACATAGCTGTCCAATTTTCCCAGCACCATTTATTGAAGTGACTGTCTTTTTTCCAGTGGATATTATTTCCTGCTTTGTCAAAGATTATTTGACCATAGAGTTGAGGGTCCATATCTGGATGCCCTACTCTGTTTCATTGGTCTCTGTGTCTGTTTTTGTGCCAGTACCATGCTGTCTTGGTGATCACAGCTTTGTAGTAAAGCTTGAAATCAGGCAATCAGGCCGCCAGCTTTGTTTTTCTTTTTCAACGTATCCTTAGCAATTCGGGGTCTCTTCTGATTCCATACAAATTTTAGGATTGTTTGCTCCAGCTCTTTGAGAAATGCTGGTGGAATTTTGATCGGAATGGCATCCAAAGTATAGATTGCTCTGGGCAGCATAGACATTTTAACAATGTTTATTCTTCCAATCCATGAGCATGGAATGCTTTTCCATCTTTTTGTGTCTTCTTAAATTTCTTTCATAAGTGTTCTGTAGCTCCTTGAGTACAGATCCTTTACCTTTCTGGTTAGGTTTATTCCCAGGTATGTTATGGTTCTTGGTGCTATAGTAAATGGAATCAGTTCTCTAATTTCCCTTTCTATAGTTTCATCATTAGTGCTTAGGAAAGCAACTGATTTCTGTGCATTGATTTTGTATCCTGCCACATTACTGAATTGCTGTATGAGTTCTAGTAATTTGGGGGTGGTGTCTTTTGGGTTTTCCATATAAAGTATAATGTCATCTTCAAAGAGAGTTTGACTTCTTCTTTACCAGTTTGAATACATTTTATTTCATTTTTTGTCTGATTGCTGTTGGTAGGACTTCTAGTACTATGTTGAACAATAGTGGTGAGAGTGGTCACCCTTGTCATGTTCATGATCTTAAGGGAAAGGCTCTCAGCTTTTCCCCATTGAGAATGGTATTTGCTGTGGGCTTTTCATAGGTGGTTTTTAAGAAATTGAGGAATGTTGGGGCACCTGGGTGGCTCAGTGGGTTAAAGCCTCTGCCTTCGGCTCAGGTCATGGTCCCAGGGTCCTGGGATCGAGCCCCATGTCCGGCTCTCTGCTCGGCGGGGAGCCTGCTTCCTCCTCTCTCTGTCTCTGCCTGCCTCTCTGCCTGCTTGTGATCTCTGTCAAATAAATAAATAAAATCTTAAAAAAAAGAAATTGAGGAATGTTCCCTCGATCCCTACACTCTGAAGAGTTTTAATCAGGAAATGATGCTGTATTTTGTCAAATGCTTTTGCATCTGTTGAGAGGACCATAAGGTTCTTGTCTCTTCTCTTAGTAATGTGTTCTATCACACTAACTGATTTGTGAATGTTGAACCACCCTTGCCTCCCAGGGATAAATCCCACCTGGTCGTGATAGATAATCATTTTAATGTAGTGTTGGATCCTATTAGCCAGGTTCTTGTTGAGAATTCTGGCATCCATATTCATCAAGGATATTGGTCTATAATTCTATTTGATGGGGTCTTTGCATGGTTGGAGTTAAGGTAATATTGGCTTCATAGAATGAATTTGGAAGTTTTCCTTCTGTTTCTATTTCTTGAAACAGCTTCAGAAGAATAGGTATTATTTCTTCTTTGACTGTTTGGTAGAATTCCTCAGGGAATCCATCAGGCTCTGGATTCTTGATTTTTTTTTTTGGAGGTTTTTGATCACTGCTTCAATCTTGTTACTGGTTATTGGTCTATTCCAGTTGTCAATTTCTTCCTGTTTCAGGCTTGGTAGTTTATAGGTTTCCCGGAAGGCATCCATTTCCTCCAGGTTGCTTAATTTATTGATATTTATTTGTTGATAATAACCTCTAATAATTGTTTCTATTTCCTTATTGTTAGTCGTGATCACTCCCCTTTCATTCATAATCTTATCAGTTTGGGTCCCTTCTCTTTTCTTTTTGATAAGTCCTGCTAGTGGTTTATTCATCTTATTAATTTTTTTAAAAAACCAGCTTCTAGTTTCGTTGATGTGATCTACTGTATGTCTGGTTTCTAATTCATTGATTTCTGCTCTGTTCTTAGTTATTTCTCTTCTTGTGTGTGGCTTAGGCTTTATTTGTTGTTCTTTCTCCAGTTCTGTAAGGTATAAAGTTAATTTGTATATTCGGGATTTTTCTATTTTTTTGAGTGAGTCCTGGATAGCTAAGTATTTCCCCCTTCGGACTGCCTTTGCAAATCCCATAGGTTTTGGACTGATGTGTTTTGATTATCCTTGGTTTCCATGAATTGTTCAAGTTTTTCTTTGATTTCCTGATTGACCCAAACCTTCTTTTTTTAAATTTTTTTATTATTATTTTTAAAAGATTTTATTTATTTATTTGACAGACAGAGATCACAAGTAGGCATAGAGAGAGAGTGGAGGAAGCAGGCTTCCCGCCGAGCAGAGAGCCCGATGCGGGGCTCGATCCCAGGACCCTGAGATCCTCACCTGAGCTGAAGGCAGAGGACTTAACCACTGAGCCACCCAGGCGCCCCCAAACCTTCTTTTTTTTTTTTTAAAGATTTTATTTATTTGTTAGCGATCACAAGTAGGCAGAGAGGCACACAGAGAGAGAGGAGGAAGTAGGCTCCCTGCAGAGCAGAGAGCCTGATGTGGGGCTCGATCCCAGGACCCTGGGATCATGACCTGAGCCGAAGGCAGAGGCTTTAACCCACTGAGCCACCCAGGTGATCCGACCCAAACATTCTTAAGGAGGATGGTCTTTCACTTCCAAGTGTTTGAATTTCTTCCAATTTTTTTCTTGTGATTGAGTTCCAGTTTCAAAGCATTATGCTCTGAGAAAAGCAGGGAATAATCTCAGTCTTTTGGTATCAGTTCAGACCTGAGGTATGACCTAGCATCTGGTCTATTCTGGAGAAAATTCCATGTTCGTTCGAGAAGAATGAGTATTCTGTTGTTTTAGGGTGAAATGTTCTGTATGTATCTGTGAGGTCCATCTGGTCCAATGTGTCATTCAAAGCTCTTTTCTTTGTTGATTTTCTGCTTAGATCTATTGCTGAGAGTGGAGTGTTAAGGTCTCCTACTATTAACATATTATTATCAATATATCTTTATTTTGGTTAACAGTTGGCTTATGTAGTTTGCTCTTCCCGTGTTGGGGCATAGATGTTTACAATTGTTAGATCCTCTTGTTGGATAGACCCTTTAAGAATGATATCGTGTAGGTAGAAACTAGAGATACAGTCGAATGCATCAATGAAACTAGAAGCTGGTTTTTTGAAAGAATCAAAAAGATCAATAAACCATTGGCTAAACTAATCCAAAAGAAAAGAGAGAAGACCCAAATTAATAAAATTATGAATGAAAAGGTAGAGATCACAACTAACACCAAGGAAATAGAAACAATCATCAGAAATTATTATCAACAGTTATATGCCAATAAGTTAAGCAACCTAGATGAAATGGATGCATTCCTGGAAAACTGTAAACTGCCAAAACTGAATCAGGAAGAAGTTGACAACCTGAATAGACCAATATCTAGTAATGATATTGAAGCAGTGATCCAAAACCTCACAAAACACAAGAGCCCAGAACCTGACGGATTCCCTGCAGGAATTCTACCAACCTTTCAAAGAAGAAATAATACCTATTCTCCTGAAGCTGTTTCAGAAAATTGAAGCAGAAGGAAAACTTCCAGACTCTTTCTATGAAGCCATCATTACCCTGATCCCCAAACCAGGCAAAGACCTCCACCAAAAAGGAGAATTTCAGACCAATATCCCTGATGAATATGGATGCTAAGATTCTCAACAAGATCCTAGCTAATAGGATCCAACAGTACATTAAAAAGATTATCCAGTATGACCAGGTGGGATTTATCCCTGGGTTGCAAGGGTGGTTCAACATTAGCAAATCAGTCAATGTGATAGAACAAATCAAGAAGAGAAGAAAGAAGAACCACATGGTCCTCTCAGTTGATGCATAAAAAGCATTTGACAAGAAACATCATCCATTCCTGATTAAAACGCTTCAAAGTATAGGGATAGAGGGAACATTCCTCAACTTCATAAAATCTGTCTATGAAAAACCGACAGCAAATATCATCCTCAATGGGTAAAAGCTGACAGCCTTCCCTTTGAGATCAGGAACATGACAAGGATGCCCACTCTCACCACTCTTGTTCAACATAGTATTAGAAGTCCTAGCAACAGCAATCAGACAACAAAGAGAAATAAAAAGTATTCGAATTGGCAATGTAGAAGTCAAACTCTCTTTCTTCGCAGATGACATGATACTTTATATGGAAAACCCAAAAGACTCCACCCCCCAAACTATTAGAACTCATACAGCAATTCAGTAATGTGGCAGGATACAAAATCAATGTACAGAAATCAGTTGCTTTCTTATATGCTAAAATGAAAATACAGAAAGGGAAATTAGAGAACTGATTCCATTTACTATAGCACCAAGAACTATAAGATACCTGGGAATAAACCTAACCTTTAGAAAGAGGTAAAGGATGTGTACTCAAGGAAGTACAGAACACTCATGAAAGAAATTGAAGAAGACACAAAAAGGTGGAATACCATTCCATGCTCATGGATTGGAAGAATAAACATTGTTAAAATGTCTGTACTGCCTAGAGCAATCCTATACTTTCAATGCCATTCTGATCAAAATTCTACCAGCATTTTTCAAAGAGCTGGAACAAACAATCCTAAAATTTGTATGGAACCAGAAGAGATCCTGAATTGCTAAGGAAATGTTGAAAAAGAAAAACAAAACTGGGGGCATCACGTTGCCTGATTTCAAGCTTTACTACAAAGCTGTGATTATTACCATGACAGCATGGTATTGGCCTAAAAACAGACATGTAGACCAGTAGAACCGAATAGAGAGACCAGATATGGACCCTCAACTCTGGGCAAATAATCTTCAACAAAACAGGAAAAAATATACAGTGGAAAAAAGACAGTCTCTTCAATAAATGGTCCTGGGAAAACTAGACAGCTATATGTAGAAGAATGAAACTCGACCATTCTGTTACACCGTACACAAAGATAAACTCGAAATGGATAAAAGACCTCAACCTGAGACAGGAATCCATCAGAATCCTAGAGGAGAACATAGGCAGTAACCTCTTCGATATCAGCCACAGCAACTTCTTTCAAGACATGTCTCCAAAGGCAGAGGCTGCCATTTTCATTCCTGTCCTCTGGAACTCTACAGAAAGCATTCAGGGAACAAAAGCTCCCGAAAGCAAACCCTATTGGATTACTTAGCCTTGGTCCTCATAAGGGCGGTGCAATTCCGCCTCAGGCAAAGACATGTGAGAATCACTACAACAGGCCCCTCCCCCAGAAGATCAGCAAGAAATCCAGCCAAGACCAAGTTCACTTACCAAGGAGAGCAGCGGAATTCCAGAGGAGGAGAAAGTAAAGCATGGAATTCAGGGCTTTCTCCCATGATTCCTTAGTCTTGCAAAGTTAATGATTTTTTTAAAATTTTTTCTTATGCTAAAATTTTTTAACTTGTACTCGTTCCTCTTTTAATGTTTTTTAACTAGTTTATCTTAACAATACCTTTTGTAAAAAATATTTTTTGAATCTTCATTATTATTGTCATATTTTATCCTTCATTGTATCTAACTTTATTTTTTGTATACACATAGCTTTTTTTCTTCTTAAAAAATATGGGATACAACTTCTTCTAATAGATCAAAATATACTCTAAATCTGACACAGGGCTTTGTTCTAGTCTCCAGCCTGAGCAAATTCTCTCCACTTTCTTTTTCTTTATTCTCCCAACCAACTTATTTTATCAACTCCTTTTTTAGAAATTAAAAAAAGAATTTTTCACCTTTATAGTCATATTCCATCCCTTCATCATGTTTACCCTTATATATGTTTTTCATTCTTTAAAATTTTGGGAGGTACTTTCTCCTTAGAGACCAAAATACTCCCCAAATTAAGTGGGTGACCCTGTTCTATTCACTGGGCTAATATATACATTTTCTTTCTTATATTTTTTTCTTTTTAATTTTTTTTCTGAAATTCTTTTTACCCCCTTTCTTTCCCCCATGATTTGGGATCTCTTCTGATTTGGTTAAAGCACATTTTCCTGCAGTCTTTGCCACCCTTTTAGTATTTTACTCTCTCCTTCATATATTCTTATCTGGAAAAAATGACAAGGCAGAAAAACTTACCACAAAAAAAAGAACAAGAGGCAGTACCGAATGCTAGGGACCTAATCAATACGGACATTGGTAATATGTCGGATCTAGAGTTCAGAATGACGATTCTCAAGGTTCTAGCCAGGCTTGAAAAAGGCATGGAAGATATTAGAGAAACCTCTTGGGAGATATAAAAGCCCTTTCTGGAGAAATAAAAGGACTAAAATCTAACCAAGTTGAAGTAAAAATAGCTATTAACAAGGTGCAATAAAAAATGGAGGTTCTTATTCCTAGGATAAATGAAGCAGAAGAGAGAATTAGTGATATCGAAGGCCAAATGACAGAGAATGAAGTAGATGAACAAAAGAGAGACAAACAACTACTGGACCACGAGGGGAGAATTCGAGAAATAAGTGATACCATAAGATGAAACAACATTAGAATACTTGGGATTCCAGAAGAAGAAGAAAGAGAGAGGGGAGCAGAAGGTATATTGGAGAGAATTACTGTAGAGAATTTCCCTAATATGGCAAAGGGAACAAGCATCAAAATCCAGGAGGTGCAGAGAACCCCCCTCAAAATCAATAAGAATAGGTCCACACCCCATCATCTAATAGTAAAAATTACAAGTCTTAATGACAAAGAGAAAATCCTGAAAGCAGCTCGGGACAAGAAGTCTGTAACATACAATGGTAAAAATATTAGATTGGCAGCAAACTTATCCACAGAGACCTGGCAGGCCAGAAAGAACTGGCATGATATATTCAGAGCACTAAACGAGAAAAACACACATCCAAGAATACTATATCCAGCTAGGCTATCATTGAAAATAGGAGAGATAAAAAGCCTCCAGGACAAACAAAAAAACTAAAAGAATTTGTAAACACCAAACTAGTTCTACAGGAAATATTGAAAGGGGTCCTCTAAGCAAAAAGAGAACCTAAAAGTAGTAGATCAGAAAGGAACAGAGACAATATACAGTAATAGTCACCTTACAGGCAATATAATGGCACTAAACTCCTATCTCTCAATAGTTACCCTGAATGCAAATGGGCTAAATGCCCCAATCAAAAGACACAGAGTATCAGAATGGATAAAAATCAAAACCTGTCAATATGCTGTCTACAGGAAACTCGTTTTAGACCCAAAGACACCTCCAGATTTAAAGTGAGGGGGTAGAAAACAATTTACCATGCTAATGGACATCAGAAGAAAGCTGGGGTGGCAATCCTTATAACAAATCAATTAGATATTAAGCCAAAGACTATAATGAGAGATGAGGAAGGACACTATATCATACTCAAAGGGTCTGTCCAACAAGAAGATCTAACAATTTTAAATAGCTATGCCCCTAACATGGGAGCAGCCAACTGTATAAACCAATTAATAACAGAATAAAAGAAGCACATCGACAATAATACAATAATAGTAGGGGACGTTAACACTCCCCTCACTGAAATGGACAGATCATTGAAGCAAAAGATCAACAAGGAAATAAAGGTCTTAAATGACACACTGGACCAGATGGACATCACAGATATATTCAGAACATTCCACCCCAAAGCAACAGAATAAACATTCTTCTCTAGTGCACATGGAACATTCTCCAGAATAGATCACATTCTGGGTCATAAATCAGGTCTCAACCAGTATCAAAAGATTGGAATCCTTCCCTGCATATTTTCAGACCACAATGCTCTGAAGCTAGAACTCAATCACAAGAGGAAATTTGGAAAGAACTCAAATACATGGAGACTAAAGAGTATCCTTCTAAAGAATGAATGGGTCAACCAGGAAATTAAAGAAGAATTGAAAAAATTCATGGCAACAAATGATAATGAGAGCACAACGGTTCAAAATCTGTGGGACACAGCAAAGGCAGTCCTGAGAGGAAAATATATAGCAATACAAGGCTTTCTCAAGAAACAAGAAAGGTCTCAAATACACAACCTAAACCTACACCTAAAGGAGCTGGAGATAGAACAACAAAGAATGCCTAAACCCATCAGGAGAAGAGAAATAATAAAGATCAGAGCAGAGATCAATGAAATAGAAACTAAAAAAACAATAGTACAAATCAACGAAACTAGGAGCTGGTCCTTTGAAAGAATTAATAAGATTGATAAACCCCTGACCAGACTTACCAAAAAGAAAAGAGAAAGGACCCAAATAAATAAAATCATGAATGAAAGAGGAGAGATCACAACCAACACCAAACTAATACAAACAATTATAAGAACATATTATGAGCAACTATATGCCAGCAAATTTGACAATCTGGAAGAAATGCACGAATTCCTAGAGACATATAAACTAACAAAACTGAACCAGGAAGAAAAAGAAAACCTGAACAGACCCATAACAAGTAAGGAGATTGAAGCAGTCATCAAAAATCTCCCAACAAACAAGAGCCCAGGGCCAGACAGGGGAATTCCGCCAAACATTTAAAGAAGAATTAATTCCTATTCGCCTGAAAGTGTTCCAAAAAATAGAAATGGCAGGAAAACTTCCAAACTTCATTTTATGAGGCCAGCATTACCTTGATCCCAAAACCAGACAAGGATCCCATCAAAAAAGAGAATTACAGACCTATATCCTTGAAGAGCACAGATGCGAAAATTCTCACCAAAATACTAGCTAATAGGATCCAACAGTACATTAAAAGGATTATTCACCATGACCAAGTGGGATTTATTCCTGGGCTGCAAGTTTGGTTCAACATCTACAAATCAATCAATGTGATACAATACATTAATAAAAGAAAGAACAAGAACAATACGATACTCTCAATAGATGCTAAAAAAGCATTTGACAAAGTACAGTATCCTTTCCTGATCAAAACTCTTCAAAGTGTAGGGATAGAGGGTACGTACCTCAATATCATCAAAGCCATCTATGGAAAACCCACCACGAATATCATTCTCAATGGAGAAAAAATGAGAGCTTTTCCTCTAAGGTCAGGAACATGGCAGGGATGTCCATTATCACCACTGCTATTCAACATAGTACTAGAAGTCCTAGCCTCAGCGATCAGACAACAAAAAGAAATTAAAGGCACCCAAATTGGCAAAGAAGAAGTGAAACTATCACCCTTTGCAGATGATATGATACTACATGTGGAAAACCCAAAAGACTCCACTCCAAATCTGCTAGAACTTGTACAGGAATTCAGTAAAGTGTCAGGATATAAAATCAATGCACAGAAATAAGTTGCATTTCTCTACACCAACAAGAAGACAGAAGAAAGAGAAATTAAGAGTCAATTACATTTATAATTGCACCCAAAACCATAAGATACCTAGGAGTAAACCTAATGAAACAGGCAAAGAATCTATACTCAGAAAACTATGATGTACTCATGAAAGAAATTGAGGAAGACACAAAGAAATGGAAAAATGTTCCATGCTCATGGATTGGAAGAACAAATATTGTGAAAATGTCTATGCTACCTAAAGCAATCTACACATTTAATGCAATGCCTATCAAAATCCTGTCCATTTTTTTCAAAGAAATGGAACAAATGATCCTAAAATTTATATGGAACCAGAAAAGACCTCAAATAGCCAGAGGAGTGTTGAAAAAGAAAGCCAAAGTTGGTGGCATCACAACTCCAGACTTCAGGCTCTATTACAAAGCTGTCATCATCAAGACAGTATGGTACTAGCACATAAACAGACACATAGACCAATGGAACAGAATATAGAGCCCAGAAATAGACCCTCAACTCTATGGTCAACTAATCTTCGACAAAGCAGGAAAGAATGTCCAATGGAAAAAAGACAGTCTCTTCAACAAATGGTGTTGGGAAAATTGGACAGCCACATGCAGAAAAATGAAACTGGACCATTTCCTTACACCACACATGAAAATAGACTCAAAATGGATGAAGGACCTCAATTTGAGAAAGGAATCCAAAATCCTTAAGGAAAACACAGGCAGCAACCTCTTTAACCTCATCCACAGCAACTTCTTCCTAGGAACATCGCCAAAGGCAAGGGAAGCACAGGCAGAAGTGAACTATTGGGACTTCATCAAGATCAAAAGCTTTTGTACAGCAAAGGAAACAGTTAACAAAGCCAAAAGACAACTGACAGAATGGGAGAAGATATTTGCAAAGGACATATCAGATAAAGGGCTAGTATCCAAAATCTATAAAGAACTTAGCAAACTCAACACCCAAAGAACAAATAATCCAATCAAGAAATGGGCAGAGGACAGAAACAGACAGTTCTGCAAAGAAGACATCCAGATGGCCAACAGACACATGAAAAAGTGCTCCACATCACTCAGCATCAGGGAAATACAAATCAAAACCACAATGAGATACCACCTCACACCAGTCAGAATGGCTAAAATTAACAAGTCAGGAAATGACAGATGCTGGCGAGGATGTGGACAAAGGGGAACGCTCCTACACTGTTGGTGGTAATGCAAGTTGGTTTAGCCACTGTGGAAAACAGCATGGAGGTTCCTCAGAAAGTTGAAAATAGAGCTACCCTATGACCCAGCAATTGCACTAATGGGTATTTACCCTAAAGAAACAAATGTAGTGATCTGAAGGGGCACGTGCACCTGAATGTTTATAGCAGCCATGTCCACAATAACCAAACTATGGAAAGAATCTAGATGTCCATCAACAGATGAATGGATAAAGAAGATGTGGTATATATACAGAATGGAATACTATGCAGTCATCAAAAGAAACGAAATCTTGCCATTTGCAACAACATGGATGGAACTAGAAGGTATTATGCTTAGGGAAATAAGTCAATCAGAGAAAGACAACTATCATATGATCTCCCTGATATGAGGAAGTGGAGATGCATTGTGGGGGGGTTGGGGGGTAGGAAAAGTATAAATGAAACAAGATGGGATTGGGAGGGAGACAAACCATAAGAGACTCTTTATCTCACAAAACAAACTGAGGGTTGCCAGGGGGAAGAGGTTAGGGAGAGGGTGGTGGGGTTATGGACATTGGGGAAGGTATGTGCTATGGTGAGTGCTGTGAAGAGTGTAAATCTGGCGATTCACAGACCTGTACCCCTGGGGCTAATAATACATTATATGTTAATTAAATAATTTCAAAATTTAAAAAAAGGAAAAATTATTTTAAAAATGTGAAAAAAAATGATCAACATTCTAAGAATAGATGGAAGCTTTCTCAACCTGAACTGGCACAGAAACAGACACATAGACCAGTGGAACTGAATAGAGAGCCCAGATATGGACTCACAACTCTGTGGTCACATAATCTTCGACAAAGCAGGATAAAATATACAGTGGAAAAAGACAGTCTCTTTAATAATTGGTGCTAAAAAAATTGGACAGCTATGTATAGGAGAATGAATCTTGACCATTATCTACAGCATACACAAAGATAAACTCAAAATGGATAAAAGACCTCAATATGAGGCAGGAATCTATCAAAATTCTAGAGGAGAACACAGGGAGTAACCTTTTTGATATCAGTCACAGCAACTTCTTTCAAGACATGTCTCCAAAGGCAAAGGAAACAAAAGCGAAAGTGAATGTTTGGGACTTCATCAAGATCAAAAGCTTCTGCCCAGCAAAGGAAGTAGTCAACAAAACAAAGAGGCAACCCACGGAATGGGAGAAAATATTTGCAGATAATACTATAGACAAAGGGCTGATATCCAAGATCTTTAAAAGAATTCCTCAAACTCAATACTCAAAAAACAGATAATCACATTAAAAAATGGGCAGAAGACATGAACAGACACTTCTCCAAAGAAGACATACAAATAGCTAACAGACACATGAAAAGATGTTCATCATCATTAGCAATCAGGGAGATTCAAATCCAAACCACATCAAGATACCATCTTATATCAGGTAGCATAGCCAGAATTAACAAGACAGTAAGCAACAAATGTTGGAGAAGATGTGGAGAAAGGGGAACCCTCTTATATTGTTGGTCAGAATGCAAGCTGGTGCAGCCACGTTTGAAAACAGCATGGACATTTCTTAAGCAATTAAAAATAGAGCTACCCTATAATCCTGCAATTGCACTACTGGGTATTTTCCCCAAAGATACAGATGTATTGAAAAGAAGGGCCATCTGTACCCCAAAGTTCATAGCAGCAATGGCCACCATCACTGAACTGTGGAATGAGCCAAGATGCCCTTCACCAGACGAATGGATAAAGAAGTTATGGTCCATATAGACAATGGAGTATTATGCCTCCATCAGAAAGGATGAATACCCAACTTTTATATCAACATGGACAGGACTGGAAGAGATTAGGCTGAGGGAAATAAGTCAAGCAGAGTCAATTATCATATGGTTTCACTTACTTGTGGAGCATAAGGAATAACACGGAGGACATTGGGTGAAGGAGAGAAGTGAGTTGGGGGAAATCGGAGGGGGAGGTGAAGCATGAGAGACTGCAGACTCTGAGAAACAAACTGAGGGTTTTGGTGGGGGGGCGTTGGGAGAGCCTGGTGGTGGGTATTAAGGAGGGCATGTATTGCATGGATGGTATTAAGGAAGGCATGTACTACATGGATGTATTGCATGGGTGTGGTGCATTAACAATGAATCTTGGCACACTGAAAAAATAAAATAATTTAAAAAATAAAAGAAAAAACTTTCTCAACCTGATAAAGGTTGTCTCCAAAAATCTACATGTAATATATTTAATATTGAAAGACTGAATATGTTTCTTCTAAAATTAGGTACAAGACAATGGTGTTCACTTTTACTAGTCCTATTCAACATTATACTGCAAATCTTAAGCAGTGTGATGAGACAAGAAAAAGAAGTGAAAAGAATACAGACTGGAAAGGAAGAATAAAATTGATTTTTTTTGCAGATAGCTTGATAATATATGTAGGAAATCTCAATCTATAAAAAAACCAGAACTAATATATATTTTAGCAAAGTCACAGAACACAAGAATCAATATACAAAAATCAATCACATTTCTATATTATGGCAATGTACAAGGAAATTAAAGCTTTAAAATGCCATTTATAATAGTTCCTTAAAAAGAAATGCTTAAGTATAAATCTGTAAAACATTTACAAAATCTATGTGGTGAAAGACACAGATTGCTGATGAAAGAAATCATATAAATTGATTGGCATCATGGAATGGAATGTACTTGTCAACTTAGTAAAGATGTCACTTCTCCAATTGGTCTGTAGATTTAACTCAACACACTTCAAAGTCCTAGCAAGATTTCTTTTTGTAGGTAGAGATAAACTGATTGTAAAATTTACATGGGCAAATGAACTAGAATAGCTAAGATAATTTTGAAAAAGAATAAAGAAGGATTTTTTGAAAAAGAATAAAGAAGGAACCATACCACCTGATTTAAAGACTTACTGTAAAACTATGGTAATGAATATGGTATGTTACTGAGGAAGAAGAGAAAGAGCAATGTAATGAATAGAGAGTCAAGAAATAGATCCACACAATTATGGCTCTGATGTAAAAGCAATTCAGTGATAAAAGCAGTCTTTTCAATATATGGTGATGGAACAATTGGACATACATGTGGTAAAGAATGAACCTTCATCTAAACCTCAGACATTATTAAAGTGGGTTATGTATCTAAAATTAACATATAAAACTATTAAACCTTTAGAATTCAACATAAAATCTTTATTACCTGGAGGTTAAATTGGGTTTTCTGAGCAGCAGCACTATTGACATTTTAGGCCAGATAAATAATTGTTTGCTGTGGGAATTTTCCTGTGCATTGTAGAATATTTAGCAGTTTTTCTGGCCTTTACCCATTAAGTACCAGAGACATCCCACCCTCATGCTATGGCAACCAAAAATGTACCTAGAAAATTGCCTAATTTCCCTTGGGGCCAAGTTACTCCTGGTTGAGGACTACTGAGTTAGAGGAATAGTTCTTAATATGAGACTAATGACACATCCATAGAAGAAAAAATGAATTATCTCTATTATAAAAATGTAAAATTTTTCCCTTGAAAGATATTGTTGAGAGAATGAGAAGACAAACTATGGATGGGTGAAAGATATTTGTAAATCACATATCTGACAAAGGACTTGGATGCAGAATATATAAAGAATTCTGAAAACTCAATGAGTAAATGAAAAACACAATTAGAAATACAGGGAAAAGAATTTGAACAGTTAACCAAACAGGACTGAAGTATGACAAATAAGCACATAGAAAGATTTTTAACATCATCTATGATGCTATGGTGAGGTGCCCCTAAACATCTCTTAGAATGGCTAAAATACAAGGACAAGAGCTGGTGAGGATGTGGAGTAAGTAAAACTGTCAAACATTGCTAGTTTGGATGCAAAATGGTACAGGCATTCTGAAAAATAGTTTGGAAATTTCTTATTAATTGAAACATGCATTAGGATATAACATAGCAATCCCTCTCCTGGGTATTTATCCTAGGGAAGTGAATACAATAGCCTGTATATTAATGTTTATAATAGCTCTATGCATAATTGCCCCAAACTAGAAGCAACCTAAAGTTTCTTTGATTGGCAAATAAACAAACTGGTAGATCCATACAATGGAATATTATTAACCAATGAGAAGGAACAATCTATTGATTCACATGACAACTTGAAAGAATCTGAAAGGCTTTATGCTGAATTTAATAAGCTTATCTCAAAATGTTACATATTCTATGAACATTCATGAAAGGACTAAATGGTAGGGAGGGAAAATAGTTCAGGGGTTAGAGTTAAGGTAAGGAATAAGTCTTAAAATCAGGAAGGATAAAAGAAATTGATTGGGGCAGTGGAAACTGTTCAGTATCCTGATAATAGCAGTGGTTACACGAATGTCTATATGTGTTAAAAATTCACTGAATTAGGGGCGCCTGGGTGGCTCAGTGGATTAAAAACTCTGCCTTCAGCTCAGGTCATGATCCCAGGGTCCTGGGATTAAGCCCGGCATCGGCATCGGGCTCTCTGCTCAGCGGGGAGCCTGCTTCCTCCTCTCTCTCTGCCTGCCTCTCTGCCTACTTGTGATCTGTCTGTCAAATAAATAAATAAATAAATAAAATCTTTAAAAAATGTTCAAAGATTTTTTTTAATTTGACAGATAAATTTATATAATAAATTTACATAATAAATAAATAAATAAATAATAAAATCTTTTTTAAAACATTTAAAGATTTTTTAAAAATATTTTATTTATTCATTTGACAGACAGAGATCACAAGTAGGCAGAGAGGCAGGCAGAGAGAGAGAGAGAGAGAAAGAGAGGAGGAAGCAGGCTCCCTGCTGAGCAGAGAGCCTAATGCGGGGCTCGATCCCAGGACCCTGAGATCATGACCTGAGCTGAAGGCAGAGGCTTTAAACCACTGAGTCACCCAGGTGCCCCTAAAGATTTTTTTTTTTTATTTGACAGACAGAGATCACAAGCAGGCAGAGAGGCAGGTAGAGAGAGAGGAGGAAGCAGGCCCCCCCCCTCCCCCGAGCAGAGAGCCCGATGCAGGGTTTGATCCCAGGACCCTGGGATCATGACCTGAGCTGAAGGCAGAGGCTTTAATCCACTGAGCCACCCAGGCGCCCCCCCAAAAAATGTTTTAAAAAAAATCACTGAATTATACACCAAAAGAAAAAAAAGCAATTTTACTGCATAATGATTAATAAAAAACCGAGACAAATTGTATTCTGTTGGTAATTCACTAGCCTACAGGATTAGTCTAAGCGTCTTAACATGAATTACAGGGCCCACTCTCATGGTAGTTTCTCAGCAACAGGGCTCATTCTTTCATATAGCCTAAGAATGTCGTTTTTATGTGGGAGACTGAAACGTGGTCCTGAAGGTCACAACATTTTGTCTCTAAGTAAGAGACAGTTTTTGATAGTGGAAAGTCAAGGATTTGGGAGATCTGAATTCTCACTGTAGTGTAGCATTTTGTGGAATCCTGGTCTAATACAGTCTCAATGGCCTACCTATGAAATATGACTAATAACTGCTGCTGCCTTCAGGGTCGCTGTCAGGGCAGAAACTGAGCCATTTTTGATCCTTGGCCTAACCTATTTTTTCATCTGAACAAAACACACTCCTTCCCACTTCAAACCCTTTTGGAATGGAGAGGAGTTATGCAATATATGTCTTACAGGGGCAGATTTTATTGTTAAATGTTTTTTAAAGTGCTCTTTGTATTTATGCATCTACTTAGCAGTCTGGGCTGTACTCCTCTACCTCATTTCACCTCTTCAGTAACTAATTCATTTCTTTTAAATATGGATCCCGCAGAGAATGGAGTTCTGGAACAATTATAGTGGTAGATATTTCTCCACTGGGTTGTCTTGAGTTGAGCTAGGTTTTAGAACTTTTTGTGGTAGTTTTTTCAATGTTATGATCATACTGATGGAGATTCTTGACTTGCACTGTTGCTGTCCTCCTCACCTGCTATTGTGCGTGTGACTTGTTTAGGGTTTGGATGACTACCCAAGTGCAGCCCCATTTCCATTACAATCCAACTTCTCCCATGCCAAGGTAAATAATGAGACACTGGTGTTGATTACATTTATCTATTTATTAAAATATTTTAAGAAGCAAAACTTTATTAACTTTGAGAACTGGTGTTCCATTGGGGGGTGGGGAGGAGGAATAGGCACGCTTTATGGACCTTTTCTTTCTGCTTTTTTTCTATTACCCCTAACTACCCTAGGTTCCTCCCCCAACCAGACCCTGGCCCTGCTGTTTATTTGCAGGGACCTCTGAGGAAACAAAAAACACAGAAGAGGAAGCAACATGTATTACAGATTAGCAGACAGATACACAAATGCAATTCCGTAAACCATATAAATATTCAAGGTTCTTTACAGGATGGAATGGTGCTCATGGGTTTGGTTGCTTTGGTATTAGTTTATACCTCTTATAAAATTCTTCTACTTGTGTCCTTAGGGAAGATGATGTTGACCCCAGCTATTTCTTCTGATCAATCTATAACCTAAGTAATAAGTTGAAAATGTCTTCTTTATTTTTCCCCTGTTCTTTTGGCCATAGCACAGGTCCTTTTGGGAGTGGGTACTGAAAGCTGCTGACCTCTTGTAGTATTGATACCAGAAGTAGTTGATGCCAGTCCAAATCTATTGGTACTCTCTTTCCCCACTATTCTTCTGGCCAGGAATTGCCCACTCAGTCAATCTCTCAGAAAGTACTACCAAAGATGCAACCAAACCCCAGAACTTTGGCTTGTGATGGCCTCTCTGAACATAATTAAGATGGATATTTGGTGTCTGGTCCCACCACCCGAGCAACTGTATTACTGCAGGTAGTAAACAATGAAGTTCTAAAAGCAGTTTATGCTTATAGAGGCTTAGCCAACTCTCTTGAGAAAGAGATTCCACTTCTTGCTTTGTTTCCAAGATAGTACATTTAAGAACAGGTGCTCAGCATTCCTTTTTGGGAATCAGCTGGTTAACTAGGCAATTTAGGAGGTAACCAAGTGGTTTAGTATGCTACACCTGCTCCTGGGTCTCATCAGCTATCAATTCTACTCGAGTTGACTTCAACCCCAAATCCTAGTGGTTTCATTCAATATCATCTTGACTCAAGGTGAGAGGACAACATGGGTGAAAGGGAATCCAGATGATACCACAGAGCAACAGTAGCATTACAGTATACAATGACATATAGTAACTCAGCAAAGTAAGTACAAGAGATGGAGCCCTATTATAGTTTATTATCACCGGTGATAAAAATAATTACAAGACAAAGCCCTGCTTAGGCACTGCCAAGATAAAGCTACCCTCTCCCAGGACTTCCTTCTGTTTCCTAAAATTTGCTCATTTGAAAACATTCCGTTTTGAAAAAGCCTGTTCTGAGAAAAAAACGTAACTTGGTTCCCAACTCTGTGAGTGACTGTGTGTGCAAATGTTAATGCATGCTCCTCTGGCCACAGAGGAGCCAAGTCAGGTTGCAATAGTGACCTTGCTGACTTGATCTAATACCTCCTCCTGGGAAGAAATTGATGCAGAGAAAGCCAAAGACACAGCAGCAGTACACTTCCCACTCAAATACATACAATAAGTTAACATATTTCTGATGCTTAAATAAGTTTTAAATGTTTTCTCTCATCTTTTTCCATTAACTTTCTTCTCTAGTTGTAGAGCTAGGACTTTTTTGTTTGTTTGACGCAGCAATCAGACGTATGGGGACTATCCCCTTGTTAGTATTTTTCTCCTCACCCCTGCAGAGGTGGAACACAGGTGGCTGGTTTAAGTGGGCTAGGCTGGTGAAGTTCCAGAGTTGAGAACCAGTGCTTGGAGTCTGGATTGTGCACCTCGATGAACCAGCCATTGGACTGAGTCAGGTAATTGAGCACGCTGTTTGTCTAAGAAGTGGGGAGAGGCCAGTTTTCTGGCTTTCTCTTGATAAGTGGGAAGGGACACTTACAAAAGGTATGAGTTGAAGGGGGTGGGGTGGGTATACAAGGCAGACCAGAGAGAATCTCTCTGGACACTAGCATTTGATTAGATTTGCCTGACTGGGTGCAGGCATTCAAAAAATGTGAATTGGGATTTGGAGCAATTTTGACTTACTTTGTTCCCATGAGAAATTTGGAAGAACCATGGGAAATGCAGAAGCTTTCAGCCTCCATTTTCCCAGGCCCAAGTACTTTCTGATCACTCTGAATGCCCCTCTGTACTCAAGGGAAAGGAGCAAGATGGGAGATTCAAAGGTGACTTGAAGACTAACCCAACAGCCTGTCCAGAAGGCTCAGGCCAAGATGGAGCTTGTGGGGAAGGGCCTAGGCTGTGACTTGTCAGGCAGTCCCTAGCTTAGGCATCTAAGTCACAGAGCTCAAGGCCTGGTTGCTCCATATAGTCTTTACTGGAGAAGGGGACAGCACAGTTTGGGGCAGTTGCTGATGTAGAGTCCAGGACAAATAGAGCAAAAAAGGCAGCATGCCAGCTTAGCCCCCTTCTCTAGGGCGTTGGTATTTTTGTTCCCCCTTCCGTGGCCTGGCTCAGAATTTTACGGTGGGGGAGGGCGTCAGATAGAATCAGCTGGGCTATAGGTAGATCCCGGCCACTTCTAAGACGCTGAAAATGCACCAAAAGATTAGAAGCTCCACCAAGAACTAGGGCAGTTGGTAGAGGCATGTATGTGTGTGTAGGGTAATGGGAGTGGGGGATGGGATCAGGGTGGGGAGGGATTCCTGGGTTAGCACAATAAATTATAGGATCACTTAGAGGTTGAGTTGTATCTTCAGTTCTTAAAAAGAAAAAATATATATATATACACACATCTTTATGTCTCTGTACATAATCTATACTGCAGCACAGCGGCAAAACATTTAGTTAAAAAATCCAGGGAGAATGCAGGCAAACACTCCATGGAGGCATGCAGACTAGGGTCAAGGCAGTAGCAGGGGATCCTATATGGTTGCCATAGAGGTGAGTTCCAATCCATGGGCCCACCCAGCCACCAGAGCACCACCTAGACATGTGCAAAGACATACACGCACACATGGAAAAACACAAAGGGTTTGCAGAGAAAGCAGTTACCATGTCTACAAGAAACGATTTCACATGGTCATTGTAACAGGCAAGTGGACAAGCCCCCAGGACCTAGTTTTCATCTTAATAAGCCAAGTAGAAGAGACCTCCTGAAGTTACAAGTTGCAACTGGCAGGGATTGGGGGAGAAACAACCAAGCCTGGCTGTCCTCATCCCTCTCCTTATCTCCCTGAGAGTATTTCTTTCTTTCATTCATTCCCTAGCATCAACAGTTTCTCTGCTTATCAGAGAAAACTGTTCCCAAATTCCCTGAAGAGGTGAACTTTCTTGAATCCTTTGTAGATCCCAGGCCATTCATAATGAGCTCATCCCAGTGAAATACTGTAGTTGCTCAAGATGCACAGAGAAGGAGAACTGAACAAAACAACTCGGAACAAGAATCTTTGGCCAATGAGAAAATGTAAACCTCTAAGGACACCTGATTGAGTCCAGGAAAATCATATTAGTGTGAAGAATTGGAGGATCTTTCTTGGTGGTGCTCATGTTTATTCTGAAATAATTTAGTCTAGCCTATATTGAGGTTTTCAGAGTTTTGTAGTGGAATTCCAAATATTGTGAGTTCTCCTTCCAGCTTTTAAGGACTACAGTTGAATTGATTATGTTGGAGGATCATCATCTTTTGCTTTATCTTCATGACTTCTGTGATGCCACAAACGTCCTTTAGAGAAAAAACAGGTATAGAAATAATGTTAGCATATTGTCAGATACCCAAATGTATGGACCCTAAAGAGAGCCAACAAAGAGTCTGTTAGGAGACAGACTTGTTTGTTCTGATTGTACCAACCATCTCTTAAATAATCCAAGAATACCAGCTGTCACCATGTGAGCCAAACACAAATGGGATGAGTTCTCTGAACATGATAATCTGTGGAAATGCTATTGACCCTTTCGGAGTCTTCTGAAAGACTTTGAAATACCATTCCTCCCAACCAGAAGATTCTTAGGAAATCGAACTAGTTGGACCAAACCTGAGCTTGATCCAAGAAATTCTCTCTCGGCATCTGTGCAAATTCTCAGTTCCTCAGAAACAAACAAACAGCCACCCTCCATCCCCCCCCCCCATGTCCACTGTTGGTATATCTCTCAAGCTTCCAGGTTATCTAGGCCCAAAATTTAGTAGAGATCATTGACATCAGAATTGGTGTAACTGACAACTCTAGGAGAACCTTCTTTTGAGCCCCCCTGACATATCATTTATGCTTAATTCCAACTCCAAAGAAGGGATGGAACCAAAATTAAAAAAATGAAACAGAAAACTTGCATCTCTAGGGATTTACAGATCAGGAAAAACAGTGTTTAGATAAGTCATAGAAACTATTCTTCACTCTGTAGGTGCCTAGCACTGATATCTCAGCCCATCTCAAACTATACTGCTTTCTGGAGCACACACACACACAAAAAGCTTGTAGCTGTATTTGATTAGGAGAGTGATCTAAGTATGACTATTTTGTCATACTTTATCAACCAAGGACATGAATGGGTCAAGCAGAAAAGTGACTGCCTTGTCTCATTTTTCTCTTCAGCTATCAGTATCACAGAGACCACATAGCGTGGTTCTTTCTCAGGTTTTTCCCCTGTCCATATCACTTTTTAACTCACACTTTGTCTAAGAGGCTGCTTGGAATTGTCTAAGGTTGGCTCCCAGCCCATCTCCTCCATTACCACCATCTCCATGAACATTTCTTTTTTTTTTTAAGATTTTATTTATTTATTTGACAGAGAGAGATATCACAAGTAGGCGGAGAGGCAGGCAGAGAGAGAGGAGGAAGCAGGCTCCTCGCTGAGCAGAGAGCCCGACGCGGGGCTCAATTCCAGGACCCTGGGATCATGACCTGAGCCGAAGGCAGAGGCCTTAACCCACTGAGCCACCCTGGCGCCTCTCCATGAACATTTCTAATGTGAGCTCTAGGTCCCTGGGAGGTACCCGGCTGCTGGGGAAGTCTTCATGACCACTATGCCTGTGGAATGGGAACATTTACCAATAAAACCCTGGACTCCTTGGCCTGATTTAGGCTTGTCTTCCTCTTCTATCTTCTTCTTCCCCAACTTGGGGAACTTAACTTTCATTCTGGTGCTTCTACTGTCAGTGTCTGAAGATTTTTCCTGGAAAACCATAGCAAAAGGAAGGTCAGAATTAGTTGCCTAACATTGAGAAACAATTCCTAGAGGCCTGGTAAATTGGTGAACAAGGATGGCTGCATAAAGCAGATAGATGTGCTATCCATCCAAATGTGGGAGACTAGTCCCTTGCCCTGCGAGGGCAAATGATCTTTACCAAGATCCCACTCTGTGCCGGTTCCTTGCTAAATACTTTAATAATTGTTCTCATATAAGCCCCCAAACAACCTTGCAAAGTGGCTATTATCATCCCTATTTTAGAAATGAGGAAGCAATGGCTTGGAGAGGTAAAATATTTTGCCTGAGGCCATGTGGCTAGGGATTGGAAGGATGAGATTGCTAGGACCACTGCTAGCTCGTATGGCACCTCTGCACGAATTAGAAAAAAAAAAGCAATATGGTTTGATGAGCTAAAGCAAACTTCCTTGGTCAAGTACCTTCACATAGAGAAGAACCTGCCTCACAGGCCACCTTCTTCCCTGTCTGGAATGCAAAGAGGGTTCTCCCCACATAACTCTTAATTATGAATGTGGGTTCTCTGATCTACAGATCATGCGGGCTCTTTAATTCCAGCTTAGCCTCCCAGCCCTCTCATTCCTGCTAAAGTGTGCTTATTTCACCACTGATCTTAGTAAAGCATAATTCCCAGGTTAACTTTGTTACCAGAAAGTCCAGCCAAACACTTTCCAAGAAACATTGGGACTTTTATCTTTTCAAGATATTTATACCTCCAATCCTCTCCATTAGAGAGAGTATAAACCTGTCCTCCAACTCTTCCTGATCTGACTCTCCAAAAATGACAGTATCCCCACAGTTATACTGCAGCCACTCCTGCCATGCTTGATTTTCTTTTAAACCACACACCTGCTAAGGGAAGGCACTGAACCTGCTATCCTCCCAGAGTGGGAGGGACAGGAATCAGCAGAGAGAGGTGTTTTAACCACTCACATGGCCCAGGCAGCAACCATTTAGAACAGATGTTGGCTGCAAACAACTGGTATTGGCCATAATGGTATGTGCCAGATGAAATCCAGTTCCTAGTAGCAGGTATTGGGCAGGGAGGGGGAATTGTGACCAGAGGACAGTATAGAAAAAACCAATCTTGCTTATTCTTTCCCAATCATCTCCTGCCACAGAGTAGCTCTTCTTTTGTTTTTTTCCCATGGTCATCTAATTTTTCAATGTGCTTTCTACCATGTCCTCTCTGCCTATGATGAGGAGATGGGAGGAGGGCATTCCTTCAAGCTCAAGCTGAAAGCCACTACTGGACACCTTCTGCTACATCAGTCACTGTGTCCTGGCCCACACTGGAAGGAACCAAGGAAGAAGACCTCTTCCTCTTTATTTCCTAATCCCCAGTTAACACACCTCTGAAACAAGGATTGAATTCATCCAGTCAATCTCGGATAGCTTTTCAAGCTCCTCATTCATGGTTTCCAGGGCAGTTTGAAGTGTGGCCTCATCCTCAGCATTTCTCAGCTGGTAAAGACAAGAAAAAGAGTGAGTATCCAATGCCCAACACCTTGCCCTCATAAAGTCTGGCTCTCTCCCACACTCCCAGGCCACCATGCTAGTGGCCACGAGACCACAGAGTGCCAACTTGTATCTCCTTTGGCCATGGGATTAGTGAAAGGTATAGCTAGCTCTTTACTTTCTCAATAGGGAGATCTAGGAAATAACCATATTGTGGTAATTTCCTTAGGGCTGGGCATGCTCACAGTCTGGCAAGCAGAGAGGCCTTTGACCAGTATCAATGATCACTTGAGTTATACCCCTACAGCTCAGGGTCCAGAACAAGGGTCTTACCCCTGACCCTCAAGTCCCCAGAGACACCTAATTGTCCCCCTAAATAACAGCTACCAATTTCTAGTACATGCTGTATACCAGGCATTTTGCATACATGATATCATTCTATCTTCCCAATAACTTTATAATACTATTCTCATTTTATAGACAAGAAAACAGACTCAAAGAAGTTTGGTGCTCAATATCATGTGGGTAGATAGAACCTCAGATCTGTTTAACTCTATAGCCCACCCTATATACCACAGTGCCCACCCAGGAAAGATATGTGAGGTGTTTAGATGCTGGGGGAAATCTTTATTATACAGTTACCATAATTTAAAGGCTCCTTTGTGAAGTAAGGAGAAGGCTAGATAGAGATTGGCTTAAATTTTCCCTTTCTGGCAAAGAGGGTCTGCCTCCCCAAGCTGTGTTTCTCTCTTTACTTATCTCTCTATCATCTATCTATCTATCTATCAATCATCTATTTATCTATCTATTAATTTTAAAAGATTTTATTTGTCAAAAAGAGATTATATATATATAGAGAGAGTGAGAGCGCACAAGCAGGAGAAGCAGGCTTTCTGCCAAGCAAGGAGCCCGATGTGGGACTTGATCCCAGGACCCTGGAATCATGACCTGAGCCGAAGGCAGATACTTAACCAACTGAGCCACCCAGGTGCCCCCCAAGCTGTGCTTTAGCAACCCTAGCTAGTCTCTCTTTGTAATTTAGAAATGTGATCCAGATGGCTTGTCTTACAGGTTCAGGAAACAAAGCTTAAGCATTCCCTAATAATCCCCATAACCCACAGGATGAACTCTGTACAGTCCATGTGAGAATTAAAATGAATTCTTCTGGGACCATCTTCCAACTCAGAAGAACCAAGTCCTAGACCAGAAACATAGCTGAGATAGTTATGTTCCATTAAATGGTGAGCTGAGAGAACAGATGCATGTTGCTATCATCAGCCCTGACATACTTTCCAGCCCACCTAACTTGGCCTCACCTCTCCTCCCTGTCATATACTTTACTTTCAATCTGGCACTCATGTGGCTTCTAGCTGTGCATGGGCCACTTGATGCTCCAGCCATAAATGGAGTGTTGCCAACTATCACAAAATGGATGGCAGGTAAATAGGTGGGGGATGGGGTTGGAGATTATGGTCAATCAGAATGGGATATGAGAGAGAAACAAGTCAGTGCTGACAAATAATCTTTTGCTTTACAACTAATGATTTAAGACAGTACAGAGTATCTCAGATGCACAGAACATGTGTGTGCACATGGGGGTAAGATGGAGGATAGCATATGTCAGGTAGAAATGGCTATCACTTCAAGGTAAGGGAGAAAGGGGAAGGTAGAAATGGCTATCACTTCAAGGTAAGGGAGAAAGGGCATACTTACCAGCAATGCTCAAAAGGGGTTTGGTAGTCAAACCCAAAGCCACATATGAGAAAGAAGGATTTAGAGCCCTGGAAAATCATTTCTAATCATAATAGGAGAAAAAAATGGCTTCCTAATGACTTCCTGTTTAGCATACAGGGACTCAGGCTTTGAAAAATTCTAGGTGGTGGGTTTGAGTCTCATGCTCTATTCTCGTATCCTTCTGGCTCTATAGGAGACCTTGTTCAGGACTCTCTGAGGCAATTGTGTGAACTGACTCAGAGGACTTCATTGCTTATTTCTTGGTTTATGTTCTAACACATCACTGGCCATAGTATAAGTGAGGTTTCCAAATAAAGAAAGTGGCGGTTACTGGGTGGGATTTACTTCATCATAAATCTACATCCCTCTGACACTGAGCTGCTTACTGCCCTCCGTCTTCAAGGGGAAGAATAAGAACACCAAAATGAAATAAGCTTTATTTCCATGCCACCCCTGATGTAGCCTTTTTGGAGATACATGATCATTCTTAGCTGCTGCCTGCCCCTGGTCTCATTTGGATGTGTGTATGTGTGTGGGGGTCCTTATCATAACCTGTATTAAGTGTGGTATATGCTCAATTTGGGTTGTTGGCTGGCACAAACCAACTTTCATGCCATGAGCTTCAAGAAAGCCTGAATGGCAATGAGAGGCCAAGATCTCATATTTCCTGCTGTTTGGATTGCAAGGCGACTGAGCTCTGCCTATATATAGAAGGTACTTGTGTTGTTGTTGTTTAAGGCTGAAAGATTCTAGCTTGGGGCTCAGATGCTGGGGAGGCCTGGCCTGATTGCTTTAGCCACTTTGCTGCCTGTGCAGTGTGCCAATTAGATGTGCAAATGGAAAAGGGGAAGTGGATGGACTTCTTGCAATATCAACTCAGACACCCCTCTTCAAATAAACCTTAATTAGATGAGAGGCAAGAACAGCACCTGCCTCAGGGCTTTAGCAGCCAACCCAAAAGTAGGGTGGTCATAATCAGTTGATTCATCAGAGCACACTCGTCAAGTGTGCCTATAGGGTTTGCATTATGAGAACCATTCAACTATTCTTGTAGCTCAAAAACTGAGCTTCAGTCCATTTTCCCTAACATGAATACAATCTACCATGTATCAGGCTGCTACTAGTGCCAGGCCAGCTATGCACTTAATATACAATAGTTAATTTAATTCTCACAACAACCTGGAGAGGTAGAGATTACAATTACTATTTCATAGATAAAGAAACCAAGACCCAGAGATGTGAGGTTGCTTCACACAGCTAGTGTTAAGGATTCAATTGTGTCCCCACCACAAGAAAGATATGTTGAAATTCTAGCCCCCAGTACCTCAGAATATGATCTTATTTGGAAATGCCATCATTGCTGATGCCATACTCCATACTGGTGTAGGGTAGGTACCTGATCCAGTATGATTGGTTTCCTTATAAGAAGATGGTCATGTGAAGACAGAGACACATGGAGAATACCATGTAAAGATGGAGGATTGGAGTAATGCATCTACAAGCCAAGGAGCACCAAAGATGGCTGGCAAGTCACCAGAAGTTAGAAAAGGCAAGGAAGGATTTGCCTACAGGTTTCAGAGGGAATATGGCCCTGATGACATGTTGATTACAGCTTCTAGCCTCCAAAACTGTGAGGCAATAAATTTCTGTTGTTTTAAGTTACCAAGGTTTCAGCACTTTCTTAGAGCAACCTTATGAAATGAATGGAATTAGTGAGTGGCAGATTGGAGATTTGAACTTAGTGCTTCCCACTAGTCTATATTGTCTTCCCATATGGTGACAGAGGTATATGGAAACTTGGGAGATATAGAGCAGCTCAAAAGAGTTCACTCCCTTCTACTGAACCTGTGTGAAGTATAATGAGAACACCCTACTTTTGATTGACCTGTTCTGGACCCAGGAGACATTTACCAAAGGAGAGGGAGAGACTTTTCTTCAAGGATATGGTAGTCACTATGGATTAGCATAATGGTGAGTTGACACAATCAATAACAACCCTGGGTGAGGATGACAAACAGGGACTACCAGGTAAGCACCTGGCCAAAATGTTCTACATGTCTTCCAACACCCTAGAACCAAGCATAGACCATAACCATGTTCAGATGGAACACTTTGCCCTCCCTCATTCCAACCCCCTCCACTCACCAAGTTTTCATCCAGGAAAGCTTTGGTGTCATCGTAGAGCCCTTTAAGACTAAATATAACATCTACTGCATCATTTCTGCTTAGAGTCTGAGAGAAGAAAGGAAAAGAAAGGAAGGGAAAGGACAAAGACAGAGGAGTTGTTGGTTAGTAAGCATGCAGCTGGCTTTTCTGTAGGAAGGTAGGAGCAGGCTAGTAGGATGTGGCCAGAGGTGAAAAAGTAATATTCAAAATATAGCACAACTAGTACAGCATGGACATCAGCCAATCAGAACTGACATAACCAGAGCTGTCTACTACTGGTACAGCTGTATTTGTGTGTCCTACAAAGTGGTGCAGCACACCTTGGCATTTGGCACCATCGATTGACTGCAGTGGATGTAGTAAAATAGGAAATAAGTAAACCAGAGAGTAAATCTGAGGCTACTTGTTGCTGCTACACTAAAACCTCCTTTCCCATGGGAGGTGGGATTAGGCCCAACCACCCTTTTCAAAACTCTGGGCTTTGAGCTCCAGGCCTCCACCAACTAAGTCTGGTTGAAAATAAATAGGCAATCCATGTTTTAGGCGGCCTTGATCCTATATGTGGCTCTTTTGTTTGTCTACCACTAAACTTACTTTTTTAAAAGAATCACTTAAATTTTCTGGCAGTGGGTAAAGTCATGGGTCAGCACATTTAACATCAAATATCCCAATCTGGAAATTTCCCTCAAGAGGGAAACCAAGGCAGCCTGGAGCTCGGGTTTCTATGGCAGGCATCACCATAAGAGTTTACACAGGGATCCACTTGGGATGAGGAAGTGCCAATGCCAAGTTTCTCTCTATCCATTGGCTATTTCTCCCAAGAGGCTAGTATTGTTGATAGCTCTCAGGAAAAGGGCTAGCTCTCAGGCTGATGAAATCTGCTATGGAATTTCCCCAGTAGCCACTTTCATCTGTAATGAGTTCAGGAATACCTCTATTCCCTGTCTATTCTATCGATCAGTTTCCTGCCATATCATTTGCCCAGTTTCTCCACCCAGCCTCTGGCTCACTTTTCTTCACTTTCATTCCCCTTCCTACTTGGTTTGACTCTTTTTCTTCATCTGCCCCTTCCTTTCTTACCTCATTGGGAATGCAGGAAGCTGCACCTGCCTCATTGCCACTATCTTGGCTGTAAAATATATCATTCAGGATGTTAGCACTGGCATTCACAGAATCCATGAGAACAGACACATGCTGGTGGACCTTACTCAGGTCAGTAAGTCTATAATAAAGCAAGAACAGATAAATGGGTCTGGAAATTTTTAAAAATCTTCTGGCTTGGGGTGCTGGAGATGGTTGAGATGAAGGTAGAAATGAGAGCCCTGGGTACCTGGGTTGGGTAGCTAACTACACCAGAAAATGTTTCTGATCTTTTCTAAGTATTTGTCTTTGTCCATCCTTATGTCACCTGAATTAGATACTGGGTACTTTGGGAGAGTGGGAGGCCAGGCTAGAGAAGGGAAGCTGACTCCAAGAACTCTGAGGCCCTCTTGATATTTAAGGACAAGGATAAATATTCTTAGTCCTCTGGGTTTGGGGCATCAGGAGATCAAATTCACCTCTGGGGCTAAAGGAAGAGGTTCAAACTGGCTTATTGCTGAGCACAAAGACTATTCCTCCCTGGATCATCAGGGTCCCTGCCAATCTTCAGAGCTCTGGGAAAGACTCCTTTCTGAGGCCAGGCTCCCTAGGAGCCAACAGACACAGGTTAGCTTCTTCTCCCTAACTGTTCTTGGGATTCCCACCCTGTATCTGGGCCAGTCCGCTTACCTGCTGATGAGGTTTTCTGCAAGTCGAGCTAAGTGCTGCATTTGGGCATATTCCTCATCAGAGAGGCTATCCTGAGATTCCTGGGAGTCCAGATGAGGTTGAGAGGCAGCTTGAATTTCACCATGCTTGCACTCCCACATTTTCATTGAGTTCTCAAAGTCCTAAAAATGAAGATAGTGGCAGATCCTGATGATCACTATAGCTTAGAGGGTACTTGACAAATCTGTTTGTGAGTCTGATATTTGTGGGGATAATGGGTAAAGGAGAGAGTGACCCCACTCATTCTTCTATACACTCATCTACACACCTCCACATCTATCCTTCATTTTATTCACTGTCCCTTTCTTACTAGGCACTGTTAATTTTTATTGTTACTGTGATGTGTCTTGGGATCACATGCTTCAATCAGATAGATGTTAACCTTCTAGAAGCTCCTATATGAGAGTATCATAATCATAAGACAATGCTGCATCTTTCATGTTCCTTTCTTTCCCAAATCTAGGCCATATGTTATGATGGATTTTTTAAAAAGATTTTATTTATTTATTTATTTAAGAGAGAGAGAAGTGAGCAGGAAAAGTGGGGGCAGAGGGAGAGATAGGAAAGGTAGAAGCAGATGTCCTGCTGAGTGCGGAGCCTGACGTGGGGCTTGATCCCAGGACCCCAGGATCACAACCTAAGTCAAAGGCAGCTGCTCAACAAACTGAGCCACCCAGGTGCTCCTGTTGTGATGGACTCTAGAGCCAGACATACGTAGTTTAATTTTGAATTGTGCTTCTGTCACTCACTGGTTGTGTGATTTTTAGCACACATTATTTAACCTCTGGTTTTCATTTTCCTCACCTGTAAAATAGGCACAAGAGTATCTACCTCACAGGATTGGTGGGAGGACCTACTTGAGAGAATACATGTGCCCGGCACAAAGTAGGCTGTTTGTAAACCAGACTTCCCCTCCCTTCTCTATTGTTATTTCTATGGATAGTTCATGGGTCAGAGTGGAAGAAAGGCTCCAGGTACTGAACATCTGATCAATAATGGCTTCTTTCTAGCTTTAGATGGTTTGACTGCAGTAGATGGCATTTGCAAATGCAGCATTTTCAATCTTAGAGGAACTTAAAGACCATATTCAATGAAGAATCTCTTGTTGAAGGAGATCTCTCCATAGCTATTTGAGGCATTTAGTTCTCTGTGCAGTGGTGGGAGAGGAACAATTTTGTCCAAAGCCAAAGGAGAGAACTTCTTGTCTCACTGTCTTGGATAGTGGTTTGCAAATGTCTGTATATAACAGAATGTCTCAGAGAGCTAATTGACAAATGCAATTCCCAAGAACTACCCATCCCCATTCTGATTCAGTGTGTCTGGTGTGGGAAGTGACAGCTATAGAGGAGACCATAAAAGAGAAAGGTGAGACTTTCTTACCCGATCTCTGGTCAACATTTGGGCAGCATTCTTGTATCTAATCTTGATAAGGCCTGGCCTCTGAATCCAGGCCTCTCCATCCACCTGCACTGGGATACCTTCTTCACCATCAATGGTTATCATCACCTCATGGCACTGCCAGAGAAGAGGGAGCATGGGGGAGAAAAATGAGGCCACTACTACAGATCAATATGATAGTCTCACAGTAATGGCCTTAATGTGTATCTGAAGCAGGACTGGCATGGATGTGAATCAGATTATCTCAGGGAAAAACACCTGTTTCCTATGGGATTTTTGCCCCTATTGGACCCTATAACTTCTGTCTCCAACCTTAGCCAGCATGCTTACCACCCACCATATAACCTCTCCACCCTGGCACTCTTAGACCCAGTTATTTTGTGGGACTACTCCACATTCTAAGTTGTAGCTCAAAGCCCAACCTTTTCTGGTGCCCACCCAACCCTTGCCTACCTGGGCGATGCGATGATGATGCAGGTTAATGATACGGGACATTGCCATTTGTACAGAACCAAAGATAGCCACTACCTCCAGCTTCCCATCATCTATTGCAGGAGCCTCATATTCCTGAGGAGGAAAAACTATGTCACATATCCCACCTTTGAGAAACCACACCCTGACTATCACAAGCACACATGCTGTGAAGGCTCCTGGTTAGAATTTTTCTAGCTCATGAAGAATGGAAAAACTACGTATTAAAAGGGGAAAGGTGAGGTCAGGAAACCAATCTGGGAAAAGGGCACCAAGATCACAGTTCTTTAACCTCTTTTGAGATTACAACTCTTAGCTTGTTCCTCCCTGTCCAATCTAGCATCATAAATCCCCAAGGCCCGTCCCACTGTCCTCATGATCTTCTTGGGTGAGCTCAGAAGAAAAGAGTCATGGCCAATTTCCCAGGTGGTTTTATTGACAGAACTCCTTGGAGAAAAGAGAAAACTTTTAAGGATCTTTCAGTCTTGAGGAATAGAAAATTCAAAGTCTAGGCAACACCTAAGAATTGATCTGATCCTGAGGTCTTTGGTTGTTGATTCTTGTGTTCTGGGATTGTAATTGCCTTTAAAAAAAAACCCTGATCACATAACTGAGCTAATAAATGTCCCCAGTCTATCTCCTA
The DNA here is from genome assembly GCF_002288905.1 of Enhydra lutris kenyoni. Lineage (NCBI taxonomy): Eukaryota > Metazoa > Chordata > Mammalia > Carnivora > Mustelidae > Enhydra > Enhydra lutris. Next base: position 29,566,219 of record NW_019154107.1, read on the forward strand.
TTCCCCCACTGTCTACTTTCTATACCAGTCATTCCAGCTACCCTTTCTGAGAGACCTTAGAGGGGTCAAGCCTTTTTCCTTCCCTGTTCCTTGTTCCATACTCACTGCAGTTGCTGTGCTGCTTCCCCAAAAGTTGACACCTCCAGCATAGCTGGTAATGTTGAGCACTACAATGCCCTGCAGGTTTGGCAACGAGATAGCTTCTCCATCACACTGAAAGAAAAGTGTAGTTCTCATTGGTTGGCCGTTCAGATACCAATGTAGAGGGACATTTACAGAGATGGGGGAAGAGCTCTGTTTTATCTTCATGTTATCATTTTCTTATCCATAAAATGGAAATCTGTCTTTATGCCTTCCTCCCATAAGCTGTGAGGGAAGATCAGAGTTAAAGCTTGGGGAGAACCAAAGATAAAGGGAAAAGCTGATTCCCAAAGTAATGAGATTTCCTTTCTACATGTCTAGGAAGTACTGCCCTCTTTTCCACTCACCTCCAGGTGTACTCGTTCTTCTAGTTTCCTGTAAGAGCGATGGAAAAGTTCCTTGCTCCCCAGAAGGCCATACCACATCTTGTTCTTAAAGCGGCTACTATAGGGAAGTAAGGGTAGAGAAAGGTAGTCAGAAGCTGAATAATATAAATGAAGAAAAGCAAGAGGAAATACCATCTTTTTCCTCAAGTGCCTTCCTTTTTAAAAAAAGTTTTTTTTTAAATTTTGGTAGAATTAACATACAGTGTTTTATTAGTTTCAGGTGTACAATATAGTGATTTAACAATTCTACACATTACTCAGTGCTCATCATGACAAGTGCACTCTTTAACCCCATCACCTATTATACTCATCCCCTCTGGTAACCATCAATTTATTCTCTATACTTAAGAGTTTATTTTTTGGTTTGTCTATTTTCTCTTTGTTCATTTGTTTTGTTTCTTAAATTCCACATATAAATGAAATCATATGGTATTTGTCTTTCAGTTATTTCATTTAGTATTATACACTTTAGATTCAACCATGTTGTTGCAAATGGTGAGATTTTTTTTTAAAGATTTTATTTATTTATTTGACAGACAGAGATCACAAGTAGGCAGAGAGGCAGGCAGAGAGAGAGAGAAGGGGAAGCAGGCTCCCTGCTGCCCAGAGAGCCCGATGTGGGGTTCGATCCCAGGACCCTGGGATCATGACCTGAGTTGAAGGCAGAGGCTTTAACCCACTGAGCCACCCAGGCAGCCCCGAGATTTTATTATTTTTTATGGCTGAGTAATATTCCATTGTATATCTATGGAATGGATATCTTTATCCATTCATCTAAGGATGGACACTTGGGTTGCTTCCATATCTTGGCTATTGTAAATAATGTTGCAATAAACAGAAGGATACATATATCTTTTTGATTTAGTGTTTTCATTTTCTTTGGGTAAATAGCCAGAGTGGAATTACTAGATTATATGATAATTCTATGTTTAATTTTTTGAGGAAACTCTATATTGTTTTCGAGAGTGGTTGCACCAGCTTGCCTTCCCAACAGTGAAAGAGGGCTCCTTTCTCCACATCCTTGCCAACACTTGTTTCTTGTGTTTTTGATTGTAGCCATTCAGATAAGTGTGAGACATTATCTCATTGATGTTTTGATATGCATTTCCCTGATGATTAGTGATACCGAGCATCTTTTCATGTATCTGTTGGCCATCTGTATGTGTTCTTTGGAGAAATGTCTGTTCACATCTTCTGCCCATTTTAACTGGATTATTTGTTTTTCTGGTGATGAACTGCATAAATTCTTTATATTTTGGATACCAACCCTTATTTGGATATATCATTTGCAAATATCTTCTTCCATTGAGTAGATTATCTTTTTGTTTTGCTAATTGTTTCCTTTGTCGTGCAAAAGCTTTTTATTTTGATGTAGTCCCAAAGGTTTATTTTTCCTTTTTTTTTTTTCCTTGCCAGAGGAGACATACCTAGAAAAATGTTGTTACAGCCTATGTCAGAGAAATTACTGTTTGAGCTCTCTTCTAGGATATTTATGGTTTCAGGTCTCATACTTAGGTCCTTAATCCATTTTGAGTTTATTTTTATGTATGGTGTAAGAAAGTGGTCCAGTTTCATTCTTTTGCATGTAGCTGTCCAGTTTTCCCAACATCATTTGTTGAAGAGACATTTCCTATTGCATATTTATGCCTCCTTTGTTGTAGATTAATTGACTATATAATCATAGGTTTATTTCTGGACTCTCTATTATGTTCCATTGATCTATGTGTCTATATTTGTGCCAGTACCATCTTCAAGTGCCTTCTTATAGAGAGGAGTCATGTCAAATGGTAACTGGACACAAGAAGTGATGCTAGGGTAACATAACTTGAATCCTTATGCAAATACCTATTGAAATGGGTTCCTGACCCTCTGGAAGCCTCAGGATCACCTCAGTTTGTTGCTTTTCCTTGATTCTGATATCAGCTCAGACTTGGAAGACACAGGCTATATTCAGAAAGCAAATTCTTAAACTATGAGCATAACTGGTTTATACACACCAACTAGTCTGGCAAGTGCCATTCCAGGAGCATAAAATTTCAGCTGCTTGGGATCAATTTCATTTGAAGCATATGACTCTTATACTGCAATATATTTGAAACGTAACTTTTCTGGCAAAGTGAAAGGATTTTTCAAGACCTGTATATTAAACAAATGCCATAGAATAGAGCTAAGTATACAAGGCAGATTGTAGAGGAGCCAGTAGAGGGAATATGGGACAGGCAAAGGATGTCAGGAGACTTAGGGTGGAGGTGGGAAGGTCAGGGTTCTACTGACTTAAGATCTCTGATAAAAACAGGCAGGGGCTTACAATCATTATAGAGTTTGGATAGAGTTTACTATGAGTTTTTTTTTTTTTTTACTATTTTAATCCTTTTACTGATATTAAATCAGATGTATGTATATTTTAATAAATACAGTACATAATCATTCTTTGTTATTCTTGTATAGTATTCCAGACCTTAAGCTTTTATGCTTTATTATGATGTGGATGCCTAAAAAAAGTAATAGAAGTGTTGTATTTTATAGTTACTATTATTCCATGTACTGTATAATGAGATATATTCTTCCATTGCACAAGCTTCCTTTTGGAAGTCATCAAAGCAATTTAGAAGTATGACCCTTGAACTCAGTTTACTTCCCCAAATTCTTCACTCACTCTCTTTCTTATTTCTTTAATTTTTAAAATTTAAACACAATTTATATTGTGTTTATTATTATTATATTATTATTATTGTATTATTAGTTTCAGGGATAGTACTCAATGATCATCAGTTGCATACAACACTCAGTGCTTATTACTTCAAATGCCCTCCTTAATGCCCATCACATTACCCTATCCCTCCACCTGCCTCCCCTCCAGCAACCTTCAGTTTGTTCCCTATAGTTAAGACTCCCTTATGGTTTATCTCCCTCTCTGTTTAAAAATAGAGCTATCCTATGACCTAGCAATTAGACTACTAGGTATTTATCCAAAGGATACAAACAGTGATATGAAGGGATACATGCACACTAATGTTTATAATGTTTATAGCAGCAACATCCACAATAGCCAAAATATGGAAAGATCTCAGATGCCCATCAACAGAAGAATGGATAAAGAAGATGTGGGGTGTATATATTTATATAATGGAATATTATTCAGCTATCAAAAAGAATGAAATCTTGCCATTTGCAATGACATGGATGGAACTAGAGGGTATTATGCTAAGCAAAATAAGTCAGTCAGAGAAGGATAAATACAATATAAATACAATATAAATACACTCATATATGGAATTTAAGAAACAATAGAGATGAACACAGGGGAAGGGAATGAAAAATAAAATAAGATGAATACTATGCGCTTTTAAAGTAGAGCCACAATGAGTTACTACAAGGCGTGAGTTTTGAAATGTAAGAAGGCTAGCACAAAATTATTTGGACTCTTGGGGTGCCAGGGTGGCTCAGTTGGTTAAACAGCTGCCTTTAGCTCAGGTCATGATGCCAGGATCCTGGGATCGAGCCCTACATTGGGCTCCTTGCTCAGCTGGGAGCCTGCTTCTCCCCTGCCTGCCTTTCCTCCTGCTTGTGCTTGCTCTGTCTCTGCCTTTCTTGCTCACTCTCTCTGTGTCAAATAAATAAATAAAATCTTAAAAAAATTATTTGGACTCTTGTTTTAAACCATAAGTTCTCTGGGCACTTTAGTTTCCTCATCTATAAAAATAGGAGTTTAGTTAAATGGAAATTCAAAATACCTAGAGCATCCAAAACAATTCTGAAAAAGAACTAAGTTGGAGGACTTTCATCTTCCAATTTTAAAACTTACTATAAACCTACAGTTATTAAGACAGTGTAAAGATAGACATATAGAAAAATGAAACAGAAATGAGAGTCTAGAAAAAACTCTTATATTTCTCATCAATTGATTTTTTACAAAGGTGCCAACACAATTCCTTGGGGAAAAGGATAGCTTCAAAAATGGTGCTGTGCTAAGTGGATCTTCACATGAAAAAGACGAACTTAGAACCTTGCATCACACCGTACATAAAACTAACTCAAAGCAGATCATAGACTTAAATATAAGAGCAAAACAACACAAATTTTAGAAGAAAACTTAGGAGCAAATTTTTGAGACCTTAGATTAGGTGAAACTGTTTAGATATGCCATCAAAAGCATGGTCCATAAAAGAAAACAATTGATCATTTGGAACTCATCAAAATTCAAAACATTTTTTTATTTCAAGAAAATTAAGACAGACGACAACAAAAAAAGACAAGCAACTGAATGAAATCTTGTCATTTGTGACAGTATGGGTGGACCCAGAGAGTATTATGCTAAGTGAAATAAATCAGACAGAGAAAGACAAATATTGTATAATTTCACTTATATGTGGAATCTAAAAACAAAATAAAACAGAAAAAGATCCATAAATACAGAGCACAAACTGGTGGTTGCTAGAGGGGATGTGGGTGGGGAGATGAGCAAGATAGATAAAGAGGATTAACAGGTACAAACATCCAGTTATAATACAAATAAGTCACAGAGATGAAATATGCAGCATAGGGAATGGAGTCAATAATATCTTAATAATATTGTATGGTGACAGATGGTAACTACACTTATCCTGGTGAGCATTGAGCAATGTATAGAATTGTTGAATCAATACATTGTACACTTGAAACTAATATAAGATTATATGTCAATTATACTTCAATAATTAAAAAATAAATATATAAAGTAGAAAGAAAAATCCCCCTGCAATTGAATCCCTATGAAACAATTACTGGTAACATTGTTTTATAATTATAAACCTTCTTCTATGTACATCTACACATACCTATTTAAAAATGTTTACTATAAAATGAGTCATAAAAAAGACAAGCAACCAGAAAATAATATTTGCAAAGCACATATCTGATAATGTACTTGATCCTCAGCCTAGGTCTGCTCTGAGAAAGAGGTTCTGGTGGCAGGTGGCAGGGGTGGTTGTGGGGTGCATGCTTTTTTTCTTGTAGTTTCAATTTACAAGGACTCTGAGACCACCTTAGTACAAAATTACTAAAGGGTGCCAAGTAACATAACACCAGATTGGGTAAAATCAATGGATCCAGGGGAACCAGGTTAGGAACACCAAGACACAACAGGGCAAGCTTTGATAATTTGTAGCCTTGCCAAGCAAAAACAGACTTAAGCCCCTACTAGGACCTGGTCAAACTCTCACAGACAAAACAAAAGTAGAAAATTTGCTGAATCGTGTCAGTGTAATCCGTTTTCAATAACAGTAACACCAGGAGCTGTGTTACATAGCTGTCTATTGGTCTAAACGATGTAGGTAGCCCCGAGTTCAGGATGCCAGTGCAGAGTCATCACAAATCAGGTCAACATTTAGAGCAAGCCACCCCACTAGGCTAATGTTGGGACCAGTGAGTTTTACTTCTAAAGAACCTCTTTCTTTCTCTTGGTTATCTGAAAGGTAGGGGATGTAGGAATATATGTGCATATTGTAATTGTGTGTTTGCATGTAGGGAGGGAAGTTTCTTTTCCTTACTTGTATTGTCCTGGGTGTTCATCTCTTCTGGTGTTGAATTCGAGAGAAATTTTAGCATCCAGTCCAATTCCAAAATAGTTGTTCATGACACATCTTTCTTTGAAACGTCTGAAATTAGCCAAAGGAAAGAAGAGGACAGACTTTGGTGCAAGAAAGAAGTGCCATTATCATTAAGCTGGAGGCTTTACCTGCATGATTGAAAATCACCAAGGGAGGGCCTCCCCTACATTGGGCACAAGACTTTATATTTGCGACAGGCACATATAGATCCTCTTGTGTTAACAACTAGCTTGTTTGCTTTAAGAAAGTGCACCCAGCCAGGTGGGAGGATTCAGTGGGATTAGAATTCATAATAAAGAAATCATCTTTGGAGGCCATTAGATATGAATGGTCAATATGTTCTTCACATATAATAGAGGGAAATAGTAATTGACTTATTCGCATAAAGAACTTTCAAGTATTTCAGATAAAAATGTATGATGAAAGTAAAGTCTACACTACTGTTTTCAGAGATGTCTGAACTCCTTTGTAGCACTTTCACATCAAAGGGCAAAGTGACTACACATTTGAGGGAGAAGACTGATAAAAGAGGGTAGAAATACACACAGCCAAAAAAGCCAGGCAGTTTTTTTTTTTATTCTTCTGCATCCATCTTGAGTGTCAGCATCAAAACCAGTAATATGTTGGAGCCAGTTAGGACCAGCTCATATAAGCTGATTATGCCTATTATCCCAATTCTGCCTTCAATGGAATTATATCAGTAGCTTGAAATAGGTCATGGTGGGAGGGTTTGTACCAGGAATAATTCAGGACTTTTTTCCCCTGGAGAGCTGGTTGTTAAACATTTGGCAAAAAACAAACAAAACAAAACAAAACAAAAACAAAAACAAAAAAACCCCAAACCAAACAAACAAAACAAAAAAACAAACCCAAAAACATTTGGCAGTATACCACTGATTAAAACTCATAAGGTAGGTCCATGAGACTTTAGACATGAAGCCAGTGTTGAAGTAGAGGGGTGTAGGGTTGGAGATAGAAATAAATGAGAAGCTGCAGTTAACTGAAATAATTGCCAGCTGTGTCCTTCTTTTAAGAAACTGAAAATGAGTACAGTTCAGTTACTCAATCATAGATAATTTTTTTATTCATTACAAAACTGACCCCACATCTCTCACACATGAGATTTGCTTCCCTCAACTGCAGTCTGGAGATTGGAGTTTCTGTAGCTGATGTCCAAACTTATCTTCTTAATGGAACTCAAAAGGAGAATGTGGTGGAACCTGGCTGCTGGGAATATTTTAAACAGGTAGGGCTAATGAAAAAGATGGCCTTAGATTTTCTATCTAGTCCCATCAGTGCTCATTTATTTTTTAGCGCCTCCAATTATTTACTGTTAAAAGCAACAGTGGAAAAACAGATCCTTTGAAATAACAATAGCTAACATTTATTAAGTATTTATAATAAGAATAACAGTAATTACTGTTAACACATATAGCACTTAACTATGGGTGCTAAGCACTGTTCAGTGCAAGTAAAACACAAGAAACATATGTGGCTAATTCTACAATTACCTTCAATTTATAATGAGAAAACTAAGGTTGAATTATCTTTGTAAGCTCACACAACTAGGAAGTGGAGTCCAGATTTGACTCTAGATATCTTTAGACTATTGTTTTAACCAGAGAAAGAAGGAAGTTATAAAATGGTGGTAGGGCTAAATACTTACATAGTTTCTGGTGTAAAATGTAAGTGCTCTAAATTGAGGTTATCTAGGTCTTCACTTTTGAGAGAAGATATAGAAGACAAAGTGCCAAGACGAGAACCTAGACACAAAAGACATCACCTTGCTGTTAGATACAAACAAGAAAGCCCTTCCCCTCACTTGCATTTCACCTTATTTTCTATGTGGGACCAGGGTCAAGCTCAATGACTTTTTCTTAGATTATAATCAAGGTTTTCAATCCAAAGAGAGATCATCTTAGATGGACAGGGACTTCCTCTGAGAGAATATTAAGACTGAGCTGCTTGCTTTCTGGCAGTGAAAACAGGTTCAAATCTTGGGTTTCATCAGGCCGTCCTTTTCAAAGTACCTAATGAGGTCATTACTTCTGGATGTTGACAGGGGATCATATACTGTGAGGTTTCTGGGAAAGAGGGAGGGATATCTACTGCAGAGTAGGATTATGGCTAAAGAAAGATGCATGAGAACACATCCTTATTTTCTGGGAACTAGAAGACAGTGATGAAGACCAGAATAAGAAAGGGAAAGAAAGATCCTTACGGTGTCTTGGGCTCATCTGGCGAATATCTTCTGAGTCATCTTCCAGGAAGAAAGTTGAAGTGAAGTTCTTAACCGATATTGTCTGTCGGCTTTGCTCATCCAGAACTATGGAGTAAAAGTGGAAGGAAAAAAGGAAGGAGGGAGGGAGGAAGAAAGCAAGGTAGGAGGGAAATAAGGGAGTGAGGGAAGAAGGGAAAAGGGAAGGAAGGAAGGAAGGAAGGAAGGGTGGGAGGGAGGGAGAAAGGAAAGTAGGAAAGGAGGGAGAGAGGGAGGAAAGGAGAGAGGGAAAAAGGAAGGGAGGGGTGAGGGAGGCAGGAAGTAAGGAAGAAAGGAAGGAATATTGATTATATTTGTTGAGCACTTCTTAGGCATCTCTTTTTTATAGTTAATGCCAGTCAGTGTGTGGGTAAACAGTAGAGACACCCGGTTGACTATCTCCTCTCCTCCACAATGCTGTTTGTAGTCTTAGTTTTCCTACAGTATTGCCCCCATGTCTCTTCATAACCATGTCTGAGCTTTCTGTTTTACTGGTTACTCTTTTTCTGTCACCCAGTAAATATGAGTAGAAGCTCAGGGCCTGGTGCAGGGGAAAGAGGTGGGAAACCCTCTTCTTCTGTCTCAATTATCACCTCTTCGTTAATTAATTTACTCACATGACTTTTTATTTTCAAGACTTGAGCCTCTAGGACCATGCCCTCCTTTCATTCAAATGTTTCATCTATTCCAAGAATATTTGAGAAGTCTCCTTCCTTTCACCAGCCTATATTTTGTATAGCTCAGGTGCTCAACTTGTGCCAAAGCTCATAGGTTCAATCCCTATCCTACTAGGGGTGCCCTTTTCTGTCCCGTGGGCACAAGCTGCACATATAAATCTGACTTATGTGTTGATGGAGCAGGCTGAGGGTTAGTTGTGATAAGATTATGGCTACATCTCCACTACTTGGAAACTACAGAAATAGAAGCAAATGGGTTGTTTACTACATTCACAGTGCAGAATGGAGATTTCCCTTCTTTCTAGGAAACTTGGCTGAGGTTATATTAAAGGTACTAAGGCAGGAGAAGGTACCATGGCTAAAAGTCAGAGGCCAGCCAAAGGGACTTCCTTGCTACATAGACTTCTACTCAATTCCAACTGTTGAAGTAGAGCACACTTGGTTTTATAGCATTTTCTGATCTGTATTTCAAAGAAGCACTGTGGGAAATTCATTCACTGGAAACTTCACTTACCTTACTTCAATCACCACAACTCTGGGACCCTTACCTTGTTCAACTTGAAATATGATGAGCTTCAAGGATTTCTGGAGATTCTGGGCCTTTGTGGCCAGCTCCAACTTGCACTTGGCTATGTGGTCTACTTGAGGGATGAAGGGTTTTCCATCTGCCTGGGCATCATCTGCGTATACTGTAGTACTTTTCTCAACTGCTGCCTCCTCAGCCAGGATATCAATCAGGACACTGAGCTTGTCATACATTATGTCACTCTGTATAAGGATGAAGGGGACAGGGCATTGTTATGAGGGACCAGTACTTGAAAGGACAGAATGAGGAGCTGGGAGGTAGGTGAGAGGTAAGGAGGGGTGGTAGTTGGCTAGGAACCCTGAGCAAAAAAAGTTGATGAAATAAAAGTTTGGGAAAAGAAGTACGTGGTAGATGTGATGAGATAACCAAAGGGTGTTAGGGTATCAAACAGATATCATTTGTTTCTGAGCAGCTGCAGGCATCAATGTATGTTGCCAAATTTTTCTTGTGTCAGACTAATTGTAAAATGATATGTAACATGGCAAACTTGAGGAAAGTTAAACATTTCTGGATTGGTGTTTTCATGGGCATGCTCCTACAGATGTGGATGTGCTTCTGCATGGGTGCCTAGTGTCTGCCTTTGTATATGTGTATATTTGGGGAATGCAGTGAGTGATTATGGCTTGATTTCCTGCTCTATCACTGAATAGTTTGTGACCTGAGACAATTTACTTTACCTCTATGTGCTTTTATATTCTAGGGCAATTGTGAAGATTAAATAAATTAATGCATTAAAAATCCTTAAACGTTTCCTGGCACAGGGTGCTATACAAGTGTTAGTTATTGTTGTTGCTATTGTTGTTGTAGAAATTAGTGTGGGTATATTTCTAGCATGTATTTGTACATATTGTCATGCATGTTCTGGTATACAACCATGTGCATACATGCTTGGTGTACACTTGTGTCTAGGTGTGGGCAGATGCTTGGTACATGCTGAGGTACATGGTACATGTGTTAGGAGGCATAATGCTACTCTTCATTTGGTGAAAGATGGAAATGTGATGAAGTTGGACTTTTCCCATAATGGAGGTTTATCAGCCTTCCCTTTCTTTTACAATTCCCAGTGAAAGGGATTCCCAGTGAAAGGTACACTTGCTTTTATTAAAAAGAGGGTTCTGGGACTTCCAGGAAGATGGCAGAACAGAAGGATCCTAAGCTTACCTCATCCCATGGACACACCTAGATAACAGCCACACTGGTGTAAATAACACTGAAGATGACCCAAAGACTGGCAAAACATACTATTCACAGCTAATCATAGAGAAGAGGCCATACTGACAGTGGTAGGAAGGGCAGGGACATGATTGGGAACCAAACTGACCTACAAGACTCTATGCAGGAGGGAGGAACACCACAGGCACAGAGAAGGGAGAGGAGAAGACACCACACCAGTCACCTCAGGCATGGGGGACCCACACTGGGAAGACAAATCCCCATAACATTTGTCTTTGAAAAACAGAAGGATTTAAGTTTGCAAGTTCCTACAATCAGTGAGTCTCAACACCAAGAACTTTAAAAGTCAGTGGGCTCAGCTCTGGAAGAGCTAGAAGGCAGTAGAAAACTGAGTTTCTGCCCTTAAAGACACAACAAAACAAACAACCCCACTAAAATACAGCATCAAAGTAGCAATTTGAAAAACAATTGGTACATATAGGAAGGAGATTAATTTACTAATCTCAGAATGCGGGCTGGGAGGGCAGGGATCCTTAGGAGACTTCTCCAAGAACAAAAGATCTGGAAGGTTCCATTTCCTACCCTCTGCTCCCAGCCTAGATACACAGACACCTGTGGGAACAAATAGGAATACTTTCCACCTAGCTTGCTAACAGCACACCTCACCCCCATGCACTTCTGTGGACCTGCCCCCTTCAACCCATCCTCAATAATTCTCCAAAGCAGCTACAGGTCCCCTCCCGCAGAGATTAGCATACACCTTGCTAACACCAGGCACCCTGCTCCCTGCATATTCCTGAAGACCCACTCCATTCAACACACCCCTAGCAGAAGACCCACCCCATCCAACATGTCTCTCCAGAGTGACTCCTGCCCTGGAGAGAGGGGAAGAAAACCACACACACATTTCAACTACAAATGCAGCAATGGGCTGGGGGGAGACATCTGGTTTGATAGCAAGGCCCAACCACCAATGAAAGCTTCTCAGGGGGCAACACAGGGAGAATGCCCTGCCTACTAATAAAAGCCTTTCAGGGGGCAACACGGGGAAAGCATCCTGCAGTTTGGTGTCTGCAGCTTTGACAAGTGCCTGGTCTGACCCAGCTCAAGCCCAGTGTGGCCCCAAACTTGCCCATTGACAAAACAGGGATGAAACACTGCCCACAACAGGCAAAGAGAGCCATTACAGATGAGTGGACTGAAGGCAAATGCAGCTCAGCCACAATCGCAGGGCACATGCAACACATATAGGAGACACCCTTGAAGGACCACGTTCTGAGGAACAGGGGACATTGCACTACAGGGCACTATGGGAACTCTTTTTCATAACGCCACTGCTTTCAAGAGCAGGCAACATAGCTGACTTTCCTAGCACATAGAAACAGATACAGAGATTTAGAAAAAAATGGTGAGACAGAGGAATATGTCACAAATGAAAGAACAGGTCAAAATCACAGCAAGAGAGCTAAACAAAACAGAGCTAACAATATACCTGATAGAAAATTTAAAGTGATGGTCATAAAGATAGTCACTTGACTTGAGAAAAGAGTGGAGGACCTCAGTGAGATCCTCAACAAAGAGATAGAAAACATAAAAAAAAAACCAATTGAAGATGAAAAACTCAATAACTGAAATTAAAAATACATTAGAGGGAATAAATAGTAGACTAGAGGAAGCAGAACAGATCAGCAACCTGGAGGATAGAGTAATAGAAAACAGTCAAGCTGAACAGGGGGAAGAAAAAAGAGTAATAAAGAATGAGAATAGATTAAGGGAATGCAGTGACACCATCAAGCATAACACTGTTCACATTATGTGGATCCCAGAAGGAGAAGAGACAGAAGAGAGGGCAGAAAATTTATTTAAAGAAATAATAGCTGAAAATATTCCTTAATATGGAGAAAGAAACAAAAATCCAGATCCAGTAGACACAGAGAGCCCCCAACAAAATTAGCCCAAGGAGGTTCACACCAAGACACATAATAATTAAAATGGCAAGAAGTAGTGATAAAGAGAATTTTAAAAGCAGCAAGAGAAAACAGTTACATACAAGAAAAAAGTCCATAAGTCTATCAGTTGATTTTCAGCAGAAACTTTGCAGACCAGAAGGGATTTCCATAATATATTCAAAGTGGTGAAAGGAAAAAAACCCTGCAGCCAAGAATACTCTATCTAGCAAGGCTATTGTTCAGAAAAGAAGGAAAGATAGTTTCCCAGACAAAGAAAAGTTAAAAGAATTCATCACCACTGAACCAGACTTAAAAGAAATGTTAAAGAAGACTCTGAGTGGAAAGGAAAAACCATAAGAAGGACTAAGAAAACTAGGAAGCACAGACACAGTAAAATTAAGTATATCTATAAAAATCAGCTAAGGGATTCACAAAATGAAACGATGTAAAGTGGAGTGGGAGAGGGGTAAAAATTTAGTTCTTTCAGAATGAGTTCAAACTTAAGTGACCATCAACTTCATATAGACTCCTATATGCAGAAGATGTTATATACAAAGCTAATGGTAACCACAAATAAAAAACTGATAGTGGGAGGGGAGGAGTCAAGATGGCGGAGAAGTAGCAGCTGAGACTACTTCAGGTAGCAGGAGATCAGCTAGATAGCTTATCTAAAGATTGCAAACACCCACAAATCCAACGGGAGAACGAAGAGAAGAAGAACAGCAATTCTAGAAACAGAAAATAAACCACTTTCTGAAAGGTAGGACTGGCGGAGAAGTGAATCCAAAACAACCAGGAAGATAGACTGCGGGGGGAGGGGCCGGCTCCCGGCAAGTGGCGGAGCAACAGAGCACAAAATCAGGACTTTTAAAAGTCTGTTCCGCTGAGGGACATCGCTCTAGAGGCTAAACCAGGGGGAAGCCTGATGAAGGAGCAGGAGGCTGGCTGAAGACAAAGCAAAAGCTGGCACCTTGCACCCCCTCTCCATCTGCTCCCCCTCAGTCATATGTGTTGCATTCCTCAGGCACCCCTGACTGCCATAAACGAGAAACAAATAGTTAACTTGCAGAGATCACAATCCTGCAAGACAGGAGTCTCTCTTGGTTTACAAACGTCCTCAAGATCTACAAACAAAGAAGTTACCTTATCAATAGCACAAATTTCCAGAGGCAAATAACTCAGTTCTCAAACCCTAATGTCACCTTCCCCACCATAAACAAAACTGAAGGAGGCTGAGATAGAAGGGAATGTAAATATAGTTAAATCTCTTCTGAACCTAAATCTCACTACCAAAGACGATTGATAGCAGGATTGTGACATCCCACCAAGAATTTCCCAACTATCTTGATGTTAATGGCTGGCCTAAAGGCAACACTGATCAAGCCACAAGGCCTCCGGTATCCCAGCACCTTGTAGGCCCTCTTTAGCATATGAAAACTCCTTGAAACCTCCCTTTCCCTCACCTTCCCCCAACCGCAGGGTACATAACCTGCCATCCCTCACAATCTGGGACAGCAGCTCTTCCTGCCCACGGATCCTGTCCCTGTGCTTTAATAAACCACCAGTTTGCACCAAAGATGTCTCAAGAATTCTTTCTTGGTCATCGGCTCCGGACCTCAGCCCACCGAACCTCACCTAGGTTCTAGAACATCATCAAGCCCACGTGGGGTCAGCGTGGCCTCAGGTCCCACAGGGTCACAGAAGGATCGGGGGTGTCTGAGTGTCGCAGAGCTTGCAGGTATTAGAACGGGGAAGGCGGCTACAGAGACAGAGCCGAGGAGTGAGCTCTCAGCTCCGGGTTACCTTGAACCGGTCGCAGGCTCAGTGAACTCGGAGCGCGGCCGGAGGCCAGGGTGACGGGAGTAATTGGGCGCTGTTCTCTAAGGGCGCACTGAGGAGTGGGGCCCCGGGCTCTCGGCTCCTCTGGGCCGGAGACTGGGAGGCCTCCATCTTCATTCCCGTCCTCTGGAACTCTATGGAAAGTGCTCAGGGAACAAAAGCTCCTGAAAGCAAACCCGAGCTGATTACTCAGCCCGGCCCCTGGTAAGGGTGGTGCAATTCCGCCTGTGGCAAAGACACTTGAGAATCACTACAACAGGCCCCTCCCCCAGAAGATCAACAAGAAATTCAGCCAGGACCAGGTTCACCTACCGAGGAGTGCAGGTTCAATATACCAAGGAGAGCAGCAGAATTCCAGAGGAGGAGAAAGCAAAGCACGGAACTCATGGCTTTCTCCCCATGATTCTTTAGTCTTGCACTTAATTTATTTTTTTTGCTTTTTCAATTTTTTTTTGTCTTCTGCTAAATTTTTTTTAACTTTTACCCTTTTCTTTTTTAACGTTTTTAAACTAGTTTATCTAATATATATATATTTTTTTCTTTTTAAATTTTTTATTTATTCATTTTCTTTTTTT
>NW_019154107.1:29591389-29649159 GCF_002288905.1 Enhydra lutris kenyoni
GTGGGGGGTTAAGGGGGTAGGAGAAGAATAAATGAAACAAGATGGGATTGGGAGGGAGACAAACCATAAGTGACTTGTAATCTCACAAAACAAACTGAGGGTTGCTAGGGGGAGGGTGGTTCGGAGAGGGGGTGGGGTTATGGACATTGGGGAGGGTATGTGTTGGGGTGAGTGCTGTGAAGTGTGTAAACGTGGCAATTCACAGACCTGTACCCCTGGGGATAAAAATATATTATATGTTTATAAAAAATAAAAAATAATAAATTATAAGAAATAACTATAAAAAAACTGATAGTGGATATGCAAAAAATAAAGAAAAAGGGATCTAGGTATATCACAAAAGAAAGCCAGCAAACCAGGAAAGAAGAGAGCAAGAGAAGAAAGGAACAGAGAAGAAGTACAAAAACAACCGTAAAATGAGTAACAAAATGGTAATATGTACATAACTTTCAATAATTACTTTGAATATAAAGGACTCCAAGGGCATAAGGTGACAGAGTGGATAAAAAAGCAAGACCCACCTATATGCTGCATATAAGAGACTCATTTCAAACCTATAGAACCATGCAGATTGAAAGTTAAGGGATAGAAAACCATTTATCATGTCAATAGGAATGAAAAGAAAGCCAGGGTAGCAATTCTTGTATTGGATAAAGTAGACTTTTAAAACAAAGACTTGGGGTGCCTGGGTGGCTTAGTCATTAAGATTCTGCCTTTGGCTCGGGTAATGATCCTGGGGTCCTGGAACTGAGCCCCACATTGGGCTCTCTGCCCAGCGAGAAACCTGTTTCTCTCTCTCCCACTCCCCCTGCTTGTGTTCCCTCTCTCTCATGGTCTCTCTCCATCAAATAAATAAATAAAATCTTTAAAAAGTAAAAATAAAAATAAATTAAAAAAGGACTCTAACAAGAGTCAAAGAAAGACACTATATAATCATAAAAGGAACAATCCAACAGGAAGATATAACAATTGTAAATATTTATGCACCCAACATGGGAGCACCCAAATACATAAAGTAGCTATTAAAAAACATAAAGGAAGATTTATTTACAAGATGGCAAAGAAGTAGGAGACTTTAATTTCATCTGGCCCCAGGGATTTAGCTAGATAGCTATCAAATCATTCTGAACACCTGCAAACTCCACGAGAGATGTAAGAAAAGAATAGCTGAAACTCTACAAATAGAAAAGCAACCACTTTTTGCAAAGTAGGAAGTGTGGAAAAGTGAATCTGAAATGATATGTGGGAAGATAAGCTACAGGGAGAGGGAGGCTCCTTAAGCCAACTACTGGCAAGTGATATAGCAGTGGAACATAAATCAGAACTTTTAGAAGTTGGATCTAGTGAGGGACATCACTCAGGCTAAGTGGGGGGGGCACGAAACTCTAGCTGGGACATTGTGGTCTCAGGATCCTTGGGGTCACAGGAAGATTGGGAATGCTTGAGTGTGACAGAGCTCCCAGGCCTCAGAGCAGGGAAGCTGGCTGCAAAGAGTGGGCTCTCAGCTCAGGGTTGCCATAAACTGGGAACCACAGCACAATCAGTTGACTGCTATTGGAGAAGAGTCCAACAAACTGCAGAGCCAGTGAGACCATCCCACTTCATCCCCCTGGAAGAGTAGCATGAGAGTACACTGCAGGAGTCTGCAGGCTTTGGAGACCTGAAACGTGTCATGTGCCTGAGACAGAAATGCTCAGTTACAGGCTGGGTGAGAGAGACAAGAGTGACTGACTGCTATTCTCTGAGGGTTCACTGAGGAGTGGGGCCCCCAGCTTTCTGCTCAGGGGTGGGAGATTGGGAGGTTGCCATTTTCATTCTCATCCTCTAAAGCTGTATGGAAAGCCTTAAGGGAACAAAACCACATAGAGCAAACCAGAGTAGATTACAAAGCCTGGTTCCCTGGCAAGGGCAGTACAATTCTGCCTAGGGCAAAGACACTTGAGAATCAATGCAACAGGCTTCTCCCCCAGAAGATCAGCAAGATCATCCAGATAAGACCAAGTTTACCAATCAAGAACTGCAAAACTCCAGCCCTAAGGGAATACAGCACATAGAATTCATGGTTCTGTAATCTTTCAACTTTAATTCTCTTTTTTTAGAACTTGTTTTTTCAGAACAAAAATCTTTATTTATTATTTTTATATTATTATTTTTTATTGTTATGTCATCATACAGTACGTCATTAGTTTTTGATGAGGTGTTCCAAGATTCATTGTTTACTTATAACACCCAGTGCTCTACACAATATGTGTCCTCTTTAATACCCATCACCAGGGCAACCCATCCTCCTACCCCCTCCCCTCTAAAACCCTCAGTTTGTTTCTCAGAGTCCACAGTCTCTTATAGTTCATCTCCCCATCCAATCCCCCCCCTCATTTTTACCTTCCTTCTCCTAATGTTCTCCATGCTATTCCTTATGTTTCCACAAGTAAGTGAAACCATATGATGATTGACTTTCTCTGCTTGACTTATTTCACTCAGCATAATCTCCTCCAAATTTTTTCTTTCTTTTTTCAACCAATTTATTTTATCAACTCTTTCTAAAAAAAACTTTTTAAATTTTCATTTTTACAGTTACAGTTTTTTTAAAATATTTTATTTATTTATTTGACAGGGAGAGAGAGAGAGATCACAAGTAAGCTGAGCAGCAGGCAGAGAGAGAGCGGGAAGCAGGCTCCCTGCTGAGCAGAGAGCCTGATGTGGGGCTCGATCCCAGGACCCTGAGACCATGACCTGAGCCGAAGGCAGAGGCTTAACCCACTGAGTCACCCAGGTGCCCCTAGAGTTACATTTTATCCCTTCATTGTATTTATTTATTTATTATTTAATTATTTTTAATAATTTTTTTATTATGTTATGTTAGTCACCATACAGTACATCATTAGATTTTGATGTAGTGTTCCAGGATTCATTGTTTGTGTATAACTTATTTTTGTATATATGTAAGTTTTTTTTTCTTTATAATTTTGGGATGCAGTTTCTTCTAATAGACCAAAATACACCCAAAATCTAGTGAATGGTTCTGTTCTATTCACCTATCTAATCATATTCTCTTTTTTCTTTTTTCCCTTCTTCCTTTTTTTTTGCTTTGTTCAAGTCTTTTTTTATTTTCACCTTTACAGTTACATCCTATCCTTTCAATGTATTTAATTGTATTTTTGTATATATACATTTTTATTTCCTTACAATTTTGGGAGATAGTTTCTTCTAACAAACTGACCAATATACACTCAGTAGATAGTGTATTGCTCTGTTCTGTTCACATGTTTATATTCCTTCTTTTTATTTGTTGCTGTTTTTCTCTTTTGTTTTTTCTTTTCTTTTAATTTCCACTTTTATAGTTACATTCTATCCTTTCATTGTATTTAACTTATTCTTTTACATATATGTTTTTCTTTCTTTACAAATTTGAGAGCTAGTTTTCTAAAACAGACCAAACTAAAGAATCCAGTGTATTCTCTACACTGCACAGAATCCAGTGTATTGCTCTATTCTACTCACTTGATTATATTCTCTCTTTTTAAAAAAAATTTTTCCCCAATTTTGGGTCTCTTCTGATTCATTTAGAGTACATTTCCCTGGGGTTGTTGCTCCCATTTTAGTATTTTGTTCTCCTGTTTATCTATTCTCTGGACAAGAATAACAAGACAGAAAAACTCACTTCAGAAAAGAGAACAAGAGGCAGTACTGACTGCCAGGGACCTAATCAGTATGGACATAAGAAAGAGTTCAGAATAATGATTATAAAGAAACTATACTTGAAGAAAGTATAGAAGACACTAGAGAATCCATTTTTGGAGAAATAAAAGAACTAAAATCTAACCAAGTTGAAATCAAAAAGATTATTAATGAGATGCAATAAAAAAGGGAGGCTCTTCCTGGTAGGATAAATGAGGCAGAAGAGAGAATTAGTAATATAGAAGACCAAATGATGGAGAATAAAAAAGCTGAGAAAAAGAGAGATAAACAACTACTGGATCACAAGGAGAGATTTTGTGAGAGATAAGTGATACCATAAAGCAGAACAATATTAGAATAATTGGGATCCCAAAAGAAGAGAAAAGAGAGAGGGGGCAGAAGGTATATTGGAGCAAATTACAGTGGAGAGCTCCCTAATTTGGGGAAGGAAACAGGCATAAAAATCTAGGAGGCACAGAGAGCTCCCCTCAAAATTAATAAAAATAGATCAACACCCCAACATGTAATAGTGAAATTTGCAAATCTCAAAGACAAAGAGAAAATTCTGAAAGCAGCCTAGGACAAGAAGTCTATAACCTACAAGGGTAGAAACATTAGATTGACAGAAGACTTATCCACAGAGACCTAGCAGGCCAGAAAGGACTGGCATGGTATATTCAGGGTGCTAAATGAGAAAAATATGGAGCCAAGAATACTTTATCCAGCTAGGATGTCATTAAAAAAAGATGGAGAGATATTATAGCAGCAGTGGCCATGGTCGCCAAACTGTGGAAAGAACCAAGATGCCCTTCAATGGACGAATGCCCTTCAGTGGTCCATATACACTATGGAGTATTATGCCTCCATCAGAAAGGATGAATACCCAACTTTCGTAGCAACATGGACGGGACTGGAAGAGATGATGCTGAGTGAAATAAGTCAAGCAGAGAGAGTCAATTATCATATGGTTTCACTTATTTGTGGAGCATAACAAATAACATGAAGGACATAGGGAGATGGAGAAGAGAAGAAAGTTGAGGGAAATTGGAAGGGGAGGTGAACCATGAGAGACTATGGACTCTGAAAAACAATCTGAGGGTTTTGAAGGGGCGTGGGGTGGGAGGTTGGGGGAGCCAGGTGGTGGGTATTACGGAGGGCATGGATTGCTTGGAGCACTGGGTGTGGTGCATAAACAATGAATTCTGTTACACTGAAAAGAAATAAATAGTAATTTAAAAAAAGATGGAGTGGTAAAAAAAAAACCTTCTAGGCAAACAGAAACTAAAAGAATTTGTGATCACTAAACCAGCCTTACAAGAAATGTTAAAAGGGATCCTCTAAGCAAAGAGAGAGCCCTAAAGTAATATAGACCAGAAAGGAACAGAGACAATATACAGTAACAGTCACTTTACAGGTAATACAATGACATTAAATTCATATCTTTCAGTAGTTACTCTGAATGTAAATGGGCTAAATGCCCCCAATCAAAAGACATAGGATATCAGATTGGATAAAAGCAAGATCCACTGATATGCTGTCTTAAAGACATATTTAGATCCAAAGACACCTCCAGATGTCCTTTTAAATATAAAACCATTTATCATGCTAATGGACAACAAAAGAAAGCTGGGGTGCCAATACTTGTATCAGACAAATTAGATTTTAGCCAAAGACTAGAATGAGAGATGAGGGAGGACACTATATTGTAAGAGTCTATCCAACAAGAAGATATAACAGTTATAAATATTTATGCCCTTAACATGAGAGCAGGCACTTACATAAAACAATTAATAACAAAATTAAAGAAACACATTGATAATAATACAATAATAGTAGGGGAATTTAACACCCTCCCTCACTAAAATGGACAGGTCATCTAAGCAGATCAAGAAGGAAATAAGGGCTTTGAGTGACACACTGGACCAGATGGACTTCACACTTATCCAGAACACTCCATCTTAAAGCAACAGAACACATAATTCTTCTCAAGTGCACATGGAACATTCTCCAGAATAGATAACATACTGGGTCTCAAATTAAGTCTCAATTAGTACCAAAAGACTGGGATCATTCCCTGCATATTTTCAGACCACAATGCTTTGAAACTGGAACTCAGTCCCAAAAAGAAATTTGGAAAGAAATAAATGGAGGCTAAAGAGTATCCTACTAAAGAATGAATGGGTCAACCAGGAAATTAAAGAATTAAAAAAATTCGTGGAAACAAATGAAAATGAAAACACAACTGCTCAAAATCACTGGGATGCAGCAAAAGTGGTCCTAAGAGGGAAATATACAGCAATACAAGACTTTCTCAAGAAACAAGAAAGGTCTCAAATACATAACCTAACCTTATACCTAAAGCTCATTGAGAAAGAACAACAAACAAGCCTAGACCCAGCAGGAGAAGAGAAATAATAAAGATCAGAGCAGAAATCAATGAAATAGAAACCAAAAGGACAGTAGAACAGATCAATGAACCTAGAAGCTGGTTCTCTAACAGAATTAATAAGATCAATAAACCACTGGCCAGATTTATTCAAAAGAAAAGGGAAAGGACCCAAATTAATAAAATCATGAATGACAGGGCAGAGATCATTACTAACACCAAAGAAATAGAAATAATTATTAAAAATGATTACTAGCAACTATATGCCAACAAATTAAGCAAACTAGAAGAAATGGATACATTCCTGGAAACTTATAAACTACCAAGACTGGAACAGGAAGAAATAGGAAAGCTGAACAGACCTATAACCAACAAGGAAATTGAAGCAGTAATCAAAAATCTCCCAACAAACAAGCTATTTCAAAAAATAGGAATGGAAGAAAAACTTCCAAACTCTTTCTATGATGTTAGTGTTACCTTGATCCCCAAATCAATGACCCTACCAAAAAAGAATTACAGACCAATATCTCTGATGAACATTGATGGAAAAATTCTCACCAAAATACTAGCCAACAGAAGCCAACAGTACATTAAAAGGATTATTCACCACGACCAACTGGGATTTATTCCTGGGCTGCAAAGGTGGTTCAACATCTGCAAATCAGTCAATGTGATATCCTACATAACTGAAAGAAAGGACAAGAGCCATATGATCTTTTCAATAGCTGTAGAAAAAGCATTTGACAAAGTACAACATCCTTTCTTGATTAAAACTCTTCACAGTGTAGGGATAGAGTTATCATAAAAGCCATTTATGGAAAGCCCACAGCAAATATCATTTTCAATGGGGCGAAAACTGAGAGCTTTTCCCCTAAGGTCAGGAACATGGCAGACATGTCCATTATCACCACTGCTGTTCAGCATAGTACTAGAAGTCAGCCTCAGCAATTGGACAACAAAAAGAAATAAAGGCATCCGAATTGGCAAAGAAGAAGTAAAACTCTCACTCTTTGCAGATGACATGATAGTCTATGTGGAAAACACAAGACTCCACCCCCAAATTGCTAGAAATCATACAGGAATTCAGCAAATTGGCAGGATATAAACATCAATGCACAGAAATCAGTTGCATTTCTATATACTTACAATGAGGCAAAAGAAAAAGAAATCAAGGAATCAATCCCATTTATGGTTGCACAAAAAGCCATAAGATACCTAGGAATAAACCTAACCAAAGAGGCAAAGTATCTCTTTTCAGAAAACTATAGAACACTCATGAAAGAAATTGAGGAAGACACAAAGAAATAGAAAACATTCCATGCTCATGGATTAGAAGAATAAATATTGTTAAAATGTCTATGCTACTTAAAGCAATCTACACATTCAATGCAATCCCTACAAAATACCATCAACTTTGTTCACAGAACTGGAACCTAAATTTTAATGCTAAAATTTGCATGGAACTAGAAAAGACACTGGATAGCTAAAGGAGTGTTGAAAAAGAAAACCAAAACTTGTGGCATCACAGTTCTAGACTTCAAGCTCTATTACAAAGTTGTAATCATCAAGACAGTATGGTACTGGCACAAAAAACAGACACTTAGATCAATGGAACAGAATAGAGAATCCAGAAATGAACCCTCAGCTCTATGGTCAACTAATCTTCAACAAATCAGGAAAGGATATTCAGTGGGGAAAAGGCAGTCTCTTTAACAAATGGTGTTGGGAAAAGTGGACAGCAACGTGCAGAAGAATGAAACTGGTCCATTTCCTTTCACTATACACAAAAATAGACTCAAAATGGGTGAAAGACTTAAATATGAGACAGGAATCCATCAAAATCCTGGAGGAAAACACAAGGAGCAACTCTTTGACCTCAGCTGCAGCAACTTCTTGCTAGACACGTCTCCAAAGGTAAGGAAAATAAAGGCAAAAATGAACTATTGGGACTTCATCAAGATGAAAAGTTTTTGCACAGCAAAACCAAAAGACAACTGACAGAATGAGAGAAGATATTTGCAAATTACATATCAGATAAAGGGCAAGTATCCAAGATCTAAAAATAACTTATGAAACCCCACACCCAAAAACCAAATAATCCAGTCAAAAAATGGATGGGCAGAAGACATGAACAGACATTTCTCCAAAGAAGACTCACAAATGGTCAACAGACACATGAAAAAATGTTCCACATCACATGATATCAGTGAAATACAAATCAAAAGCCCAATGAGATACCACCTCACACAAGTCAGAATGGCTAAAATTAACAAATCATGAAACAACAAATGTTGGTGAGGATGTGGAGAAAGGAAAACCCTCTTATACTGCTGGTGGGGATGCAAGCTTGTGCAGCCACTCTGGAAAACAGTATGGAGGTTCCTCAGAAAGCTGAATATAGAGCTTCCCTATGACCAGCAATTGCACTACTATGCATTTACCCCAAAGATACAAATGTAGTGATGTGGAGGGACACCTGCACCCCGATGTTTATAGCAGCAATGTCCACAATAGCCAAACTGCAGAAAAAGCCCAGATGTCTATCGACAGATGAATGGATAAAGATCTGGTTTATACATACGCATGTGCACATGTGTGCACATACACACACACACACACACACACACACACACACACTGGAATATTAAGCAGCCATCAAAAAACTAAATCTTGTCATTTGCAATGATGTGGATGAAAGTAAGGGGTATTATACTAAGTGAAATAAGTCAATCAGAGAAAGACAATTATCATATGATCTCACTGGTATGTGGAATTTAAGAAACAAAACAGAATTATAGGGGATGAGAGGAAAAAATAAAACAAGATGAAACCAGAGAGGGAGATGAACCATAAGAGACTGTTTTTTTTTTAAAGATTTTATTTATTTATTTGACAGACAGAGATCACAAGTAGGCAGAGAGGCAGGCAGAGAGAGAGGAGGAAGCAGGCTCCCTGCTGAGCAGAGAGCCCGATGCAGGGCTCGATCCCAGGACCCTGGGATCATGACCCGAGCTGAAGGCAGAGGCTTTAACCCACTGAGCCACCCAGGCACCCCAAGAGACTCTTAATCATAGGAAACAAACACGGTTGCTGGAGGGTAGGGGCATGTAGGGATGGGATAACTGGACATTATGGGATAAATGGACATTAAGGAGGGATAAATGGACATTAAGGAGGGCATGTGATATTAAGGAGGGCACTGGGTATCATATAAGACTGATGAATCACAGACCTACACCTCTGAAATGAATAATACATTATATGTTAATTAATTGAATTAAAAAATTATAATGCAAAAAAAAAAAAGAAACAAGAAAACTATATAAATCAGCAAGGAATACATTTGGTGGCAAATTACAGAAACCATTTTTAGTGGTTTAAATAAAGGTGTATCTGTATCATACAGCCAAATGCTTTACCTCTTTGAAAAAACAAATTGTGAATAAATGAAAAAATAAAGGAAGTAATTTATAATGATAAAATAATAGCTGGTATTATAACAGCTCACTTACATCAATGGATAAATCATCCAAGAGATCAAAAAGGAAACAGTGACTTAAATGACAATTTGGGCCAGATGGATCTAACAGATATATTTAGAATATTCTATCCTAAAACAGTAGAATAGACATTCTTTTCAAGTGCATCTGGAATGTTCTCCAGATAGATCACATGTTAGGCCATGAAACAAGTCACAGAAAAATCAAGATGACTGAAGTCATATCATGCATATTTTCTTACACAATGCTGTGAAACTAGAAATCAACCACTGGGCAAAATCAGAAAAGAAAACAAATACAAGGAGGTTAAATAGCATGCTACTAAACAATGAATAGGTCAGGGGGACATAAAAAAATAAAACAAAACAAAACATTGAGACAAGTGAAAATGAACACACAAAATCCTGAACCTTTGGGATATAGGAAAGGTTGTTTGAAGAGGGAAGTTTATAGCAATATAGGCCTACCTCAAAAAGCAAGAAAAATCTCAAATCTCAAAAATATCAAAAACCTAACCTTACATCTAAAGGAGATAGAAAAAAGAAAACCAAATCCAACAACAGTACGAGGAAGAAAATAATAAAAATGAGAGCAGAATAAGTGAAATAGAAATTAAACAACCAATAGAATAGATCAATAAAACCAGGAGCTGGTTCTTTGCAAAGACAAACTAAATTGATAGACCTTTAACCAGACTTACCAAAAGAGAGAGAGAGAAGAATAAACAAAATCAGAGAGAAAGAAGAGAAATAACAACTGATGATGCAGAAACACAAAGGATTACGAGAGAATATTATGAAAAATTATACATCAACCAATTGGACAACCTAGAATAAGTGGACAAATTCCTAGGAAAAAAATCACCTTCCTTAACTGAACTAGGAAGAGATAAAAAATTTGAACAGACTGATTACCAGCAATGAAATTGAATCACCAATCAAGAAATCCCCAACAAACAAAAGACCAGGACCAGCTGGCTTCATAGATGAATTCTACTGAAAATTTACAGAAGAGTTAAAACCCATTCTCAACTATTCCAAAAAACATAAGAGGAGGGAAAGCTTCTACATTAATTCTATGAAGCCAGCATTAATCTGATAACAAAACCAGATAAACACAATATAAAAAAGGGGAACTATAGGCCAATATCTCTAAGAACATATCTGCAAAAACCTTCAACAAAATATTAGCAAACTGAACCCAACAGTACATTAAAAAATCATTCACCATGATCAAGTAGGATTTATTCCTCAGAGGCAAGGGTGATTCAATATTTGTGATTAATCAGTGTGACACATCACATCAACAATAGAAAGGATAAAAACCATGTGATCATTTCAACAGATATAGAAAAAGCATCTAACAAAGTACACATCCATTCATGATAAAAACCCTTAAGAAAGTAGTTTTATAGGGAATACCTCAACATGATAAAGGCCATATATGAAAAGCCTGCAGTCAGCCATAGTAAATGGTGAAAAAACAGAGCTTTCCCCTAAGATTAGGAACAAGACAAGGATGCCCACTCTCACCATTATTATTCAGCATACTACTCGAAGTCCTAGCCACAGCAATCAGACAACAAAAAGAGATAAAAGGCATCCAAATCGCTAAGGAAGAAGTAAAACTTTTACTATCTGCAAATGAAATGATACTGTATATAGAGAACCCTAAAAAGACTCCACCAAAAAACTACTAGGGCAAAAAAAAAAAAATGAATTCAGCAAAGTTGCAGAATACAAAATCAATCTAAAGCAGTCTATGCACTAGTAAGGAAGTAGCAGAAAGAGAAATTAAGAAAACAATCCCATTTACAATTTCACCAAAAATAATAAACTTAACTGAGGCAGTGTAAGATCTGTACTCTGAATGTTATAAAACACTGATGAATGAAATTAAAGATGACACAAATGGAAAGATATTCCATGTTCATGGATTGGGAAAACAAATATTGTTAAAATGTCCATACTACCCAAAGCAATATACACATTTAATGAAATACCTATCAAATTACCAACAGCATTTTTCACAGAACTAGAACAGTAATCATAAACTTTTTATGGAATGACAAAAGACCCTAAATAGCCAAAGCAATCCTGAGAAAGAAGAACAAAACTGGAGGTATTACAATCCTAGATTTCAAGATGTACTACAAAGCTGTAGTAATCAAAACACTATGGTACTGGAACAAAAATCAACATATAGATCAATAGAACAATAGACAGAGCCCAGAAATAAACCCACAAAGATACCTCAACATAATAAAGATCATTTATCAAAAAACCCACAGGTAACATCATTCTTACAGGGAAAAACTGGGAGCTTTTCCATGGTCAGGAACAAGACAAGGGTGTCCACTCTCACCACTATTATTCAACATAGTACTGGAAGTCCAAGTCACAGCAGTCAGACAACACAAAGAAATAAAAGGCATCCAAATGGGCAAGGAGGAAGTCAAACATTCACTATTTGCAGTTGACATGATACTATATATAGAAAACCAGAATGACTCCACCCAAAACCTGGTAGTACTGGTGAGCCAATTCAATAAAGTTGTAGGATACAAAATCAATGTATAGAAATCTGCTGCATTCCTATACAATAATGAAGTGACAGAAAGAGAAATTAAGGAATCAATCCTGTTTACAATTGCACCCAAAATAATATGATACTTAGGAATAAATGTAACCACAGAAGTGAAAGACATGTACTCTGAAAACTAAAATATTGATGAAAGAAATTGAAGATGACACAAAGAGATGGAAAGATAGTCCATGCTCATGCATTAGAAGAACAAATATTGTCAAAATGTCTATACTACCGAAAGCAATCTACACATCAATGCAATCTCTGTCAAGTTATCAACAGTATTTTTCACAGAACTGGAACAAACTCTCCTAAAATGTGTATGGAAACACAAGACCCAGAATAGCCAACGCAATCTTGAGAAAGGAAAGCAAAGCTAGAGGTACCACAATTCTGGACTTCAAGTTATATTACAAAGCTGTAGTAATCAAAACAGTATAATATCCAAGATCTATAAGGAACTCCTCAAACTCAACACACACACACAAAACAGATAATAATGTCAAAAAATGGGCAGGCGACATGAACAGACACTTCTCCAAAGAAGACATACAAATGGCTAATGGACACATGAAAAAATGTTCATCATCCTTAGCAATCAGGGAGATTCAAATCAAAACCACATTGAGAAACCACCTTACACCAGTTAGAATGGCCAAAATTAACAAGATAGTAAACAATGTGTGTTGGAGAGGATGTGGAGAAAGGAGAAACCTCTTACACTGTTGGTGGGAATGCAAGTTGGTGCAGCCACTTTGGAAAACAGTGTGGAGATTCCTTAAGAAATTAAAAATAGAGCTACTGTATGACTCTGTAATTGCACTACTGGGTATTTACCCCAAAGATACAGATGTAGTGAAAAGAAGGGCCATCTGTACCCAAATGTTCATAGCAGCAATGGCCACAGTTGCCAAACTGTGGAAAAAACCAAGACGCCCTTCAACGGACAAATGGATAAAAAAGATAATGGTCCATATATACAATGGAATATTATGCCTCCATCAGAAAGGATAAATACCCAACTTTTGTATCAACATTGAGGGGACTGCAGGAGATTATGCTGAGTGAAATAAGTCAAGCAGAGAGAGTCAATTATCATATGGTTTCACTTTCTTGTGGAGCATAGGGAGTAACACAGAGGACATTGGGAGATGGAGAGGAGAAATGAGTTGGGGGAAATCGGAGGGGGAGACAAACCACGAGAGACTGTGGACTCTGAGAAACAAACCGAGGGTTTTGGAGGGGAGGGGGTGGGAGGTTGGGTGAGTCTGGTGGTGGGTATTGTGGAGGGCATGTATTGTATGGAGCACTGGGTGTGTTATATAAAAAATGAATTTTGGAACACTGAAAAGAAATAAAATAAAAATAGAAAGAAACCAGTATGATAATGGCACAAAAATAGACACACAGATCAGTGGAACAGAATAGAAAACCCAGAAGTAAACCCATAATTATATGGTCAGTTAATCTTCAACAAAGCAGGAACGACTATCCAATGGGAAAAAATTGTCTCTTCAACAAATTGTGTTGGGAAAACTGGACATTAACATGCAAAAGAAAGAAACTGGACCACTTTCTTATGCCATACACAAAAACAAATTGAAAATGGGTGAAAGACCTAAATGTGAGACATGAAATTATAAAATCCTAGAAGAAAGCACAGGCAGTAACTTGTCTGGCATCAGTTGTAGTAACTTTTTCTAGATAGGTCCCCTCAGACAAGGGAAACAAAAACAAAAATAAAATATTGGGACTACATCAAAATAGAAAGCTCTGCACAGTGAAGGAAATAATCAACAAAACTATAAGGTTACCTATGGAATGGGAGAAGATATTTGCAAATGACATGTCTGACAGAGGGTTAGTATCTAAAATATATAAAGAATTGACACAACTCAAGACCTAAAACACCAATAATCCAATTAAAAAATGGCCAGAAGACATGAACAGACACTTCTCCAAAGAAGACATCCAGATGGCCAACAGACACTTTAAAAAGATGCTCAACATCACTCATCATCAGGGAAATACAAGTCAAAACCACAACAAGCTATCAACTCACACCTGTCAGACTGGCTAAAATCAACAACACAATAAACAACAAGTATTGGCGAGGATGTGGGGAAAGGGGAACACTCTTACACTGTTACTGGGAATGCAAACTGGTGCAACCACTCTGGAAAACAGTATGGAGGTTCCTCAAAAAATTGAAATAGAATTAACATAGGATCCAGTAATTCCACTACTGGTTATTTAACCAAAGAAAATGAAAATACTAATTTTAAAAGATACATGCACCCTTATGTTTATTGCAGCATTATTTACAACAGCCAAGTGTCCATCCATGGATAAGTGGATAAAGAGATGTGTTATATACATACAATGGAATATTACTCATCCATAAAAAATAATGACGTCTTGCCATTTACAACAATATGGATGGATCTATAGGGCACAATACTAAGCTAATAAATCAGTCAGAGAAAGACAAATACCAAGTGATTTCATTCTTATTTGGAATTTAAGAAACAAAACAAAAGAAGAAAGAAAAATAAACCAAAAAACAGACTCCCAAGTGTAGAGAACAAACTGCTTTACCAGAGGGGTTACCAGACTGGTTACCCAAGTGTAGAGAACAAACTGGTTACCAGAGGGGAGGTTGTTGGGGGATGGATGAAATAGGTGTCAACGGGATTAAGAGTACACTTATCATGATGAGCACTGAGTAATGTACAGAATAGTTGAATCACTATATAGTACACCTGAAACTAATATAATAGTGTATGTTAATTTTAATGGAATAACAATAATAAATTAAAAAATAAAAGATAAAAAGGAGGCCCTGGCTCCACAAAGCATGGAAGATAAAAGGAATGGAAACTTACTTTCAAAATCACAGATTCTATAGCTGTATTGTTCTGTTTTATCTGACTCCAAGCCTTTACAATATCCACCACAAAATCTTCCACTGCTGAACACAGGAATCTGCAAAG
The DNA here is from genome assembly GCF_002288905.1 of Enhydra lutris kenyoni. Taxonomy (NCBI): domain Eukaryota; kingdom Metazoa; phylum Chordata; class Mammalia; order Carnivora; family Mustelidae; genus Enhydra; species Enhydra lutris. Next base: position 29,606,533 of record NW_019154107.1, read on the forward strand.
ATAAGATATATGGGACAATGTGATATGGATCATGATGTCCAGAGCCCTTCTGTCTTATAAAGTCCATCTTCCACCTTCTCTTTCCTTGTCTCTCTTTCCTGATCTGTAATCTCTCCCTTTCCTTCCTCTCCCCTCTCCCTTTGTTTTTCTATTTTTTCATGTATATATGGTCAAATACTGAGTACCTAAGAGAGTTTAATTAGATTTTCTTAGCCCTAAATTCAGAATTTCCAGAAAAGAAAATTCAGTTGATCCACCTTGGGTCAGGTTCTCACCTGGGTCAAATTGGCTATGGTTCCAGGGCCCATATAATTTCGTACAAACATAGTGGCTTTGGAAGGACTGTCCCTGGGGCGAGTATTTATCAAAGGAGAATGTGGCAGACTCATCAGGAACCATCCAAAGTGTCCCAGGAGAAATGAATGACCCACATATTTGGAAGGGCAGAATGTATTGTTTAGGATATGAGAAAGCAGCTGTCATCAATTCTACAGAGACCTTTCCCAGTGTCAGATGGAAAGCAAGGTGTTCCTACTGTAGGGAGTTATGTTATGCCCTTGAATAGTGTGGAATGTTGTTTCTCTTCTGTAACCCTTTTTCCAAATCTCTGGCTTGTAATTCTGTCTTTTTCGACTGGCAGGAGCCCTCACCTCAATCTCATCTATTTTTTCATTCAGGTGGTTTGAGTTGGGAGAAATTTGATAACTTTCCTTGGCCTCAGTACCCCAACCTATCAAAATGAGCTCCTTCTCTGACTGAGGAACAGCCCATGAAGGGAATAAAAACACCCCAGTTTGAAAGCCAAAGGAAGACTGACCTTGTTGCGATGATCATCTCTGTGGGGTACTTGGCCTTCAGGATTTTGTTCAGCTCAGTGGTTGCGGATTCTAGATGTTGGATGGCAGCAGCCTAGAGAGAAATGAGTGTTCAGCTCTTGAATCTCAGGACTGAGACATAGTCTGCTGCCAAGCTTTATTTCATTATTTCTTACTCTTTACCAACAACTCAACTGCCTCGCTGAAAATAATCACAATCAAATAATTCTTTTTGAAGGACCCCATAGATAATCTTAGATCTGTGGTCATTCTAAAAATAAGAGATGTATATTGTTTGCTGTCATTTAAATAATTCTCAAAAACTCATGGAGGTAAATTTTTGTTCCATATTTCAAATGAACAAACAAGCTCATATTGCATAGCTAGTAAATAATAGATCTGGGATTTGAACCCACATCTTTCCAATGCCAGAGTGTTACCTCTTATTATAATAATATTAGTAATAACAATAACATTCTCTTATATAGTACTTACAATGTACCAGGCTCTGTTCTATGCTATATATAAACATTTTCTTATGTAATCCTTGTAATAACCCCATTTCACAGAACAGCAAACTGAGGCACAGGAAAGGGGTAAGCTGATAAGTGGCAGAGCCAGGATTTGATTCCAGGTAGTCTGGCTCTTGAGTCGGTGTTCTTTTTTTTTTCCCCCCTAGGCTTCGTGCCCAATGTGGAATTTGAACTCATGGACCTGAGATTGAGAGTCACATGCTCTACCAACTGAACTAGCCAGGAGCCCCGAGTCTGTATTCTTAACTACAGCTGCTACTCTTCCCTCTCCCATCACCTCTTTCATTCAAATATCTACCAAGTCCTGATGATTCTATTCCTCCTATATGTCTTAAACATGCCCACTTCTTCTTATCCCTGTTACCACTTCACCAGTTCAAATCACCATAATCTTTTGCCTAGATAATTGCAGCATCTCCTCTCTTTTCTCCTTGCCTCTAGTCTTTATTCCTTCAATTGTTTTTACATGTACCATGGAATTCTACTTAAAACCCTTCTAGTAGATAGCAGAATGCTATCTATTAGATAACAGAATGGATATATGGACACATATGTGATAAAGCAAATATAGTGAAATTTAATGGTAGATTCTACCATTTTATATATGTAGGTTTGCATACTTATTGGCACTATATATCTCAAACTTTAATATAATGCCTAATAATATGTACTATGATATATATATAGCAGATGGCCAATAAAATGTCATTCATAGGGGCACCTGGGTGGCTCAGTCGTTAAACATCTGCTTTTGGCTTAGGTCATGATCCCAGGGTTCTGGAATCAGGCCCCACACCAGGCTCCCTGCTAGGCGGGAAGACTGCTTCTCCCTCTCCCACTCCTCCTGCTTGTTTTCCCTCTCTTGCCATGTCTCTCTCTGTCAAATAAACAAATAAAATCTTAAAAATGTAATTTATATTGAAATAAGCTTTTTTATGTCTTTGAGAGTTACATCCTGTAGGCTAGAGTCCTAACTAATTCTACTATTGAGTTCAAGAAGCTAGTATGTTTGAAAATTCTCATAATAATATAAGGAAAAAATCCTATAATTCTCTTTAGGGCAAAAGCCCAAACTTCCTACCATGGGTTACTGGGTTCTTCCTGGCCTGGGCCCTGATTGCTTTTCCAGCCTCATCTTTAGTCATTCTCTCTGCATTTCTCCTCCCTGACCCCAATGCTTTAACCATTAATAAATGTATGTGAATATTTCATTCTGTTCTGTGAATATTCTATGCTCTGTCTTGCCTTTGGAACAACACACACTATTCAATCTGTCTGGAACAGGCATCCTCTTTCTTAATATCCTGATTAACTCCCTCTGGTCCTTCAATCTTTTCTGAAATGGTGTTTCTGAGAATCTTTCCTTGATTTCCCCCAGATTGGACTTGGTACACCTACTGGGTGTTCACACCACTTTCTATTTCCTTATATACTAACACTCATACTACTTTATTAAAACTATTGTTTCTATTACTATGAACTCCATGACAGCATGAACTGTGTCATTCTTTTTTACCTACTAGTACATAAGAACAGCTCCTAGAACAGTATCTCACATATAGTAGTAATCCAGAAGTATTTTCATACATAATTTGAATGAATGAATAAGTAAATGGCTGAATGAATTATATCCCCAGTGTCTAACACCGTTCCTAGTAAAAGCTGCTTATTGACATGTCTCTGGTCTTCAATGATCTTATGCTCATTGAGTCCATGGACAATACAAAAGCTTCTTTCTGGGTTTTTGCCTTTTATTTCACTATGTAATAAAGGTGTTGGCTTGAATTACAGCTGGGCAGTAGTTACCTCAAATCGGGGTACATCCATTTCAACCTGTCCTCTTAGCAATGGGGTTTGTCTGGGAGTCTCACGGATCATCACACTCCATCTGAAATAAAGGTCAAGGACAGACAGATATTTAGGGCTCTGTTTTGTCACAGGCTGACATCAATGCTTCACATAGCAAGAAAAAGGTCAAAATGTTTATGTGGTGAGGGAAGATGAGTTGTAGAGATGCCCACACTATCTCAGGTCATCTGATCTCAAATATACAACAAGTGGGGTCTCTGCCTCAATACTTCTTAAGACCAGTGTGATGGAAAGAATTTCATCACAGGGTCAGAGGACAGTGCTTCTCAACCAGAGAGGTAACTATCAAGATCACTTTAGGTGCTTTTGTAACATAAATATGCCAGGGTCCTACCCAAGACATACTGAATAAGAGTCTTTGTGGTGGCTTCAGCTTGGTACCTTGAAAAAGCTTCCCAGAATATCCTTATGGGCAGCCATAAATTAAATACTATGACCCAGCATTGACCCTATCTCTTTTCAGGAGATAGGATGGCAATACTCATTCTTCTCTAAAGCAGAGACAATCTAAGCCAATTATTTCTGAACCCTAAGTTTTTTGAGTTTCTTTGAAAAACTGATGAAGCTATAGAATGGTTTCTATACTATCCTGGAATAGAATAGAAAGATAGAAACATTCCCAAGGGAAAAAAAATATGCTTACATAGATAATTAGCTATGCAATTTGAAGGAGGTGTACAGAACTCTTAAAATTTACCTGTGGGGCTCCTGATTTAGGATCTTTTAAGTTTGAACAGGGGCTTCAGTGATGTCTAAAAGAAACATGGTAGATCCTGACTTCCTAATAGACAAGGCCACCCAAAACTGCCCTGCACTGAAGCCAGAAAGGAATGAGGCTCTGTGAGGGAGGTTAGAATATTCATGATTGAGATGATGTAAATGAGAGTAACTGATATGGGACTGGAACAGGCACAATGACCTGATCATTCAGCCACTCACCTGTCTAGAGTCCTCACACTAGCCTGCTCCACTCTGTTGAGTATGGTAATAGGTGACTTGTTTTTGTTCCAGAATGCACCCCAGCCTAGGACACGGGCCAGATCGTTGCCAGTTCCAAGTGGGATGACTGCCAACTGACACTGCAAGAACAAAACCAGGAACCATTTTCAGTCAATTCTACCAAGATCCACCCATAAAAGAACCCAGAAGGTGCTCCTTGGGAAAGATAGTGGTCTAAAAACCAGTAACAATAAGAGACTTCTGATGTTAGGAAGTGTAATAGGGAGATATTGATGCTAAGTGAACTTTTTCCTGAAAAGTTTGGCACCACTCTTGGCAATACAGAATGTACTCAGTGCAGGGAAAAGTTAGAATATGCCAATATTTATAGCCATGCTTATGAAAGAGAAATATAGCCACAAATTTCTATCAAGCCTTGGCCAAGAAGATAAGGTGCCTCGGGAGACAAAGCTACTAAAGTCAGAAGAACAGGGAGCTATCTAGGGAGAGGGAGGAAAGTGAGAGGAAAGTTTCTGCTACTTTTGAGACTCAGGAAAGGAAACTGGTGGCCTCAAGAGGGGAAGGAAATTGGAGGCTGAATGTGGCCTGAAGCCACTTCTTTTTGCTTGCTCTCCTTTCCTTCAAATATTTACTTTGGGGCCTGGGGCATAAAGCACTGCTCATTCTTTCTGCTAACTCCCTCATTTCTCCTTCCCACAGAAAATGGTTTAGGTGAGGAAGCTTAGAGTGAGAATCTCCCTGTCAGGTTGACTATGAAACCAGTGGAAAACATGTGCTGTATAGTTAAGGAGAGTGAAGACTAAGGACATTTTGGGATGAGCAGGTCCATACCCACAGTCTCTCTAGCAATGATTGAACTGAGTCAGCAAGAACTCACCTTTTCATGTAATCCAAAGGTGTCAATCAGAGATAAGACCCAGCTCACGCTGCCATCTCCGCCACAAACCACAATGCGAAAGCGAGAAAAATTCTTGAACATGCATAGCCTGAAAGAAAGAGGGGAACAGGAGTCATTTCATGAACTACTAGGTTTTACAACTCTTTTCAATACTGTGCTGGGAGCTAAGGACTACTGCTTCTGCATCCTGCTAACAGGCTATCCACCTTCTTTCACTTAGCTCCTATCTCTCTGTGTACCTAACATCACAGGCAATGTTCCCATAGGCAGTCCTGGAGATGAGGCCTTGCTTCAGCCCACCCTCTTCTATGCCAACCCTTGCTCTAGAAGCTACTCGTAACCTAGCCAAACCCACTTGCTGAGGCCCAAGAAGCCTTGTACAGTGGACAGTGGCTTCACAGAAACCAGAGCTGAACAGCCAGATGGTCCATAAGTAAAACAGGTCTATAGTGGAGATATATCTATTTGGTCCCAGGAAAGAATGAGGACAGGAAAGGTGAACAGCAATACCCATTTGCCTCTTCCCCTGAGGTCAGGAGACACAGTTAGACTTCTTCCAACCAGGAAAGGGGAATGAATCTGAGAGCAGAACATGAGCTTGAAGGGATTTCTGGGAGAGGGCTAAAAATCCTCCAACTAGCAAACCCTAAATGCTCTGAAGTTATGTGTTTGCAACCTGACTTGATTGTGCCCAGGTACTAGAACTGATTCCAGAAACCCTTACTCTAAAATGTATAGTACGAAGAGTCCCTTCTATATACTCAACTGTATCCCTTAGCCCATGCTTACCCGGCTTCAGGTCCACCCTTCGACAGGTCAAAAACTTGAGACGGGTTAAGGTACTGCTTGAATTTTCGGAGGAAGACGATCCCCTGGTGATCGCCGCTTTTGGAGTTGATGAAGATGAGAAGGGGACATGAACAGGCTGATGACCAATCGAGGTTCCAGAAGTCTGAAGACACTACTAATTGGCCTGATACATGCACACAACCAAAAGAAAAGAGGAAGAAAGAAAAGGGCCTATGAGATGGAAATAAGAGATGACTTGACATCACATTTTGCAAAGACTTTTTAAAAACAGCTTTATTGAGGTATAATTGATAAACAAAGAACAGCACATATTTAATATATACAATTTAATGGGTTTAGATATATACAAACACCCATGATACAATCACCACAAGCAAGGCAAAAAGACATATCCAAAAACTCTCAGAGTTTCCTTATGCTCTAGTTTGCTGAGACTGAGAAGCAGAGGGGAATTCAGAGCACAAACCAAAGGGGCTCTCATTTAATGTCTGCCCAGCTGTTGCCAGGCAAACAACATTTGCTGAGCAATTACTACATGCCAATCATCATGCTAGATACTTCTAGGGGTACAGCTCCTGTCCTCCAGCTGGGGAAACAGACTTATACACAGTAGTATGTTGGAACACAAAGATTAAGGAAATTGGTGCTACAATGAGGGATTAATAAAACACCATGGGGAAACTGAAGAAGGAGAGGATTGAAGGCTGGAGAGGAGGATCAGAATACCAATTAGTTCTCTCTTTGCCTGGGATAGTTCAGTTTTCACATTGAGAGGATATCAGGTAAGGAGAGAGGAGGGGGGGCAAGGCTATCTTTTAGACAGCAGGTAATGACAGAAAACATATCAATGTGGGAGGGAGGAGGGAAATTTAATCAACCCTCCAAGGCTCTGGCAGGGCAATCCCAGTTATCACACCAACTTTCAGGGGAAACAAGACTATAGGGAAATTGTCTGAACAAGAGAGAGTCTTTTAATACTTCCTAACTCTGAAGTTCCCTATAGGGAAGTGAAGTTATAGCAGCCTAAATTGTCAGTGCCTGCCAGCTCATGCTGAGTGTTAGAGCCTGTTGGCAGGGAGACAGGCAGTGAGCAATGGCCCCCTAGGAGATGAGACAAATTGTGAGCCCCTAAACTCTGAGCTTTGGCTTGCTAGGGATACCCCAGCAAAAATAAATGCAAAGGGCAAAAGTCATATGGCTCACTCCTGAATTGTGCAGGGACAGGGAGGGAGGTGGGTTGAGATGTCCCATTTGTTGTAATTGGGGTGAAAGTGAGCCTGGAGGAATACTGCTGGCATGAGCAGATTTCATGGCTGTTTTGCCTGGAAAAACTTAAAGCAGTCTTCCTCTATGGGCCAATTCCTACTCACTGGCCAGTAGAACTTGAAGGCATCCTTAGCCAGTTAGCCAGTCAGGCACCAAATTTTCAGGGCTTATTAGGACTCACAGCTACAAGGGGAGTCTGCCATGTTCCTTCAGTAGCATATCTTGGAAGTAGTTACTCTCCCTGAACACATTACCTGAAGATAGTACCCTTTTCAATATTTGTTTTACAAAAGGTAGTATGTTGATGCAATGCTAGTTAAGACATTAATTCATTCATTCATTCAACAAACATGTATTGAGGGCATTCTCTGTGCTTGTCCTTCTTATGTTCTGAGAATACAGTGGTGGGCAAGATAGAAATAGTCTCTGCTCTTGTAGAACTTATATTCTACTGGTGGAAAGCACAACAAAACAAAGTAATATAGAAAAGAACATGATATGAAGAAAAAGAAGTGAGGGAAACAGGATAGAGACTAAAGGGGGTGTTATTTTAGATGGGGTGGTCAGGGACAGCTTCTCTAGGGAGGTGACATTTGAGATGAGACTTGAATGAAGTAAAAAAGTGAGCAATGCATATATGGCGGCGGGGAGAGTTTTGGGAGCAGAAGAAAGAATAAGTGCTAGGACCCAGAGAAGGGAGAATGTCTGGGGTATCTGAGGGCCACTGAACAGAATGGCATGACTATTGTGGAGTGAGTGAGGGGCAGAGTGGCAGAAATGAGGTCAGAGAGATGACAGAACCATACAAAATGACAATGAGATGTGAGGAAGCAGTTAAAAAATCAGGGTGAGACTGTTTAGTATAGTACAAAACATTAGGGGTCAGGCCATAAGATATATGAAGAAAATCATCAAAAAAGGTCATACCTTTTAATTTTTATTTTACTTATTTTTTTTCTTTTCTTTTTTTAAAAAAGATTTTATTTATTTATTGGACATGGAGAGAGACACGGTGAGAGAGGGAACAAAAGCAGGGGGTGTGGGAGAGGGAGAAGCAGTCTTCCCACCGAGCAGGGAGCCCGGTGCGGGGCTTGATCCCAGGATCCCAGGATCATGACCTGAGCCAAAAGCAGATGCTTAATGACTGAACCACCCAGGCGCCCCTTATTTTTTTCTTAAGGAGAGAGGGCATGTGCACACACATGGGTGGGGTAGTGTGGGTATGAGGAAAGAACAGAGGGAGAGGGAGAGAGAGAATCTTAAGTAGTCTCCGTGCCCAGGATGGAGACTTATCTCACAACATGGAGATCATGACCTGAGCCAAAATCAAGATTTAGACACTTAACCAACTGAGCCACTTTACACACTCCTAAAAAAAGCAGTAACGTTTTATGTGCTTGCTCCTCATCCAACCAGCAATGCAGGGATCAACTCATGACCTGGCCTCAAGCTTACCTCTCCTTTGTTTGAGAAGCTGATTCTGCTCTGAGCTTCCTTTCCTTATTCAGCAACCTTCTGCTAACACCCTCCAGGGGATCATGTGACTTTGGGTATGTACTCCAGTGAAAAGATTTATGGAAACAGGTTGCTGCCAACATCTAGAGGAACTGTGAGCTATGCTTAGAAACAAGGACTCCCCCTGCCAGAGGTCCTGGAATAGACCTATCTATGCCCAGTGATTTTTAACAGATGGGTTAGTCCCTTTCTAGAGGGGAGGCAGCAGTGGCACTGAGACCAACTACTGTGAGCTGTTTGGACCTCTGTTTCCTTATCTGCATAGTGGGCCATTTGAAAAACTAACTTGTTTCCCAGTGTTGAGATGAAAATGAGATAGGTGTTACATTGATAAGAAAAAGAAATATAAATTGTTTCTTAAAGGTGAAAAGATGACCAAACTCATTCATAAATGAGAAAGATACTGATTAAAACCAGGCCATGGTACCATTTTTTTCTTACCCAGAAAACTGGCAAAAAAAAAAAAAATAGATGATACACTTGATTGAGGAAGACAGAAAATATGAACTCTCACTGAGGGTGGAAGTGCAAAGTGACACAAGCCCTATGGGGGGCAATCTGACAGCATCTATGAAAATTATAAATGCCTATACATTATGACCCAGTAATTACACTTCTGGGAATTTTTCCTATAGATTTATATGTAAAATGACCTGCGTGAGATTGTTCATTGCAGCATTGTTGTAATAGCAAGAGACCGAAAACTTTGAAATTAGAGGACTGCTCAAATAAATTATGGTATATATTCATATAATAGAGTATCTTGTAGCTGTAAAAAGGAATGAGGAAGCAATCTTCTGTTGATCAAAAAGATCTCCAAAATATGCTGTGAAGGAAAAAGAGAAGAGGTTCAGAGGAATGTGTATAGTATTAAAAAGGGAAGGGATAAAAATATATGTTTATATTTAGTAGTATATACAGGAAAAAATACTGGAAGCTATTCAATAAACTAATGGCAGCAATCAACTTTTTGTGAGTTGATTTGGATGGGGCTATGGGAGATTGAGAAGATTGAGAGAAAGGATAGTAAGTTTTTACTAAACACGTGCATATGTGTTTCTACTTTAAAAAGTTTGAACCATGTGTCTATATTAACTAGTCAAGAATTAAATTAAGAAATAGGAAAAATAATTATGTTAATGTTATCTATAAATTAAATAGCCATGAAGTTGTAGCTGAAATCATTTGTAGATCCATTTGGCAGCTTGGAGCATGGGCTGTCTTCTGCAGTGTACTTCTACAACAGAATGCAGCTGTGTGCCACAGCTGGTTGCCCTCCAGATTTATTCACTAACCTACAGCAAACATCTTAACTTCTCTGGGTGTTCATTTCTACATATGTATAATAGCATCATGTTGCAATGATTAATAAAATAATCCAGGATGGGGGTGTAAAACTGAGATAAAAAGAAAATTCTGTAATTAAGCCAACTTAAACTTCAGTGTCAAACCTAATTTGGTCACAGATGGGAAGACAAGAGGAAGAAGTGCTGGCAGAAAGCTATCCCTAGGAGAAGACAGGGACAGCAACATCTAGCATTTCCCCAGAGCATCTGAATTCCAGCAAGGCCAAGTTTGTCAAGGGAATCTTGTGAAGAAGGTGACAAAATTGTGTGGCATCGTGGGCTGGAATGTAGCAATGTTAGGCAGATTCATAACCAGGTAAGTGTGCCCACGAAGTTGCTTTTGAATAGGCTGATGTTAATTGTAGGGGGGTGTCCTCTACTGTTTCATAATTTTAATCAACAATTCAAATGAAAACATAGAAGACTTCTCAACTCTGAAGTACTCAAAGCTGAGGGAAAGTTATTGGATGACAGAAAAAGGATTGAATGGGGTGCCTGGGTGGCTCAGTCCCATTAAGCGTCTGCCTTCAGCCCAGGTCATGATCCCAGGGTCCTCAGATCGAGCCCCACATCAGGCTCTCTGTTTGGCGGGAAGCCTGCTTCTCCCTCCCCACTCCCTCTACTTGTGTTCTCTCGCTGTGTCTCTCTCTGTCAAATAAATAAATAAAATCTTTTAAAAAATAGAATAAAGATTGAAAAATAACCTCAAAGGGCGGATAGGTCAAAGTCAACAAGATGAAAATGGGATAAATGTGAAGCCAGGATTTTTAGGACCAAGGACATAAATCATACTGGAATAGGACAACACGAACTTGGTTTGGCAGCATCAAGTGTGAAAAGGGCTTAGAGGATTTAAGTTGACTTTAAACTCCAGATGGCTCAACAGCCTGAAAGAGCTTTTCAAGAAAAATCTCATGCTTCTTTGAGCTGCATTAATACAAGCACAGTGCCGCAAAACAGGGGGTCTATAGTCTCTCTCAAATTTGTTCAGTTCATACCACAGAAGGATGTTAAATTAGCATAAGGATGGCTTACCAATCTTCTTCCTGTATTTTAAAACCATCTTTAACAAATGTTAGTTCATCTAACCCTCATAATGCACCTGAGTACAACTGTTATTGAAAGAAAGTCTCTCAAGAGTGAGATTCAATTGGATCAAGAATGTAGATGACTCGAAGGAAAGGCTCGAAACTAACTCATAGGGCATTAGATGAGATACCACACAAAAAGAATGGCTTAGCTCAGGTACTTCTAGGCAATATTATGTCATTGGTGGAAAGCAAAAGAAAGTAGCAATGCCATTAGTTGATGATCTATAACAAGAATAAGAAGTGATGCATGGGGCGCCTGGGTGGCTCAGTTGGTTGGGCAACTGCCTTCAGTTCAGGTCATGATTCTGGAGTCCTGGGATCGAGTCCCACATCAGGCTCCCTGCTCAGCAGGGAGTCTGCTTCTCCCACTGATCTCTCTCCTCTCATGCTATCATAAATAAATAAAATCTTTTTTTAAAAAAAAAGAAGTGATGCATGAAGCACTGGGTGTAATAAACAATGAATCATGGAATACTACATCAAAAACTAATGATGTACTGTATGGTGACTAACACAACATAAAAAATAAAGTTAGAAATAAAGAAAAGAAAAAATTCTTGTTAAAAAACAAAACAAAACAAAAGAATAGGAAGAGGTATAGGATAAAAAAAAAACAACCCAAAAAACCGAAATTCCATAAGGACAAGAAGCACAAAGCCTTTTGGGCTAATTATAAAGAAGAGTTTGCAGCTCCTTATACCTATTTGGGGTGATTGGTGGGATGCTGAGGTGGGCATCCTTCATTCTGCTTAGACATCTTCCCTATGTTCCCCATTGGTATGAGCAAAGTCTCAGATTTCAGGACTAGATTGACTTTCATGGCAGCTTGAGTTTGCTTGGGTGACTAATTTGCTACTTTTTCTCTTCTATCAATCCCATTTCCCCCCAGTCTCTTCCTTTTTCTATCCAGCCAAACATCTCTTATTTACCAAGTCATCCACCTCAACACCTCTCTAGTTAACTGTCTGGTAGATGACTTATGTGGGTAAATATCTGAGTAGATCTGAGAATAATATATGCATGCACCTCTGAGTGAAGTTAGCTTTGTGTCTATGCATGTCATTATGGGAACATATGAACATGCTTGCTTGAAGAAACCTGTGTGAATGGCTCATTCCTTGTACCAATGTCTATCTGGATGTATCTGTATTAGGGTTGGAAAATGAACTGGAAGAGACTAGAATGTCTCTGAGTGTGTATATATGTGGGTGCACACATGCGCACATGTGCTATGTCTAGTTATAAAACTCTGTTGTAATGGCTACAGAATCCTTGCCCCCTTCTGTTCTCTGACTGAAGAAACTACAAACTCTACTTTCTTTTCTTTTCTGTCAGCCAATGCTAGCTCTTCCTTGATGACAAAGTGGGCAGCAAGCATCAGTATGGAGAAAATTTTTAAGTCAATGACATGCTGGTTCACTAATCACATCCAGACCAGTGGACATCCCACATGTCAGAGATGGGTAAATTAGTATATTAGTGAAATATAAATGAAAACATTCCAGGCAGGGTTTGAACTTTAGCTCCAGTAAGTGAAATTGATCATATATAGAGTGAAGCTAACTACACAAACTGAAATTAATGGGCAGTGTATCTCTCTGCTGGCTTTGTGAAACAGTAGTGTGTCAGTTGGTAAATGTATTAGATTTCTAAATTCTTTAGTGTTCGTAAAATAGGTCAGCTCTTTTTAGCTGTGATATGTGATTTTGATCTTGACAGTACCCATTACTTAATAATGAGTAATATGAGAAGCAAATGAACAACTCAATGGCAAAAAGGAGAGTCTCTTTAAGGAAAAAGTGGGGAAGGGGAGGTATATTCAAAAAGGTATTGTCAGCGATGGCTAGAGTGAAATATCCTTGTGGGGGTCTACAGTTTTCATTAGGCTAGAAGACCAGTGATTTAATTTTGTTGTCCTTTGGGGCTATGTTTCTTGATATTCAAGCCCTTTACATATTATCACTTATCCTCCCAATACACAGTTATCATTCCCAATTAGATGTGGAAAGTGAAGCTCAGAGAATGTAAGTGACTTACTCAAGGTCACCTATCTAGTAAGTGACTAAAACTCATGGTTGCCTGGCCTTTGTTTTTTCCCTTTACATCATGTTGTTTCTAAGTCTCATCATTATTTAATAATAAAGACAAACACAAACTGGACAAAACATCCCTCTGCTTTGCCCCTGTTTTATCTGTTCTAATATCTCTAGAACTTCTGAGAGAAGACTCTATAGAAAGCTTACTCTTGCTGCATTTATTTCATTTCTGCCTCCTTTCTATGCAACATCTTGCAATTAGTTGACAGTCCTAATAATTTCTGATCTCCAAGTGTCTCCAAGTGTAACTCCTTTGGTGCTTACCATATGCTACCTTAATCTATATATTGTCATACTATATCAATATCCTGGGTCAACAATAACCATAAGCTCTGGAAATGTTCTTATCTTGGATCTCTTTGTAGCCTTTCAGCACCGTATGAAAGAATTCTCAATAAATCACTTGAGTTTAGGAATTGACTTATTTCGCTAAGCATGATACCCTCTAGTTCCATCCACGTCGTCGCAAATGGCAAGATTTCATTTCTTTTGATGGCTGCATAGTATTCCATTGTGTATATATACCACATCTTCTTTATCCATTCGTCTGTTGATGGACATCTAGGTTCTTTCCATAGTTTGGCTATTGTAGACATTGCTGCTATAAACATTCGGGTGCACGTGCCCCTTCGGATCGACAAAGCATCAACAGAGCATGTTGGGGCAATAATCATGCTAGTTTCAGATTTGGAGTCAACCTTGGTGTTAGTTTCCATTCTAAAAATAATATGACCTGGGCCTTTATGTAGTTCTTCCTTGCCCACCTGGATGCAAGCAAACTTATTTTATGGATTATCTAGTGTCTGAAAATCATGAAAAACTGGAATCAAGTCTGATAATTCAGGAACAATGGGACAAAGCCTACAGAGAACATGCCCACATACATATATGCCATAAACATCAACAGTCATTATCCCAAAGGTCTAAAAAGAAACATGAGCTGTCTCTACATATATACACATTCCTACTTCCCCATTTACTGGTTGAAAATAATAATTTAATTAAAATTAATTTTAAAATTTCCCCAGTCTTATCACCTTTCCTCCTTCCCCAGTGAAATACATTCTGAGGTTGAAATTTGGGTACTCACCATCTCCTTTAGGGTCGCTGAGGGCAGTGGGAGGAATGACTGATGTTCGATGACTTCCAAACCAGCATTCCTTGGAAAACCGTCCCCGGCAGTCATCATGCACCTGAAACGACAAGAGAAGAACAGAGAAAAAAAGGGAGGGGAGAGAAAAGGATACAATTGATTAGTCTTGAGTTCCAGTTCCAAGATTTGAGTCTCCAGTGTTAACATCTCCCTTTCTGACATTTCGTGCCATACACCTTCCCCTGTCTCAAACTGGACACACCCTTCCCAACTTCAGCATGCACTTTCCTGAAGGTGGGCTCTGAACTCTGTTCCTTTCAAAGGTAGCTTTCAGAAGATACCCATCATAGGCATTAAGAAGACAGTAGCCATAGGGCACAATCTTAGTGGCCTACAGAATAGGGAACTTACTTGGATTTTAAGAGTACTAATCCTGTTAATATGCTATTACACTTCAAATCCTTACAACAACTCTGTATGGTAGGGAACACATTATTAGGTTCATTTTAGAAATGAGGATACAAAAGTTTGGAGAGGTGAAGAATCTTGCTCAAGGTCAAACAGCTGGGAAGTGGCAGAACTGAGATTCTGCTGCCTTTCCCACAAGTGGTCATATTTCCCAAGTTTCTGATATTTTTAGGTACCATTTCCTAGACAATTTCACAGTTCTTAGAGGACATGAACCTGGCTTGATTACACAAAAGCAATTAAAAGAGAGCCAGAGGACAACCAGAGTTGTCTCTCTCTCTATCTTTTTTTTTAATTGAGACATAATTGACATATAACATTTTATCAGTTCCAGGTGTACAACATAACGATTTGATATTTATATATATTACAAAATGATCACCACAGTAAGTGTAGTTAATATCTGTCACCATACATAATTACAGTTTTTTCTTGTGATAGGAAATTTTAAGGTCTATACTCTTAGCAACTTAGAAATAGGCAAAATAGCATATTAACTATAGTCACTATGCTGTTCATGATATCCTGATGACTTATTTATTTTATAACTGGAATTTTGTATCTTTTGACCACCTTCACCTATTTTGCCCATTTCCCCCCTCCGCATATGCATGAGCTCATTTTTTAAAAAATTCATATATATGTGAGATCATATAGTATTTCTCATTCTCTGTCTGACTCATTTTATGTAGCATAATGCCCTAAGGTCCTTCCATGTTGTTGCAAATGGCAAGATTTCCTTCATTTTTAGGGCTGAATAATATTCCATTGCATATACATCTACCACATTTTCTTCATTCATACAGCACTTATGTTGTGTCCATATCTTGACACTTAATGTTGTTTTCATATCTTGACTATTGTAAATGGTGTTTCAGTGAACATGAGGGTGCCTATATGATTTTGAACTAGTGTTTTCATTTTTCTCAGATAAATACACAGAAGTTGAATTGCTAGGTCAAATAGTAGTTCTATTTTTAATTTTTAAAGGAAAGCCTGCACTGTTTTCAATAGTAGTTGCACCAATTTACATTCCTACTGAGAGTGCATGAAGTTTCCCTTTTCTTCATATCCTCATCAACATTTATTTCTTCTCTTTTTGATAATAGCTATTCTAACAGGTGTGAAGTGATATCTTATTGTGGTTTTGATTTGCATTTCCCTGATGATCATAGATGTTCAGTACTTTTTCATATACTTGTTTACCATCTGTATGTGTTCCTTAGAAAAAGATCTATTCAGATTCTTTGCCCATTTTCTAATTGGATTGTTTGTTTGCTTTTTGCTATTGAGTTATATGACTTCTTTATATATTTTGGATATTTACCTTTATCATATATGTGATTTACAAATATTTTCTCCCATTCAGCTGCTTGCCTTTTCCTTTTACTGGTGGTTCCTTTGCTGTGCACAAGCTCTGCATTATTTTCCCCAAATTTTTACCTAAATTCTAGTTAGTTAAAATATAGTGTAATATTGCTTTCAGGAGTAGAATTTAGTGATTCAACAATTACATATAACACCCACTGCTCATCATAACAAGTGCCCTCCTTAATACTCATCACCCATTCAACCCATCTTCCATCCACCTCCTTCCATCAACCCTCAGTTCGTTCTCTAACTTTAAGAGACTCTTATGGTGGGGCGCCTGGGTGGCTCAGTGGTTAAAGCCTCTGCCTTCGGCTCAGGTCATGATCCCAGGGTCCTGGGATCGAGCCTCACATCGGGCTCTCTGCTCAGCAGGGAGCCTGCCTCCTCCTCCTCTCTCTCTCTCTGCCTGCCTCTCTGCCTACTTGTGATCTGTCAAATAAATAAAAAAAATCTTTAAAAAAAAAAAAGAGACTCTTATGGTTTGCCTCCCCCTCCTGTTTCTTTTTCCTTCCCACATGTTCATCTGTGTTGTTTCCTAAATTCCACATATGAGTGAAATCACATAGTATTTGTCTTCCTCTGACTGACTTATTTCGCTTAGCATAGCACACTATAGATCTGTCTACATTATGGCAAATGGCAAGATTTCATTCTTTTTGATGGCTGAGTAATAGTCCTTTGTATAGATATAACACTTTTTCTTTATCCATACATCAGTCAATGGACACTCGGGCTCTTTCCATAGTTTGGCTATTGTTGACAATGCTGCTATAAACATGGGGGTGCATGTACCCCTTCAAATCTGTACTTTTGTATCTTTTGGGTAAATACCTAATAGTGCAATTGCTGGGTTATAGTGTAGTTGTATTTTTAACTTTTTGAGGAACCTCCATAATGTTTTCCAGAGTAGTTTGCCTCAGTTTGCACTTCCACCAACAGGGCAAAAGGGCTCCCCTTTCTTGGCCTCCTCACCAACACCTGCTGTTTCTCATGTTGTTAATTTTAGCCATTCTGATGTGTGAGGGCATCATGGTATGGATTTGTATTTCCATAATGATTAGTGATATTGAGCATCTCTTCATGTGTCTGTTAGCCATCTATATGTCTTTTTTTTTAAAGATTTTATTTATTTATTTGACAGAGAGAGATCACAAGCAGGCAGAGAGGCAGGCAGAGAGAGAGGAGGAAGCAGGCTCCCCGCTGAGCAGAGAGCCCGATGCGGGGCTCGATCCCAGGACCCTGAGATCATGACCCGAGCCGAAGGCAGCGGCCCAACCCACTGAGCCACCCAGGCGCCCCATCTATATGTCTTCTTTGGAAAAATGTCTATTCATGTCTTCTGCCCATTTCTTAACAGGATTATTTGTTTTCTGGTGCTTGAGTTTAATACATTCTTTATACATTTTTGATACTATGTCATTTGCAAATATCTTCTCCCATTTTGTAGGCTGCCTTTTAGTTATGTTGATTGTTTCCTTCACTGTGCAGAAGCTTTTTATCTTGATGGAGTCCTAGTAGTTCATTTTTGCTTTTGTTTCCCATGCCTCCAGCAATATGTCTAGCAAGAAGTTGCTATGGCCAAGGTCAAAGAAGTTGCTACCTCTTTTTTCCTCTAGGATTTTGATAGTTTCCTGTCTCACTTTTAGGTCTTTCATCCATTTTGATTTTATTTTTGTGTATGGTGTAAGTGATCCAGTTTCATTCTTCTGCATGTTGCTGTCCAGTTTTCGCAACACTATTTATTGAAGAGACTGTCTGCTTTCCATTGGATATTCCTTCCTTATTTGTCAAAGGTTAGTTGATCATATAGTTGTGCGTTCATTTCTGGGTTCTATATTCTGTTCCCTTGATCCATGTGTCTGTTTTTGGGCCAATACCATACTGTTTTGATGACTATAACTTTGTAATATAGCTTGAAGTTCAGAATCACGATGCCTCCAGATTTGCTTTTCTTTTTCAGACTGCTTTGGCTCTTTGGGGTCTTTTGTGGTTCTGTACAAATTTTAGGATTTGTTCTAGCTCTGTGAAAAATGCTATTGGTATTTGATAGGGATTGCATTAAATGTGTAGATTGCTTTAAGTAGTATGGACATTTGAACCACGTTTGTTCTTCTAATTCATGAGCATGGAATGTTTTTTCCATTTCTTTTTGTCCTCTTCAATTACTTCCATAAGTGTTCTATAGTTTTCAGAGTACAGATCTTTACCTCTTCAATTAGGTTTATTCCTAGGTATATTATTGTTTTTGGTGCAGTTACAAATGGGATCAAATCCTTGGTTTCTTTTTCTGCTACTTCATTATTAGTGTATAGATATGCAACAGATTTCTGTACATTGACTTTATGTCTTGCAACTTTGCTGAATTCATGTGTTAGTTCTAGTAAATTTTTGGTGAATTTATTCGGGTTTTCTATATAGAGTAGGATGTCTGCAAATAGTGAAAGTTTGACTTCTTCCCTGCTGATTCAGATGCCTTTTATTTCTTTTTGTTGTCTGATCACTGAGGGTAAGAATTCCAGTACAATGTTGAATAGTAATGGTGAGAGTGAACATCCTTGTCTTGTTCCAACTGTAGAGGAAAAGCTTTCAGTTTTTCACCATTAAGGATGATATTCACTGTAGGTCTTTCCTATAAGGCACTTATGATGTTGAAATATGTTCCATCTATCCCTACTTTACTGAGGGCTTTTATCAAGAATGGATGCTGTGTTTTGTCAAATACTTTTTCTGCATCTATTAAGAGGATCATATGATTCTTATCCTTTCTTTTATTAATGTGGTGCATCAACATTGATTGATTTTGCAGATGTTAAACCACCCCTGCAGCCCAGGAATAAATATCTCCTGATTGTGGTGAATAATTCCTTTAATGTACTTTTAGATTCAATTTACTAGTATCTTATTGAGAATTTTTGCATCTATGTTCATCAGGGATATTGACCTGTAGTTCTCTTTCTCAGTGAGGTCTTTGGTTTTGGAATCAAAGTAATGTTGGCCCGGTGGAATGAGTTTGGAAGTTTTCCTTCCTTTCACATTTTTTGGAACAGTTTGAGAAGACTAGGTATACACTCTTTTTCAAATGTCTGGTAGAATTCCCCTGGTAAGCCATCTGGCCCTGGACGTTTGTTTGTTTGGAGATTTTTGATTCCTGATTCCATTTCTTTGGTGGTTGTGGATCTACTCAAATTTTCTATTTCATCCTGTTTCAGTTTTGGCAGTTAGTATGTTTGTAGGAATTCCTCCATTTCTTCCAGATTGCTCAGTTTGTGGGCACATATTTTTTCATAATATTCTCTTATGATTGATTGGATTTCTGTGGTGTTGGTTTTGATCTCTCCTCTTTCATTCATGATTTTATTTATCTGGGTCCTTTCTTTTTGGGATAAGTCTGGCTGGGGGTTTATCAATTTTATTAATTCTTTCACAGAACCAACTCTTAGTTTCACTGATCTGTTTTACTTTTTTTCCTATGTTGTTTATTTCTGCTTTAATTTTAATTATTTCCCTTCTTCTGCTGGGTTTAGGCTTTATTTGCTGTTCTCTTTCTACTTTCTTTAGGTGTGAAGTTAGGTTGTATTTTTGAGACTTTTCTTGCTTCTTGAGGTAGGCCTATATTGCAGTATACTTCCCTCTTAGGATTGCCTTCGTTGCATCCCAAAGGTTTTGGACTGATATGTTTTCATTTTTATTTGCTTCCGTGTATTTTTTTTTCAATTTCTTTTTTAATTTGCTGGTTAACCCACTCATTCTTTAGTAAGATATTCTGAAGATATTCTTTAATTTCCATGTATTTTTGGCCTTTCCAAATTTTTCTTGTGGTTGACTTCAAGTTTCATAACATTGTGGTCAGAAAATATGCATTGTATGATCTCCATTTTTCCCTTGTTGAAGACTGATTTGTGACCCAGTCAGCATGTTGATCTATTGTGGAGAATGTTCTATGTGCACTCAAAAAGAATGTGTATTCTGCTGCTTTAGCATGAAATGTTCTGAATATACCTGTTAAATTCATGTGGTCCAGTGTGTCATTCAAAGCCATTGTTTCCTTATTGATTTTCTGTTTAGATGATCTGTCCATTGCTATAAGTGGGGTATTAATGTCCCCTACTGTTATTGTATTATTATCCATGAGTTTCTTTGTTTGTTATTAATTGATTTATATATTTCGGTGCTCCCAAGTTGGGGGCATAGATTCTTACAATTGTTAGATCTTCTTAATGAATAGACCCCTTAATTAGGATATAATGCCCTTCTTTATCTGTTGTTACAGTTTGGTTTAAAATCTCATTTTTCTGATATAAGTATGGATACTTTGGCTTTCTTTTGGATATCCATTATCATAATAGATGGTTCTCCATCTCCTCACTTTCAATCTGTAGGTGTCTTGGTCTAAAATGAGTCTCTTGTAGACAGCATATGGATGGGTCTTGCTTTTTTTATCCATTCTGATACCTTACATCTTGATTGGAACATCTAGTCCCTTTACAATGAGTGTGATTATTGATAGATACGGATTTAGAGCCATTGTGTTACCTGTAAATTTGGTGTTTCTGGTGATGTTTTCTGTTCCTTTCTAGTCTTTGTTGCTTTTGTCTTTTTTCCCCCTACTCAAAGAGTCCCCCTTTACTATTTCTTGCAGGGCTGGTTTAGTGGTCACAAACTCCTTTTCGTTCATTTGTTTGTTTGTTTGGGAAACTCTTTCTCTCCCCCTCGATTATGAATGACAGCCTTGCTAGATAAAGTATTCTGGCTGCATGTTTTTCTCATTCAGCATGTTGAGTATATCCTGCCACTGTCTTCTGGCCTGCCATGTTTTTGTGGACAGACCTGCTATGACCTGATCTGTATTACCTTGTAGGTTAAGGACTTTTTTTTTCCTCTTGGTGCTTTCAGGATTCTTCCCCTGTCTGTGTATTTTGTGAATTTGACTATGATATGTCTTGTTGATGGCTGGGTTTGTTGTATTTAATGGGAATTCTCTGTGCTTCTTGGATTGAAATGTCTATTTCCTATCCAAGATTAGGGAAGTTTTCAGTTATAATTTGCTCAAATAAACCTTCTGCTCTATTTTCTTTTTCTTCTTCCTGGACTTCTATGACATGAACATTGTTACATTTTAAGGAGAAACTGAGTTCCCTAGGTCTACATTTGTGATTCATTATTTTCTATAATTTTATCTTCTATATCACTGATTTGTTCCTCTGCTTCATCCATCCTCATTGTCATTGTATCTAGTCAGTTTTGCATCTCAGTTATAGCATTATTTATTTTGGCCTGACTAGTTTTTAATACTTTTATCTCTGCAGTAAGGGATTCTTTAGTTTCTTCCATACTTTTCTCAAGCCCAGCTGGTATTCTTATGATTATTTTTGTAAATCCTAGTTCAGATATCTTAGTTGTATCTGTATTAATTAAATCCCTGGCTATGACTTCTTCCTGTTCTTTTTTTTGGGATGACTTTCTCCATCTTGTCATTTTGTCCAGGTCACTGTTTTTTTATTAGGAAAGCATGTTATATTCCTGCTCCTGAGAGTAATGGTTATATTAAGAAGAGGTCCAAGAAAACAAACAAACAAAAGGAAGCTAAAGCCTAGGTGTGCTTTGGTCTGCTTGTTAAAAGAAGCTATATCCAAAAAAAAAAAAAAAAAAAAAAGGAAGCTAGATCCTATTCCCCCTAGAGATGAAGCTGTGCAGCATTCTATGACCAGTAGACTTGGTGCATGAAGGAGTTTGTGCTGGTCTTCTGGGAGTGGGGCCCACTGCAGCTGATTCTCAGGCAGACTTGCCCTAGCAGAGATGCACTTGCAGGGTGCAGGGGAGGCAGAGCTCATTGAAAGTGACTCCAGCCTCCATGAGTTGGTGCTGTTTTGCTCACTGAGGTTGGTTAGTGCTGATGGGCAGGGGAGAAAGTGGCCTTCCCCTGTCGTCTCCTACCTGGAGCAGGGAGTTCGCACCCACCACTCTTCAGGAAGCCCTCACAGAAGAGCAAACAATTACCCCTGTTCTGTTCCCTCTTCTGCCAGATCCCTGCCTTCACCCTGTCTTTGCTTAGGCTGTCTGCCTGCCAGGTGGCATAGTACTCCTGTGTTTGATCTCAGGCATTCAGCTGGATTTCGAATCTCCAAATTTTAGAGATCTGTGTGGCACAGATCTGCACTGATCCTCTAGGGGTAGGGTCTTACTGTGCTATGGCCAGTGCCATTTTGTCTAGGAAATTAATTGTGAAACTGCACAGTGGTTTGAGTTTATGGGAAAGCACAGCCAAAACCCAGAACCAAGGATTGCTGTCCTCAGCTGGTGTCTCTGTTCCTATGCTAGTGAATGGGGCAGCTCAAGTGGTGCCCACTGGATCTTTTGTCCCTGGAGAGGCCATGCCACCTCTCCTAAATTCACTCCAAGCAGGGGAACTGTTTGTCCCTGTGTGACCCAGGGGATCCTCAGACCACACTGCCCGCTCCCTGATCCCTGCCCCACTGGAATACCACCAAGCCCACCAGACATGACACTGGTGATTGTATGGACTCTAAAGCTTCAGACTTTTTGCTTTGTCACTTAAAAAAAACTTGTGGTGTTCAGCCCCTCTTCTTTTCTTAGTGAATGATTTTGGGGAAGAGTTTTTCTTGTGCAACCCCCTGCACACACTTTCACTTTTTCTGTCTCTCTTTCTCTCTTGCTCCTCTCTCTGTGATCAGAGCTCCCTCCCCTATACAGCACCCGCAGTTCCTTTCTCCTCCAAATAACTCTCCGCAGCTCCTATCTTCGATGATGAGGTCATTTTGCTACCTCTACTTGTGCAGTTTTCCTCTCTCAGTCCTCAGATTGATTTCTTGGTCGTTCAAAATGATTTGTTATTTATCTAGCTGTGTTTGAGGGACAAGGCACACTTAGGGTACCCCTACTCCTCTCATCATAACTCCTCCTCTGCAGAAGGTTTTTTAGTAATTTCACTTGTTTATCTTTTCCACTGTTGTCTTTACTTTTGATGTTAAATCCAAAGAAACCATGGCATGTCTGATATCAAGGAACTTACCACTTGTGTTTTCTTTTAGGAGTTTTATGGTTTCAGGTCTTACATTCAAGACTTGAATTCATTTGAGTTATTATTTGTGAGTGGTATGAGATAGTGATCTTGTTTCATTCTTTTTTCATGTGGCTGTCTACTTTTTCTAGCACCATTTATTGAAAAGACTCCTTTTTTCATTGTATATTCTTGGCTCCTTTGCCAATCAGTTGACCAGATATGCATGGGTTTATCTCTGTGCTCTCTCTTTTGTTCCATTGATCTATGTGCTAATACCATACTGTTTTTATTACTATGACTTTATAATATAGTTTTAAATCATGGAGTATGATGCTCCTGTTTGTTCTTCTTTCTCAGGATTGTGTTGGTTATTTGGGGTCTACTGTGGTTCCATACAAATTTTGGGATTGTTCTATTTCTGTGAAAAATCCCATTAGAATTTTTAAAACAGATTTTATGTATGTATGTATGTATGTATGTATATGTGCATGCATATATGTATGTATATATTTAGAGCATGTGAGCATGTTTGTGTATGAGTTTGGTGGAGGAACAGAGGGAGAGGGAGAGAAAGAAAATTCCAAGCAGACTCCACACTGAGTGCAGAGCCTGATACGGAGCTCAATCTCATGACTCTGAGATTTTGACCTGAGCTGAAATCGAGAGTCAGATGCTTAACAGACTGAGCCACCCCGACAATCCCCATTGGAATTTTGATAGGGACTGCTTTGAATCTGTACCTTACATTGGGCAGTATAGACGTTTTAACAATATTTATTCTTCCAATCCTTGAGCACAAAATATTTTTCCATTTATTTGTGCCTTACTTCTTTCATCAATATCTTGTAGTTTTCAGAGTACAGTTCTTTCATCTCCTTGGTTAAACTTATTCCTAGGTATTTTATTCTTTATGATGCAATTATCAATGAGACTGTTTTCTTAATTTCTTTCTGATAATTAGTATATAAAAATGCAACAGATTTTTGTATATTAATTTTGAATCTTGCAGTTTTACTGAATTTATTAGTTCTAACAGATTTTTGTAAACTCTTTAGGGTTTTCTATATATAATATGTCATCTGCAAATAATGACAGCTTTACTTCTTTTATGATTTGTATGCCTTAAAGAATTTATTATTGAAGTGCTATTGACATACAATGTTATATTAGCTTCAGGTGTACAACATATTGATCCAATAACTCTATATATCATTCATTTCTCACCATGATTAGTGTAGTCACCATACAATGTTACTACAATATTGTTGCCTCTATTCCCTATGCTTTACTTCTTTTTAGCTCTGTGACTTATTCATTTTATAACTAGATGACTTTTCTTTCTTCTTTTCTTTTTTCCCCCTAAGACTTCTAATACGATGTAGAATAATAGTAAGGAGAGTAGGTATCCTTGTCGTGCTCCTGATTTTAGAGAAAAAGCTGAAAGTTTTTCACCATTGAGTATGATATTAGCTGTGAGATTGTCATATATGGCCTTTATCATGTTGAAGTATATTTTTTCTATATCCACTTTGTTGAGAGTTCTTATCATAAATGTCAAAACCTGTCAAGTGATTTTCTCCATCTATTGAAATGATCATATTTTTTTCTTTAAAGATTTTTATTTATTTGAGAGAGAGAGGGAGAGAGAGAGGTAGAGAGAGAGAGAGAGAGAGAGAGAATGAGCAGGGGGAGAGGGAGAAGCAGGCTCCCTACTGAGCAGTCCCATCATGGGACTCAATTCCAGGACCCTGGGACCATGACCCAAGCCAAAGGGAGATGCTTAACTGACTGAGCCACCAAGGTGTCCCATGAAATGATCATATAATTTTTATTTTTCATTTTGTTAATGTGGGGTATCATATCAATTGGTTTGTGCATGTTGAACCAGGCTTGCATCCCTAGACTAAATCCCACTTGATTACAGTGTATGATCCTTTTATGTACTGTTGAATTTGGCTTGTTAATATTTTGTTGAGGATTTTTTCATCTATGTTCACCAGAGATATTTGGCCTGTAATTTTTTTTAAAGATTTTATTTATTTATTTGTC
The DNA here is from genome assembly GCF_002288905.1 of Enhydra lutris kenyoni. NCBI lineage: Eukaryota > Metazoa > Chordata > Mammalia > Carnivora > Mustelidae > Enhydra > Enhydra lutris. The sequence continues at coordinate 29,631,734 of NW_019154107.1, forward strand.
AGAGGGAGAAGAGAGGGAGAGAGCACACACAAGCAGGCAGAGTGGCAGGCAGAGGCAGAGAGAGAAGCAGGCTCCCTGTTTAGCTAGGAGCCTGATGTGGGACTCAATCCCAGGACCCTGAGATCATGACCTGAGCCAAAGTCAGTGGCTTAACCGACTGAGCCACCCAGGTGTCCCTGGCCTGTAAATTTCTTTTCTTGTGACATTCTTGTCTGGTCTTGGTGTCAGGGTAATGTTGGCCTCATAGAAGGAATTTGGAAGTGTTCCTTCTATTTTTTGAAAGAATTTGAGAAGGATTGGTATTATTTTTTAATGTTTGATAGAATTTACTAGTGAATGTGTCTGGCCCTGGACATTTGTTTGTTGGGAGGTAGTTGTTTTAAGATTTTATTTATTTGAGAGAAAGAGAGGGATAAAGAGAGAGGGAGGGAGATAGAGATAGAGAGAGAGGAGAGCACAAGCAGTGGAGATGGCAGAGGAAGATGGAGAAGCAGACTCCCTGCTGAGCAGGGAGTCTGATGCAGGGCTCAAGCTTAGGGCCCCAGGATCATGACCCGAGCTGAAGGCAGATACCCAACTGACTGAGCCACCCAGGCACCCCTGTTGGGAGGTTTCTGATTATTGAGTCAGTCTCCCTACTAGTAATCTGTCTGCTCAGATTTTCTATATCTTTATGATTCAGTCTTTGTGGTTTTATGTTTTGAGTAATTTATTCATTTCTTCTAGGTTTCCAATTTGTTGGTGTGTAAATCATTCATGGTTCTCCTTTATGATCCTTTGTATTTCTGTGATATCAGTTGTAATTTTCTTCATTCATTTCTGATTTTATTTATTTGTCACTTCTCTTTGTTTTCAGGGTGAATGTAGTTAAAGATTTGTCAGTTTTGTTTATCTTTTAAGGGAATCACCTCTTTGCTTCATTGATCTATTTTCTTTTTAGTTTCAATTGCATTTATTGCTGTTCTAATCTTAGTAATTTCCTTTTACTAACTTTGGGTTTCACTTGGTCTTATTCTATTTCTTTGAAGTATAAAGTTAGGTTGTTCATTTGAGATTTTCTTATTTCTTCAGTTTTTAAAAATTATATTCAATTAGCCAATATATATATAGAGAGAGTATATATAAATATATATATATATAAAGTATATATAAAGTATAATTAACATACAATGTTATATTGGTTTTGGGTGTACAATATAATGATTCAACAATTCTATACATTACTTGGTGCTCATTAGGAAAAGTATACTCTTAACCTCCACCTTTTTCACCCATAACCCATCCACCTCTGCTCTGGCAACCATTTTTGTGCTCTGTATTTAAGAGTCTGTCACTTTTTTTGTTTGTTCATTTGCTTTGTTTCTTAAATTTCACATATTGTAAAATCACATGGTATTTGTCTTTCTCTAACTTATTTTTTTAAAAGATTTTATTTATTTATTTGACAGACAGAGATCACAAGCAGGCAGAGAGGCAGGCGGGGTGGGGAAGCAGACTCCCTGCTGAGCAGACAGCCTGATGTGGGGCTCGATCCCAGGACCCTGAGATGACCTAAGCCGAAGGCAGAGGTTTAACCCACTGAGCCACCCAGACACCCCCGAACGTTTTTCGTTTTGGGTTTTTTTTTTTAAGTAGGCTCCACACCCAGCATGGAGCCCAACATGGGGCTTAAACTCCCAACCCTGAGATAAAGACCTGAGTAGAGATCAAGAGTTGGACACTTCACTGATAGACTCACCCAGTCGCCCCTGTCTGATCTATTTTATTTAGAGTTATACCCTCTAGATCTATCCATGTTGTTGCAAATAGCAAGATTTCATTATTTTTATGATATTTACATCTATCTATCTATCTATCATCTATCTGTCTATCATCTATCTATATTTGCTTCCTTTGAATAAGTGACACTTGATTATAGTGAATGATTTTTTATAGTATTCTTAGATTCAGTTTGATAATATTTTGTGGTGAATTTGTTATCTGTATTCTTCAGGGACATAGACCTGCAGTTTTTTTTTTAAGGTCTTTATCTAGTTTTTGTAATGAGGGTAATAGTAACATTATAGAATGAATTTGGAAGGTATACATCCTATTTTGTTTTTTTGGAATAGTTTGAGAAGAATATGTTTTAACTGTTCTGTAAATGTTTAGTAGAATTCATCTGTGAAGCCAGCTGGTCCTAAAGTTTTGTTTGTTGGGAGTTTTTTGATTACTGATTAAATTTCATTGCTAGTAATTTGTCCAAATTTTCCATTTCTTCTTGATTTGGTTTTGGACAGTTATATGTTTCTAGGAATTTATCCATTTCTTCTAGGTTGTTGAACTTATTGGCATATAATTATTCATAATATTCTCTTATAATCCTTTGTATTGCTATGGTGTTGTTTATTATTTCTCCTTCATCTCCAATTTTATTTATTTGAGTCCTCTCTTTTTCATGATGGGTTTGGCTAAAGAGTTATCATTTTTGTTTATTATTTAAAAAAACAGCTCCTGGTTTCATTGATCTCTTCTTCCATTGTTTTTTTTTAAGTCTCCATTTCATTTCTTTCTGCTCTTATCTTTATTATTTCCTTCTTTCTACTGGCTCACAGCTTTGGTTGTTCTTTCTCTAGCTCCTTTAGATGTAAAGTTAGGTTGTTTATTTGAGGATTTATTTATGTATTTAATTTAGGAAAGCCTGTATTGCTATAATCTTCCTTCTTGGAACAGCTTTTGCTGCATCGAAGATTTGGGGCCATTTTGCTTTCATTTTTATTTGCCTCTCTGTGGTTTGTGATTTCCTCTTTGATTTCTTTATTGACCCTTCATTGTTCAGTAGCAGGTTATTTAACCTCCATGTTTTTGTGTTCTTTCCACATTTTTTCTTGTGGTTGATTTCTAGTTTCATACCATCATGGTTGGAAAGCATGCATAATATGGTTTCGATCTTTTTGAGTTTATTGAAACTTGTTTTGTGGCTTCACATGTGATCTATTCTGCAGAATGTTCCATGTGCACTTGACAAGAATGTATATTCTGATGTTTTGGGATGGAATGTTCTAAATATATCTATTAGATCCATCTAGTCCAGTGTGTCATTCAAAGCCACTACTTCTTTATTTTTTTTCTGGATGATGTATCCATTGATATAAGTGGGGTGTTAAAGTACCCTACTATTTTATCACTGTCAGTTTCTTCCTTTATGACTGTTAATAGTGACACTATGTATTTAGGTGTTCCCATGCTGGGTGTACAAATATTTATAATTTATATCCTCTTATAGTTTTTTCCTTTCTCATTATGTAGTGTCCTTCTCTGTCTCTTGTTAGTCTTTGTTTTAATGTCTATTTTGTCTGACATAAGTATTATTACCCCAGCTTTTCTTGTCTTCCATTTGCATGATAAATGTTTTCCTATCCCTTCACTTCCAATCTGCATGTCATTAGGTCTTTTTTTTTTAAAAGATTTTGTTTATTTATTTGACAATCAGAGATCACAAGTAGGCAGAGAGGCAGGCAGAGAGAGAGGAGGAGGAAGCAGGCTCCCTGCTGAGCAGAGATCCTGATGCGGGGCTCGATCCCAGGACCCTGGGATCACAACCCGAGCCAAAAGCAGAGGCTTCAACCCACTGAGCCACCCGGGCACCCCTGTTATTAGGTCTTAAATGAGACTCTTGAGGGCAACATACAGATTGGTTTTACTTTCTTATCCATGCAGTCCCTCTATGCCTTAAATAAAGCATTTAGTTCATTTGTATTAAAGTAATTATTGATAGGTTGTACTTATAGCCATTTTCCACTTATTTTATAGTTGTTTTTATAGTTCTTCTCTGTTCCTTTCTTTTCTTGCTCTTGTGCCTTGTGTTTTGATGGCTTTGCTTAGTGATACGCTTGGATTCATTTGTCTTTATTTCATGTGTATCTGTTACAGATTTTTTATTTGTGGTTACCATTAGGTTTGTATGTAACATCTTATGTACATAGCAGTCTATATTAAGTTGATGGTTGCTTAAGTTTAAACTCATTAAAAGCACAAAGTTTTTACTCTTCCCTTCACATGTTTTATAGATGTCATACTTTGCACCCCTTTTACTTTGTGAATCCCTTGACTGATTTTTATAGATATAATTGATTTTACTGTTTTTGTGCTTTAACCTTAAGTAGTAGTCTTGTTATAAGGTTGCAGTTACCTGTGAAATTTTTTCTTTTTATAGTTTTGTTACTCATGATTATGGCCTTTTCTTTAACATTTATTGTAAGGCTGGCTTAATGGTGATGAACTCTTTCAGGTTTTTTTTGTTTTTGTTTTTGTTTTTGTTTTTGGTCTGGGAAACTCTTGATCTCTCCTGTTCTGAATGACGGCCCTGCTGGGTAGGGTACTCCATGGTTGCAGGTTTATTCCTTTTAGTAGTTTGAATATATCATACCAGTCTCTTCTGGCCTGCAAAGTTTCTTCTGAAAAGTCAGCTGATAGCCTTATGGAATTTCCCTTGAATATAACTATTTTTTCTTGTTGCTTTTAAAATTCTTTCTTTATCACTAGTTTTTGCCATTTTAATTACTACGTGTTTTGGTGTGGACCTCTTTGGGCTGATATTATTGGGGACTGTCTGTGCTGCCTGGATCTGGATCTTTATTTCCTCCCCAAGATTAGAGAAGTTTTCAGCTATTATTTCTTCAAATACATTTTCTGCCTCTTCTCTCTATTTTCCTTCTGGGATCTCTAAATGTGAATGTTAATGTTTGATGATGTCACTGAGTTCCCTTAACTTACTCTCATTTATTATTATTCTTTTTTGTTTTTGTTCTTTATCTTGGTTGCTTTCAATTATCCTGTCTTCCACATCACTGATCTGTTCTTCTGTCTCTTCTTATCTATTACTGATTCTGTCTCCTCTAATATTGATTTCCTCTAGTTTATTTTTAATTTCAATTATTGAATTCTTCATCTCTGATTGGTTCTTTTTTGCTGCAGGTCTCACTGAGATCATCCAGTCTTTTCTCATGTCCAGTAAGTATCTTTATGACAATTACTTTGTATTCGTTATCAGATATATTGCTTATATATATTTTTTCCATTTAACTGTTTTGCTTTTTTCCCCCTGTTCTTTCATTCAGGATATATTCGTCTGTCTTCTCATTTTGTCTAACTCTTTGTGTTTGTTTCTGTATATTAGATAAGTCAGTTACATCTCCTGATCTTCAAAGTAGTGGTTCTATGAAGAAATCTTGTGGTGCCCTGTAGCATAGTGTCTCCGATTCACCAGAACCAGGCACTTCAGTGGTGTCTCCTATGTGGGTTGTGTTTGCCCCTCTTTTGTGGCTGAGCCTTGTTTGCCTTTAGTCCAGTTAGTGCAACAGTCCACTTTGCCTGTTGTGGGCATACTAGGCAGGGGTTTGTCCCTGTGCTTTAACAGTGTGGGGCTGCCACAGGCTTGTAGTTGGGCAGTGTTGACAATCAGACCAGATGCGTGCCCTCAGCTCATCTACCAGGGCTGCAGTCACACTGACCTACAGGATGTTCTCCCTGCATTATCTCCTGAGATGCTTTTTTTGGTGGTAAGGCCTGCAGTCAGACCAGATGCCTGCTCCCAGTTCATTTGCCAGCATTACAGTTACACTGATCAGCAGGATACCCTCTTTGCACGGCCAGCTATAAGGTTTGACTGCTGGGACTGTGGGTGTACTGGTGAGTGTGGTTATCTTCTACTCTCCCAAAGGTAGGAGTCACCTTGGAATGGTGTTTATCCCTGCTGGAGCTGCTTGCAGGATGAGATTTAGCAGAAGCTGCTTTGAAGGGACTATTGGGTGGTTGAATGGGGGCAGATCTACAAAAGAATAGAAGTAGGGTGCACAGTCTTAGGAAGCTATGTAAAGAGTGTTCTTGCTGGTTCCTGCAGGTGTCCAACTATCTAGGCTGGAGAGTGCTAGAGAAAAGACATCTACCAGCTCTTTTGTTCTTTGAGAAGTCTCCTAATGATCCCTGCCCTTCCATGTTCTGTGATTAGTTAATAAGTCTCCTCCACTTATACAGTCCAGGTGTTTCTCAAATTCTGCTTCTGTGCTGTATCTCAGCTGGGTTATTTGTTATACTGTCTCTTTAACAGCAGGGATCTAGTTTCCAATCACCATCTGATTCTCTTGGAGCTAAACCCACTGATTTCTAAAGTACTCAGAATTAAGCCCTGCTGATTGTAAAAATTCATGAAGTTAAACCCCACTGGTTTTCAAAGCCAAATATTATGGGAACTTGTCTTCCCAGTTTCAGGTCTTCCATGCCTGAGGTGCCTGGTGGTGGGGCCTGATCCTCTTATTTCTCTGTACTTGAGGTGTCTCTTCCAATTGTGGTTAGTCTAACCAAGGGTTTGGTTCCCACCTGTGGTTCTGCCCCTCTTATTCTTTTCATTATGGCCTCCTTTCCACAATTAACTGTGGAAGGTCTCTTCTGCCAGTCTTTGGGTCATTTTCTGAATTAGCTGTACTGATGTGGTGGTTTGTTCTGTGTGTCTGTGGAATGAGGTGAGCTCAGGATCCTCCTATAGCACCATTCTCTCAGAATTCTGCATCCCATAAGTTTTGGTATGCAGTATTTCCATTTTCATTTGTCTCAAGGTATTTTTTTATTCTCTTTTGATTTCTTCTTTGACCCATTAGTTGTTCAGTAGCAAGTTGTTTAATATCCACATATTTGTGGTTTTTCCAGTTTTCTTCCTATAATTGATTACTAATTTCATACCATTGTTGTCAGAAAAGATGCTTTATATGATGTCAATCTTTTAAAATTTATTAAGACTAGTTTTGTTGTCTAACATATGATCTATCCTGGAGACTGTTCTATGTGTATTTGAAAAAATATATATTCTATTGCTTTTGGATGGAATATTCTGTATATATCTATTAAATCCATATAGTGTAATGTGTCATTTAGTACCAATGTTTCTGTATTAAATTTCTGTCTGGATAACCTATTGATGACAGTGGAGTATTTAAATCCCTTAATATTGTGTTACAGTGCGTTTCCCCCTTAGGTGGTCCTATGTTGGTGCATAAATATTTACAAATGTTGTATTCTCTTGTTGGATTGTCCCCTTTATCATTGCATAATTACCTTCTTTGTCTCTTATTGCAGTCTGTGTTTTAAAGTCTATTTTGTCTGATATAAGTATAACTACCCCTCCTTTTTTTGATTTCCATTTGGATGGAATATCTTTTTCCATCCCTTTACTTTCAGTCTGTGTATATCATTATATCTGAAGTGAGTCTCTTATAGGCAGGATATAACTGGGTCTTTTTTTTTTTTTTTTATCCATCCAGTCCCCCTATGTCTTTTGAGTTGAGAATTTAGTTCACTTATATTTAAGGTAATTACTGATAGGTATGTAATTGCTGTTTTGAATTGCTTTCTGTTGTTTTGTAGTTCCCCTGTTCCTTTTTTCCTTGTTCCCTTCCTTTGTGATTTGAAGATTTTCTATAGTGGTATATGAAGATTTCTTTCTCTTTCTCTTTTGTGTATCTACTAAGGTTATTGTTTTGTGGTTACCATAAGGCTTACACATAACAATTTTTGTACAGTCTGTTTTTAGTTGATAACAATTGAAGCTTGAATGCTTATAAAGGTCTATATTTTACTCCCCCACATGTTTTATGTTTTTGATATCATATTTACATCTTTTTATGCCATGTATCACTTATCAAATTATAGTTATAGTTGCTTTTACTACTTCTGTCTTTTAACCTTCATAATAGCTTTATAAGTGATTAATTCACCACTTTCACACTGTTAGATTATTCTGAATTTACCCTTACCAGTGAGACTTTTATTTTTCATATGCTTTCATTTTACTAATTAGTGCCCTTTAATTTCAGCTTAAGGAAGTCCCTTTTGCACTTCTTCTCTCTTTTTTTTTTTGGTGGGGAGGGGCAGAGGGAGCGGGAGAGAGAAAAATCTCAAGCAGGCCACACAAGCAGCACAGAGTCCAAAATGGGGCTTGATCTCATGACCTTGAGATCATGACCTGAGCTGAAATCAAGAGTCAGATACTCCACAATAGCTAATATATTGAAAGAGCCCAGATGTTCCTGATAAAGATGGGTGTGTGTGTATGTGTGTATGTATGGACACATGCAATGGAATATTACTCAGCCATCAAAAATAATGAAATCTTGTCACTTGAAATGACATGGCTGGAACTAGAGGGTATTATGCTAACAAAATTAGTCATTCAGAGAGAGACAAATACCATAGGATTTTACTCATATATGGAATTTAAGAAACAAAACAGATGAACATAGGGGAAGGGAAGGAAAAAATTTTAAAAAAGATGAAAACAGAGAAGGAGACAAACCATAAGAGACCCTTAACTCTAGGAAACAAACTGAGGGTTGCCAGAGGGGAGGTGGGTGGGGGGAACAGGTAATTGGATGATGGACATTAAGGAAGGCACTTGATGTAATGAGCACTGGCTATTATACACAGCGGATGAATCACTAAATTCTACTTCTGAAATTAAGAATAATAATAATAATAAAAGAGTCAGTCACTTAACCGACTGAGCCACCCAGGTGTCCCCTCTTTAACATTTCTTATAAGGCCAGTATAGAGATAATGAGCTTGTTTAGCTTTTGTTTGAAAAACTCTATCTCTCCTTCAATTATGATTGATATTGCTGTGTAGAGTATTGTTTGGAAGTTTTTTTCTTTCACCATTTTGAATATATTGTTCCACCCATTTATGGCCTGCAAATTTTATGCTGAAAAATCTGATGTAGTCTTATGGGAGTTGCCTTGTACATAACAACTTGTTTCTCTCTTCTTGCTTTTAACATTCTCTTCTTGTCTTTAACTTTTAATATTTTAATTATAATGTGTCTTTATGTGGGTCTCTTTGGTTCATCTTATTTGCAACTCTCTGTGCTTCCTGTATCTGTATGTCTGTTTCCTTCTCCAGGTTAAGAAAGTTTTCAGCCATTATTTCTTCAAATAAGTTTTCTGTCCCTTCTCTCTCTCTATTTTCTCCTTCTGGGACCCTATAATGAGAATGTTGGTTCACTTGATGTTGTCTCATAGTCCCTTCAGCTATCTTCACATTTTTTCATTCTCGTTTTTTTCTTTTTGCTGTTCTGATTGAGTTCCACGGCCCTGTCTTTGAATTCACTGATCTTTCCTTCTGCTTCACCTAGTCTAGGTTGAATCCCTCTAGTGTATTTTGTAGTTCAGTTATTATATTCTTCAGTTTTCTGACTTCTATTTGCTATTTTCTTTCTTTTGTTATTGAGGTATAGTCAACATATAACTTTATATTTGTTCCAGGTGTATGGCATAATAATTTGATATTTAAATACAATGGTGATATGATCATCACAATAAGTCTAGCTAACATCTGTCACTGTATATAATTACAGAATCTTTTTCTTGTGATGAGAACTTTTAAGATCTACTTTCTTATCAACTTCCCAATATGTAATGTAGTATTATTAACTATAGTCATGATATTGTACATTACATCCCATGACTGATTTATTTCAGAATAAACCTCCCTTTAGGCAAGACGGTGGATGAATAGGGGACTCTTAACATGTCCCCTGAATTTAGCTGGATATCAACCAAACCATTCTGAATATCCACAAAATCAAGCTGAGATATAAGAATATGCATCTGGGTCCCTACAAGCAGCAAAGCACCATCTGTCCTAAGGTAGGAAGGGAGAACTCATGAATCTGTGAACAGTTATCAGAAGAGAAGTAGAAGGGGGAGGGAGCCACCATAAGCTGGCCCCTGGGAAGTGACAAAACACTGGAGCACAATAGTGCCCTGTGCTGGGGGACTGGGTGATAACTTGCAGACTGGTAGCAACCAGGAAGGGCTTTATAACAGTGTTCAAACAGGATCCAGGAGCTGCAGGGGAATGTGCATGAACCCAGGATTGCTCGAGGTTTTAGAATCACAAAAGGCAAAAAAAAAAGCAGGGCCCCGGGGTAGACTGCTAACAAGGTTGCTGTGGGCGCACACTGCATGCAGAAAGCTGCAGTTTTCAGTGGAACTTACAGAAATGGAGACTGTGTTCTGGAGGGTTCAGAAAGAGCAGACTGTGATTTGGGACAGAGGTCTGGGTGCAGCTATTTTGTTCTGACCCTCAGAAAAGGCACAGAAAGTCTCCAGAGAACAAAAGCTCAAAAAAACAGTTTCCACAGAGCCCAGACAGTGTTGCCTGAGAAACAGCATGGCAGGCCCCTCCCCCAGAAGACAGGCTGGAAGAACAAGAGGACGACAACCCTATGGCCCCCATAAAACTATAAAACTCTAATGCCAGGGAAAAATAATATATTGAGCTCTAGGCATTGCCTCATGGCTTGGGTATTTTTCAGATACAACTTTTTTTCTTTTTATTCTTTCTTTCATGTTTTTTCTTTTTACCTTTTTCTCATTTCAACTAGATGTTTAATATAACATATTTCATAGTAGGTTTTTAACTTGTATTTTTTCACAGGTATATTTTTTATGTAGATAAATGTTTCAATGTAGACTTTTTTTCTAACAGTTTTATTTTCCCTGTAACTCTGGGAATTTGTGTCCTCTAACAAACAGAGCAAAATACACCTAAGAAGAATGGAGATACCCTACCTTGCCCACACGGAGAGATTATAGCCCCCATCACACTTCACCCCCCTGTTTTTACTTCCCTTTCTCTCAATTTTTAATTTTAAATTCTTCTTTAATTTTATAAATTTTATTCTTGAGTTTCATTTTGGCTTTGCTTTTTCTGTGGTGGTTTCTGGAAGCTCTGGATCTTCCTAAGGTGCATCTTTGCTGGGTTGTGGTCAATATTTTGAACTCTGTACATCCCCTCAACACCCCTCAACAGAATGAATAAAAGGAGGAACTCCCAACAAATAAAATAACCAGAAAGAGTGGTCTCTCCTGCAGACCTAATGTATCTGGATATAAGTAAGATGTCAGAGAGATTTCAAGGTAGCAATTATGAAGTCAATAGCCAGGTTTGAGAAAACTATGAGAGACAATATAGGCAGAAATGAGAGCTAATCAGGCCAAACTTAAAAATGCTATGAATGAGATGCATATTAAACTGGATACTCTAACAGCTAGGGTAAAGGAGGCAGAAGAATGAATTAGTCATTTAGATGATAAATTGATAGAAAGGAAGGCAGCCAAGAAGGTATGGGGTAAACAGCTAAAAACCCATGAGAACAGATTTAGAGAGATTAATGATGCCATGAAATGTTCCAATGTCAGAATTATTGGGATCCTTGAGGGAGTGGAGAGAGAGGACTAGAAGGTATATTTCAGCAAACCACAGCTGACAACTTCCCTAATCCAGGGAAGGAAATAAGTATTTGTGTCCAAGAGGCAGAGAAGAACCCTCCCTAGATCAATGAGAACAGACCAACATCCCGGCATACGATAGTAATACTTGCAAATCTTAGAACCAATGAAGCTATCCTGAGAGCTACCAGGGGGAAAAGATTTCTTACATACAGAGGGAGGAACATCAGAATAACACCAGACCTGTCCACAGAGACCTGGCAAGCCAGAAAGGGCTAGCACAACATAATCAGGGTACTAAATGAGAACATGCAGCCAAGAATATTTTATCCAGAAAAGCTGTCATTCAGAACAGACAGAGAAAAAGAGCTTCCAGGACTGGCAGAAATTAAAAGAATATGCGAACACCAAACCAGCCCTGCAAAAAAATATTAAGGGGGATTCTATAAAAGAAGAAACACCTCAAGAGTAATATAGACCAGAAATTTACAGAGACAATCCATAGAAACAGGGATTGTACAGACAATCGGATGGCAATAAATACATATATTTCAGTAGTTACTCTCAATGTGAATGGCCTAAATGTTCCTATGAAATGGCACAGAGTTGCAGATTGGATACAAAGACAGGACCCAGCCACAAGCTGTCTATAAGAGACACATTTTGAACCTAAAGATACCTCCAGGCTGAAAGTGAGGAGATGGAGAACCATTTTCATGCCAATGGACCTCAAAAGAAAGCTGGGGTAGCAATTCTCATATCAGACAAATTAGAATTTAAAGTAAAGACTGTATTAAGAGATGCAGAGGGACACTATATCATACTTAAAAGTCTATCCAACAAGAAAATCTAACAATTGTAAATATCTATACCCTTAACTTGGGAGCAGCAAACTACATAAGCCAGCAGTTAACAAAAATAAAGAATCATATCAACAGTAATACATGAATAGTAAGAGATTTTAATACTCTACTCTCAGCATTGGGCAGATCATCTAAGCAGAAGATCAACAAAGAAACAAGAGCTTTGAATGATATGTTGGACCAGATGGACCTCATAGATATATACAGAACATTCCAACTGAAAACAACACAATACTCATTCTTCTTGAATGCACATGGAACTTTCTCCAGAATAGATCACATACTGGGTCACAGTATGTGGTCACAGTATTTGGTATTGGTCTCAGCCAATACCAAAAGATTGAGATTATTTCCTGCATGTTATCAGAGCACACTGCCTTAAAACTAAAACTCAATTACAAGAAAAAAAATGGAAAGGAATTCAAACACTTGGAAGTGAAAGAGCATCCTGCTAAAGAATGATTGGGCCAACCAGGAAATTCAAGAAGAACTTAAAAAATTCATGGAAACTTATGAGAATGAAAACACTTCAGTCCAAAATCTATGAGATACTGCAAAGGGGGTGCTAAGGGGAAAATACATAGCCATCCAAGTCTGTCTCGAAAATTAGAAAAATCCCAAATGCACAAGCTAACCTTATACATAAAGGAGCTGGAGAAAGAACAGTAAATAAAACCTAAACCAAGAAGGAGAAGAGAAATAATAATTAGAGCAGAGATCAATGAAATAGAAACCAGAAAAACAGTAGAACAGATTAACAAAACTAGAAGCTCATTCTTTGAAATAATTAATAAGATTGATAAACCACTGGCCAGACTTGTCCAAAACAAAGGAGAAAGGACCCCAATTAACAAAATCATGAATAAAAGGTGAGAGATCATGACTAACCCCAAGGAAATAGAAACAATTCTTAGAAATTATTACCAGCAACTATATGCCAACAAATTAAGCAGCCTGAAAGAAATGCACGCCTTCCTAGAAACTTATAAACTACCAAAACTGGAACAGGAAGAAATAGGCAATCTGAATAGACCAATAGCCAGTAATGAAATTGAAATAGTAATCAAAAACCTTTCAAAAAACATAAGTTCAGGGCCAGATTCCCTGCTTCCCATCAGAATTCTACCAAATATTTAAAGAAGAAGTAACACCTATTCTGCGGAAGCTGTTTCAAAAAATAGAAACAGAAGAAAAATTTCCAAACTCTATGAGGCAGGCATTACCTTGATCCACAAATCAGGCAAAGACCCCATCAAAAAGGAGAATTACAGATCAGTAACCTTGAAGAACGTGGATGCCAAAATTCTCAACAAGATCCGATGTACATTAGATCCAATAAGATCCAACAGTCCATTAAAAGGATTATTCACCACAACCAAGTGGGATTTATTCCTAGTATGCAAGGGTGGTTCAACAATTGAAAATCAATCAATGTGAGAGAGCACATTAATAAAAGAAAATACAAGAATCACATGTTCCTCTCATCTGATGCAGAAAAAGTAGTTGACAAAGTCCAACATCTGTTCCTGATTAAAACTTTTCAGGGTATAGGGATAGAGGGAACACTCCTCAATATCATAAAAAACATCTATGAAAAGCCCACAGTGAATATCATTCTCAATGGTGAAAAGCTCTTAGCTTTTCCTTAAGGTCAGGAACGTGACAGAGATGCCCACTCTCACCACTATTGTTCAATATAGTGCTAGAAGTCTTAGCATCAGCAATCAGATAACAAAAATAAATAAAATCATCTAAACTGGCAAAGAAGTCAAACTCTTTCTTTGAAGATGACATACTTTATGTGGAAAACCCAACAGACTCCACCTCTAAATTATTAGATCTCATAAAGCAATTCAGCAATGTGGCAGGACATAAAATCAGTCCATAGAAATCAGTTTCTCTCCTATACACTAACAATGTAACTGTAGAAAGAGAAATTAGGGAATCTATTCCATTTACAACAGCATCAAAAACTATAAGATACTTTGAGATAAATCCAACCAAAGAGGTAAAGAATCTATACTCTAGAAACTACAGAACACTTATGAAAGAAATTGAAGATACAAAAAGATGAAAAACATTCCAGGCTCATGCATTGGAAGAACAAACATTGTTAAAATGTCTATCTTGCCCAGAGCAATCTACACTTTTAATGCCATTCCCTTTAAAATACATTGGCATTTTTCAAGGAGCTGGAACAAACAATTACAAAATTTGCATGGAACCAAAAAGACTCTGAATCACCAAGGAAATGTTGAAAAAGGAAAACAAAGCTGGGGGTATCACATTGTTTGACTTTAAGCTATGTTACAAAGCTGTGATCACCAAGACAGCATGGTACTGGCACAAGAACAGACGCATAGAACAATGGAACAGAATAGAGACTCCAGAAATGGACCCTCAACTCTATGGTCAACTAATCTTTGACAAAGCAGGAAAAAATACCCAATGGAAAAAAGACAGTTTCTTCAATAAGTGGGGCTGGGAAAATTGGACAGCTATTCTCTCGACCATTCTCTTACACCATACACAAAGATAAACTCAAAATGCATGAGGGACCTCAACACAAGACAAAATCCATCAAAATCCTAGAGGAGAACATAGGCAGTAACCTCTTCAACATCAACCATGGCAACTTCTTTCCAGACATGTCTCCAAAGGCAAGGGAAACAAAAGCAAAAATGAACTTTCAGGACTTCATCAAGACAAAAAAACTTCTGAACAGCAAAGGAAATAGTCAACAAAACTAAGAGATAATCCACAGAATGAGAGAAGATATTTGCAAATGCACTACAGATAAAGGGCTGATATCCGAGATCTGCAAAGAACTACTCAAACTCAACACACACAAAACAGATAATCACGTCAAAAAATGGGCAGAAGACATGAATAGACACTTCTCCAAAGAAGACATACAAATGGCTAACAGACACATGAAAAACACTCAACTTCACTAGCCATCAGGGAAACACAAACCGAAACCACAATGAGATACCACCTTTCTCCAGTTAGAATGGCAAAAATTAACAAAACAGGAAATAGCAAGTATTGGCCAGGATGTGGAGAAAGGGGAATCTTCTTATATTGTTGGTGGGAATGCAAGCTGGTGCAGCCACTCTGGAAAACAGAATGGAGCTTCCTCTAGATGTTAAGAATAGAGCTACCCTACAACCCAGCAATTGCACTACTAGGTATTTACCCCAAAGATACAGATGTAGTGAAAACAAAGGGCACTGCACCCCAATGTTCCAGAAGTAATGTCCACAATAGCCAAACTGCAGAAGGAGCCGAGATGCCCTTCAACAGATGAATAGATAAAAAGATATGGTACATATATACAATAGAATATTATTCAGTCATCAGAAAGGATGAATACCCACCATTTGCATCGACATGGATGGAACTGGGGGGATTATGCTAAATGAAATAAGTCAAGCAGAGAAAGATAATTATCATATGGTTTCACCCATATATGGAACATAAGCAATAGCAGGAAGGACCATAGGGGAAGGGAGAGAAATCTGAAGGGAGAGAAATCAGAGAGGGAGACAAACCATGAGAGACTATGGACTCTAGGAAACAAACTGAGGGTTTCTGAGGGGAAGGGTTGTAGGGGATGGGGTGTGATGAGTATTAAGGAAGGAATGTGTTGTGATGAGCACTGGGCATTATTATGCAACTAATGAATCACTGAACACTACATCAAAAAGTAATGCTGTACTATACAGTGGCTAAAAAAATAACCCCCCTCTTATGCATTTCATCCAATCCTCACTTTGGCAACTACCAATCTGTTCTCTGTATCTATGAGTTTGGTGCTTGTTTTTTTTTTTAAGGTTCCACATATAAGTGAGATCATACGGTATTTGTCTTTCTGACTTACTTCACTTAGCAAAATGCCCTCCAGGTCCACTCATGTTGTTGCAAATGGCAAGATTTTATTTTTTATTGCTGAATAATATTCCATTATTATATACATCACATTTTCTTATCCATTCATCTGTCCATGGATACTTCAGTTGTTTCCATATCTTGACTATTGTAAATAACACGGTGGTGCAATTTGGTGCATAGATTTTTTTTTAACTAGGTAAAATCTTATTATTAGATATGCACACATAAATTGGCGCATAGATTTTTTTCAAATTAGTGTTTTCATTTTCTTTGGATAAGTACCCAGAAGTGTAGTCACATATTTATTTTTCCTTTTGCTTCCTTTGTTTATGGTATCAAATACAAAAATATCATAGCCAAGACAAATACCAAATATCTTACTGCTCATGTTATCTTCTAGGAGTTTTATGGTTTCAGGTCTTATGTTCAAGTCAGCAATCTATTTTGAGTTAATTTTTTGTGAGTGGTGTAAAATAGTAGTCTGGTTTCATTATTTCACATGTGGTCATCCAGTTTTCCCAACACTGTTTATTGAAGAGACTGTCTTTTCCCCATTGTATATTCTTGGCTTTTTCATAAATTAATTGACCATATATGAATGGGTTTGTTTCTGGGTTCTATATTCTATTCCATTGACCTATGAGTCTGTTTTTCTGCCAGTAGCATACTGTTTTGATTACTATAAGATTTGTAATATAGTTTGAAATCACGGAGCATGATGTCTCTCACTTCCTTTACCTTTCTGAAGATGCTTTGGCTATTTGGGGGTCTTTTACGGTTCCATACAAATTTTGGGATTACTTGTTCTTGTTCTGTGAAAAATGCCATTGAAATTTTGATGGAGATTGCATTAAATCTATAAATCTATAGATTTATGGATTGGGCAGTATGGACATTTTAACAATATTAATTTTTCCATTCCATGAGCACAAAATATTTTTCCATTTATTTGTTTCTTCTCCATTTTTATATTTTCTATCCCTTCATTGAAGTTCTCACTGTGTTCATCCATCCTTCTCCTGAGCTTGGTGAGTATGTTTATGGCCATTATGTTGAACTTATTAAAAAAGATTTTGTTTATTTATTTGAAAGAGAGAGAGCACAACATGAACAGAGGGAGGGCAGAAGAAACAGACTCCCCACTGAGCAGGGAGCAAAACATGGGCCTCAATTCCAGGACCCTGGGATCAAGATCTGAGCTGACGGCAGATGCTTAACTGACTTAACCACCCAAGTACCCCTATTTTGAACTTTATCAGGTAAATAACCCTTCTATATTTCATTAAGTACTTTTTTCTGAGACGTTATCTTGTGTTTTTTGTTTTTGTTTTTGTTTTTTAATGCTTGAATATTTTTATTATCTTCGGTTGGTAAAGGCCTTCTTTTTCTTCTTCTTCTTCTTTTTTTA
>NW_019154107.1:29649559-29659559 GCF_002288905.1 Enhydra lutris kenyoni
AAGACAGTCTCTTCAATAAATGGTGCTGGGAAAATTGGACAGCTATGTGTAGAAGAATGAAACTCGACCATTCTCTTACACCGTACACAAATATAAAATCGAAATGGATAAAAGACCTCAACGTGAGACAGGAATCCATCAGAATCCTAGAGGAGAACATAGGCAGTAACCTCTTCGATATCTTGTGTTTTTTTTAAAGATTTTATTTATTTATTTGAGAGAAAGTGTGTGAGAGAGAGAGAGCACGAGTGGGGTGAGGGGCAGAAGGTAAAACAGACTCCCCAATGAGCAGGGAGTCTGATGTGGGACTTGATCCCAGGACTCTGGGATCATGACCTGAGCCAAAGGCAGATACTTAACCAACTGACTGAGGCACCAAGGCACCCCTGAGGTGTTATCTTGTTCTTTTATTTAGAATATATTCTTCTGTTTCTTCATTTTCCTTCATTCTCTGCATTAATTTCTTTCTTTTTTTTTAAACTCAACTCATTTATTTCCTTTGTTTCAGAAGTCACAATTCTACACTGCATGTTTTCCAATATACAAAAATTGTTTTATGTATTTTGTGCACTTTTTAAAAATTTCTTTGCAGCATAACAGAATTCATTGTTTTTGCACCACACACAGTGCTCCATGCAATACGTGCCCTCCTTAATACCCACCACCAGGCTCCCCCAAGCTCCCACCCCCCGCCCCTTCAAAACCCTCAGATTGTTTTTCAGAATCCATAGTCTCTCATGGTTCACCTCCCCTTCCAATTTCCCTCAACTCTCTTCTCCTCTCCATCTCCCCATGTCCTCATGTTATTTGTTATGCTCCACAAATAAGTGAAACCATATGATACTTGACTCTCTCTGCTTGACTTATTTCACTCAGCATAATCTCTTCCAGTCCCATCCATGTTGCTACAAAAGTTGGGTATTCATCCTTTCTGATGGAGGCATAATACTCCATAGTGTATATGGACCACATCTTCCTTACCCATTCGTCTGGTGAAGGGCATCCTTGTTCTTTCCACAGTTTGGCGACCGTGGCCATTGCTGCTATAAACATTGGGGTACAGATGGCCCTTCTTTTCACTACATCTTTATCTTTGGGGTAAATACCCAGTAGTCTGCATTGATTTCTATCAATTAAATAGCTACCTCTCTCAGCCTAGAGGGTGTGGCCTTGTGTAGGGGCTGGACCTTATTATTCACTCCTGCCTTAACTCTTGGTTTTCTCTCAAATTTTTGTGATTGTCTGAAGAGGCTATTTTATTTCTAGTGACTCCCAGTAATTGAGGGTGTGCCAAAACATGTCAGTGTCCCAAAGGGGAGGATTTCAATCAGCACCTAATTCAGGTGATTAGAAGCCAGATCCTTAAACAGCTTTTGAATTATACAAATACATATAGTCCTGTGGGACTGCAGATATATGTCCCACTGGCCACCAGAGCTGGGAGACTTAGACTTGTTCCCTGTATGGCAGTTGCAAATATTGGTGTGCTAGTGAAGTGTGCAAGCTCCTTTTTGGGTGGTATTGGCAACATGGAGCAAGTCAGAGGGAGAGTGCAAATGACACCCACTGGCTTTCATTCTCAGAGAGCATCTTAGTAGGCTCCTAGATGTGTGTTGAACCAGAAGCCTGCTCTTCAGGGTGAAACTCCTGGACAAACAAATAGGCCTCTTTTCAGCCTGCTGTTTTGTGTTCCCTGTTTATGGTAGTTGGCCAGGAACCCTCTCTCCATTTGTTATAGTCCCATAGGACCTGGGAATGAAAGCCCTGCTGGCCAACAGAGCTAGGCAATAAAGGGGGACCACCTGGGCAGCCGCTGCAAACAGACAAACAAACAAACAAACAAAAAACCCCAGGCATACCAGATGCGTGTAAAATTTCCCCTCTTGGAGATACTGGCACTTTGGAGTGTGGCAGAGGGAGAGCACAAAGATGGTTTCTATCCTAGGTCTCTAAAAAGTATGACAGTGGAAATTTAGATGTGTTTTTAATTAGAAGCTTGCCCTTCAGGCCATAATTATGAAGATATGCTAAAAGTTCTCTTCTACAGTAACACTGGATTCCTCAGATTGTTACCCCTTTCTGAACCCTGGGCATGGTAGCTAGGTAAGAACTCTTTCTCCACTGGTTACAGTTCTTGGGACCTACACTCACTGACCACTAGATCCATGTGATCTAGAGGTGTTCCTTGGGGACAGCTGCAAGAATTTGAATGCCTGATGAGGGCACAAGCTCCTTTTCAGGAGAAACTAATGAACTGGAGCAAGGTAGAGGGACCCAGAGTCTTTTAAAAAGAAACTCATACTTCAGTATTTTCTTGTCCAGAATAGTTTGAGCACTATTTTGATGGGAGCATCTAAAAGCTGAAGTCTAAATCAGAGTTTCTTGACATTGATACTATTGATATTTTGGACCAGATAGTTGTTTTGCACTCTCTTGTGCTTTATAGGAGGTTTAGTAGAATCCCAGAACTCTACTTATACAAGCCCATAGCACACCCTCTCTCCCCAAGTTGTAACAATCAAAAATGTCTCCAGATATTGTCAAATGTTTCCTGTGGGTTGAGCAAAATCACCCTCAGTTAAGAACTACTGGTTTAGAAGCATGGTAGTATTGTAGTTAAGAATATGATTTTTTCAGGACGCCTGGGTGGCTCACTTGGTTGGACGACTGCCTTCGGCTCAGGTCATGATCCCGGAGTCCCGGGATCGAGTCCCGCATCGGGCTCCCAGCTCCATGGGGAGTCTGCTTCTCCCTCTGACCTTCTCCTCGCTCATGCTCTCTCTCACTGTCTCTCTCTCAAATAAATAAATAAAATCTTTTAAAAAAAAGAATATGATTTTTTCAGAATTATGTATGAATCAAGACTCTTTGCTTCCTGGCTGCATGACCTTGAGCAAATGACTTCATTTTTCTGAACCTCACTTTTCTCAGCTGTAAATGGGGACAATGAGGCCTAGTTTAGGGTTGTTATAAGGATTAAATGAGACCATGTACACAAACACTCAATACATTGTGGCAATAGTAATATGTTAATATTATCAACCATTATTAACAAAGATTATAAGTCCCCAGGAAATAGTGAATAAGGAAGGGAGAAGGTTTCTTAAGGATAGACTCAATATATTTTTTTAAATTGCCTGTACTGTCATAACATAGTTCAGCTTTTCCCATTTGCTAGTAGACCTCACCAATTAAGAACCATTAAAGATGAGAGTCAAGTATTTCTCTCCAAGAGTCCATAACCATATCTGGAAAGCCAAGATACTGAGCTCTATACTATGTAAGCTGCATAATCTATTTTGGGGTAAAGGTCTCTGAGATTTCTATCTATGTGTAGGCACATAGCTTAACTCCACCCCTTCTCTAGAAGTCAAGTTCTCTAAGTATCAAGGAGATGAGAAGACTTACTGTAGAATTACACCAGAGACATCGGAAATCTTGAAGTCTTTGGTAACTGCCACAGTTCTCATGACATACTGCACACTGAGAACTGACAGATATGTTTCCTTCTACCCACTGATGAGGCATAGTCTTCTGAAAGTTAAAAAAAAGATAAGAGGTAAAAGTTAGAGATATAAGGAGAGAAAGGGCCAACTGGAGTAACTATACTACCCCATTGAGGACATTAAGTAACCTCAACAATGTTCTTCATGGTCCTGCCCTCCTCACTCCAATGCTAGCAAGTGATGACAGCTGGAAGTAGGGGGCTTTCATTCTTCTAGATTGGTTGGATTGTAAGCCTAGGGAGGAAGTCTACTTGGGTTGCATGGAGACAGGAAGAAGTCTTCCTTCCCCTGTGTATCCTGGCTAAAGGTGAGATGGGAAAGATTGGCTGTAGGCTGGTACTCACTACTTCATCAGCAGGCATGAAGAGGTCATCAGTGATAGACAAAGTATTCCATTTGCAGTCTTTGCTTGCTCTCAAAGCACATAATTTGTGAGACTTTACTTTGCACACTATGAAAAAAGGAAGAAAGAAGGTGGATGTGAATCTGGTGACAATCAAGATTCTAAGGCCCTTCCCTAAGCTTCTCTGAAAGTTAGAACTTAAATGCATCTAAATAGTTCTGACCCACCTCCAAAGGCCTATTTCTCCTATTATCTAGTTCCTTTTTATTCTTACTGGCTAAATTACCTACCATATGACTTGAATGGAAACTGATGGAAGAATGAGGTGATTTCTGTTATCCCAACTGTTGTAACCATGTTGTCCAATTCTCTCAGACCCAACCCTCCATTAATTCATGAGAATTTCCTCTCATGCCAGCTTCTTCCCATCTCTCTTCTTCAGTCTGTTAAGTATTAGAATTAACCTTACATTAGAGTCAATGACCTAGTATGAATCAATGACACTAAAGCCACATGAGCCCTTTCACCCCTATCTCCACCCACTGGGCTTCATTTCCTAAAGTAATCAGAGAGGTACCTTCACAGATGATAACATTTCTAGATAAGGCAGGAATGCTCTCCCGACAGACATTGCAGTGCTGGGTCCGGGAGCTGTGACTGAAGTACCAATAGTGCATTCCAGTAAGAAAAGGGTTGTTTTCTGCAGCAGGTATCTAAAATAAATCAAAGAGAAGAGAGAATAGAGAGTTAATATAGAGACATATTAGGGAAGGACAGAAAATTTGCTTCTAAGTCTAAAATGGCCAGTTAAGTGTCAGAGCATGTGAAGAGGAAGACTAAATATTGGAGCCAATATCTAATAAGTCTCCCACCTCCATTTTTTTCCAGTGGTTTTGGAAAGGGAGAAAGAACAGGAAGGTAGATCTTGCCACTGGAGTGGAAGACAGGAGCAATGATCTCTGTACTGCTTGGCCAAACCACTGTATTGATTTAGTCTAAGCAAAATTAGTTTGGCTAGACTTGGCCTTGGTTCTCTTTTAGTAGTCAGCTAAAGGAGGTGGTCAGTTGGAAATATAGTGATAATCCAAGTCATCTGGCCAGGAAAGAAAGGGAGGAGGCAGGAAATCTCTGACTTTGTGCTAAGGAATGCTTTAACTATCTCCTGGAGATATACATTCCCTTTCCTGGACTTACTGGTGCCAGGTAAGCAGAGTAGTGCATTACCTGCACAACAGTTTCATCTCAGGGGTTTCTTGTTGCAACATTTCTTTTTTCCTGAATGCTATACTGTGACTACCGATAGCAGTTTCCTGGTTAATAAATTTAATTCATTCAAAATTCATTAAACAAATATTTACTGAGTAACTACTATGTGCTTAGCATCTTTCAAGGGATTGGAGCTATATATGAAAAAGACAAAGTTCTTGCCTTCATGAAATGATATCCTGTTTGGTGCCCTATTTCATGAATTCATGAATTTGACATTTACTGTTAACCTGCCTATAAATGTTGCTTTTGTTTATCACAGCCTAACTTTTCATGACTGGGGAAAGCAGTTTGGGGTTGAAAGGAGAAAGGAAGTGGTGGGCACCAAAAGCACCCAAGTTTGTTCTGTGTGTGCATTCCATGGGACTATTTCAATTTTTCTCTAATTCCTGTGAATGTCTGATTTTTTTTCCTTTCTGCTTTCCTCTCAAGTGTAGACATAGGTGTACACATTTAGCTTTTTATTCTTGGCAATAAGTAATGGGTTATATTTATAAATATAATGGGTAGGGTGCATAAAGGCACAACAAGACTTTAGAAAGAACTATATATTCTCCCTGATGCCAGCCAATAGTGGTCCATTATACAGAGAGAGAGAGCTGTTGAGGGTTCTAGCACATTAAGTATTCAGCCTTGATCAATTTACAGGAATTAGCCATCTAAACTTTAGCCTACATATGGCACTCTCTTTTCCCCTTCTGGAATGCTAGCTATGTGCTAAACTGCAGCTGGATTGACCAGGAAGCTTCCAGAAAGAAAAGCTACTTTGATGAGCTGAAAGCTCACCTGATCTGGGATCACTTTCTGACTGCAATGTTTCTTTCATGCTTAGACCCTGACAAAGCCCCAAGAAAATCAGAGTAGATGGTGAAGAGTCCTGAGGAAGTTGACATAGTCTTGGCTTTGGCAGTCTGAGCTCCCAGCATCTTTCTACTTCCCAAATCACTAAATTATAACTCTACAAATATGTTCCTTCTTTCCTTCCAACCTCCTTCCCTCTTCCAATAGTTACTAAGAGCCAACTTTGTTTCACTGATGAAGCTAGATACTGGAGATAAATGGTCCAAAGTTCTTGCCTCTAGGGAGCTCATAGTCTAGCGGAGGAGAAAACTTCTTAAGCAGATCATTTCATTACAGAGTGACAAGTGTTCTCTCCTAGCATGTGCAAGTTTCAGTCCATTCCAGAACTATTAAGCAAAAAGTCACCAGAATTTGAAGATTTGGAAAAATTATTAGCCTACATATATTGCAAAACATGAGAAAATGTGCTCTGGAGAGAGCCTAAGAGTGTGGCTAGATAAATTTTGCTGGAGGGATTAGATGTGTGACACACAGATCCAATAAACTATCTCAGCAGAAAATTGCCAGCTTGGACTAAAGGGTCAGACATGGGACCAAATGAAGACTGTTAGACTTTGAGGATTCTACAGGCAGAAAACAGGCTGATAAAGTTACTTGGCTGTGAACATGTATTATTCTTCAACAAAATGGAAGAATTCTTCAACAAAATGGAAGAATGACTCTAAGGGGTCTCAAAGGTCAGCAGGGATGCTGAGGGTGGTTCAGAAGCCAGAGAGTGGGGTGCCTGGGTGGCTCAGTGGGTTAAGCCGCTGCCTTCGGCTCAGGTCATGATCTCAGGGTCCTGGGATTGAGTCCCGCATCGAGCTCTCTGCTCAGCAGGGAGCCTGCTTCCCTCTCTCTCTCTCTCTCTCTGTCTACTTGTGATCTCTCTCTGTCAAATAAACAAATAAAATCTTTAAAAAAAAAAAAAAAAGAAGCCAGAGAGTGGTGGCCTGGAGGTGAGGCCACTGTATTCCTGGATCCACTTCCTTGGTTAGAGTTGGGGGCTCCCAACTCTGTGAACTTGAGAGAATAGGGCCAGAGGAAAGAATATCAAGCCATCAGAGAATTATTCTGAGGTCTGGAAACCTAATAGAATTTGCTCTATGGGGTTGTCAGTTTGCTTTAGTTCAGCAACCCTGGGAATACCCTTGTATTCCTTCCATTTCTTCTCTTTCAGAAGGGGAATGTTTATACTATGCCTGTCACAACATTGTATTTTGCAGGCAGAAAACTTGTTTTCTAGGTTTTACAAGTCCACGAATAGAGAAGCTTTTACCCAAGATGGGTCATACAAAAAATCTCATCCATTCTTGGTTTAGATTATTTAGAAGGTAAGATTTTGAGCTAAGAATTAATGTGTTTTGCATGTAGGAAGGCTGTGAGTTTTGTGGGTGTGGGCATAGGATAGACTGTTTTTCCCCCAAATATGTTCAAGTCCTATTCCCCAGAACCTGTGAATGTGACCTTATTTGAAAATAAGGTCTTTGCAGATAGAGTCAATTTAAAAAGAGGTCATACTGAATTAGACCACACATAGCCCTAATCCAATGACTGGTGTCCTTATAATAAGAGGAAATTTTGGACACAGCTACACACAGAGAGAAGAACACCATGTGAAGATACAGAGCATGTAGACACAGAGGTGACAACCATGTGATTATGGAGCCAGGGATTGGAATAATATGTTCAACAAGCCAAGGAATGTACACAAACACCAGAAGCTAAGAAGAGGCAAAGAAGGATCCTCTCCTAGAGGCTTCAGAGAGAGCATGGTTCCGCTGACACCTTGATTTTGGATTTCTTGATTCCAGAACTGTGAGAGAATAAGTTTCTGTTATTTTAATTCACACAGTTTAGGGTAATTTGCTGTGGAAATCCTAGGAAACTAATACAGTATATCATTACAGGTTTTTCTAATAGTTGACACAGATTAAAAATCCATTTTGAAGACAGATGAAAAACTGGCATGTATACAAACCACTGATCTCTGAATGCTAAGGAAGACAGTTTAACTTAAGGCTTTCAGTGTGTGGTTGTTGGGTTTTGTGTTTTATTTTTATCCCCTCTAAAATATTTAGGTGAATACATTCATACAAAGACCATCAATCCAACCATACTCTTTGTTGTTTTAGGGCAGTTAAGACTATTTCCTCAATCTCCTGAATCCCTCTCAGCACAATCCAAAACCCAGATAGGTACAGTAATTATTTTTCTATTAGTTAAAGAAGGTCTTGTTAGTCTAGGCATTTTGTAAACTCTACAGCACTATCCAAATGTGAGAACTTAATAGCATTAAGTATCTGCAAAGTGCATGAGTCTCAGATGAAACATCCCATAAGGTACAAAATCTTCTAAAGATCCATTTCCTTAAAGGAATCTTGTTTGGGATGGCTTATGTGATGAAAGGCTATGTTTAGACATAACAAAATCACTGGTTTTGCTGCAACTTAAACTCAACAGCTTTGATACATCAAGGTTTAGTAACTACAAAATGTTAGGGCCTGCTGGGTTGGCCATTGGTAAGGTAACCATAGCATCCAAATCATGACACTTTAACAGTGAAAGGGGGAAGTTATTAGTAATTATCCTAGGACAACGAGTGTAAAATGTGTTCATCCTGAGCAAATCATTAGCCATGAAAACACTATGCATGAGCTAGAGAATCATTTGGCCAACGTGAATCTATATGATGCCCTACACAATCTAGTTGTCTGGCTTAATGTCACTAGTTGTGTGTTAGACTACTACATAATCACAAGTGGTGGGGACTAGAAGAGAGAATGAAAATAATTAATTAGTCGGAATTTAAGATGTTCTTCCAGGAGCATGGATTAGGAGTTAGATCTGAAATCTCAATTCTGCAATAATAAACTGTGACTTCAGGCAAAGCAACCGAACTCTTCTGAGTTTCAATTTTCTCATCTGCTTAATTAAATCTTAGAATCATAAACTTTCTCAAATTGAAAAGAATGTTAGATTTCATCTAGTCTATCCACCAGAAAGAAACTAATTTTCTTTTTAAAGTGAACTATAAAAATTGAGGTGCATTTGACAATTAAAATTTATATATATTTAATTTAATTTGATGATCTGATATACATATATATGTACACACATACAGTGAAATAATTTCCCAAAATCAAATTCATCAATATATTCATCACCTCAGATAGTTACCTCTTTCTTTCCTTCTGTGTGTGAGAACACTCAAGATATTCCTTCTTAGCAAATTTTAATATACAATGAACGATTATTACTTATAGGCACATTGTTGTACATTAGATCTCCAGAAATTATTCAACTCATTCATCATTCAGTGTAACTGAAACTCTGTATCCCTTAACCAACATCTCCTCATTTCCTCCTCTCCTAGCACTTGGTAACCACCACTTACTCTCTGCTTCTATAAGTTTGACTATTTCATTATTTTAAGATTTTATTTCTTTGAGAGAGAGAGGGATTGAGAGAACTTAAGTGGGGGAGAAAGACAGAAAGACAGGGAGAAGCAGAATCCCCAGGGAGTAAGGAGACTAATGCAGGAGACTAATTCACTGTATGTGTGTACATATATATGTATATCAGATCATCAAATTAAATTAAATATATATAAATTTTAATTGTCAAATGCACCTCAATTTTTATAGTTCACTTTAAAAAGAAAATTAGTTTCTTTCTGGTGGATAGACTAGATGAAATCTAACATTCTTTTCAATTTGAGAAAGTTTATGATTCTAAGATTTAATTAAGCAGATGAGAAAATTGAAACTCAGAAGAGTTCAGGACCCCAGGATCATGACCTGAGCCAAAGGCAGACCTTAACCAACTGAGCCACCCAAGCATTTGACTATTTAAGATTCCACATATAAGTGAGTTCATGCACTATTTGTCTTTCTGTGTCTAGCTTATTTAGTTTAACATAATGTCCTCCAGGTTCATCCACATTGTTTCAACCAGCAGAATTTCCCCCTTTTTATTTTTTTAAGACTTATTATTTATTTTATTTTTTAACATCTTAATTTAATTTAATTTATTTAGTGTTCTA
>NW_019154107.1:29664559-29716566 GCF_002288905.1 Enhydra lutris kenyoni
TTTATTTGAATCCTCTCCCTTTTTTCCTTAGTTTTAGTAGTTTGTATGCTTCTAGGCATTTACCCATACTGTATGGGTATTTTTTTTAAATAAAAAAATCATTAGCCAAAAGTGAAAAGATGAAAACAGATATTTCATGAAATTAGTAATCAAAAGAAAGCAGGGATAGCTATACTTATATCAGACAAAATAGATTTTTAAGACTAAAACTGTTTTTAGAGACAAAGAAGGGCATTATATAATGATAAAAGCATCAATTCAAGAGGAAAATATAACAATTATAAAAATATATGTACCCAACATCAGAGTACCTAAATATATAAAGCAAATAATGACAGATCTGGAAGCAGAAATTGACATCAATACAATAATTGTAGGGAACTACAATACTGTACAGTATATAGTATTTATTTAAATTCAATTATCCAACATAGAGTACATCATTAGTTTTTGATGTAGTGGTCAATGATTCATTAGTTGTATATAACACTCAGTGCTCATCACATCATGTACCTCCTTAACGCCCATCTAAAGCGAGTCTCCTGTAGACAGCATATTTCTGGATCTTATTTCTTACACATTCAGCCAGTACATGTCTTTTTTAAAGGTTTTTATTTAAATTCCAGTTAGTTAACATACAGTGTAATATTAATTTCAGGTGTACAATATAGTGATTCAGCACTTCCATACAACACTCGGGGCTCATCACAGGTGTACTCCTTAATACCTACTATTTAACCCATCCCCTCAGTCACTTCTCCACTGGTAACCGTCAGTTTGTTCTCTATAGTTAAGAGTCTGTTTCTTAATTTGCCTCTCTCTCTCTTTTTTTCCCCAGTGCTCATTTATTTTGTTTCTTAAATTACACATGAGTGAAATCATATGCTGTTTGTCTCTCTGATTGACTTATGGGGAATTCCCCTGCACTGTTGGTAGAAATACAAACTTGTGCAGTCACTCTGCAAAAGAGCATAGAGATTCCTCAAAAAGTTAAAGTAGAACTACCCTATGATATAGCAATTGCCCTACTAGGTATTTACCCAAAGAATACAAAAATACTAATTCAAAGAGGTACATGCACCCCAATGCATTACCTACAATAGCCAAGATATGGAAACAGCTCATGTCCATGGACTGATGAATGGATAAAGAAGAAATGGTATATATCTATATCTATATCTATATCTATCTATATCTCAGCCATAAAAAAGAATGAAATCTTGCTATTTGCAACAGCATGGATGGAGCTAGAGTATTACACTCCATGTTTTTTGATTGCTGAAGTTAATCCATTTATATTTAAAGTAATTATTGATGAGTGAAGATTCACTATTACTATTTTAGTATTTGCTTTCTGTATGTCTTTCAGTGGTTTTTACCCTGTCTTATTCTCTTGTTGTCTTTCTTTATTATTAATGATTATTTTTCATAGTGATTTGTTTTGGTTTTCTTTAATATTTTGTATATCTATTATAGCTGTTTTTTGGGGGGGTGGCACAAGGCTTGTATAAAATATTTAGCCTTATAACCTTTATTTTGAGTTGTTAACAATTTAACTTCAATAACATATAAAAACATTACACTGTTACTCCCCCGCCACACATACATTTTGTGTTCTTGTAGGCAGAGTTTCCTTATTTTCATATTGTGTATCCATTAACAAAGCATTTAGGGTTATAAGTATTTTATCCACTACATAAATTAATGCATAAATTATCAGTGTTATATTAATCCTTATACATCTATATATTTACATTTACTTGTGAGATTTATGCTTTCGTAATGTTTAGTGTGTTTTTACTTAAATTTGAAGAACTCTTCCAAACATTTCTTGTAAGGCAGGTCTAGTGGTGACAAATTCCTTCAGTTTTTGTTTGCTTGGGAAAGATTTTATCTTTTCTTCATTTTATTTTATTTTTTAAAAGATTTATTTATTTATTTGAGAGAGTGAGACAGTGGGTAGTGAGCATGGGGGAAGGGACAGAGGGAAAGGTAGAGAAAATCCCAAGCAGACTCCATGTGAAGCATGGGGCCTAACAAAGGGCTCAATCCCAGGACCCTGAGATCATGACCTGAGCCGAAACCAAGAGTCAGATGCTTAATGACTCCTCCACCTAGGCACCCCTCTCCTTTGTTTTAAAGGATAATTTTACCAGGCATAGCATTCCCACAGGTTTTTTTTTTCCTTTCAGTACTTTGATTACATCATCTTACTTTCTTTGTGGCCAAGATATCTGTTGAGAAAACTGCTTATAGTCCTCTTAGGGTTCCCTTATATTTGATGGGTTACTTTTCTCTTGCTTGAATTTTTGTTTTGAATTTCTCTTGCTTTTGAATTTTTTTGTCATTGTTCTTGACTTTTAACAGTTCAATTATGTCTTGGTGTAGTTGTATTTGGGCTGATCTTGTTTGAAGATTTTTGAGCTTCATCAATCTGGATTTCCATCTTCCTCCCAAGATTTGGGGAGTTTTCAAACATTATTTCTTTAAATAGCTTTCTGCCCCTTTCTCTTCTTCTTGGACTCCCATAATGCATATATTTGTTTGCTTTTCTCCATGCTTTTTCATTCTTTTTTCTTCTCTGACTGATTTAAAATGAGCTATTTGTAGAATCTTTCTTCTGCTTGATCAAATCTACAATTGAAGTTACCTGTTGCATTTTTCATTCCATTTATTGTATTCTTCAGCACCAGAAATTTGTTTGGCTCTTTTTAAAATGATTTCTATCTTTCTGTTGAACTTCTAATTTTGTTCATGTATTGTTTTCCTGGTTTTTCTGAATGGTTCATCTGTGCTCTCTTGTAGCTCACTGAACTTCCTTAAACCACTTGTTTTGAGCTCTCTTTCAGGAAGTCCATAGATCTCTATTTCTTTGATGTCAATTACTGGAAAATTATTGTTAATTATTTGATGTTCTGTTTTCTTGACTTTTTAAATTGTTTTTGGTACACTTGTGTTGATGTTTTCACATGTGATGGAGCAGTCACCTCTTCCAGACTCCACAGACTCATTTTGGGATAAAGACTTTTACTTATAGTTGGGTGTGAGTGTATAATTTGGGTTGGATACATCAGCTCTGGCTCTATGGTGTACAGCAGCAATTCCTGCTTCAGGGACGGCACAGCAGCAAAGTTTCTGTGGAGCTCCATCAGCTGAGGCCAGGGTTGGCAAAGACTGCAGGAGACTTCATTGGCCAAGGCTGTGGGCTTCCATATGGGTGGTAAGGGCTGTTGGGCTCCTTGGTGGTGAGGGCTGCTTGGTACTCCTGTTCTCCTTTTCCTCCACAAGGGAAGTCATTGCCAAGAGGATCCCTCTTATTGCTAGGCCCAGTGGGTAGGCACACATGTGGCTGTAGTGGTACTAGGATCAGGGGCACAAACACATTTTCAATGACAATGGTGTTAATGTCTTGGGTGTGGGGACCTACACAGTCACCATGGCACTGGGATTGGAGTTCAGGGTCAACCAGAAAAACTGTAGTATCTGGGACTGGGGCAAAGATACTTTTATCACAGTGCCTTGGTGTGTGAGGCATGAGTGTGTGCTGAGGAGCCATGGATCTGGGGTCCAGGATGTGTGCATGGCTGCAGGAAGGGAGGTTGTGACTCTGGTTTGGGGGCAGAATGTAGTGGTGGGTGGCAGATTTGGTGGGGTACATACGGTGGCACTTTCCCAGTGGGGGCACAATGGTGGCAGATTTTTCAGGGAGGTTGCTATAGCAGCTATGGGGGGGGTGTCCACAGCAACATGGGGGCCAGACAGCTGTGATTTATTTGATTTAGCATCAATGAAGTCTGTAGAGCATCTCCATGGTGAAAGCTGCATGTGTCCACAGCATTGATGAAGACTGTTGGAATCCTCCAGCTCTCCTTTTCCCTTATGGAGGGAGGTCAGGCTGAGGGGATGATTTTTGGCCCCAAGCTCTGCCTATTGGAGGATGGGACAATGCAAATAAACTGCTTACTATGTTCTTCTACATGGCCATTCTGTTTCTGTGCTTCATAGAGTTTCTGAAACTTCTTCATTATATTCTGGAGCTCTCTCAGAGCTATTCTAGCTGGCATGTAACTGTTTATTTGTTGTTTTTGATGTTTTTGTAAAAGTGAATGAGCATTGGGACCTCAACCATCTTGCCGATGTTATTATGAAAAATTAATTTTATATATAACATTCTCAGAAGCTGTTGCTTAAATAATTTGCTTTTAATGTTACCAATAACAAGTAGCTTTCTACTTCAAGAGGCATTCTTGTAACACACACTGAATGTTAAGAAAGTTATTCTACTAGGCCAAAGACTACAAAAACTTTCTAAAATTTACACCTTTAAGAACACTGAATGGACTCTTTAAAATATTTTTCTCTTATTTACTTAAGTCATCTCTATACCCAACATGGGGCTTTAACTCATGACCTGGAGATCAAGACCTGAGCTGAAGTCAAGAGTTGGACACTTAACTGACTGAGCCACCCAGGTGCTTCAGAAAGGACTCTTTTGTAGGAAACTTAGTTCCCCATCTTTGGAAGCATTTAAATAAAGGCTCCATGACTTGATCTAAAGATGTTTTAGAATCAAGAATCTGGAGTCTAGGGCGCCTGGGTGTCTCAGTGGGTTAAGCTGCTGCCTTCGGCTCAGGTCATGATCTCAGGGTCCTGGGATCGAGCCCCGCATCAGGCTCTCTGCTCAGCGGGGAGCCTGCTTCCTCCTCTCTCTCTCTGCCTGCCTCTCTGCCTGCTTGTGATCTCTGTCTGTCAAATAAATAAATAAATAAAATCTTTAAAAAAAAATAAAAAAAAAAGAATCTGAAGTCTAGATAACTTTTAAGGTCTATTCCTATTCCCATAGTCAATGGATGCATGACAATTCATCAGAAAGAGCTAACCTTTTAATCTAGTTTTCTAAGTAGCTCTTTATTTCCCATTTTCTTCTTCCTATTCTTTCTTTAAGTCTCTGAGGCTCAAACCTTTTATCTGCTTAAGACTCTTCTCTCTCCTTTACTTTTTTCATATATTTAGATTTTCCCCACCTCCTTCTCAGTATCCACTATTTGTCCTCCCTTTCTATCTTCATTCTGGAGCTTAACATTGTCTTGTCTGAATTAATTTCTAGCTTCCTCTATCCCTTTGATAAACTCTCTTTCTCTTCCAATCCATCTTTAAACTGAACTGAATATATTGCTCTTCTTCACCACTCTTTATCCTGCCATTGATAATCCTGTACAATCGAGCTCAGGCAACCTCTCTAGACATTTCTTAAACTAACTTTCCCAAACTCTTCTGGTCAAATGGAGTTCCCCTTTTACTCTATTATAAGTTTCTCTTTTTATGTTACTCAGCTTTTGCTTAAACTAATCCCCCTGTTTAGGACTTTTCCCTACCCCTAATTCCCTGTCACCGATAAAATCCTGTTTACCTTTCAAGGTCACTCTCAAATCTATCCTCTATTAACTCTTCCCAGAGAACTCTAACCCATACTTTTCTCTCCTGAACTCCTATACCACTTTATTGTCTATTTCATTCATCTGGCAATCAATCATGCACTGTCTTGTAACATGTCTGAAAACTATTATTTATCTCAAATGCTGTCATTTAACTGTTTCTTTTGTTTATATCTTGTCTTCCCAACTACCTAAAAAGCTCACTGGGGCCAGAAGCCAAAGCCACACCTTCTTTTCAACTCTCTATGGAACAGAACTGGGGGCCTAGTAAGGTGTTATTCCTTAATGTGCACTGCCTATTTTATAGTAGGTTATCCAATTACTTTATAGTGACTTTAATAGAGCACTAAGTCTATAACTAAGCTTCCTTCACCTGTATCAGGCATTGGTCATGAGAGAGAATAGAAGAGACCATTAGAGATAAAGTACATATGAGAGAAAGCATATTTGACTCTTTAAGACTCATGCAGGATGAATTGCTAAGATGGTCATGCTGAAACATTTCACTGTCAGCTAAAAGTGTTTCTTAATAGATTTAGATCCCTGGAACAGCTTCACAGAGGTTGTGATTGCAACCTGAAACACGATTCTTCCAAGAGAGTAAACAGGCAGACCATTTTTTTTTCCTTTCTAATTTATGCTAGGTGGTCAATACTTAGATGTTTAATTCAGTTGAATCAGGAATGGCACAGTAATGGCCTGATGGTTTTCTTTAGAAGCTTTTGCATTTCTAGACTAATAATTGAAATTTAAAATATCCTATGTAAGCTTTTATGCCAAATTGAAAGTGTGTGTTTCATGAGAAGTGCTCCAGTTTGGATAGAGATAAACCAAGGGAAGGAAAGGGATTGGCCCATAGGGATGATAATGGAAGAGGAGCATGGAAATCACAAGTTTTTGTGGCTACCACTAATGTTGTGCCATAGTGGGCTTAATGGGAGTGGAGGGGAGGATTGGGATGATTTTCTCTATTAGGAAAGGAAGAAGGAAACGACAATGGAGTAAAATGATGAGAGCATTTCATGTAAAGACCATCATCAGGTTCTAAGCAAAAATCTCTTATTTATGCATAGACAATGTAGGCCTGGGAGAAGCTTACTGATATGTGGAAAGATACCTAGGCCCTAGTTAAGTCAACTTGTTATGTACTCATAGCCCATGAATAGCAGTGTATATAGGTATGAAAATAAGTGGTCAAAAGCCTGAGAAGTTCTAGAGAAATGAGAACACATGTTTTTCCCCCCCCATGGCATTGTTTCTGCTTATAAAACCTATCATTACCTCTTCTTCATCCCAAGCGCCTGTAATAATTCTCTACCCTTTGCTAGTTATTTAAAATATCAGCTTCATCAAAATCAAAAGCTTCTGCACAGCAAAGGAAACAGTCAACAAAACAAAGAGGCAACCCACAGAATGGGAGAAGATATTTCCAAATGACAGTACAGACAAAAGATTGATATCCAGGATCTATAAAGAACTTCTCAAACTCAACACACACAAAACAATCTGATAAAAAAAAATGGGCAGAAGATATGAACAGACACTTCTCCAATGAAGACATACAAATGGCTATCAGACACATGAAAAAATGTTCATCATCACTAGCCATCAGGGAGATTCAAATTAAAACCACATTGAGATACCAACTTACACCACTTAGAATGGCCAAAATTAGCAAGACAGGAAACAACATGTGTTGGAGGGGATATGGAGAAAGGGGAACCCTCTTATACTGTTGGTGAGAATGCAAGTTGGTGCAGCCACTTTGGAGAACAGTGTGGAGATTCCTCAAGAAATTAAAAATAGAGCTTCCCTATGACCCTGCAACTGCACTACTGGGTATTTACCCCAAAGATACAGATGTAGTGAAAAGAAGGGCCATCTGTACCCCAATGTTTATAGCAGCAATGGCCACGGTCGCCAAACTGTGGAAAGAACCAGGATGCCCTTCAACGGACGAATGGATAAGAAGATGTGGTCCATATACACTATGGAGTATTATGCCTCCATCAGAAAGGATGAATACTCAACTTTTGTATCAACATGGATGGGACTGGAAGAGATTATGCTGAGTGAAATAAGTCAAGCAGAGAGAGTCAAGTATCATATGGTTTCACTTATTTGTGGAGCATAACAAATAGCATGGAGGACAAGGGGAGTTAGAGAGGAGAAGGGAGTTGAGGGAAATTGGAAGGGGAGGTGAACCATGAGAGACTATGGACTCTGAAAAGCAATCTGAGGGTTTTGAAGGGGCGGGGGGTGGGAGGTTGGGGGAGCCAGGTGGTGGGTATTGGAGAGGGCACGGATTGCATGGAGCACTGGGTGTGGTGCAAAAACAATGAATACTGTTATGCTGAAAATAAATTTAAAATATTAAAAAAAATATATCAGCTTCTTCTTAAGGATGGATTCATCTTCTTTATCTCCAAGACCTGCACAGCAGAGCTTTGCTTTAATATGAACCACGTATCATTCTTTTTCTAAACCCTGGTTCCATGATTACCCTCAGATTCATTTATTCATTCAACAAATATTTATTATGCCTCTACTATGTACCACACACTGATATAAGAAAAAAAAATTCCTTCTTGAAGCTTACATAACTTCTAACTATAGTAGGTCTTCAGAAGATTGGATTGAAGACATAGCCCAGAGTTTGAATGGTGTACAATTTGTTTCAGGGACCAGTGGCTTGGGGTTTGGTATTACTGAGGAGAAGAACTCTGCTAAGCTTTGGAGGGGACTGTTCCTTGCTCTTCCTCCTACATTTCTTTTTTGGTGGACAGTGAACAGAAAGGCAAAATGACATAATGTTTAAAGACATAGGCTTTAGAGTCACACAGCCTGAGTCCAAATCTTGTCTTTGCTACTGAGCAGTTATTTCATTGCTACTGAGTAGCTATTTCATCTTTGTTTCTTTCTCCTTTGTGAGTGTCAGTTTCGTGAGCTGTTACGATAGTCACTCAGAAGACCCAAGTCAAAACTGCTGATTTGCTAACAAAGGAACTTCTAAGTTAGCTGCTCACATATGTCTTGAGTGCCTCATCCATTGGGCGTACAGTGACATCTATGTATCAGTTGGATGTATATGGGATTATCTAAATCACATACTTACCAAGGTCAAGTCTAAGTGAATTACTCCTTTTTTATAAATAGTTCTAAGTAGGTTTCCTAATGATATCCATCTATAATTTCTGACCACATGGTCTCTAGTT
The DNA here is from genome assembly GCF_002288905.1 of Enhydra lutris kenyoni. NCBI lineage: Eukaryota > Metazoa > Chordata > Mammalia > Carnivora > Mustelidae > Enhydra > Enhydra lutris. The sequence goes on from NW_019154107.1 coordinate 29,673,210, forward strand.
CCATCTTATTATTTGAAAGGTGGCTTAACTAATGCAATAAATTAACTGTTTACTTCTGAAAGCTATGTGAATTCTCTACTATTTCCCTTACCTTACGAATTTCTCCCTGTTGGACAGTTTTTATGACATTAATCCATTCTTCCATGTCTTTCCGGTTGGGTGCAGCCAGGGTAACTTTTCGTTGTGGTGTGATCACCTAAACAAAAAGTTACATTATTAGCTGGTTCACATTCTACAACTTTTCCCCCAAACAGAGCCTGTGAACTCTCCAAGGACTAGGCAGGTCTACCAAGCCACTTCTTAAATATAAGACAGAAATTCCCAGAGCCACTTAAATGTAAGATAGAAATTCTCAGATACCTACCCAAAATACTAATAATAGTAATGAGTAACAATTTAATAGTATTTATTATGTGCCAGGCACTGCTCTATTACACTTTATATATATATATTATTTATTTCAATTTACATTATGACCCCATGAAATGGCCATTATTATTTTTCTCATTTCATAGTCAGGAAACCCAAGGCAAAGTTTAATGACTTGCCCAGGCCACTTAACAGGTAGAAAGCTGAGCCAGAATTAAAATACAGCTTCTTTGGCTCCAGAATACACGTTTTTAAACATTAAGCCATGCACCATCTATTACTTCAGTGAGGCTGCTTGAAAATCTTACTCACTTACTGCTGCTTTGTCTACTTAAAAATGATAAAAGGGTATATGCTTCAGCAGGGTATGCCTCTTTCTCTTTGAGGGGAGAGTGAAAATAGTGAAAAGTCTAAAAATTCAGTTTCTTTCTTGATTATAGTCAAGGACAACTTGAAGACAACTTTACCATTGGTCTCTTAATCCTGGTTGGTGTATGGATCCCGGCAGGAATAATGAGAAAGCCATGTTAGGGTCTAGCCGAGGTAGACCATGTCCAGTACTTGGTCTTTTCCCAGAAGGCAGGAGGGACACAGATGGCTACAGCATCAATGATTGCTTCAGTGGTCCTACTTGCCTTTACTACCAGCCCCCCCAAATCTTAGAACTAGAGCTCACTACACCAACAAGAAATTTCCATCGCCTTTTGCATGTAGCACAGCATGAGTCTGTGATAGATAGGAATAGAATCTAGTGGGAATTATGACAACAGTCACATATTTGGTCCAAACCCATTATTGTATGGGGCTGATCAATGATACCTCTGTTTTAATTAGGCTAAGGGAATTCCTAGTCCTTGGAATTTCTTTGTATAATAAAGATGAAAAACATTAGCATATATGCTCATCACCCAAAGGTTGAGATTTCTGGAATTGGGTCAAGAGAACTCTGAACTTTACCCTAGGTCACTGGGATATGAGAGAGAGAAATGATAGTAGAGTCTCCCTCTTATATCCTACTGTTTTACTTTCAAGAGAGAATGGAATGTGGACCAGCCACAAAAGTGGAGTATTGGGCCTGTAGGTTTTTAGTCTGCTAATTATCATCCTGCTGAAGAGGAACCCCAGTCTCCATAACCTACCATTGAGGCTGGGAGAAGACAATTCTAGAAGGAGGTGTGTAGGAGAATTCCCAAGCCAATGGATTTGCTATTTTTCAGTGAGCTTTCTGGTCTGGATCCAGTTGAATAAGTGAAGATTTATGACATTTCATCAGTGCCAAAACCTTGAATGCATCCCTTGAAAATCCTCTGCTTTCTTTGAGGTGCTCCCATCAGTAATCTCAGCATAAGTTAGCTCTCACTTTGGATTAGGTTCTTATCTACCTCATCAATGGAGAGAGTGTCACGTAACTTGATTATCTTGATATGTTCTACAGCATATTAGCAGTCTCTTGAAAACCTCACAGTGATACTCTTCTAAATCACCTTCACCAGGAGGATTGATTTTTTTGTAATACTCATTCTCCCCACCACCCAGAAATCAGCTCAGCTTTATACCAGGCTGGTAATAGAGAATAAGACATCACTTTTTCCTCTCTGTCAATGGGCTGGTAGAAATTGTTTACATGAAATAATCTTTAGGACTCATTTGCAATACTACTTTAAGTGGATTTCCACACACACTTTGGGATCAAAGGAGACTTGGGAAACATGCACTCCAAAGAGGAAACACATGGGTATGGCAACCCCTCTACCCAGCTAGATCACACCCCTACCAATTTAATCATTTCCAATATTACTTACACAAAAACTATGACAAAGATTTCTACAGCTGCTTTCTGCCAAGGCAACCTGAGACAGATCAATTGTTTCAAAGCGTGCAAACTGGAAAGAGATAAGGAGAAGAAAAAAAAATCTGGTTAATAATGTCAAGAGACACTAAAAAATACACACACACACACAGGCATTTTTGGCAGTCATGAGCCTATCATTTCTTTGACTTGAGTGCTGGGATTTATTTAGCATCATGATTTTTGTTGATATATCATGTGACATACAAAAACCAAACCAAACTAAAGCAAAACACTACTCTTCCTAAAACTGTTATGTGGATTTACAAGAAGGCTTAGGTGGTTCAGAAATATTCAAAACTAAGGGTTTATGCTGGAGAAGATAATGGTATATGGTCTAGCTAAGGGCCAAAGGGAGCAGATAAGAGTTATTAGCTCCTATTTATTAGCTGGCAGCCTTTGACTTTGTTGTTAGTCCTAACCAGTTTGAGGCCTATGTCTCCTTATACATTGGCTATAATTGCTAACATCCAGCCAGCAGCAAGAAAAGCAGTACTATGAATAGAGTTAGGGCTGGCTTCCCTGGCATAGAGCCTGTGCATTCATATAAGGCCCCATGTTCAGAAGGGCCCTGCACTTGATTTATTTAATGCTCTGCTGTTACAATCTTAAATTTTTTTTTATAATTTTTTAAAGATTTTATTTATTTATTTGACTGACAGAGATTACAAGTAGGCAGAGAGGCAGGCAGAGAGAGAGAGAGGAGGAAGCAGGCTCCCTGCCGAGCAGAAAGCCCGATGCGGGGCTTGATCCCAGGACCCTGGGATCATGACCTGAGCTGAAGGCAGAGGCTTTAACCCACTGAGCCACCCAGGCACCCCCAATCTTGAAATTTTTAATAATTTCATCTTTGGACATGTTTTGGAAATGAAATCCAAGGGGACAATCACTCATGAACATAAGCAGGTAGCACAACCTGCATGCTACCCCATGTCTTATCACTCCATTTGCATTCATGATGCCCATGAGCATAGAATTCCAGTGGACCCATGATGTATGGGAGTTCAATGAGACTCAAAGCAACTACAAGGTAAGCATGTTACGTCTATGACTGAGTAAGTAAGGGAGCTTACAGCCCTGAGAGTCCACACTTTTGGTAGGAACTAGAACTTGCCTCAAACAGAGAAAAAGGCAATGGTGTTCTAAGAAATATGAACAACCAAGGCACCCTATTGTGTTCTTTCTTACTTATGTTACTTCCCTATATTAGCCAATAACTTATGCTGAAAATGATAACATTGAAGGAAAGGGAAAGATAGGGCAGCCCATAGTTCCTTTTTCTTTCAGCCAGAGTGCTGGTAAAATGTATAAATATCAAGATGTGAAATAAAAACAGTTGAGATGGCTTTGTATACTGGTGAGAACAAAATATGTATGTGTGTATGAGCTACTAAATACAAATTATATAATTTCAGTCATTTTTCATATGAGCTAAATGCTTTTATATTTGCTTTTAAAACTGGCATTGCATAATATACAGATGAATGGCAAAAATGCTAATAATTTAAAATTTTATCTTTTCTTAGAATGACATTAAACAACAAATAAAAGATGACATGACTAATCATTGTATTATATTTTAATATCTTTAATGATGTTTTTCCTTGTTTTTTAAATAAGAGGCCCTGCATTTTCATTTTGTATTGGGCACCACAAATTGTGTAGTTGGTTCTGATGTAGAAGCTAATTGAGGAAATCTATAGAGGTAAGGGAAAGAGGAAAGGGAAGGGAGAGAAAAGTGTCCCCCCATTTGGCCCAAAAGGACAAGTTAAAGGAAAAGTAGAAGATCTTAATTTTTACCTTGATGTTTGCCAACATGTCTTTACCTATTGGCTTATGTCCCCTCACAAACATTTCCTGGCATTCCCACCCACTCACCCAAATGACAAGATTATATAGATATTCTCTGGAATAAATATTCTATATATACTATATATTTTCTTACCGCGGGATGGTGTGCAAAACAGAGCCTTTGTCCTCGAACCAGAAAATACCTAACCTTCCATCTCTTGAAGGAATTACAGTTCTTCAGCAAAGGTCCTTCCTTCAGTATTTTCTGAAAGATAAAGCATAATGTTGAGTAATTAGGTGAATTTGGAAGACCATATCACTTGCTCTCTCAGTTAAGAATATCAGGTATCTGAGGACGCCTGGGTGGCTCAGTTGGTTAAGCAGCTGCCTTCGACTCAGGTCATGATCCCAGTGTCCTGGGATCGAGTCCCACATCGGACTCCTTGCTCGGCGGGGAGCCTGCTTCTTCCTCTGCCTACCACTCTGTCTGCCTGTGTTCATGCTCTCTCTCTCCCTCTCTCTCTCTCTAACAAATAAATAAATAAATAATCTTAAAAAAAAAAGAATATCAGGTATCTGGATGGCTCTATCTCTGTCACATATCTGAGAAATGGCCCGAGAACCAGATAAAAATACAAGGAAGTTAATTCAGTCAGAAAAGGAATTGGTTACCCTTGGAAAACACATTCAGAATGATATAGGCTCTAAGTTCCTTAGGATATTTGGCCCAAGAAACATGGAGAACACCTCCACTCGTGGTAAGGGATGGGGAGGAGGGACATGAACATAAAAATATAAGAACAACATTCTTAGGAGAAGATAATTAATAGGGGGAAAATCTGTGGCAGATATTCTGGAAGGCTCCAGGTTGTAGCTCTAGACCATTCCTATCAGTGTTAGAGTGTTCCTTTTAGAATATTAAGTTGGATCACATCCCTTTCCCTGCTCATGAAGGAAGGCCAATAGCTTCCTAACATTTTCAGAACCAAATCCAAAGTCCTTCAAATCCAGACCTTCAAGGGATTTATGATCTGGTAAGAAAGAAAAAGAGTCACCAAAAAGGAACTACCTTCTGATTATTTTCTTTATGTATCTCATAGTCTGGTCACTTTTTCACTTTTTGAACAGACTAACTCTAAGCAAGCATAGAATCTGTTTACCATTTTTATCTTCAGGAAGTTCTCAGTTACATTTATAGAATACAAACCAACATACGAGAGTGCCATTTGGGAGAAATATTCACAACCACAAAGCTGGAACCAACCCATACTGAATGGACAAAGAGTCAGACTTAGTTAATTCACCAAATTAGGGCACTACCATGAATTCCAATCATAATCTAAATTAGAATTCACTGCTTAGTGGTGGTGGAAGTGTTTTGTTTGGCCTACCTAGTGTTTTTCAGTTTTTAATTAGCTGATAATATTTAAAGGACAGAATATTTCACAGAAAAAGTCAAGTCTTTTGTTTCTTAAAAAAACAAACAACCCAACAGATTGTTTCTCAGAGTCCGTAGTCTCTCATAGTGCATCTCCCACTCTAATGCCCCCACTTCATTTGCCCCTACCTTCTCCTAATGTCCTCCCTACTATTCCTTATGTTCCACAAATTAGTGAAACCAAATGATAATTGGCTTTTTCTGCTTGACTTATTTCACTTAGCATAATCTCCTCCACTCCCATCCATGTTGATGCAAAAGCTGGGTATTCATATCCTTTCTGATAGCTGATTAATATTTCATTGTATAGGAGCACCTGGGTGGCTCAGTGGGTTAAGCCTCTGACTTTGGCTCAGGTCATGATCCCAGGGTCCTGGGATCGAGCCCCACGTGGGGCTCTCTGCTCAGTGGGGAGCCTGCTTCCCCCTCTCTCTCTGCCTGCCTCTTTGCCTACGTGTGGTCTCTCTCTCTCTCTCTGTCAAATAAATGAATAAAATCTTTAAAAAAATATTCCATTGTATATATGGACCACATCTTCTTTATCCATTTGTTTTTTGAAGGGCATCTCTGCTCTTTCCACATTTTGGCTATTGTGGACATTACTGCTATGAACATCGGGGTACATTTGGCCCTTCTTTTCACTGCATCTGTATTTTTGAGGCAAATACCCAGTAGTGTAATTGCTGGGTCTTAGGGTAGCTCTATTTTTAAATTTTTGAGGAACATCCACACTATTTTCCAAAGTGGCTGCACCAACTTGCATTCCCACCAACAGTGTAAGAGGTTCCCTTTCTCCACAGCCTCTCCAACATCTGTTGTTTCTTGCCTTGTCAATTTTGGCCATTCTAACTGGTGTAAGGTGTTATCTCAGTGTGGTTTTGATTTGAATTTCCCTGATGGCTAATGATGATGAACATTTTTTTCATGTGTATGTTAGCCATCTGTATGTATGTCTTTTTTGGAGAAGTGTCTGTTCATGTCTTCTGCCCATTTTTTGACTTGATTATTTGTTTTTTGGGTGTTGAGTTTGAGAAGTTCTTTGTAGATCTTGGATATCAGCCCTTTGTCTGTAGTGTCATTTGCAAATATCTTCTCCCATTCCGTGGTTTACTTCTTTGTTTTGTTGATGGTTTCCTTTGAGTTTAGAGGAGATGGGGGTAGTGGGATGGATGAGCCTGGTGATGGGTATTAAGGAGGGCACATATTGCATGGAGCACTGGGTGTTATTCACAAACAATGAATCATGGTACACTACATCAAAAACGAATGATGTACTGTATGGTGACTAACATAACACTAAAAAAAAAAAAAACAACAGAAAATCTGGCAACAATGTCAACCTATAGTCTCACATGGCTACAGTTTGCTGGATCAGAGTAGCAGTTCCTTCTTTCAGTTTGGGGTATTTGACTCCAGTAGGCATTTGAGCTTGGGACCCTGATCTAAGCAATCCTTTGCTACTCTTGTTCTCCCAAATATACACACATCTATTACACTCACTGTTATCTTATCTCCAACCCATAAGATAGCACTAATAGACAGAACATCTGTATGTCAACTGTAAAGTCAGTTCATGAGGAAAGTTTACTTGAGTCCTCTTGATAATTTATGGGAGTTTCAAGGTTATTATAATAACCTTGAGATGTTTACAAAAGAATGGTGTGAAAGAGTCAAGACAAAGTGAACATTAAGATCTGTGGGAAGGGGAAAGCTGTCAGGGAGAGTGAGAAATTATATTTAAATTGTTAAAACTGAGTCATCAATGAGAAAACAACTCTTCTAAGAATTGTAATTACATCAGTCTTTCTCTGGTCTGGTGGCCTATGGTATATACTTAAATGATGCTATTTAATTTTCTCTATCCCAACTTCTTCACCTCTATGCTGTATATTCTTCCACACTAAGTCTTAATGATACCTAAGCAGTCATATTATCCCTTTCTGCTAAAGACTAAAGTTCAAAATTTTAACTGCTCCAACCATTGAAGCCACGGCCATTATTTCTGCCCCTTTCTCAAGTTATTCTATACAGTCAATTATTAAGTGTTTCTCATACTGTTCTTACATTTGTCATATACAGTGTCCCCTATAATAGCTCATTTTTAGTGAGCTATTATAATAGTAATGAGAAATGAGGAGGTGGATTTGTTCCTCTAGAAGATTCCCAGAACTCTGGGCTTTCTGGCCTTCAGAAAATTCTCAGACCCTGGTGATGTGAAACATTGAAATAATAGAATTCAGCCTCTTCTCCCCACCTGCTTCCTTCCATGAAATCTTAGTAATGCCCACTCTTTAATTCCCCTTCTTGGTACTAAAGAAATGGTTCTCTTTTCTTCTCTTACCCATGCCTTGCTAATTAATGACATTTTATTATCCATCCAAGGACACAGTGAACAAACCAATGAATTAATTAATCTATTAATCTGAGGACACAGCAAGTCATCAAAACCTTCATTTCTCATTTCATGAGCCTAGTATTTGTCAGTCAAAAAAAAGGAAAAAGAGACTTTGTGATACATGTATCATTGGATAAAGTGCTTCATTCATATTTTCTGAGCTTCTAATATGGACTTCACCTTTAGCAGGGCCCTTTGGGGGTAGCTGAAGAAATTGTAGGCACATTCTCTGCCTCAAAGATAAGGATAGTGGGAGTAGAGAAGGAGGGACTGATAATTCATGTAGAGAGAAACAAAGTTATATGAGCTCAGAGAATTATTTGAAAAAGCCTTGGAGGCTTGATGCTTATTGCTCCAAGTGTTTACCTTCTGATTCAAATGAGGGGTTCCACCAAGACAGTGGTTATCTACTCATATATCCTATCATTGGGTACACCAGCCAAATCACAATTATCTCTTCTCTGTGCCATAATATTAAACTGATTACTTTGAATGCACAGCTTTAAGTGTAGGGCTATCTAGTCAACATCCATAGAGGGCTGGTTGGTAGCAAAAGGATCATCAAGACTTAGCAAGGGAATTGGAAAGACAAAGATCAGTTGCTACTAAATTCTAGGTGATTATGATTGAATGCTGACAAATATTACCAGCTCATTCCATTTTTTAAGACAAGCTGGCAATACAAACTAAAATCTGTGTGAAGTTTTGTAATATTTAAATACTAGGAACTAACTAACTTTTTAAAAATTTGTGAGTGCCAAACAAAACATGTATGCAGGACAAAGCCCACCTACAGCAACCAGTCTGCAATTTCTGAACTATAACAATTGTCACTTTCCCTAGAGGACAAAGTGAATTAAGTGGTAGTTATTTCTAGTGTCAGAGGAGATTGCAGTGCATGAATTTAGAGTTTGTGTGTTAGGATCCTGTGTATGAGATGTATATTACCATGTTGGGAGCAGATAAATGTTGATGTGGTCCATGTATAGTAGGTAAGAAGGTTAGAAGGTCACACAAGAGTTTCTTAAGTTCTAAACACAGACTCTATATCATCAACTCTGAACTTCCACAAATATAAAAATCTAGGTTGGAAAAAGGTAAAATTACTATAGTTCCTTTCCTTTTTAACTCTGTCCACCTTTGGGAGAAACTTACCTACTAACCTAATCCCCGTTTTTAGATAAACCCCTTTTTATTTAAAACTCAAAAAGCAGCCCCAGCTTGAACAAGAAGAAGCTAAAAATCAATCAATGACTTGCCTCAAGTCAATAAAATATGTGCATGCAAACAAACTTTTACCTGCACAAGGCTACTAAACCTAACAACCATGTGAGACAAAAATTGGAAGAAACACACACACACACCTTGCAAAGGGTAGCTTTGGAAGAAGAACGCTTGTGTCCCATGAGAGTATTTGCATAGTGTTTCCCAGTTCCTGGCTGTTTGCAGATAACATCATCTCATTACCCTCCACCACAACCATGCAGTGGTACCTCCAATTTCCAGAAGGTAAATCTGAGGATTGGGTGTTTTCTGTTGCTTTGTTTGAGGAACAACAATTATAAAATACTGGTGGGCTCTATGTTCTTTCCACTACTCTGCCCATGGCAAGAAAATGTGGAGTGACTGAATAATTAGTATGCACACCACAGAGTAAACACACTAATCAAACTTTGTCCTGAAAGACAAGACCATAGATATCAAAGAATTAAAAGCTGTTTTATGAACAATTCTGAATACTCAGTACTAAAACTGTTAATGAGCTTCCCTCTAAGAAATAAATGGTAATCCATAGTGAGCAAGAGGGGAGTTCTCCTGTTTTTTTTTTTTTTTTAAGTGACTGTCCAGGGTGGGGAGGAAGCAAGATGGCCTAGGAGTAAGAGACCAAAATAACATTAGGTCCCAGGAGTTCAGCTAGATAGTTATCAAACCATTCTGAACACCTACAAATGAAAGAGGAGATAGAAGAGAAGAAGAGCAGCAATTCTAGGAATAGAAAAGCGACCAATTTTGGGAAGGTAGGACGTGTGGAGAAGTGAATCGAAGTGACAGGAAGAGAGACCATGGGAGGAGGAGCCGGCTCCTGGCAAGTGATGGAGCAGTGGACACAAAACCAGAACTTTTAGAAGTCTGATCCACTGAGGGACATCACTCCAGAGGCTAAGCAGGGGGTGGAGCCATCATGGGGACAGTGTGGTCTCAGGTGCCGCAGGGTCACAGAAAGACCATGGGTGTCTGAGTGTGGCAGGGCTGCCAGGTATTGGAGCGGGGAAGCTGGCTACAGAGACAGAGCTGAGGAGTGTGCTATCAGCTCAGGGTTACCTTAAACCATGATCCAAGTCACAGTTGGGCCACTGCACTTCAAGCGTGGACCCCAAAAGTGGCAGATCCTGAGAGACCCCCTCCTTCCTCCTCTGGGAGGAGTGGCATGGGAGTGCACTGCAGGAATCTGCTGGGTTTGGAGACTCCAAACGGGGCCATGTGCCAGAGATAGAAACACTCAGTCACAGGCTGGGTGACCTCGGGGTGTGGCCAGAGACCAAGGAGACGGTAGAGAATGACTACTTTTCTCTGAAGGCACACTGAGAAGTGGGGTCCTGAGCTCTCAGCTCCTCCAGGCTGGAGATTGGGAGGGCGTCATTTTCATTCCCGTCCTCCAAAGCTCTACAGAAAGCGTTCAGGGAACAAAAGCCACCGAGAGTGAACCCAGGCAGATTACTTAGCCTGGCCCCTGGCAAGGGCTGTGCAATTCTGCCTTGGGCAAGGACATTTGAGAATCACTGCAACAGGCGCCTTCCCCAGAAGATCAGTAAGAATATCCAGTCAAGACCAAGTTCACCGATCAATGAAAACTGTGGAAGTCCAGAGATAGGGGACAGTAACACATAGAATTCATGGCCTTTTTCCCCATGATCCTTTAGTCTTGCAAAGTTAAGTTTTCTTTAAGATTTTATTTATTTATTTAACAGACAGAGATCACAAGTAGGCAGAGAGGCAGGCAGAGAGAGAGGGGGAAGAAGGCTCCCTGCTGAGCAGAGAGCCTCATGCAGGGCCCGATCCCAGGACCCTGGGATCATGACCTGAGCTGAAGGCAAAGGCCCTAACTCACTGAGCCACCCAGGTGTCCCTAAATTTTTCTAAATTTTTTTCTTAATCCAGTTTTTAACTTCTACTCATTCCTTTTTAACGTTTTTAAACTATTTTATCAATACCTTTAAAAAATTTTTTTAAATTTTCATTGTTATAGTCATTTTTCTCCCTTCATTGTATTTAACCTTATTTTTGTATACATATAGGGTTTTTTCTTTAAAATTTTAAGATACAATTTCTTCTAATAGATCAAAATATACCCTAAGTCTAGCTCCAGCCTGATCACATTCTCTCCTCTCTTTTTCTTTTTCCAACCAACGTATCAGTTCCTTTTTTAGAATATTTTTAAATATTCATCTTTACAATCATATTCCATCCCTTTATCATGTTTACCCATATATATGGTGTGTGTGTATGTGTATATATATATACACACAAATTTAAAAATTATATAAAAATTTATATATAAATATATAAGTATATATAAATATATAAATAGATAAATTTATAAATAAAAATATACATATAAATATGTAAATAAATAAATAAATAAATTTTTTTCCTTCCTTAAAATTTTGGGAGGTAATTACTTTCAAGAGACCAGAATACACCCAAAGTGAAGTGTGTGGCTCCATTCTATTCACCAGTTATACACACACACACACACACACACACACACGTATATGTAATTCTTTTTTCCCCCTTTCTTCTCCCTCCTGGTTTCAGGTCTCTTTTGATTTGGGTAGCATATATTTCTCTGGGGTCTTTGCCATCCTTTTAGTATTTTACTCTCTCAATCATATATTCTTATCTGGATAAAATGACAAGGTGGAAAAACACACCACAAAAAAAGAAAAAGAGGCAGTACTAATGACAACAGACTTAATCAATACGGACATTGGTAATATGTCAGAACAAGAGTTCAGAAGGATGATTATCAAGGTGCTAGCTAGGCTCGAAAAAGGCATGGAAGATATTAGAGAATTCCTTTCTGGAGAAATAAAATCCCTTTCTGGATAAATAAAAGAGCTAAAATCTAACCAAGTAGAAATTAAAAAAGCTATTAATAAGGTGCAATAAAAAATGGAGGGGCTTACTGCTAGGATAAATGAGGCAGAAGAGAGAATTAGTGCTTTAGAAGATCAAATGATAGAAAATAAAGAAGCTGAGAAAAACAGAGATAAACAATGACTGGACCATAAGGGGAGAATTTGAGAGATAAGTGATACCATAAGATGAAACAATATTAGAGTAATTGGGATTGCAGAAGAAGAAGAAAGAGGGGGGGAAGAAGGTATATTGGAGCAAATTATAGCAGAGAATTTCCCTAATATGGCAAAGGGAACAAGCATCAAAATCCAGGAGGCACAGAGAACTCCCCTCAAAATCAATAAAAATAGGTCCACACCCCATCATCTACTAGTACAACTAACAAGTCTCAGTGACAAAGAGAAAATCCTGAAAGCAACTCTGGAAGAGGTCTGTAACATACAATGGCAGAAATATTAGACTGGCAGCAGACTTATCTACAGAGACCTGGCAGGCCAGAAAGAACTGGCATGATATGTTCAGCGCACTAAATGAGAAAAATACATAGCCAAGAATACTATATCCAGCTAGGCTATCATTGAAAATAGAAGGAGAGAACAAAAGTTTCCAGGACAAACAAAAATTAAAAGAATTTGTAAACACCAAATCAGTCCTACAGGAAATATTGAAAGGATCCTCTAGGCAAAGAGAGAGCCGAAAAGTAATAAACCAGAAAGAAACAGACACAATATACAGTAATAGTCACCTTACAGGCAATACGATAGCACTAAATTCATATCTTTCAATAGTTACCCTGAATGTAAATGGGCTAAATGCCCCAATCAAAAGACACAGGGTATCAGAATGTATAAAAAAAACAAGATCCCTTGATATGCTGTCTGCAGGCAACTCATTTTAGACCGAAAGACACCTCCAGGTTTAAAGTGAGGGGGTGGAAAACAATTTACCATGTTAATGGACATCAAAAGAAAGCTGGGGTGGCAATCCTTATATCAGATAAATTAGATTTTAAACCAAAGCCTATAATAAGAGATGAGGAAGGACACTATATCATACTTAAAGTGTCTGTCCCACAAGAATATCCAACAACTTTCAATATCTGTGCCCCTCACATGAGAGCAGCCAATTATATAAACCAATTAATAACAAAATCAAAGAAACACATCAACAATAATACAATAATAGTAGGGGACTTTAATACCCCCTCACTGAAATGGAAAGATAATTTAAGCAAAAGATCAACAAGGAAATAAAAGCTTTAAATGACACACTGGACCAGATGGACCTCACAGGTCTATTCAAAATATTTCATCCCAAAGCAATAGAATACACATTCTTCTCTAGTGCACATGGAACATTCTCCAGAATGGATCACATCCTGGGTCACAAATCAGGTCTCAACTGGTACCAAAAGATTGGGATCATTCCCTCTATATTTTCAGACCACAATTCTCTGAAGCTAGAACTCAATCACAAGAGGGAAGTTGGAAAGAACTCATATACAGAGGCTAAAGAGCATCCTAGTAAAGAATGAATGGGTCAACCAGGAAATTAAAGAAGAATTGAAAAATTCATGGAAACAAATGAAAATGAAAACACAATGGTTCAAAACCTGTGGGACACAGCAAAGGCAGTCCTGAGAGGAAAGTATATAGCAATACAAGCCTTTCTTAAGAAAAATGAAAGGTCTCAAATACACAACATAACCCTACACCTAAAGGAGCTGGAGAAAGAACAGCAAAGAAAGCCTAAACCTAGCAGAAGAAGAGAAATAATAAAGATCAGAGCAGAGATCAATGAGATAGAAACCAAAAGAATAGTAGAACAAATCAACAAAACTAGGAGTTGGTTCTTTCAAAGAATTAATAAGATTGATAAACCCCTGGCCAGACTTATCAAAAAGAAAAGAGAAAGGACCCAAATAAATAAAATCATGAATGAAAGAGGAGCAATCACAACCAACATCAAACAAATACAAACAATTATAAGAGCATATTATGAGCAGCTACAAACCAACAAATTTGACAATCCGGATGAAATGGATGCACTCCTAGAGACATATAAACTACCAAAATGGAATCAGGAAGAAATAGAAAACCTGAACAGACCCATAACCAGTAAGGAGATTGAAGCAGTCATCAAAAATCTCCCAACAAACAAGAGCCCAGGGCCAGAAGACTTCCCAGTGGAATTCTACCAAACATTAAAGAAGAATTAATACCTATTCTCCTGAAACTGTCCCAAAAAATAGAAATGGAAGGAAAACTTCCAAACTCATTTCATGAGGCCGGAATTACCTTGATGCCAAAACCAGACAAAGACCCCATCAAAAAGGAGAATTACAGACCAAAAACCTTGATGAACATGGATGCAACTATTCTCACCAAAATACTAGCCAATAGGATCCAATAGTACGTTAAAAGGATTATTCACAGGACCAAGTAGGATTTCTTCCTCGGCTGCAAGTTTGGTTCAACATCTATGAATCAATCAATGTGATACAATACATTAATAAAAGAAAGAACAAGAACCATATGGTACTCTCAATAGATGATGAAAATGCATTTGACACAGTACAGCATCCTTTCTTCATCAAAATTCTTCATGGTGTAGGGATAGAGGGTACATACCTCAATATCATAGAAGCTATCTATAAAAAACCCACAGCCAATATCATTCTTAATGGGAAAAAACTGAGAGCTTTTCCCCTAAGGTCAGGAATATGGCAGGACAGTCCACTATCAACACTGCTGTTCAACATAGATCTAGAAGTCCTAGCCTCAGCAATCAGACAACAAAAAGAAATAAAAGGCATCCGAATCAGCAAAGAAGAAGTCAAACTCTCACTCTTTGCAGATGACATGATACTTTATGTGAAAAACCCAAAAGACTCCACCCCACAATTGCTAGAATTCATACACAAGAATTCAGCAGAGTGGCAGGGTATAAAATCAATGCACAAAAAATCAGTTGCATTTCTATACACCAACAGCAAGACAGAAGAAAGAGAAATTAAGGATTAAATCCCATTTACAATTGCACCCAAACCCATAAGACACCTAGGAATAAACCTAACCAAAGAGGCAAAGAATCTGTACTCAGAAAATTATAAAGGACTCATGAAAGCAATGGAGGAATACATAAAGAAATGGAAAAATATTCCATTCTCATAGATTGGAAGAACAAATATTGTGAAAATGTCTATACTACCAAAAGGAATCTATGCATTTCGTGCAATCCCTATCAAAATGCCATCAATGCATTTTCAAAGAAATGGAACAAATAATCCTAAAATTTATACGGAACCAGAAAAGACCCGAAATAGCCAGAGGAATGTTGAAAAAGAAAACCAAAGTTGGCGGCATCAAAATTCCAGAATTCAAGCTCTATTACAAAGCTGTAATCATTAAGACAGTATGGTATTGGTATAAAAACAGACACATAGACCAGTGGAATAGAATAGAGAGTCCATAAATAGACCCTCAACTCTATGATCAAATAATCCTCACAAAGCAGCAAAGAATGTTCAGTGGAAAAAAGACAATCTCATCAACAAATGGTGCTGGGAAAATTGGACAGCCACATGCAGAAAAATGAAACTGGACTATTTCCTTACACCACACAGAAAAATAGACTCAAAATGGATGAAAGACCTTGATGTAAGATAGGAATCCATCAAAATCCCTGAAGAGAACACAGGCAACTACTTCTTTGACCTCAGCCACAGCAACTTCTTCCTAGAAACATTGCCAAAGGCAAGGGAAGCAAGGGCAAAATGAACTATTGGAATTTCATCAAGATCAAAAGCTTTTGCACAACAAAGAAAATAGTCAACAAAACCAAAAGACGACTGACAGAATGGAGAAGATTTTTGCAAATGACATATGAGATAAAGGGCTAATATCCAAAATCTAGAAAGAATTTATCAAACTCAACACCCAAAGAACAAATAATCCAATCAAGAAATGGCCAGAAGACTCATGAACAGACATTTCTGCAAAGAAGACATCCAGAAGGCCCACAGACATATGAAAAAGTGCTCCACATCACTAGGCATCAGGTAAATACAAATCAAAACCACAGTGAGATACCACCTCACACCAGTCAGAATGGCTAAAATTAACAAGTCAGGAAATGACAGATGTTGGCGAGGATGCAGAGACAGGGGAACCCTCCTACACTGTTGGTGGGAATGCAAGTTGGTTCAGCCCCTCTGGAAAATAGTATGGAGGTTCTTCAAAAAGTTGGAAATAGAGCTACCCTACAACCCAGCAATTGCATTACTGGGTATTTACACTAAACATACAAATGTGATCTGAAGGGGCACATGCACCCGAATGTTTATAGCAGCAATGTGCACAATAGTCAAACTATGGAAAGAACCTAGATGCCCATCAACAGAAGAATGGATAAAGAAGATGTGAGATACACACACACACACACACACACACACACACACACACACACAATGGAATACTATGCAGTCATCAAAAGAAATGTAACCTTCCCATTTGCAACAATGTGGATGGAACTAGAGGGTATTATGCTGAGTGAAATAAGTCAGAGAAAGACAATTATCACATGATCTCTCTGATACGAAGAATATGCGAAGCAGGGCAGGGGGTTGTGCGGGGGAGGGAAGAAAAAAAACGAAACAAGATGGGACCGGGAGGGAGACAAACCATAAGAGACTCTTCTTTTTTTTTTTTTTAAGATTTTTATTTATTTGACAGAGAGAGAGATCACAAGTAAGCAGAGAAAGAGGGAGAAGCAGGCTCCCCACTGAGCAGAAAGCCCAATGCAGGGCTTGATCCTAGGACCCTGAGATCATGACCTGAGCCGAAAGCAGAGGCTTAACCCACTGAGACACCAGGCACCCCCACAAGAGACTCTTAATCTCAAAAAACAAACTGAGGGTTGCTGGGGGGTGAGGAGGTAGGGAGAGGGTTATGGACATTGGGGAGAGTATGTGCTATGGTGAGTGCTGTGAAATGTGTAAGCCTGATGATTCATAGACCTGTACCCCTGGGGCAGGTCTATAATATAATATAATATATTATATAATATATTATATATATGTATATATAATATATATAATACATTATATGTTAATAAAAATAATTAAGAAAATAAATAAAGTGACTGTCCAGGATTGACTAGAAGAGTAATGAGAATTCACATGTATACTGCACTTTCAACTGATAAAGTACTTTTGCTTTTGTTATTGAATCCTCTCAGCAGCTCTTTGAAGTTGATAGTGAAGGCATCTAACTCAATATTGCCCTATGAAAGATAACCTGAGCTGCAGTTTAAGTGGCTTGACCATATATTTTTATTTCTTAGACATATCAAGGCGCTTGAAATTTTTCCTCTCAAATAAAATTGTCAATGTTTGTTTTCCATTTCTGAGATTTCGCAGCATCTTGGGGCAAAAAATTTGTCAGTAGAATCCATCTCTAATGTTATTATGAAAGGCAATGAGGAATAGGTTCTATATGTAAAATTTTTCTTGGTGGCCACCTTTACAGGCATACAACTATTTCACAAAAAATGGAGTACACCAATAATCTTTTTGGTCCAAGCTGCCACATTTCTGTGCCAATGTTTTGACACTGCAGATAGGAAGAAGTTAGGAAGGGTCATAGGATCCTTGTACATACTGAAATGCCATGTGATCCACCTGATGTTTCTTAAACCAGAACATACTGCAGGCAAGCCTCCTACTCCTTCCTGCCAGTTTTATCTGACATTAAAACCAAAACACTGTAGTGTCTACTCTTAAAGTCTCAAGGTTGGTTGTTTTGTAGTGGGAGTGAGTGTGGTGTTGAGTCCAGCTACCACAGAGATGGATCAGCTTCATTCAAATCCGAGATTACAGAACTTATCAAAGTATAGGTAATTCAGGTTCACACAAAATGTCTTTGCCTAAAGTGTAACAACAATTGCAGAGGAAGCTAGAGCTTTGGAAAGCTCTGCTTCAGTTTTCTTTCAGGTCTTCTTTGAGAAGTCAATCTCCATTATTCCCAGAAACTCTTGCATCCTGGCACAGATGACCTCTCTCCCTGATGCTCTGCAACTCAGCATGTACAAATTAATTGCCAGCAGTGCGGGTAAGATTTCCCTTGCCCCATATTTATTAAATATCTTCTACAAAATATCTCAACAGGGTCTACAAAACAGCCAAATTTCCTATATATAATTAACACCTGCCTGCTGCTTAATTGAGAAAGGGCAAGTACAGCTGTTGTTGTGACCTTTTCCTATATTCTTCCCAAATCCCCAAAGCTGTGACTATCTGCTACGTCTGTTTTACTGTGGCTCAGTGAGCTTTTGATGGGTGAGGCTTTAGGTTTTTTTTTTCTTTAATGTTTCCTAGCAAAAGGAGCTCTTATTACATAGCCAAATTGAATTCTACCCCCAGCCAATTGAAGAGTAGGCAAGCATCATGACATGTACCACTACCTGTTACTAGCTTGGTGTTCTTCTGTTTTACTTTCTCATGCTGATCTTGGGAGGGAGGTGGATCAAGTTGGGAGAGGAGTAGGTTACCACTCTTCAGTTGAGAACAGGACTCCCACCATGAGCACAGCTGGGGAAGCCAGCTTCCTGATTATGGCTCTTTCAGTCTGAAAACCTGGAACATCTCTTCTCTTTGCCTTGGGGGCCGAGGTGATGGGAAGAAAGCCATGTCCCAAAATGGCCTGTCAAAGTTGATTCAGAGCAACAATGTTTGATTTGGTTAAAATGTAACTTCGGGTGCTTTAGGCTTTAAACAAGACCAAAACTGGTGTTTCACTGAAAGCTTAACATACCCCAGGGTCCTGTTGACATGGCAAGAGTCAGACAGACTGGCTCCAGCGTTTACTAGCTGTGTGACCTTGGGCAAATCACTTAACCTCTCTGAGCCCCAATTTCCTTGTCATGTTAGATGAGGATATCTCACAGAACATGTGCCTGCCACTCTATGAGTGTGAGCCCCTCCTGGATTGTGGAGGCAGAGGCTTGTGCCACAGTTTCGTTCATCCCACTAATGGGAGTTTCCCCTTGGCACTAGCAACTCTGGATGGCTAAGGGTTGCAGCAGAAGAATGTGAAGGTGACCAGTTGTTCCAGTTTTCCCAGGACTGTAAGTGCTAAAACCAGGAGAGTCATGGGAAAACCAAAATCTGTTGGTCACCTTAACATTGAAGAGTCAGATCTTTCTACTGCTCAGGTCTGTAACGACTATAGCTGCAAATCCCTCTCACTATTTCTTGTGCTAAGGAAGAACTATATAGACAATCATCCATGTTCCTATTCTCTACTAGTGAAATAAAATAAAGTTGAGAATGATGCTACATTTTTTTCTGAATAGGCAAAAACTTTAACCAGTTCCTCACACATCATTCAAAAGATATTTTATACACATGTACAGACATACATACACATATTATTTTGCCTTCATGTATGCAGAGTGTTTTGTTTCTCACTTTCTATGCCTAATTCATCATGGAGTCCTTTCAATATTGGTACATACTGAGCTGCCTCATTTCTTTTTACAACTGCATAGCATTCCACTGTATGGATGTAATGTGATTTACTTAAACAGTCCCCTATTGGTGGAAGTGGTTTAAAATATTATTCTATTTCAAACAACATTGCAGTGACTTTCTGTATATACATATCATTTTGCACTGGTGTAAGTACATTGATAAGATAAATATCAAGGGTTGGTAACTTTAAAACTAGTCTACTGGGACGATAAAACCCAAACACATATGTCTTCTCAAATCTCTCTTATGTCTCTCCCTTTCCTTTTTCTATTGTTGGAGTTTCCTAGGAAGGGTAAGGACCACTAATTGCTTGGGGGTTGGGGAGGAGGTGAGTAATTTGGACTGAGGCTGACAAAGTGCAGAAAACAGTAACCTGGCTCTTCATAATTGCTCTGGGACCAGCAGCAGCCAGGAAGGGGGAAGAGCTCAGCTGAGTCCTCCCAGACCTATACAAAGATTTGCATGCTGGTTTGCTGCCTTGAACTGTGCAGACTTCAACATGCTATTTCACTGCTATAAGGGACTAGCAAGATAGCTGAAGGTGGGAATATGAAGATGGGGTTTATGTAGTTCAAAATCTGTGCTCTTGCTGCAAAACTGCCTTTTAATTTTCAGAGCTAGACCTTAGCAATGACTAATCATCTTCCTCCTCACCCCATTAGAGATGATGAAAATAAGGCCCTAAGAGGGACTGTACTTACCCAATTCAAACAGAAAATTAGTGGCAGGACCAGGACTGGGGCTTCGGGTCACTCTATTTTAGTGGTGTGGGGAATCTTCACTAACTCTTTAGTGGGAGTGAAGGTGCCCTATAACCACAGCCACTGAGTTTGTTTTGTATGGGAAGTGCCTTCTGGAACATATGCATAGTTTCGGGGGCTCTAGCAGGATATCAGGGAAAGGGATGCAAGGAGACCAGCAGGGAAATAGATTGGCTCTAAGAGCTGGATCATGAGGAAGGGTTGGGTCAGAGCTTTGGAAGTTTGGGGAGAAAAGTAGCTTATGGTAAGGCAGAAGGTTGTCTTTCCTCTGCAAATGCAGGGAAGACTAAAGATGTCAACTAGGGAAAAGAGAATTGGTTTTGAGCCTTGGGAGAACTAAAAGCTCAGAAACAGGAAACCCAGTGAAATGAATAGTTTAAGTGGGAGCTTAGTGGAAGACTCCTGTTGCTATAGCACAGTTGCTAATGGTTAGAAAAGGAAGTTAAGTGGTCACACAAGGTCCCTAAATGAAAGATATCAGATAATTTTGGACCCTGGTCTTCAAGTTATCCAAGATCACAGACACCAGGGCATCAATTATCTAGTGCCACCAACTTAAAAGGAATGACTGTTTCCAATAAAAAAAAGGAATGATTTATTCCAACTGCCTTATTCCCCACCATTTCACCTACCAGCTACCAACAATGGCTAAGTTCTTCTGTGGGTGTTTCTTCTTGGGGACACTCCACCTGCTGCTTCCAGCTCTGGGATCCCACCACCAAGCCACATGATATCCTAACCACCTCCTATGAGATCAGTGGTTCCTGTTCTGACTCTGGTGATGTCCTCATTGAAGCAGCCAGCGCAGTGATTTCTTCTTCAAGTTTCTCTTCAACTATCCCCCTCCAAAGGAAGAGAGTCATTTTTGGCTAACAAATGCCTGTGATTAGCCCTTGGTTTACATGCATTATCTCATTTAACGCCCACCGTAACAGTCCTGTAAGAGATGTGGAGAAGTTGAGGCTTAGAGAGGTTAAGTGACTAGTTCAAGTCATAGTAACCCGGGCCTGTTTGACTTTACTGCCTGTCCCGTCCAAATACCAAGCAGCTACAAGGTGGTCACCATGTTCTGGCTTGGGTGTCAGGTCTAACCTGGGAATCACTGTAATCCACTTCTTCACCCTCCAGAGGCCACCATTTCACCCAATAGGAAAAGCTATGGGCTTCAATGTCTACAGATTTCCCACTAGTTTAGCTGGAGTAGACCATATACTGCAAATGACTCATAAATGGGGAGGAAAAAAATCACAGTCCTTTGGAGAGGTGCCTGAAATGTCATAATTTCAAATTTTGCATATTTTTATACTTTGTAACAACATGCTATATACCATACCTAGGAGCTCTTAAAGCTGGGGACTTTAGCCTTTAGAGGTGTTTTAAAATGCTTGCAACCTAGTGCCAAAGGAACCTTGTAAACATACAACTCACTCAAAGAACGAAACACTGAAGACTCAATTGATGCTTTCTGTGCTTTGGTCTTTATTAAAAATACCTGTCTCTTTCTAATCATGTCTTCAAATGTGCCTCATAATGTGGGTGTGACAAGCCCATATCAACTAACCCATGTACTTGGGGATTTGGGGAGATTGCCTCATTGCCAAACTGGCCCCATGGAGATGGCTATTTGAAGGCATGAACAGGACCTAAGAATACACTAATAGGTCCTCTTGTGATGAAGTGGTTAGATAATAAAGAGGAGTTGTGTGAGTTTTCATTTTTATTTTTTCTGGGTTTTATAAAGTGGTGTTGACAAAAATCATGAGGTTGGTAGACAGAAATAGATACTAGAACCAGTTGGTTCTGCTTGTTTCTTGCAGCAGTAGTGGTCTAGGGAAGATGAAATTCATTAATTCATTAGTACCTCTGTGTGGGGGGTGATGGGAGGCATGTGTGCGTGTTGGAGGTGTGTGTATGTATGTGTGTGTGTGCCTTGTCCACTTTGCTCCACCGGTGATAGGTGAGAGCAGGAGCAAGTTCTCAGGTAAAAGCACTTCAGAAGTGGGATTGACTTCAGGGTAGGGTAAGAGGCAGATCCATGGGACACTTCACTCAGCCCCTAAACCTGTGGATACCTTAGCTGCCTCTGAGCAGAGGACTCTCTGGCTGAGTAAAATTGCCTCACCTGGAGGCAATGGTAATTTGGCAGCCCACCAAATATGGAGGGAAATGGGAGGGGAGAGCTGTGATTGCAGGAAACACTAATTTGTCAAGGGAGAGATTATATTTGTGGGCTTTGGTTCCAGATGAATTACTGGCCAAGTAACAAAGCTAAAAAGCTGTGCCAAAGAAGGCCACCAGGGACAAGATTCCTTAGCAGTGGTGGTGATAGTAGTGGTAGCAGTAGTAGTAGTAGTAGTAGTAGTAGTAGTAGTAATGGTAATAATAATGTGAATTGCTAACAGTTGTTTGGCCTTTACTACTAAAGGCATGTAAAACCATGTCACATGCATTATCTCATTTGATCCCAGAAACAACCCTAAAAGGTATGTGCTGTAACAATCCTTATTTTATAGATGGAGAAACTGAGGCTTGGACAACTTTAGTAGCTTCCCATGTAGGTTAATAAATGGCAGAGCTAAAATCTCTCTTGGAGTTTTATAAGTTTATAAGTTTTATAAATCAGTTATTCCCTCAGTGAAAGAAAAAGAAAGGCTTAAATCACAGGTCTCTTTGCAAGTTATACCCTATTCCATGTCATTTGACAAAAGGAGGCAGGATATGAGGGGAGATTCGTGGTTTGAATCACAGCTGTTTTGGTTCAGTTTTGGTTTTGTTTTTAGTATGAAATTCTAAAGTAATTAAGGTGATAATAATTGTTTAATTTACACAGCACTTTATCAGCTATAAAGATCTTGAAGATTCTTATTTGGCTTTGAAGACAACCCTGAGGAGTAGGCAAGGTAAGTAATACTATTGGCTTTTTTCCAGAGAAAGCACTGTGATCCAAGTGAAGTAGGTAACTTGCCCAGGTCACTATGTGGTAAACTAACCCTGGCCTCCTAACTCCCAGTACAAGGCTCTTTTCACTGTATCTCTACATTTTCTGTTTTTGGTGTTATTTTATATCTTTTTAATTAGTCATCTGTATTTTCAAAGTCTAAGTTCCCGTTCTCATCCATTTTCTTCCATCCTGCAGTATAACTCTCTACTGTCACCTCTGGTAAGGAAATATGGCATACTCAAGTGCATTATTAGCAGATATCTTCATGGTTAATGAGGGTAATACCATGCTGGGCCCAAAGGGAAATTCTTCTCTGACCTGAACAGCTCCTGGTAGCAATTATTAAAACAATAACTTGGCCATACAACTATTACACAAAAGCATTGTGTAAGGATCTTACTAGAAAAGACTGAGAGTGCTGTTGTTACTGCTGTCTCCCCCTCAGGAGCCACTTGCTAAAGCCCTTTCAGGTGCTTTACCCTAAGACCTACTGCTACCCTTCTCATAGTTTTGGACCTTCATTTATTTCCCTGCTGAAACACCAACCAGATATGCATCCCTTTCCAACTTCTCCCTGCAGGCAAACATCTGGTAAAACTACAACCCCCGTCTCTAGCCAGGCTATATTTAAGGGATTAAGACTGCTCAACTTCTAAATGGCTACTAACTACAGTAATCAAATTCTAACACCCACTGGCCAGGGCTTAAAGCAAAGCTGACTGTTACCATCTGGATTTTGTGCTGCTCAACTCTTGATAGCTTATCCAGAAAAGTACAAATGCATTAAGGGAGAGGGAAAGAGAGAGAGAAAGGGAGAGGTCAGTGGTATTATAACTCAAGCTGGCAGCCCTGGAAAGGGGGAGGAAGAGAGGAATAGAAAAGAGATAAGAATAAAATGAGTGTGCTACCTTGGAAGAGTGACTGGGAATGGCAGCGATCATTCACAGACTTGTAGATGACAAAAGATGCTTGTTTTCCCACCAAGGATGCATACATAGAATTCCCACTGGTCTTGGAACCATCTCTCAGTCACCATTTCATTAGCTCTGAGATTGGCCTAATCAATGTGGGCAGCAACCTGCTCAGAGTTGCTGGGGAGAATGTAGCACTGACTAAAATGGGAAGAAGGGTTATTAGCTAAGATCTGGGGGACAGCTAAAGCTGCATCACACAAAAAATAAACAGTAGGCAAAACTGTCCTCTGGGAGGGTGAGGGGACTGACATTTAATTGGAAACAGGTCCTAACAATCCAACTTGCTTAGGAAAGGGGAGGAGCAGGGGAAGTGGCAGGGGGCAGTACAGTGTGAAACAGACCAATAGCAATAAACAAACACCAAAATTGATACACAGAGAAATATGGAGACACAGCTAATCCCTCTTGCTCCTTTCATCTCTTCATACATATGATAAAAAGTCATGTACTTGTTAATTCTGTAAGTTGCTTTGCGTGGTAAGGACATTTTAACAATATTTGCTTTCCCAATCCATGAACATACAGTATCATTTCCATTTGGTTGTGTTGTCTTCAATCATATTCATCAGTGTTTTATAGTTTCAGTGTACAGGTCTTTTACCTTCTTGGTTAAGTTTATTCCTAATTATCTTATTACAGACACAAGTCTGATATCCATACCTTTTCTGAAGTGTCCATTATGGCTTGGCATCCTGCTAGTCACATTGTGTACATTAGTACTAATACTCACAACAGTATTTCCAAGTAAGTATTACTGGCTTCATATTACAGATAAGGCACTGAAACTCGGAATGGTCAACCACTTTCTCCAAGATCATACATATTTACAAAGAGGGATGACTGCCAACCCAAATCTGTCTAATTACAAAGCCTAGACACATTTCTACTCAGTATACTATACACATTGCCCCTCTTTCCTAGAAAGTAAGGGTGGATTTGAGGTGAGAGAGAAGGTAGTTTCTAAAACCACAAGAGATCTGAATGATCCAGTTTGGGAGTTTTCAGAGAAGCATTTGTACATGGGAGCAATATGGCACCTGGGAGAGACAGTGGGAATAATAAACTCTGAATTCCATGGAGTGTGGACTCCATCAGTAATCTGCTATATGAGCAAGTCATGTCACTTCCCCAAGTTGCCATCTCTTTGCTGTGAACTACGGATAAAGATGCTAACATTTGGCATTGTTTCTTCAAGGGAAGACTAAGACATAAGCGACAAAACTATTAATACTGCTCAGGTCTATTGCCATAAAGTAGCCTCCTACCAAATTAGACTGCAAGGATAGCTCCTGGATTCAGGAATAGAAATTATTTCAAAACTGAGCAGGTCAGAAAGGCAAACTGCAGCACAAGACTCTTGGTAAATCACAAATAAGGCTGAGTTATATCTGACCAGCACAGTGCCCAGAGTGCCACAACTTACCCATAGCAGGTAGTTGATGAATGTATATAAAGTGAAATTGAGTGCAGAAAAAACACACCTGGGGAGAACAATGAGGAAGGGTATTCTTGAATGTTCTTATTAATTGGCTCTATAAGCCACTTGCTATTGTAGGAAACACATGAGAT
Organism: Enhydra lutris kenyoni; assembly: GCF_002288905.1. Lineage (NCBI taxonomy): Eukaryota > Metazoa > Chordata > Mammalia > Carnivora > Mustelidae > Enhydra > Enhydra lutris. The sequence goes on from NW_019154107.1 coordinate 29,698,968, forward strand.
TTCTTATATTTTCAAACATATATATTTAGGCAAAAGCCAATTAAGTATAATAAAAAGAGAGTGTATTATTTTGAAGTCAGGTAAACCTGGATTTGAAACTCAGCTCCATCACTTATTATGTGTTTGTCCTTGGGCAAGTAATTTAACTTATAAACCTCCGTGTTTTTATTTACAAAAACACATACAATGACATTCAACTCTTAATAAAGATCAAGAGAATACATGAAAGTGCTTAGTGCTACATACAAATCCAATACTTACTTCTTTTTTCCCTCTGTGGATATGGTGGTAATATTTTTTGATCCCTAAATTGGAATACAAGACTTGTTGAGTGTGAGTATATATGTGGTTGCAACAGGATATTGAGGGGTTCAATTTGAAATCAGTGTTTTGCCCCAAATTTGACAACATCATTTACATACTAATTGTCCAAACCCAGTGGGTCTTTACTACCAGAGGTTAGGGTAATTTGATTTTTAAGGATCCGTTCATGTGAGCACAGGCTCTCTCCCTCCCATGAATAACAGAGCAGGGATCACTGGGGAAGGAAACAAAGCCTATAAATAGAAAATCAATTTTAAGTCTATAGAGGAATTTGTGTCCGCTATGCCCATACTCATAGTGCTGGGACTTCTGAACTTCTCCCCACACCCCAAAAAAAGAGAACCTAGAGTATCAGAAGGGCTTCTGATTGTAGATATGAAGATTTAAGGTGAGCTAAGAGAAATGTGCTTCTCAAGCCTGGAAGAGAAAGCAGTGTTGAAGTAAGTAGTGATTAGAAAAGCTCAGATTAGTGAACCCAAGTGTTTTTTTTTTTTTTTTCCAAGTGTTTTTTTTTTTAATCTTTTTAAATTTAGCACATAGACATTTTGAGTCTAATCTTCTCTAATGTTTATATTAAAACAGCAAGGCAATTTTTGAAGAACCAAAAGGATGACTGACTTGAAAACACCCTCTTCTGTTATATTCCATTAATCACAACTATGGGAAATAGTTTCAAGAGCTGCTATAATCTGCTATAACTAAGGCACCACCATTTACCTGGTGGCAATCTATTCTGATAGCGTATTCTAATTCCAGGCCAATTATGTAGGAAGAAATGACTAGTTTGTAGACATCTGATCTTGCAAACTCAAAACTAGTTATATGAAATAAAGGTAAGTATCACAAGATCATTTCCCACAGAACAAACAATTAAAAGCAGAGTGTCAACACACCAACTAGCACAACCCATGGCTTTACGGGACAGAACCCAGAAGTCTACAGCTAGCTACATAACAACTTCTGCCAACCTAAAGCAAATTCTAACCCTTCTTTTCTACTTTGCCATTTATGTGCCTTGGGCTTTCAAGGGAAGTCTAAATGTACAGTTATACAATGAAAACTGGCAAATGCATCTTCTCATTTTATCTGTGTACCTTTCAAAACCTTAAGATATTTAGAGTGGACATCATAGTCAACAAACCCATCTCCTTGTTCATGGCTATATACTTATAACTATATACTTAAGCTACCCCCTCCAAATGGCTGCTCTTATTTTTCTTAAAAGATTCCTCTCCTCCTTTTAGCCTTGATGCACAGAAAGTAAATGCTTGTTCTACTTAGCTCTCAATTCAACAGGAGCAACTAAATATTTGCTCTACCAACATGAGACCGGTAGAAAACTAAGAGCACTTTTAATGAAGAGAAGTGAGTGCAGAATAGGCAGAGATTGCCCATGCCAATGAACGCTCTCTGGTTTATTGCAGAGAAATCAGCTATAAGAAAATACTCCACCTACGTATAATCTCTGTGCTTTTCCTGATGGGCCGAACTTCCCAGCTGTGGTATTGTGATATTCCCAGCTGATGGGCTTTTTAATTTCTCCAGACCTGGAGGCAAGGTAAGACTTTTCCAGGCTCGTTATTCACTGATTTTTTAAACTCACATGATTTTTAGCCGGAAGTAGCTCCTTATATAATGAAAAATAACAAGGGAAATGTAACCTGAAAACCTCATAAACCTTGAGTAAATATGAAAGAGGACAATCTTACTGACCCCCAAATATGTAGAGTATATGCACATACCATCTCCTAATTCAAGGACTTGAGGTGGATTGGGATGCCCTTTAGTCTATCTTAATTTTCTAATTGAATCCCACATATACAAGTCTTTCAAAACGCATATTCAGAGGTTAAGAGGACATGTTGATTGACAGCTTGAAATGAGGTATATGGGTATTTGGATGAAAGAAGGTGGTTCTGGAGTGAGTGGATAGGAGAATCAAAGAGAAAAATGGTAGAGGAAAAGATGTCAGTGAAGGGTATCAAGAAGGCAGAATTCAGTGTGTAAAAGCTTTCACTGTATGAGAAAAAAAATCAAGGTTACATTTTCTTTAAGGCTTACAATATTTTCTATACTCTGCCTGATTTATCCTTTCAGCATCCTACAAAGGCAATGAGAACATAGGGTATCATTTTTATAACTCATTGCTTCAATAAGTACACTTAGAGTGCTTTTCCTTCTCCAAGTTTAGCTGTGGCAAAATGTCATATTTTCTCAATAGCATTTAAGAACGTCAAAGTGTGTTACAGATTCTGTTCAGTTTATATTATTGCCACTTGCATGGTTTTTTTCCAGAATATGTTTGTAGGTATATATTAGCTTAAGTATAAACCTTTTGGTAAGCTGATATAAATAAATAAAAATTATACCATTTTCCTGGATTAAAATGTTTTCGGGGTCTCACTAAGACAATTTAACAAAGGATCTTGAGAAAGTCCATTGATAACATTCTTTATTCTTGAGTTCTAAAGTCTAATGTAACCTATAGCCCTAAAAAAGTCCTCTTGAATCGAAATGCTTAATTAATTTCCTCAAGGTAAATGTCACAAGACCATCTCACCACATAATAAACAACCTAAAGCAACTAAGAACTAAAAACACGTGAAATACATATTTTTCAAGTCTCAAGACAGTCATTCTACCTTGGTTGGGTACTTTGAGTCTAAGATGAGATGTGATCTGCCTTCTGATTGGAATAGGGAGTCACTGGGCTTATATAACCACATTTAAGTGAAAGTATAAAATACATTCTAAAAGCCAAACGTATATTTTGATCAATCGTGCCACAACTGAGGACTGATTATTACAAAATCCTAAACAAACAACACTATGAAATTTGTTAATTACATTTAACAGTGGGCTGTAAAACTCTGGTTTTAGCAGTGTTCTGGTACCTCCCATTTTCACCATCACATTCTTATGCCAGAGAATTAATACCTTTTTACATTATAAGCTGCACTTTTTAAAATACATCATGCTATGTTTAGGCACAAAAAGATGGGAAATTATTTTTTAATATACAGTAATTATTTTTAATACATAAAGTTAAAAAAAATAAGTATGCCCTACATAGAAAACAAAATACAGAGCAACGAAAAAATGTTACTCTTGGTTTTTTTAGACATTTAAAAAGTGTTTTGAAATAATTATAAATTCAAAGGAAGGTTCCAAGAAATGTACAAGGAAGTCCTGTGCACCCTTCACCCACCCTCCCCCATGTTACCAGCTTGCATAACTATAGTACAATATGAAAAGCAGGAAACTGACATTGGTACAATCCATAGAACTTACTCGGATTTCACCAGTTACACATAAACTCGATGTGTGTGTGTGTCTGTGCAATTTTATCACAGGTGTAGCTTTGAGTAAACATCATGACAATCAAGATATTGGACTGTACCATCACTACAAGATTTTCCTCACGCTACTCCTTTATAGCCATACTACTGCCTCTGCCCCTCCCATCCCTAACCACTGGCATCCACCAATCTGTTCTGTTTCTGTAATTTATTATTTCACAATTGTTATATGAAGGGAATTATTCAGGATGTATCCTTCTGAGATTAGCTTTTTACATTCAGAATAACTTCCTTGAGATTCATCAAAGTTATACTGCTGAGTAGTATTCCATGGTATGCATGTACCATGATTTGTTTAGCCATTCAACAATTGAAGGATACCTGAGTAGTTTACAGTGTTTGGATATATGAATAAAACATCTATGAACATAGCAGCAATGTCCACAATAGTCAAAATGTGGAAAGAACCAAGATGCCCTTCAACAGATGAATGGATAAAGAAGGTGTGGCCCATATACACAATGGAATATTACTCAGCCATCAGAAAGGATGAATACCCAGCTTTTGCATCAACAAAGATGAGACTGGAGGAGATTATGCTAAGTGAAATAAATCAAACAGAGAAAATCAATTATCATATGGTTTCACTTATTCGTGAAACATAAGGAATAACATGGAGGACATTAGGAGAAGGGAAAAATGAAGGGGGAGAAATCGGATGGAGAGACAAACCATTAGAGACTATGGACTCTGGGAAACAAAAACTGAGTGTTTTAGAAGGGGGGGAAGGGTGAGCCTGGTGAGGGGTATTAAGGAGGGCATGGATTACATGGAGCACTGAGTGTTATACTCAAACAATGAATCATGGAACACTACCTCAAAAACTAATGATGTACTGTATGGTGACTAACATAACAATTAAAAAAAGCTTCTATGAATATATGTGTACACATTTCTACCTGAAAATAAATTTTTACTTCTCTGGAATCTGTGTCCAAGAGTTCAATTGCTGGGCTGTATGGCAAATCTGTTTTTAGTTTGAAAGGAAACTTCCAAACTATTTTTCAGATTGTCTGTACCATTTTACATTCAAACTATTTTTCAGAGTGCCTGTACCAATTTACATTCCCATCAATAATATGAGTGATCTTGGGCGCCTGGGTGGCTCAGTGGGTTAAGCCACTGCCTTCGGCTCAGGTCATGATCTCAGGGTCCTGGGATCGAGTCCCGCATCGGGCTCTCTGCTCAGCAGGGAGCCTGCTTCCCTCTCTCTCTCTCTCTCTCTGCCTGCCTCTCTGCCTACTTGTGATCTCTCTCTGTCAAATAAATAAATAAAATCTTTAAAAAAAATAAAAAAAAATAATGAGTGATCTAGTGTCTTTATATCCTCTCTAGCATTTTGTGGTGTCACTATTTTTTAATTTCAGCCATTCTAATAGACATGTAGTAACATCTAATTGTGGTTTTAATTTACATTTTCCTAATGGCTAATGATATTGAACATTTTTTCATGTACTTATTTGCTATCTGTATATTCTCTTGGATGAAATATCTGTTTTTTACCCATTTTCTAATTAGATTTTTTGGTTTTTAAATACTTAGATTTTAGAGTCTTTATGTGTTATAGAAATAAGCCCTTTGTTGGAAATGTGATTTGAAAATATCCCAGTCTGTAATTTCCCTTTTTATCCTCCTAATAAAGTCACAGAGCAAAAGTTTTACATTTTAATGAGGTCTGGCTTATCAACTTTTATTTTTATGAATCATGTTTTTGGTACCATATTATTATATGCATATTATATAACACCTTTGGAGAAACATTGCCCATGAAGTTCTTTCTGCTATCTTCCATGCCTTTGGAAGCTTTTATATGTGTGCACACGCACACACACTGACTGGCCTAACTAGAAGAATTTTAACTTATTGCTTGTGCGTAATTACTAAAGTATATGTACTACTATGGAATCTATAGAAATACAGCTCCTAATGCTGAGTATAATGCTACAAAATATATTATCTAGGAGAGTTTATTTATTATCTCTGATGTTAACAGGGGGAAAATAGCTCATAAAGTTACAATTCCTCTTTAAATTATACTATTTCTATTTAGAAAAACTAAATAGAGAACCATGACTCATATATATATAATATATATATATATATTATATATATATGTTATATAAATCTGTGAAATTTATACCTTGAAAAGTATGTGGTCATACACAGGGAAAAAGTCTAAAATCTGAAATTCTTTGGCACCTGGGGAAACAGTATACAGTTTTACAGAAATTGAGATTTGAGACCAATGTACAACAAATGCTTGAAATACCTACTTTAGTAAGATAACATGAATCAAATTCAGTAAAATGGAACTCACAGCAGAACACGGTTTTAGATGTTCCATATGAGGACAACCAGAGTCCGTGAGTTTATATTGCCAACCACCGACTTGTTATTATCTGCCCTTAAAACTTAACCTGGCTTGAGATAGAGCTAGATCTCTGATACTTTGCCTTAGTTTGTACCACTATTTGACCAATTCTGGTTATTTGCCCAATAGCACTTTGAGACGAGGGAAAACAGAGTCCAAGTGACTTGCCTGGCTCCCCATGGTAAATTCTCTCAGAGTCAGGAATGAGGGGGCAGTAACCCAACTTTTTTGTATTCTTTTTGGAAATCCTTCAGGACATAAATGTTGCTTTTTTTCCCAAAGGAGTCACTTAAAGGTGGTCAAAAAAATAACTTAAGTACTGAACAAACAACCTCAACTCCAGTCTACCCCCAGATAAACATGGTAGAAAGTTTATCTGGAACCCTTAAGCAAAAACATCAGCAAAGATCCTTTGACCCTTGGTTAAATGCAAAACAAATAGATCTCCAGCCACCTGGACAGCTCAAATGCAAGAGCTATTTGTGTGGCATTTGCAAACATTGAAAGAGAAATTAGGCTTCTGGCAGGGGCTATGTCCTTATTTGTTGTTCTTTTTAACCTTTTACCAAACCTCCTTTCTCTTCTTCTCTTTTATCATCACATCCCCAGTACCTCCATCTTGCAGGCTCTAGCCCAAATACCTTTCTCTAGATCCCAAATGTCTAATCTGGAATTGGGCTATTTGATCTTCTGAGAACTTCCCAATGAGTTCTGATTTGATTAGTCCTTTTTCTAATCATTTTGGTCTGCTTAGGGACATCTGGGGGTGGGAAGTGTTTTCTAAACAAATTGTCCTATTAATTCTCCTGAGAATGCTCCTCATAGGACTTGACTAAAAAGCACAATGCCAGACTCCTACACAGAAACACTAACTCCCACTGGTAGGAAGAGAAACATATATCAGCAGGGGCAAATCCATATGAATGTGCATAAGTATACAGTGAGCCACAAATGGACACAATACACAGAGGGGATGAAGTAGGGAATGGTGAGCTTCCACATAGATTCTCTTGTTCTTCTTATGGTCTGTAAAGTCTGTATAACTATCAAGGGCTCATAATTAAGACTGGATGACCAGCATCCCTTAATAGTGATGACTCAAAGATCAGGCACCTACTATGAGTCACTGTGAAAGGTGTCCCAACAGTGAACAAAACTGTATTCCAGCAAAAGCTAAGGGCCTCATCCTGCTCCCTGACCTAGAATTCCCCTTGTAGGATTCCCTGGGAATAATGGTCTTCATTGCCCCAGTGGGACTGCCCAGAACTGTGAAGTTGGGAGGAAGGGGGAGGTGCCTCTGTATTCACACCCTGGCAAAATAATTGTCAGGATATTAGAATTAACTGAGTGGTATCTATAACAATAGTGAGTCTTAGGTCTTTTTCTTCTAGAGCAGGGGCAGGGTAAGATGAAGTTCATTGCTGTCAGCCTATAGCCTCAACAAGCTGCTAACAGTAGCTTCGTTTCTCAATAAAAATATCAACTTCAGGGCACCTGGGTAGCTCAGTCATTAAGTGGCTGCCTTCGGCTCAGGTCATGATCCCAGGGTCCTGGGATCAAGCCCTGCATCAGGCTCCCTGCTCTGCGGGAAGCCTGCTTCTCCCTCTCCCACTCCCCCTGCTTGCATTCCCTCTCTCACTGTCTCTCTCTCTCAAATAAATAAATAAAATCTTTCAAAAATCAACTTCCTTCTTAAAGTCACCACTACACTGCTGTTGCTGGGCAGGAAGTCCAAGTTCTGGAGTGTGACTAGCATGCTAAAACACATGATGACACCAAAACCCAAGTACCCCTCAGGATGGCAGTCCAGGTAGTCATCAGAAGGGAGACAGGAAATAACAGCATCTCAGATTTACCCATTTAGAGCTTCCTCTCTTCCCACTTTCTCTTTCCTTAAGCAGAAGCAAAGAAAGGTCTGCCCAAAAGTGATGAAACCCCCACATGACCCACCAATAGTCATCCCACAAAGGAAGTGTCCGCTGTGGTGGAAACCTCAATTAAAACAGTTAAAGACAGGGGCGCCTGGGTGGCTCAGTGGGTTAAGCCTCTGCTTTCGGCTCAGGTCATGATCCCAGGTTCCTGGGATCGAGTCCCGCATTAGCCTCTCTGCTCACAGGGAGCCTGCTTTCCCCCTTCTCTCTCTGCCTGCCTCTCTGTCTACTTGTGATCTCTGTCAAATAAATAAATAAAATCTTTAAAAAAAAACAGTTAAAGACAGAGTTCAATAGCAGTTGGACTAAAAGACACTGAGGAGAAAGAAGGCTGACTACTACTTAGTTTGCTTTCCTCCCTCCACCTCAGAGTTAAAAAGAAGTCACATGCAGAGAACAGATATCCTCTACCTCTGAGCAAAGAATGCAATTGGTCATGCACATATTCTGGTTACCAGGCTCCCTATAAAGAAAAGCCAATAAATACTCTGGTCTTAAGATCTGACCTGACTCACAACCACCCCAGTGCTACCATTTATGCTATTGGTATGATGCTTGCCCTTGCTCAGACACATGTAGAGCATAGAATGATTGAACAGATCCTACAGTGAGTTAAGGCTTTCATGCCTGACTTCTCCAGCTATACTATACTTTTCCCATAAAACTCCCTCTGGCAATCCGGAGTCAGTTTCTAGGGTTGACTTTAGCCTAGAAAGAATGACTAGGTTTATATGTTTTTTTTTCTTCTTCCATTCCCTAAATCATAGAAAATGTGTATTATGGACTTCTGATTTTTGGACTTGAAAAACATGGAGCATATTGTCCTTCATGCTGGATTGTAGTACAGGTGCAAGTGATGATGAGTCGTGTATATAAATGGTTGTCAATAATCAGTGTGGGAAAACTCTCTAAACACAAACCCTATGCTTGGGGCCAGCCTTATCCACTGAGTATCTACCTCATGCCAGGTGTTTTGTATACATTTGGAACTAAGATAAGATTTGGCTCAATATGTAAAAAGATACTCTGCTTCTGAGAGCTCCTGACTGGGAGCATACTCTCATGTTCTAGAAATCCAAGGCCAAGTCATGCTATGTTTCAGTGTGTTTTGGAAGCTTCTCTTTATCTATTCTCTAGGCTTCTGATGACCTCACCTCATTGTATACTGGCTGTTGAGTTTCAGCTTTAATAATCTTTATAATAATGAATAATTATTATTATATTAATAATTAATATTAATATTATATTAATAATTAATATTAACATTATATATTAATAAATAATATTAATAATTAATAATATTTATAATCTACATAGTTCCAACACAGGTTAAGTAGAGGTATGATGGAAACTCAGATGTTGCTGCCCTGACTTTTTGATACTGCCCACCTTGTTCCACTGGTGAGCTTTAAGTGGCAGATTTCCACTGACTGTCATCTATGCACAGAACTTGATCCAGTTGCAGGATGACACATAAACTGGATTAGCTTTACACTTCCCAGAAGTGCAATGCTGCCTCTGTACTGTCATTTATAATAATTTGCCTGTCCTCTGAGGTGTATGCTTAGCAAACACAACCACTTAACCGCAGCAGTATCTAAATGAATTTCCCTGAAATTCAAAGGTTATTTTTAAACTACTGAGTTTAAGAATTTCCCAGAGGACAAGAGACATGCTCCACCATGAACCTCCTTCATGAAATCTCAAGACGACTTGGCACTATAAATTAAATACCCAAATCTGTCTTCATTTCACCTAATGATGGAGAGTTGGTTATATATGATGTCACCCATTATGAGGAGCCTTAGGATCTTAGAGACCTTCTCAAAGCAGCCAAACTCAATGTCAGAGCTCAAGTCTCTTAATAGTAACAAATGTTGTAACATCAGTGCATAAACAGAACAGACTTATTCCCTCCACATTGTCTCATGGATAGAAATCCATGTATCAGACATGTGCCTGAGGCAGAGATTGTGTCTGCCATGTTTGCTATGCTATAACATCAAATTACAAGGCAATACCAGGAAAATACAGTCGTCAGTATTCTTTGGTAGCAGCTTCAGAACAATTTTTATCGAAAGGGGTGAGGGAAAAGCAACACAAAAAATCATTTTCTTCTCTTTCTTTTTTTAAAATTTTCTTTTCTGTCCAGGTGAAAAAAATGATAAAGGGAGCTTTGAGATCTAATCACATTTCTTTAGTCCTCCACCTAAAGGGAAAAATCCTATGTAGATATTGAATTAGTAGTTCTACTATCTGCTTAAAATATCTCCCTAGGAGAGCCTCCAAATGAAAAGAGCCTCTTTCAGGGCTTAAGTTTCTGCAGCAACTTCTTCAAAAGTTGGAATAAAGTTAGCAATAGACTGCAAGTTCTCATTCTTTGATCATGAAAGTTCATCATCCTTGATGACTGAAGGAAGATCACTCAAGTGTTATCAACATTCTTGCTAGAGGCAAGCATAAATTAAATTGGTGCCAATTCTGTGCACCATGGAGAGTGAAAAAAATATATATATATCTGCAGGCTGCCTGAAGAGACAGACTGCTGCAACTGTATCATTTTTGCCCTGCAGCTTTTTGGGGGTTCTTTTCTCCTCCTTCACTCACACATAAAATTGCTTTTGAATTAAAATTGCTGCTTTTCTGGGGAAAAAAGTCCTGAGAGATATGGGTAGTCAGGCGTCAGGAGGGATTGAAATCATTATTAACTAAAAACTTAAGAAATTCTGTAAGTAATTAATATTAATGAAATCAGGGCAAGAGGAGAGAACTTAAGAAGTCAGAGGGGCACATATGACATGCTCAGAAATACTTGTTGACTGGAGGAAAAAAGTGTTGTAACAGTATATGGTGACATGTTAACTAGACTTATTGTGGTGATCATTTTGCAATATATACAAATATGGAATCATTATGTTGTACACCTGAGACTAATGTTATACGTCAATTATATCACAATAAAATTTTTTAAGCAAAATACTTGTTGACTTGAAATGGAAGACTCTATCTTGACATACCCCTCTAACCAGAAGAAGAAAACATCAGTAAGTAAAGGGAGTATATGACTCTGATGTTAAAATATATTATTAAGAAGCAATGGTAGCCACCCTTGTTCTTCTCACTTTGCTTTGCATGGCATACTCATCCTTTTAAAAAGAGAAGGGAAGCAGAGGCAGTGATCACATATATACATTATACACACACAAAGCACTTGCTTGAAGCAAAATCAGTGTCTTTCACATGGTAGCAGCTACCTTTTAAAAAATAGATTTGTGGTTTTATTAACACAAACACAACATGCACATAAGCTGTCTATTCATTTTCTTCACTGCGCAGCCTGGCATTGGGATTGGTGACGCTGATGGACAAGTGGGCTGCTCTTTTTACAGTGGCTTGGTGGTTCTTGGAGGAGACATTGTGAGCAGCCTGGGTGCAGTAAGATTTGCTGCACATCAGCAGCACCTAAGGTAGACTAGGAACTTCCAGAAGCCACTGGGCAGTGTGTGCTCTGCTTTCTTGTTGCTTCTGTAACCGATGTTGGGCATCAAGTTCTGGTCCTTGAATCTTCTGTGCACCCTACTGTCAGTGCTTCTGGGTTTTCACCAATTATGGTTAATTTTGACATATTGGTCTGACTGGTGCTGGATGAACTTCTTGGTTCTTTTTTTAACAATCTTGAGCTTCACAAGTGTTCTGAGGGTGGCTATGATGCCAAGTAGGAGATGGCTGCCACCTCTGCTGGCAGGGGCAGGGAAAACTACAGTTACCATATTTTTTAAAGATTTTATTTATTTATTTGACACAGATGGAGACAATGAGAGAGAGAATACAAGCATGGGGAGTGGGAGAGGGAGAAGCAGGGAGCCCGATGCGGGGCTCCATCCCAGGACCCTGGGATCACAACCTAAGCCAAAGGCAGACGCTCAACGACTGAGCCACCCAGATGCCCCTACTGTTACCATTTTTTAAAGAACCAACTAGGTGCCAGGTACTGAACTAAACTCTTGATATGCCATTGATCCTTAGAACAACACTACAAGGTAGGAATTATTAGTCTCATGTGAAAATGAGAAAAATAAGACTCAGAGAGGTGAGTGAGGGTCTTTGCCCAAGGTCACAGAGATAAGAAATGACAGAGCTGGGATTTCAACTCAAATGTGTCTGACTTTGAAGCCCTCTATATTATACTGCAATTCCCACGGTTAATCTCACACCATCCTCTCTGCAGGTAAAAGCAGATCTTAATAACTCCATTTTATACACAGGGACATTAAGGCATGGGACAGAGAAATATTGTACTAGAGTCTAAAATATTTTCCCTTCCACATAATCCAGGCTTCAAAGGGAGGAAATGAAATTAGAGAATTACCCTGCTTCACTGGTCTTCTACTATAGAAAAATCTCCACCCATGGATATCAGTCTTAGTGACTTATGACCCTGCAGGGGGTGGGACGCAAGATGATCCCACTAGCAGTGGCAAGACTACATTGTGGTGGAGGTGAAAGTAGAACACAGACCTGAGCTGTGCCTATTAGAAACAGTAGTAGGCAGGCAGAAATCTGTGCTTTAACCCTGTCTCCATATACTTGTTTTTTTTTTTAAAGATTTTATTTATTTATTTGACAGACAGAGATCACAAGTAGGCAGAGAGGCAGGCAGAGAGAGAGAGAGGAGAGAGGAGGAAGAAGGCTCCCTGCTGAGCAGAGAGCCCGATGTGGGGCTCGATCCCAGGACCCCGAGATCATGACCTGAGCCGAAGGCAGAGGCTTTAACTCACTGAGCCACCCAGGCGCCCCTCCATATACTTGTTTTTAACAAAATAATTCTACCTTGTATTGATGTCACAGTCATTTTGAAGCTGTATAAAAAGGTCTAAGGAACTTATAAGGCTTTGAAATACTTTCGAGCCTAGAATTTTAAAGTGTTTCCCAGATATTCTATAATGGGAAATATGCTTATTTACAAATGGATAAATAAAAAGTGAGAGGTTAAAGGATTCACCTCAAATCACAAAGGCATGCTAGGAATAGAATCAACCTCTTAAATCTCAATTCTGGGGCTGAATGACTAGATTGGTGTGTTTTTAATCTCTTAAGAATTACAGAACATTTTGAGAATTCTGACCTCAGGAAGTCCCCAATTATTTACATAGTGAATCATCATTATAAGCATCTAAAGCATTTTTCAGCATTAAAAAAAAAAAATTACAACCACCCGAAAACCTTGTCTTATCTTAAGCTTGTGGACTTGGTTGGCTTTAACGAAGGTAATTAGTCCTGAAATGAAGACAGGTGGCCCCCATTTTCCCACTTTGTTTAGAGGAATCTAGATCATTTCTGGGTTCAGAAGGGCTGCTTTGAAAACCTTGTACTAACTGGCCTGCATGGATTAGGGACTGGTTTTGGAGTCAGGAGACTTGGGCTTGAATCTTGACTCCGATTCTTAATTCAAGTGTCCTTTAGCTTCAGTTTTCTCATCTGCACAATGGGGATAAAGTTAATATCACACACAGGGTTGGGGTGAGGATCTAAAGACATAGGATATGGGAAATGTGGAAGTATTTTAGAAAATTGTGGAGTATAATACAGAAATCAAATGGTAGTCTAGAAAGACCACTGCTTTTTATGGCTATAACATGAGTGATTGGGCAAGGTCTCTGAAAGCTCAATCTGAAATTTTAGTATTATAAGAATGCAGAGAAAGTTGATTAGGAATAGTGTTCCTCACATGCACAACAATACCTTCTAAAGGCACACCAAATGTGAATATACAGTAGCAAAACTGAGACTAGAAGATGCTTTTAAATACCAAAGATTAAATGTAGATATTGCTTACTATAGAAACAGACCCTGTATGAAATCCATAGGTGAATCATTTCTCTTCTCAGATTAGGGTATCTCTGAACATCAGGCAGGAGCCTATACTCTCATGTTAGAGAAAGATATAGTATGTAGAAGTGGGTAGTCCAGAAATGAAACAAAAGCATCTTGGACCCTTGGATGTCACCAAGAAAGAATCCAGACAGAGTTTGAGAAAGAGGCGAGTTGCAAAGTAAAAAGAAAATTAGAAATTATTAATCTCTCATGCTTCTCACTTAATGATTTCCCTTCCTCCTTACTCACCACCCCCCAAATCAGTTGTTCTATCCCCATTTTCTCCCAGTTCTACATCTCTGTCTGTATCCCTGAAGATCTACATCCTCTGGCTTCCAAAACACGGTGTTTTCTCACCTTAGTTCCTTTGCTCACACTCTTTTGTTTGCCCTTCTTATCACTCCTTCTGGTACTTCCCCCCAAGTAAGAAAAACTCTGGAATATACTTTAATTCATCTCTGAACCCAAGTCTACCCCATTCTGCCAGGGTCCAATCACTTCTTATCTCCTTTGAACTCAGAGTTTCTTTTGTATTAAAATGAGTATCATTTTTCTCCTTGGGATTGCAGTTATTTGTATACTTGGTCTTATTTCCTTTGCTTGGCTATAATTTCCTTCAGGTAAATTACAGTTATCAGCACAGTGTCTGACACAGAATAGGTATTCAATAAATGATTTTAGATGGATGAGTGATCATCATCACTTGCAATAATCAGGCCACCATCATCTCTCACCTGGATTTTTATAACAGCCTAATCTCCCCGCCTCCTATCTTGTTCTCTTCCAATCTATCCTTCTTACTGTCACAATACATATCTTAGAAAAATTTCTTTCATTATGTTACTCTCCTATTCAAGAACCTTAAATAATGTCCTGCGATACAGAATAGAGTCCAAATCCCTCTGATTTTCTCTAAAAGCTCTTTGATATCAGTTGAATAGAGTCCTGGCTGCTTCCAAGTCTCTGTATGTTGCTCCCAGATCTAAACTCAATTGATCTCACCTCCATCAGGAAGCCTTCCCAAACTAATTCATCCTTTATTGCTCCTCTTTTATAGTTCTATAGCATTATTTTCTGTACTACACATGCTGAAATATAATATCTTTCCTTATATTGTTATGTACCTGTCTCCAGTATACATGTTTTGTTTCCCAAATAAAATCGCAGACTTCATATCTACCTTTGTTTTTTCCACACCAACTGGCAAAGAGCTAGGGACCTACTAAGACTTAAGCTCACACTTTCAAACATTTATCAGTTTCTTCTCTGATTATTCTGTCTGGAATTCCATGTGTTCCCTCCACTGTCTGGAGTGATTTTAAGTGGCTTATTATTTACCTCGCTGCCAAAAGACAAAGGTCACCTGGTAAGAATAGTTTTCTTTAAGAAAGTCCCTATCTCCTCTCAACATATTCAGAGAAAATCTTATCATACCTAAAGATGTCTTAGTTTACTGTCTTTGGAGATCTTTTAGTATCATTATACATATAAGACTGCTTTGCGGTTCTTGTTATTTCAAGTTATTAAGTGCGTACTATGTGCAAAGAGCTTTAAAATAGAATCTTTGATGTAGAGGACAATATTTTCTTCTTATTATGTTAACATAAGAAAAATGTTCTCATGCTTTTCCCTTAATAATTAGGTAACTATTAACCTTTCTTAATGGTTTCCCCAAACACACTATATTCTGAGGCTTACAAATAAAGACTTGGGTAATAGGAGAAGAGCTACTTGCATTCAGTCTGAGAACAACACATTAACAATATTTTCTGTCCTTTCAATACCATTCAGAGGGTTTTCATCAACAAAATAGCCAAAGGAGAAGATAGAGAAGTTATTAAAAAATTATTCAAGATCAACACTTTAAAAGAAAATGTTCCTTTTTAAAAAGTACACATTCTCTTATCTCTCCCTTCTCTTCCAAAACTTTAATTTCTACATCAGTATTTTTTCCTCTGTGTATTTTCTCAAAAAGAATTTGTTCTTATTGTTTCTCTTCCATTATCTGATTCTATTAATTTCATTTCATTGTTTTCAATCCAGGGGCAGGGCAACAGTCCTCCAGTCCTCTAACCCTTAAGTTCTTGCCTTTCTATAATCACTGTCTTGAGCACAGGCCTCACCAGCACCTCAAACTCAAATTTTCCAAAACTAAACTCATAAACTTCCTCTAGCTACTACCTATGTCTACTCTTGTCCTGATCTCTATAATTCTAACAATGCCAGACTCATAAGTTCAAAGTTGTCTTCTACTCATCTTGCCCATCATCCACACCCAATCAGTTACAAACAAAATCTTCCATTTCTTCCCATCCTGATTGCCTTAGGTCCTCAACATCTCTTGCCTAGACTGATGTCCCATCCCTTAGAGTTGTCCTATCTAACCCATCCTATATATTGATAGAGTTTTCTTAAATCCAAACCTAGTCATGTTACTCTCAATCAAAAACTTTTCACAATTCTCCACTATTTAAGGAATCGATCACATATTCCTTCACCTGGTATTCAAGGTCCTGTGCATTTTAGCTCCCACCTGGCTTCTCCAGCCTTTCCTCCTGATGCACTAAAACTTCCTACCATATCTAGTCTTTGTGGGATTATCAGAGGAGCATTGTCCACCTCTTCCATGTTTATGCTTAGGTACTCCCTCTGCCTTTTCTCTCCTTTTTCATGTTTGCCTATCAAAGTCCTACTTAATTTTCATACACAGTTCAGATCTAACCACCTTCAAACAAACTTCCAAGATAAAATGGGTTCCTTTATCTACTTAGCACAGTTCTTTGTCACTAGTAAGCCCTTAGAAAGGTATGTTGAATTGAACTCACAAAAGAGCATGCAAACTTTGGGGAACTCATGGCCTGTAGGAGTGAGACATAATGAAAATATATTAAATAGGAAAACTGAGCAAGAGGTTAGTACCAAAGCAAGCAACCAGAACCTCCTCCTTTATATGCTTTAATGTCCAGCTAAGCTGTGTGTGTATATACCTACTTACCAGGCTGTTCAGCTATTGAAGTATATATACTTAGTTCCTGGAGTAAATGTACCAGTATGCATCTGTGGATGTATGCCTGACTATGTCTGTGCCCCTGAAAATTCCTTTATCAAGAAGTTGTAGGTTTCTGTTTTAAAATGATGCTCAGGTTAATTGTGTTATGGAATAAAATAGGTACTTTTGGAAATCGGTTCTGAGCATATGGTTTATAAGCTTTGAGAGAGTTGCTAAGGGGGACATTGTATTTAAATGCAAAGAATTGGTAGCAGGATCAGCCCACAACACACCATTGGGCACATCAGGAAAAGGCACCATTTGCTAAAGGTATTTTCCTTCCATTTGTCAAAAATTGTCATAATATACCAATTTTGTTAGCACAAGGCACTTGACTGCCATCTGCAGGAAAATTGTTAGAAGAAATATATATATATATATATATATATATATATATATATGATGGCTTACTTTATGAAAAGTGTCCCCTTAGACATGGCAGGCTTATATAGTATACAAACTGTAAAACTTTATGTGGTGATCTTTCCCAACTGAAAAGACAGAAGTTGTTTATCTTATTTTAGGGAAAATTTGTTCCTTCTAATTGGAAACAAGACGGCTTTTAAGAGATTCCTGTGTCTAAGTAGAGACTCCATATTCTCTTTCCTGATCAAACCATTTTCAAGATCAGTGTGCTAATCTGATCAGAGGCATTGGCAAAACAAGTTAAAGCTTTTCCTGTAATTAGTAA
>NW_019154107.1:29716666-29800248 GCF_002288905.1 Enhydra lutris kenyoni
GAGTCACTTATGGTTTGTCTCCCTCCCAATCCCATCTTGTTTCATTTATTCTTCTCCTACCCCCTTAACCCCCCATGTTGCATCTCCACTTCCTTATATCAGGGAGATCATATGATAGTTGTCTTTCTCCGATTGGGAATGTCAAAATTTTATGAAGTAGTTTAGCCACAATTTATTGAATGGCAGACAGCACGTTAGGTCTTAAGGACCTTATCCTTATAGCCCTAATGGGATACAGAAGCTGATAATCTCAGTATATTTGGCAACTGAGAAGCAGAAGTTTGTGTAGGATGCTATGGAAGTCTACAGGAAGGGCGCCTAGCCGGGATGTGATAGCAGTGAAGACTTGCTGGAGGAGACTGCTAAGCTGCGCTGAGTCAACAGAACATTATTGGCTTCATTTAAGAGACACAAAAGATTAAGAGACACAGAAAGAGACACAGAAAGATTAAGCAATTTACCCCATATTGTACAGCTACGTAGAGTGGAATTATGACTAGAACCAATGTGAAGCAATTCCCAATCTGAGAAAGAGTCCAAACTGTTGAGCCAGTTACTGTTTGGATTTTTTTGAGAAATTTTATTGGAAATACTATTTTATTTGAGAAATCCCATACTTATGTGCCTCTCAGACACATGCATTGTGATATTAGAAAAATGCAGGCACACCAAAATAACTGAAGCTTCATCCTTCTAGGACAGTTAATTAACACCTATACCACAATCCTGGCAACGTTTAGTTTCTCATTTTGTGGTTGCTGCAGCTTGCTACAGGAAGATGTATCGCATAAAAATGAGGCATCAGCTCAACTTCCTTGGATACCAACTTTAAGAGGCCTGAGTCATTCAGATCATTCCCCAAAGTCCTTCAAGCACCAAAGGCAGCAAACAAAAGTACTGCTAGTTAAATGTGTAATTGGGGTTTATTATAACTAGAATGTATTGGTTTAAAGTCTCATTCACCACTGCATTGAACTGGTATTGTCTTGTTTTTATTTGAGCTTAATTGTCCTGTTCTATATGTGTTTAATTTTGTAGGATACTTCATATCCTTCCTGGATGCAGGCAGAGCACAAATTTTAAATTAATAATAAGAATAGATTAAATTTATGTAGAATTGGCTCTTTAATGTGCTGCATATACATTTTGTAGTACAATAGGACCCCTTACAAAATCAATGTGTATGGTACATTTATGCCCATTTTATAGAACTTGGAACAATTTTGCTGGTTTACATTATCACAGAAGCTTACAGTTATACATTAGCTTTCACTACATGTTTTTAGTTATACCTACCATTTACTTGGTATAGTGTCCTTGGTTAAGAACACAATCCCCCATAATATATATATTCCTATAAGCAAAGGCAATGCACATTATGACAATCCATTTTATGAGGCCTGTTGTAACACATTCCTGGGGTGTGGTGGGGGAGGAACTCTCCAGAATGGCTATGTTTCCAGGAAACTATTATGAATTTTTGGAATATTTTAGGCCAAATTTTAAACTCTGACTTGCTTCTTTTTCCTATTCAATGTGTTCCTACATCACCAGTACTCTTGCTAAGCAGCCAGTAATAAACAGGGAGTGCAAACTTGCTTTCCTCTTAGATTCAAATAAACAATTAGAAATGTACATCTGTTATAAACCCATTTTAGTAAAGAAAAGACCTAATGAAATATTTCTTGTATTTATATTAAATATTAGGCTCTCATTTAAGATTTTATTGAGAAAATATTAAAAAGTTTCTACTGTTAAAAAGGTTTTAGGGGTGCCTGGGTGGCTCAGTGGGTTAAAGCCTCTGCCTTCAGCTCAGGTCATGATGCCAGGGTCCTGGGATCGAGCCCACATTGGGCTCTCTGCTCAGCAGGGAGCCTGCTTCCCTTCCTCTCTCTCTGCCTGCCTCTCTGCCTACTTGTGATCTCTGTCTGCCAAATAAATAAATAAAATCTTAAAAAAAACCCCTAATTACCTGTGGCTTAGCTAAATGAATAACAATAATAATACCTTGTGATCTCTGTTTGTCAAATGAATAAATAAAAATCTTAAAAAAAGGTTTTAAACATATTAGGTTAGCTGATCACCAAAGGCCCTTTTCAGGACATTTCATGGGTGTACAACACTGAGGACAAAAGGTTTCACTGGATTCCCATCAACTTCTTACTTTTGCTATAGAAAAAGTATGTGATATGAAATAGAAAAAAATATAGAGAAAGCAGACAACACTTACAAAAGAGCAAAGAAGACCAAAGCAATAGAAAAAGGACACTAGATAATATAATTCTTTTCTTCCACTTTTAGCTTTAGTAGTTTAATTTGGAATTTGGCAGACAAAGAATTTGAAAGTTTTTAATTATATGCCCCATCAACCAATCCTCTGCTTTAGCCATGTTATTTTACTAGTCAACAGCCCTCCAATGGTTGTATGTCATCAATTGGATGATATATACAATTTTGTTGGTTGCCTTCAAAGTTTTAATAGGACTTTGCCTGTTCACTTAATTTTCCACATTATTTCAATCTCTATTCTATCATTTTATTGGAGTGGCCATTTTTTTTCTAACTCCATATACTATACAAAGGCCTCACTCTTCTGTCTGTAGGCCTTGGCCTCACCTGCCCAATTCAGGGATAACCTCGTTTCTACCTGATAGTGTCACTGTTTAATATAATTCTGATTTTCTCTGGGTTTGAGGAGAATATATTGGGAATAATATATCCCACTTACTTCAAACAACTTTATATTTTTCCCCTAAATTTCTTATATCAAATTGCATTTGCTATTAGGCAGTCCTTCATATCTGAATCTAATCCACCTCTAAAAATTTGTTGGATAGTGAGAAAATTTTATCCATTATTCTACATCAGAAAAGTAATAATGCATTGCCATTTCATCTTAAAAACCCCAACTAATTTCCTCAAATATCAGTAAAATACTCTAGAATACCCATGTAGCAATCCTCCAAATATGTATCATATTATAAAGCATTTTATATACAACTACATAATTATTGAACACTTTATGAGCTAATTAACAGATATGCTTATGTGTCATTCACAATGATGCCTTACTATACTGGGTGCAAAACAAACAAACAAACAAATTAAAAACTCAACAAACAAACAAAGAAAGTAGGCTTTCAAGCTGCCTGGGAATATTTGTTTCTCCACCATTAGAAGATGAAATGGAGGAACTCTTAAAAATTTTAGTGCGATGAGGGATGATGAAAAGGCAAATTAAGGTTTTTCCAGGCATTTCTAGAAAGACAACTCACTAGGGAAAAGCAATATACTAAGAAAGCCATGAAGTGAGCCACAAATGGGTGCTTTGATTTCACATGAAAAAAAAAAAAAAAAAAAAAAAGCAAGCCCTGGAAATCTAGTCACCAAGTTGAATAAAGAAAAAGAGACCAGGACAATGCCAAAATTATCATTTTAATTTAGTTAGTCTTAACAGTCAAGCAGAGTAAGGTGAGGGTGTGAGAAAGGGACAGCAATATCCAAATTCTGAGTAAGAGAAAAGTTATGTTCTACTCAAGCCTGGCAGGAGGGAAACTGTCATAGTAAGCATTAATTGAGGTTAGTGAGAAGGGCACAAACTTGTTAATTTTCTGAAATCAATAATCTTGTTCTGTAGCCTCATTTACTTTCCTCTTTGCTGTTTATGCATAGCTGTTTTAGTAACGCTACATCACCTTTATCATTTATACTGCAAGGGACATGCGTGGTGATGTGAATAAACCATGAAATAGTATGTTCAAGGAACATAATAAATGTACTTATTGAGGGAACATTAACAATCAAGGTAAGCAGGGACTACTGTTAGAGGTGGGGTTCAGAGGATCCTGCTGTAATGCTGGAGCAAGCTTCACAGAGTGAAGAGTGAAGTGAGAGTGGGGGACTCAGTTGACAGAGCCCAGGTTAATCAAAAACTTGCCTGGTTTCAAGTGTCTCCACTTATAGCCAAGAAGATTAACAATTTCGGTTTTGCTCAGCAGGTACCTTTCATTTCCTGCCTCAAACTGCAAAATCCCGGAAGAGAACAGGTAGAGACATTAGCTGCAGGAGAAGGCAAATGAACGAATATCCTGGATTCTGGAAGTTCTTAGTTGAGCCCTGTAAGCAGCGTTTCTATCCTCCTCCCATTCCTGGAGGCAGAGGCAAGCTCATTCCCCAAACCCACTGCCTCTTGTTTTAGAAGAATTCTGCAAAGCTCTCGGTTGGAGCATCACACTTATCTCTAAGAATCTCCCAGTATCCTGTGCCTTTCCCTGTGCTAGGAGGAAAACAAGCAGGTGGGAATTGCCATCCTTAGGGTCTGAAATCTCTTTTACAATCTCTTTAAAGAAAAGGCTTAAACAGCCTTTAAACAGAAAATGCCTGTAATGTTTCAGAAGATGAAAATCTCCAAGTGCTACAGATGAGGAAGAAGACTCTGATCTTCTCAATACCACATTACACTTGCCTTTTAAATTGCTACTTCAACCTCAGTTAGATTGTATACAGTTTATTAACTCTCTCAATTTTCTACCACATTTGGTTAATGAAAAGTGAATGAATATTCTATCTCCTTATAATTGCTGATAATGTCCTCAAACAAAAGTATTTCCCTTCTGGGAAGGAGGAACCCTAATGAGCATGGTTGGTAACTGTGTGTTAAAGAGACAAAACCATTAGTACATTTTTGCATATGGTTAAAAGTGACCCAACAGAGTCTTAGAAATTTAAATGTAGATTTTCCTTTTGGGAATTTAATAGTGGGAAAAGGGTGGATTTTACTCAGGTCTCCTGCTTCAAGTCCAAATCTCGAGAAAGTTAGTTGAACAAATGAAATGTGGATGTCTAAGAAAGTGCACATCGTAAATGTGAGATCAAACTGCAAATTGTATATGTGACAATGTATATTCTCATTGCTTTACATTTCAAATACATCTCTGAACTGTTAGGTTTCCAGCATATGTTTATCAATCAGATCACACAGGCAGACATTTGATTAGATAGACTTTAAGCTAAAATTAACAATTGTTTCCTAAATACAATGTAGAACAACACACATGATTTAATAATTAAGTGGGGGAGGTAATGGGTAAGAGGAGTCTGAGACACAATTGTACATTCCTTTAAAGCCTTAACTGTAGATTATAAGTATATATAAGCATCTTTTCTGAGAAAATAAAAGGAAAAAAACAACAAAATATTCATTATCTATTGACACTCAATCTTGAGTGGGGGTGCTACATAATTTTTATTTACTTTTTGGAAGCAGTTTTGATTTCCTACTTTCACTGAAATTAAGATACATATCCTTTATTTTACTACATTAAATTTTTATTTAAGAGGAGGTACGCTGAGAGAATTATTTAAATGAATGCATCAGCAAAACATCTAATAAAACAAATCCTTGCCCCCTGTATATCTGTTTTGGTAATTGGGTGTCCCATTTGCCAGTTTGTTTAAAGAAAGTCTCATCTCTGTGATTTTGCCCACCATGGAATCTTCAGTGCTAAGCACATAGGATATAAACAGGTACTCAACTTAATTTTTAAATAAGTAAATGAATTAAAAACTTTGGAAAACATTAATTGAGTCTTAGTCTCTGCTTATAAATCTGACTTGCAAATTTTATGTATTTGTGAAAATCAAGCCCTTTATAACTCTAGAGAACAGACATTTAAGTGAGCACATGATTAGACAACCACCTTGAGAAACCCATTACTGAATTGGCTAAGGGTCCTTCTCTGCTAGGTAGGTGTGTGTCTAATTTGGAAGTTAATAGAGCGTCATTGCTTTAGAGTTTATCATCAACTCTTGAGTTTCTATAGTGCTAGAGGGGAACAACGAGGCAGCTAATCCCCCAAATCATTTCTGTTTGGTTTGGAAATGCAGTATATAATTTTTTTCCAGAAGGTTTGTTTTCCTAATTTTGTTTTCCATGGGCAACGTTTGCCTTACTGGAGTGCACAGCCTGACTGACTGATGGGAAAGGTAACCAGAAATGGGCTGGAGTTGGAGCAGAGGGAAATCAGCCTGGGATTAAACATTTACTACCCTTCAGCCTCAGGTTCTGAATTTAAGGTTCATTGGCACAGTTCTAGAAAGATATTGCCTTTTCTTTGTATTACACTTCCTAGGAAGTCTTTAGTATGGGGTAGGTGTAGAGAGTACTTTTTCTTAAAAGACAGGCTTTTCTCTCCCCCCCCTTTTTTTTAAATCTCTTTAGGGGAATAAAGTTTAAAGATGTTGGTGAGATTGTGGTCAACTTGCTTTAGGTTAGGAGAATTTCTTTTCCTTTTACCATTCTTTTCTGTTTTTGTTTTCCTCGAGGATGTGAAGAGGAATAAGGTAGACTGATTTCCGTGAAATTGAAGGCATCTCTTATGATGGAAGGACTTTTCTTTAAAAAAAAAATGGGGAAAAAGATCCTTTGCTTTTGGTGGGGTTGTGGGAGCATAACTCCTTAAGTTTGGAGGATTTCCATTCAGAAAAGATTGGGTTTTGTATGGCAAAACTATAAGGGCCACAGGTTTTAGTGAGGTTGGGGGCCCTCCTGGTGGGGTGGGGGGGATTTCTTTTCTTTCATGTTTCTTAAA
Organism: Enhydra lutris kenyoni; assembly: GCF_002288905.1. Classification (NCBI taxonomy): domain Eukaryota; kingdom Metazoa; phylum Chordata; class Mammalia; order Carnivora; family Mustelidae; genus Enhydra; species Enhydra lutris. The sequence continues at coordinate 29,723,257 of NW_019154107.1, forward strand.
ATAAATAATTAACTTGTAAGTATTAAGATTAAGAGGGTCTTAGGGTGCCTGGGTGGTTCAGTGGGTTAAAGCCATTGCCTTCGGCTCAGGTCATGATCCCAGGGTCCTGAGATTGAGCCCAGGGTCGGGCTCTCTGCTCAGTGGGGAGCCTGCTTCCTCCTCTCTCTCTCTCTCTCTGCCTGCCTCTCTGCCTACTTGTGATCTCTATCTGTCAAATAAATAAATAAAAATCTTTAAAAAAAAGATTGAGAGCGTCTTTCTGTAAAAGAATTTCTTTTTCCTTTATTTCATTAAAAAAATACTTGAAGGCTGGAGGATAAATAAGGCCCGTGTGTTTGGGTGAGATTAGGGACATCTCCCTTTAAAGAAGTTTTAGGAAGAGATTTTGTGGGGGATTTTTTTTCTCCTTTTTGTGGGAGGTAGAGTGGCTTGATCATCAGGAATAATATGCATTATCATCAATAAAGTATTGCGATACCTTCCCTGAGAAGAATGTCTTTCTTTTAAGAATTGTCCCTTAATTTATTTTCTTCGGCCTCTCCTTCCTTCCTTCCCTTCCTCTCTACCCTCTTCATTTCCTCACCCCCTCTCCCTCCCCTTCCAACTCCTTTCCCTCACCTCTTTGCTCTCTCCCTTCCTTTTTGTTGTTTGGTGAAAAACATTCAGGGACTTTGGTGAGTTTGGGGCATCTTCATTCCCAAAAAGGAGGTTTCTCTTTGAAAATATCCTTTTCATTTTTTTCCCTTCTTTCTCCCTAATCCTAAATGTATATTCTTGTTTTGAGTAAAAAGGGACTCTGTTGAGGCTGGGGACATCTTGGTTTTGTTTCTGTTTCTCTCTCTTTCTATTTATGCTTCCAATTTTTAAATTTCCTATATTAAGAATCAAGCTTTGGAGTTTGAATAAATTCAGATCATCTCCCACTAGAAGGATTTCCTTTTATTTTTTCTCCTTTACAGAATCTGCATTTGGTTTTGCTGTATCTTGACAGAAAATTTCATGTGTCTGTGAGGCTGGAGCACTTTTCTTTAAGAGGATTTTGTTTTCTTTTCATTGATATTATCTCCTCCACCAGTATACATGCCTTCCCATTATTGATTTCCTTTTAAATCTTAAAAAAAAATGCATTTTGAAAATAAGGTTCATGTGCTTTGGTAAGGATGGGGCATCTCCCTTTGGCAGTGGAGGGATTTATTTATTTTGTTTCTCTTTTTCTCCTTTTCTGGGAATTAAAATTCAGGATGTTTGGTAAAATCAGGGATCCTGTCCTTTAGTATTTCTTTCTTTTTGGTAAAATCATTTGTGTTTTTCTGGGATGGAAGGATTAGTAAGTTTCATGGGCTTTGATGATTTTGAAAGTATCTGCCCAAACAAAGATGTCTTTTTGTTTGTTTTTCCCAAAGAGAAAAAATTGGGGGGTGGTGAATAAAGGTTATTTTCCTTGGTGAGGTTGATGGCCGTGCCCTTAAGAGGATCTCTCTGTCTTTTGGTTCTTTTTTAAAAATTTATTTTTTCCTTATGTATTCATTTATTCCTTTGTTTATTTGAGGGAAAACAGTAGGTTCATTATCTTGCAGTTAGAGGAGTGATCTCTTTCTTTTACTTATTTTTAAAAATTTGGATATAATTTACATATCACAAAATTCACTGTTTTCAAGTGTACAAATTCAGTGTTTTTTAGCATATTCACAGGGTTGTGCAACCATTATCACTATCTAATTTCAGAACATTTTTGTTATCTTCCAAAGAAACCCTGTACCCTTTAGCCATCACCCACACTTCCCCTTTTCCTTTCCCCCAAGCCCCAGGGTACCACTAATCTACTTTCAGTCTCTAAGGATTTGCCTATTTTGGACATTTCATGTAATTAGAAGAAATAACCTTAGGGAGATTTGGTGAGATTCCCCTTTGGGAGATTTCTTTTTGCCACCATATTTTTTGTAAGAGATTGGGCATGAGCAGTGGGTGCAAATAAAGTTTATAAATTTTGTGAATTTTTTATGATTAGAAATACTGTTTATCTTGAGGTGATTTCTCTCTTTTCCTCTTTAATTTTTCTCTTGGGGACATAAGTTTTATGGGTTTTGATGAGGGTGAAGAACATCTCCTCTTAGAATTTCTTTTTTTCTTAAAATAATTTTAAGGGGAGGGATAAGTTTCATTATCTGGGGTCACTGTTCCTTTCTTTCTTTTTTTTTAAACTTGTACATTTGTTTTTCTATTTTGAGAATAAGGTTTATTTGCTTTGGTGAGGGTGGTGCATCTCCCTTTAGGAATGGATGATTTCTTTTTTTAACCCTTAAAATTATTTTTTTCCACTGAGGGAATTACAGTCAGCAGTCTTTGGAAAGGTTGGGCACCCTATCCGTGGCAGAATTTCTATTTATTTTCTTTCCAAAAAATGTCTTCTTTGGGAGTAATAGATTTCAGGGTCTTGTGCCTCTGCCTCTTATGCTTCCTTCTCAGACTCCAGTTCTAGGATGGCCCCCAGCGGAAGAATCAGACTGGGAACAGCAATGGCTGCTTCAAAAAAAATCCAGGCGAGGGAATGTCAGTTTAAAGATTGTTCTTAGAAGACTCTTAATCTCACAAAACAAACTGAAGGTTGCTGGGGGGTTGGGGGGGAAGGGATAGGGTGGCTGGGTGATGGACATTGAGGAGGATATGTGCTATGGTGAGTGCTATGAAATTGTAAGACTGATGATTCACAGACCAGTACCCCTGAAGCTAATAATACATTATATGTTAATTTTAAAAGATTGTTCTTAGACAAATGAGGATCCTGTGTATCACAGAAAGCCCTATGTTGGATATTTTTTTTAAATCCACACTAGATAAATTAATAGTTATGTCCTATTAGGCGTCAAGTTTTATTTTTGACTTCTCCTACCCTGCTGCCTTTGTCAGGGGAATAAGAGTTAATAATTCAGAGGAAAGCATTCTGCAAACTGTAGAGCCTCATACTAGCAGAAAGGATTATATAATCCTTATTATAATATCCCTGAATGGTTTCCTGGTCTCTATGGATTTTCCCCCTTTCCTTGGAAGCACTTTGGACAATGGACCAGCCTTTGATTTTGGGACGTGGTTGTGCAGAAGCCCCAGTCAGAGATTTTAATAAACACCTAAGAATTATATTCTCAGAAAAGAAAGACAACTGACCAAATATCTCATTATCTTTTCTAGAACACACTGCCGCAAATGTTCAGGAGATCTCAATATATACCAAACAAATCAGATGGTTTCATCAAAACCTGGCAAAGAGTGGGGGAGAGAACCTAAGAGGAAAGAAATTAATTTCATCCTGACCTTCAACAGGTTAAACATTCAATTCCACAATCCCAAAGTTGTTTATAGTCACTGCAGATATTTTGTTCACTTAGGAAAAAAATTTATTACCCCTGAAACCAACAACATCATCATTAGTCTACTGCTGCTGGGGACTGCAGGGGATAAGGATACTTTCCAAACCATTTTTTTTAATTGTTGGTAATTTGCTTCTTAATTATGGTTCTAACACCCATTTTGAAAAGGGAAAGATTGACTGCATTTCTTTAAAGGCTATATATTTCAAGCTATTTAAGTAAGCATTTACTTTTCACTCTGAAATCATTGAGAATGCATTTTTATTCATTCACAGTAGCAGTCTCTAAGTTGTTGTCCTTGTCATTGCTGGAAATGGAATTGCTAGGTTTAAAGCTTCAGCGAATGTTTACTGAGCAAAAACAGGGAGGGCTGAATTGTATTGGGCACTGAGAGGGAGAGACCGTATCTACCTTTGAGAAGCTCAGAAATAAGTAAAATGATAAAGTATTCAGGCAAGAATTACCAGATAACATATAAACAAATGCTTGCTACCTTGCAAGAATGTGTGTGCAAAAAATACCAGAAAATTGCTTTGTTATGGTTTGGGGTGTAATAGTAAATGGCAATGGATCTCTTATCACACACACCCCCATCCCAGAAATAAAGGCCACAACAGTGTATTTCTTTTCAGATTTTTCATCAATCACCTGTATAGTGTGATCATAATTTCGTAGCTAGTCAAACCCAATTGATAAAAACATGAACTATCTTTCTTCAACTATAGGTGAGGCAAGGGAAACAAATACAGTATACTTCATGTAAGCCCCACGCCCCCCAAGCAAGTCATAGCATAGTTAAAGAACCAATTCACACTTCCTCACTTACACTTGCTGTGACCAGGTGGGAGACTATGGCTCGTTTCCTGGAAATCAAAACATTTTAGAAAGGAAGGGAATATACAAGTTTGGTTCACAAGATTGTGTTATCCTGGTATCTATTTGGAAAGACAGTATGAGCCCCCTTTTCTCAGTCTCCATCTTCATGACTGGCATCGATTTGCAACCAACAGTTTCTGAAACCTGAATAGAGAGCAGACTACATACTGGAAGATGTTGAATTTTTTTTTTTTTTAACCACAATACCAATCAGCAAAAATTATCTTGGAGAAACCTGCAGTCACATTCAAACACTTCGTTTTATTCATTTCGTCCTTTGATGAAATGAGTAGTTTCAGGCTAGTTTCATGCTACTGGTACTGACTGTGCCTTGCCATGTAGGATTTCATTGTATGATAAAAACTGTATTTTGTTACAATCTCTGAGACTTGTGTGTGTGTGTGTGTGTGTGTGTGTGTGTGTGTGTTTCCCCAAGCTTGCCTCAAGGAGGCAGTGTCTGAGAACAAGGCTTTCCCTGCTAAAATGGCAACCTATTTGCCTTGAATGTTAAAATGCAAGTCAGCTGGCTGTGCGTGCTGTTTGCCTGAGGGGGATGCGGCAGAGAACGGTCCTATCACTGAAGATCAGATGTTCCCATGGGCACCACAGAGCAACTGCATAGCAACACCTAGGGTGTTAAAGACGGGTTTGGCGCCTAGCAATCTGAGCATTTACCCAGATCCTTTGCATCCTTTGAAATCATCTAGAGCCACTGATGGGTTCATTTTCTTGGCCCTTTTAGTGGACGGTCAGGGTTCTTAACCCCATTTTAGAAGACAAATGGCTGAACAAATGACTAACTCTACCAAGGGCAAAGTCAAACCTTGGGGGGTCCTGGTCCCCTGCCAGGGATGACAAATGCCCATGGGTCAGCTAGTCAGCCTGTCTGAGAGGGCACTCTGTAGAGGAAACTAACCTGATTCCCCTTACTTTGATCCTCCTTAGCTGTCTGGCAACAGGCATTTTCCTGTCAAGCTTGTGGGACATGCTTTCCCACTGTCACAGGGTTCATCCCTGGAGTTCCTGGCCTCTAGTCAGTCTTCCAGGGGTCAAAGAGTCCATATATTTGCCGGATATCCTGGTAATTAAGTCCCTAGGTGTCAGTTTCTGAGCCCTGTTCCCAAAATCTCACTTAAGAAGGCCATAGCTCAGGTAGTCCCTGCTGGTCTCCCTCCCACCTGCTTCTTTGCAAACTCTTCCAAAAAGACCAGAGCACATCCCAGGTTACGGTGATCTCCAGTGTCTAGCTGCAGGGTCCTTTCCTTTTCTGAGATCATTGCAGGGAAAGGCTGCTGCAGGGAGGGGGAGATCCAACCCCTGGTGAGAACTCAGTTGTTGGATTGAAAACAGCCACCACAACCTGTCTTAGTCTCCTACGGTCCTATTTTATTTATTTTTTAAACCTCTACACCTTTTTTTCCCCTGTGAAACTTTTCGCTTTAGGCTTCCTCTTGTTCAGTCCTTTATCATTGCAGTTATTTTGCAAATTCAAGCCTCCCTACTCATAACTCAGGAAGCAACCAGCGCTTCCATTTCCATTTCGCGATGCCAAGCTCTGCCCCCTTCCCCTACATTCTACAAGTGTGCGGTATGCAGCAGAAGGATTCCAGAGCCCTGTCCCTATGTCCCGCTAGGCAGCAGGATGGACAGGCATTGGTGTGGTGTGCTGTTTGTTTGTTTCTGTGTTTTGTTTCGTTTTTTTTTCCCTGCAGGGGAAGCTAAATCAAGGTGTATCTATGCATTATCATTGTATTCACAGTCACATGGAACGAAGTTTATAGGGGGAAAGGAAGAGTAGGGGGAGTACAGAGAAAGCAAGAAGGGCAAACAGACTCCTACTGAAGAGCCAACGGGGTTTCAGGGGGTCCAAGGCAAATACAGAAAACCTCCTTCCTCCCTCCTTCCACCCCCCGCCCCCGGGCGGGTGCTCGAGGATCTTCCACTTGTCTTCTCCAGGCAAACCGCAACGTTTAGGAAGGCATCTCTGAAGGCTGGAAGAGATGAGGATTTCCATTCACACGCTCTCAAATACCAACTCCTATTTTGGTGTCTCTAAACCGGGACTCCTGTACCATTCCAACTGGTCCTGGTGCGGGATGCCAGTCTCCCGCTCTTAACGCGGTCCATCATCATATCACAGTGTTTGCACCTACCTGCCGGGAAATCCTGCAGACAGATGGAATGGTGGCTTCGACACACGCATGCTCTCCCCCTCCTCCCCGATGAACCCTGCCCTTCCCCTGCAGTGCGCGTGGGCGCCGCCCATCCCCTCATCCCCACCCGGAGTACCGGCTCCCAGCAGCAAATCAGCAGACAGAGGCGCCAGGAACCTCCTCGGAGCGCCGCCAGTTGCGTCCCCGCTAGTGACCCCCTCCCCAGTGTCAGGGAGGGGGCTAAGCTGACCGCTGCGGCTCCGCAGCTTGGGCCTCTGCGGCAGTGACCGTGGCTAAGAGGTGTGTCCCACGCCCCCAACCCCACCACTCAGTCCCATCCCCGTGTACCCAGGGCCAGCCCCAAATACTTCTCTAGGTCTCTTGCGCTCCCCGGGGACGTCTTCCTCCTCTTTTTCAAGGTATAGGCGCTCACTGCACAGCCACTTCTCCCCATGGGGGAAACTGCTCCGACTCCCATCGCGTGCAGTCACCCTGTTTCTAACCCCAACAGCCCACTCCCGCTTCCACATGTTGCTTCCCGCCTCCCAACCATTTCCCACTCCCCCGGGCTTCTCCATCCCCGCATCTCTCCGCGCATCTTTGCCAGTCAGTGGCAGCCAAATGGGATGCTCTGGGTACCCAGAGTCTCAGGAGCTCAATAGCCATCCGTCCTCGTTTTGCTTCTTTCCCCCCCACGCCCCAGGGGGTCTTTTTCCTACCTTTATACTGGAGAACAGCACTGGTGTTCTGGGCGATGATGAGGTCTTTAGACCCCTCTCTGGAGCGACCACCGGACACTGCAATAGACGTGGTGCTGGGCTCGGCTCCTTACGGGACTTTGGAGTCGGCTCAGGGCAGGACTCTATGGCTGGTTCTGGGGCTGGTTCTAGGACCGGCTTGGGGGCCGGATCTGTGGCTGGTACTGGGGTCGGCTCAGAGGCCGGTTCTGTGGCTGGTTCTGTGGCTGGTTCCGGAGCCGGTTCGGGGGCCGGCTCCGTGGCTGGTTCTGAGATTGGTTCTTTGTCGAGTTCTGTGGCTGGTTCTGGAGCCAGCCCTGAGGCCGGTTCTGTATCGGGTTCTGAGACCGTTTCTGTGTCGAATTCTGTGGCTGGTTCTGGGGTCGCCTTCGGACAGTGTTCTGGAGCAGGCTCTGGACCGAACTGTGGTGCCGGTTCTGGCGAAGGCGCATGGAGCAGCGCAGGAGCCCGCGGCCGTGGCAGCGGCGGCCGCGGCGGCGGCCACGGCGGCGGTGGCTCCGGAGACTCCGCGGGCTGCTCTCCATCCTGAGGCGGGGCAGTGCCCTGGGCCGCGGCAGCTCCGCGGTCCATGGCCGCACACCGCCTCAGGTCTGGGCAGCTTGCGCCCCTGAGCTTGGAGGGCTAAAGTACCCTCGGGCGCCCCGCCCACTCCTGTTCGACGACCCCTTGCAGGGTGCCAAACTTTCCCCCGCCCCACTCCATGGCTGGCTCCGCTCTGAGGTCTAACCCAGGGGCGCTCGGCGTCTCCCAGTGCTGGAACACGCCCCTCGGTGAGCGCACACCTCTTCGTAAGCAGCCACGGGCCCGATGGGCGGGAAGCAGAGGGGCTTGCGAACGCGGACTGGACAGAGGGCTTGATGACCTCCTAGCGACGTGCGGGAGCGGGGGGGGGAAAAAAAAGGGGGGGGGGGGGGGGGAAGGGGGGGGGGGGGGCTGTTGGAGCCCAGCCCTTTAACCCTTTGGTGACGTGAATGCAAAAAATTCAAAAAAAAAAACCCACAAAAAACCCAGAGGAGAACTTGAGGGTCTTTGCAACCCCCCCAACCACTCAGCTGTGAGCTGCGGCTCCTAACAGCTTTGCATCCTGTGTCTGCTCTCTCACCTCAGCAGCAGGTGAGCCTAGCCTCGGACGAACCTCCTGCCCCCATCTCCAAGCCTCTGTGGGCAAGTAATCCTCTTTTCTAACCCGGGGAAAGAAATAAAGCGGTACGGGGTTGGGGTATATGCGGTTCGCGCGCGCGCGCGCGTGTGTTCTGTCCTTAAGATTGAAGTACAATTTGTCCCCCGCCTCAGTTTTTGCATTTTTGAGCTTCGCCAGATCTGAGGGGTTTGCCGTTGGGTACAGGGCTTGGGATGCTTCGAGAAAGGTGTGTAATGAGAAAGGGCTGGAGCCCTGGCTTTCCGCAGCCTGCAGATGTAGCCCCTAGAGCAAGGCAAGAGTTCCCCGGGAAGCGGCGGCTAGGCTGCGCGCTCCGGAGAGACCGCTGCCGTGGTCTCCGTGGCGATTCGGGAGTCTGCCTCGCTCGCCCTGGCCATGGGAGACTGCCTACTGCTTTTAGCTGGACTTCCCAGGCATCAGCAGGACTTTTTACAGAACTTGTTAATGTGTGTGTGTGTGTGTGTGTGTGTGTGTGTGTGTGTGTGTGTACCTTGTGTTGGGGGAAATTCACTGCACCACCCACACCTTTTTCACCTCCTGATAGCTCAATAGCACTCTGACGTTAGGGATGGAAGATTCTCTTGAGAGGAGTACAGCCGGTCCCTGCCGCAGCACCCTTCCCACCTCATCGAGAGACTTTAGATCTCTCGACTGTTAGTCACGTACACGTACATACAGACCATCATCTCAGTCAGAACTAGACTTCAGATAGCCATATACTGCAAAATTGCAATTAAAAGTTGAGAAGCCCACCCGTTAAGCCACTGCTGTGTGGGGGATGGGGGAAGTACCTATAAACCTAATTTGAAATATGACAAGTGAATTTATCTCTGATACACATAATACTGCAGTTGTGGATGGCAGCCCTCCTTCTGCAGCCCCTCCTCTCACCCTCTCCTCCCAGACCATATCCTCCACTAATCCCTCTTCTTTTGACAAATGACACTGACCTACCCAGAATTTTCTAAAACCTGCCGCATTTTTGTGTTCCCTACACCACGTCCCAGCAGTAAATAATACAGCAGAAGACAGTCTCACCTAGCCCCCCACCTCCAAAGACCAGAATCTCTGATGAGATCTGCATTTCCCAGATCCTCACTGCTGCATCACAGCCTAAGCCCACCCTTCTGAAGAAGGGCTACACTCTTTGGCAGTTACTAAGCTAGTGTCAGGACCATCCCTAATGTGTGGGGTTAGGAAAACCCAGAGGAGGTGAGCCCTGTCTATCAAGTCTCTCATTGATGGCAGGCTGCTTTCCAGTAAATCCACACAAAGGGTTCATCTTTTTTACCCTCCTTGGGCTTTTTCTCCTCTCTTACATCCCACATGTAAGGAGCCAAGCTGCTTTTAACCCTGAGTTCAGGACTGAAACATGCAGATGTCAGATCTGACTAGCCAGTATGCCTATGCTTGGAGCTCACTTCTCAGGCTTTGGTGAAATCTCTGTCTTTAGCAGGGGCTAATATCTTACATTTAAATCTTATTTTCACCAAACCCTGGCATATAATTAGAAGGGTTCAAGGTGGAGGAGTTACTGCTCAGGGCGGCCTCTTGGGTTAGAGAGCAATAGGGTGGGGTTTGGCATAGATCGGGTGTCATCAAGCAGGACACCACCAGGGGACAAGTTGGAGCTATTGCTTCATGTATGTTCATTGATACTCTTGTCTATAATACTATACTTAATCACAAGGAGTCCAAAATTAATGATGTAAACTCTTGCTGCAAGGTCAGTTTGAGGGTGAATGCTAAAATAGTTGTTTGTGCATGATTTTTGCTCCATTAGGGTGGGTTATATACTGTCTGGATTTAATTATGATTAATTTAATTTTTAAGGCATTTCTCAGTACATCACAAGCTGCCTTATTGCTTTATGTTATAGTAAGGCTTAGCTTTGCTTTTTAGTCTCTCCTCAGCCCAACATTGAATACAATGCTTTACATGGGACCACCGTGTGTGTGTGTGGGGGGGGGTGAGGTTAAAATTCATTGGTGCCTGTCGTAGGGAGACACCGTTGCTATATCTTATCTATACTTTCCTAGACACCATTGCTATATCTTATCTATACCTTCCTGTCCCCCATACTCTGCTAGTCTCTTAACAGAGAAAGCTTTACTGAGATGCTTGTGTGTTTTCCTCAAATCATAATCTGGGCTGGAATTATAGTAGGGATTCAGAAGATGTCTGTTAAGCGGATGATTCATTGCAGGTTACCAGTTAGGGTGTCATTTTTTCCCCTGCATTGCTTTTTAGCAGTATTCGATATTTCGAATGATTGATGATCTCTTAAGAGGTTCTTTTCTAATTGAACAATACTGATATAAAGGCCAAGAGCTGCATAAGAATAAGAACGATGACCATTTCCACAGAGGTTTGAGTGGAGTTGGATCTGGATGTCCCAGGGCAGACATAGTCCCTAACGTGGGACTTTAGGGCATATTATATAAGTTACCTAATTGGGCTAGAGGAAGGATAGACCAGAAGAATGGGTTCAAATTTTTGAACACGTAATGTGCTACTTCATTCCCATGCCTCACATTTATCCTGATACCACCCAAAATAAAGCTCTTCCAAGCCTGCACATAGGTCCTTTGATTTCAGGCATGCTAGGAATTCTGGAGAGGTAAAGGAGAGAAAACTTGAGAAATGTGGCAAAATTAAAGCTTTTATTTCTCCTTTTTTTTTTCCATTTTTCTTTTCATTATTGAATGAGAGAGTGACACAGTAGAGCTAGAGTGCAAGCCCTTTTTTCCTTGACCAACAGCTTCAATTTCCCTCCCCTTCCCCCTTTAGAGCAATTTGGGAAAGAAATAGGTGCCTCTCTTGAGGCTCAGCAGCCGCCAACCTCCCCCATTCCTGCCACCTCGGCAATATGCGAAGCCAAAATAGCAACCTTTATAATATTCTACCAAATAAAATAGAGACGGGATGAAGAACAGCATTTACAGAGAAGGTAGAGGATTCCAACAATTAATTTAGATGGGATTAACATGCAAACCTGTTATCCTTTGCTTGCTCTAGTCTCCTACGATTTAATTGATACAGGAATGGGAGTTAAAAAGTTAATACCTTGCATTCATATAATGCCTTTTGAATTTTAAAGCACTTTCATATATATTATCTCACTTCAGCCTCACAAAAAACGTGTGAGGCAAAGCAAGTCTGGACTTCCATCCACACTCCCACCCCCTAACCTTTTACAGATGAGAAAACACAAGTCCAGTGAGATTAAGTGATATGTCTTAGGTCACAAAGATAATTAATGTTGGAACGGACATTTAGAACTCGTGTCACTCAACTTCCAGCTGAGAGAGACCAGAGCTAGTCCTGAGTTGGGGGTTGCGAGACAGGGGCTGTATAAATCCTCTCTATTGCAAAGTGGGAAGTCTGCCTTAATGCCCTTCTATTTCTCAAGCCTGTAAGAGGAGCAATGATTCTTACATTTTTACTTCGAGGTTTCTCAGCTCTCATTCTCCCTCTCTCTGGATGGTAGTTAATGATCTGTAACCAAGTTCACTATAGGAGGTCCCTGTTTAAGGGAACTTTTTGAATATGTATGTGATATAATAATCCACCCTGGGTGTACTCATTTTATTAGTTTTGTTTTTTATATTTTCTTGAAGGGAAGCACTCCACAGTGAAGATGTATTTCCTGCCCCTCTGAGGTATATACAGCCTTTTTAGGTGCCATGGGGAAGGAGAAGAGGGGGCAGAAATATTAGACATAGTCCCTTCCCTCAAGAATTATTAGAACTTGGTGGTTGAGATAAACCAAATAGAGGTGAAAAACAATCCAAACACAGATGTTAGTTTATGATGATGACACCACATTGAACTTGTGTGGGGGACAAAGTGTAACAGTGTAGAAAGGAAATTGCAAAGGGAGTCAGGAAATCTGGCTTGACATTAAGTTGCTACCACTAAACTCAAAGACCTTATACAAATCACTTAATATTTTTGGGCCTTAAGTTTTCTCATCTGAAAAATGTGTGTGTGGGGGGGTAAAGTTGAACTTGATCAGCGAGTTTTAAAGTCTGTTTTAGCACAAAATATCAGTGATGCAGTGAGAGAATCAGGGAAAGCTTCTTAGAAGGGGGTATATCTTGAAGTGGGTCTTAAAGAATGCAGTTAATGTGGATCTGCAAAGAGGAAGTGAAAGACGTTACAGGCAAGGAAAGGAGCAAGAATAGCAAACTGGTAGTGAGACTATGCCAGGTTGATTGAGGTAAACGGATCATACCAAGGATTGATGAGAAGTAAGGTAAGAGCAGAGTAAGTGGTAAGAAGAAGGGGAAATGTAAAAGGCTTTGAATGCCAGACTGAAGGATTTGAAGATTTGATTTTAATGGTAATTGGGAGCCAATGAAGATTGTTTGAGTATGGTGATAACATAGTAGATCCAACCAGTGAGAAAATTATCCTTAATGGTATACTTGGTTCTAGAATCATCTACAAATCTACATTGTCTCCCTGGAGCTAGTATCTAGCTAATCCAGGGTCATTTGTGAAATCATGATTCTTGATTTTTGCTGCAACCTCTAGTTTTGAATTTGCATTGCCAGGACTGCTGGCCCAACCTGCTTAACCACCTGCCTATACATTTGGATTCAGTCCATAATGGGTCATTTGGCTTCCATGGACTCAACATGTTAATGGAATCCCTAATTTGAAATTCTAACTGATGATGAATGAACAGTGGAATGGAGGAGATGAGAGAAAGTTCTTAGGCAGGCTGGAGTGGGATGGTTGTAGACCTGAAAGCAGATTAAGGGATCGAGGACAATTTAGTCGGGGGGATAAGAAAATGGATCTTTGCAGAATCTTTGACTTACTATGGCTTAGATATGCGGGAAAGTTGTTGAGAAGCAGCCATCTAGTTCTGAACTGCCAAAGATCTAAACTGAACTCAGATTAATAAGAGAAAACAGATTGCTATAAGGCCACAGAGAAAGAAGTGATAGAATGTGGTATGACAGGACACAGGTGTGTGGGAGGAGGTAGGGTGGGGTAGGGGAGCATGTAGAGCTGATAGGATTTCTGAGGTGATGGTGTTTAGAAAGACTGAAAAAACTTCTGTCTTAGCACCCTCATGGTGTGATGTCAATAATGGAAGCAAGGAGACAACTGTAATACTCATTCTCAATATTTAAATGTGTGTGTGTGTGTGTGTGTGTGTGTGTGTCTCCTTTTTCAGAAGCACAAAATGATTATTTTAGTAAGAATTGTCCCCGCACAAAATTACTTTACCACTTCTCCAGTCTCCACAAACACTTCTTTCTGGCACTAACCCCAGGTAAGGTAGGGAGCAGGGGAATGATGCATGAGGGAGAAACAGGTAGGGAAAGGAAATTTTTTTATTTTTTAAATTTTTATTATTTTTATAAACATATAATGTATTTTTATCCCCAGGGGTACAGGTCTGTGAATCCCCAGGTTTACACACTTCACAGCGCTCACCCAACACATACCCTTCCCAATGTCCTTAACCCCACCCCCCTTCTCCCAACCCCCCTCCCCCCAGCAACCCTCAGTTTGTTTTGTGAGATTAAGAGTCACTTACCATTTGTCTCCCTCCCAATCCCAACTTGTTTCATTTATTCTTCTCCTACCCCCTTAACCCCCCCATGTTACATCTCCACTTCCTCATATCAGGAAGATCATATGATGGTTGTCTTTCTCTGACTTATTTCGCTAAGCATGATACCCTCTAGTTCCATCCACATCATCGCAAATGGCAAGAGTTCATTTCTTTTGATGGCTGCATAGTACTCCATTGTGTATATATACCGCATCTTCTTTATCCATTCATCTGTTGATGGACATCTAGGTTCTTTCCATAGTTTGGCTATTGTAGACATTGCTGCTATAAACATTTGGGTGCACGTGCCCCTTCGGATCACTACGTTTTTTATCTTTGGGGTAAATACCCAGTAGTGCAATTGCTGGGTCATAGGGTAGTTCTATTTTCAACATTTTGAAGAACCTCCATGCTGTTTTCTAGAGTGGTTGCACCAGCTTGCATTCCCACCAACAGTGTAGGAGGGTTCCCCTTTCTCCGCATCCTTGCCAGCATCTGTCATGGGAAAGGAAATTAAAAAAAAAAAAAAAAGGTTGACAGGAAGAACTCCTGTGATGAAAAGAGTTGAGGTGGAAGGTAACTTTCCTTTCCCCCAAAGAAGCACCTACTGTGTTCTCAGATACCCCATTTTTCTTTCCCTGTTTCTCCTTTACTGAGATTTAGCTCTAAATCTACAATTCATTGGCTCTGTGATAAGAGGAAATTTCAAGGAAGAGGCTTTACACAGTTCAAGTGACTTGCAAGGACAGGTGTCATATAACTCACTTGTATGAAGATTAAAGCATTTCCAGGACCTCCTTGTTATCATTTACCTTTTAGTTTTAAGTCCCTATCCTCTAGTTGTAATCTTTGGGGTCACCACCATTTCCGATAGGTCTTATTGCCTTTAACCACACTCCATATGCCAGAATGAGGCTGACTTCCCTATCCTTTTTCTCACTCAGCTTCACAGGTCTCTGCAATAAAAAAAGCCCTTTCCCAACAGGGCTTCAGAGCCTTAACATGACCCTAGGAGCAAAATTGCAGCTGTCTGACCATTGTTTCTACCCAAGATTTCTTGGGATTGTTTCATTCATTCATTCCACAGGTAATTATTGAACATCTACAATGTGCTAGGCCTTAGTTTGAATGCTGGGAATTCACCAGGAAATAGGACAGACACCATCTCTACTCAAATAACATTTATGGGTGGGAGCTGGGAGAAATACAGACATTAAACAGACAAATGAATGTATAAACAAATAATGTTTTAGATAATGATAAATGTGATGAAGAAAACAAAGCAGGATGTTGTGATAGAAACTGCCTAGAGGACTACTTTGGTCAATATATTTACTCATCTGTTTAATCCTATAACATATCCAAAATAGTTTGCAATTACTTCATCAACACTACTATCAACAAACCTGAAGTTCAATATTTTTACCCCACCAACTTTTGTTTTGGAAAGTTTTCAATCTTACAGAAAAGTTGCAAGAATAATACAGTGAACGCATATATTCTTCATTAATATTAACTAATTGTTAACATTTTGCCACATTTGCTTGATATCTATAACTCTTCTCTCTTTCATTCTTTATATCTCTCTCTGGTTGAACCATTTGAAAGTTAGTTGTAGACAGCATGACACTCCGCCCATAAACACTTTAGCATCGCTGTCCTAAGAAAGAAAACATTCTTATACACAATATAATTATCACACTCAGAAGGTTTAACAACGATACATTAATATTATCTAGTATATAATACATATTAAATTTCTCCAGTTGTCTCTGTCTGTCAAATAAATAAAATCTTTAAAAAAATACTTAAAAAAAATTTCTCCAGTTGTCCCAATTATGCTCCATATAACTTTTTAAAAATTTAGAGGGTAAAATCATAGATTGCATTTAGTTGTTCTTATCTCTTTAGTCTCCTTTAATCTAGAATAGTCCCCAGCTTCTATTTGTTTTTCTTGACGTTGACAATTTTAAAGTTTATGGGTGAGTTACTTTCAGAACTGACCCCCAGTTTGGTTTGTCTGATTGTGGAAGACATCTCCAAAGAAGCAGCTTTCAGCTGAGTCCTGAATGAAGAGAAGGATTCCGCCACGTGAAGATCTGGGGAGAGTGGTTCCAGGCAGAGAGGACAGCAAACACAAAGGCTGTGAGATGGGGAAAATCTTGTTATGTTTGAGGAAGAGAAAGTAGACCAGAGTGGCTGGAACCTAGAGATGCAGGGGGCAGAGGTGGGGGAGAAGTATGAGATGAAGTATAAATAGGCGGGATTCAGATCATGATGAGTCATATAAGTCATGGGAGAGTTAGGATTTGATTCTAATTACAGTGGTAATCCACTAGGAGTTTTAAGCTATTTGGTGACATGATCTGATTTAAATTTTCTTTTTCTTTTTAATTTTTTTACTTTTTATGCAGTTTAAAGAACCAAAGAGTTATTTGTAACAGCTGTCACCCACCCCATTATCAATTCACCAGAGGCAACTACTTTGAACTCTTTTAGCTAAATAGCATGCTTATAAAGCTAATTTATGATTTTCAGGGTAAGTATTCTATGGAAGAGGAGTTTAGCACATTATCACCATTAGCCCCCATGTACACACAAACATAAACTTCCCATTTACCACTCTTCCAGTACAATTATGTTGTAATTTTGATTACATCAAAATTCAGTGCTTATATCATTATTTTTATATTATTATTATATTATGTGAAATCCTGTTCACAGTTGAGTTATAGCATACTATGATTACTTTTCCTTTCTTGCACATCTGTGTTTTTAATGGAACTGATAATTGTCTTATTTATTCAATTTCTTATTTTTCAACATACTTAACATTTCTTCATCTATAACCTGTTCCCCAACCAACTCTTCTCTCAGTGTGTGAAGATTGATATCATTGAGAGCATTGGCTCCTTCTGTCAAATTCGTCTTCTGGGAGACATCCTTCTGAATTGCTTTGGCATGGCCTAATTGTTCTTTAGATCTGTGGCACTACTCTTATCCTGACCATATCTCTAATAATTTTGAAGACATTACTTCATTGTCTTTTGGCTCCTAACTTTGGAGAAGGCAAACTATTTTGATTCGTGATCTCTTGTAAGTTACCTTTTTAATTTTTGTTTTTTAGAAGTTAGGTTCTTTGTTTTGCCCTTATGAGTGCAATGTCACATTGATATATCTTGGTGCATGTCTATTTTCTTCCATTGTACTGGGAATTCTGTGGGATTTTTAAATTTTAGGACTGTCTTTTAATCCTGGGAAGTTTTCTTGAATTATTTATTTCATCTTATTCTCTTCAGTTTTTTTTTTTTTTTTACCTTACCCCCACCCCAGGTTTATGCTAACTGTTAAGGTCATATTTCCCATAGTTCCCGAAAAGATTGCCCTCATTTCAGATGCCAGTCACAAATTCAGAGTTCTCCAAGACACTCACATTTCTTTCCTACTGCCTACAAATTCAGAGGTTCCCATGACTCCCTCAGGTTTGATTAGTCTCTAGAACAATAGATAGAACTCAGGAAGGTGGATACTTCTTATTACATTTTGATTACAAAGGATGCAAATGAAGTCTAACCTAGCCAAAAGAAGTGCTCTGTAGAGTGAGTTCTAGGTGGTTAACAAATATGGAGCTTCCAAGTCTATATACCTCCACCCCACCAGTGGAGTCAGGATGATCTTTCCTGGCACATCAATGTACTCACCAGCCAGGAAGCTCACCTGAGCCTTGGTGTCCAGAGATTTCTTTTTGTATATGTGTGGCTTTATTATTAGACACGATCAAATCATTGACCATGTGATTGAACTCAATCTCCAAATCCCTCCTTCTCCTCAGAGATCAAGTCGAGCTGATACCAACTGGCTCAAAGCCCTAACACTCATGGTTAGTCTTTTTAGTCTTTCCAGAATGGCTAGCCTCCATCCTGAAACTACTTAGGAGCCCACCATAAATCACCTCACTAGTATAAATTCAAATATGGTTCAAGGGGCCTATCATGAATAACAAAGACAATCCTATCACTCAAGAAATTCCAAGGGTATAGAAGCTCCATCCCAGGAACCTGGGATAAAGACCATACAAATTCCTTATTATACAACTCTTTCTGATAAGAATTTCAAAGAATTTTAAATAGTAATTTTGTCTTCTCTCAGTATAAAAAAAAATAAAAAATATCACCTTGTTCTTGTTTAGTGGATGCAATATCTTTTCTAATCTCTTTGATATTAATGGTTATTTTTCATCTCTCTCTTTTTTTAAGTTTTTGGTTTGTTTGTTTAGATTTCTATCTTTGATATCAGAGGCTTTCCTCAGATATGTCATCATCCTTGGCTATCTGCTCATGTTTATAAGTAGGTTCCTTAAAAGCTGATTAGAAAATCAAAATGCTTAGTAAGACTTGTAGACTATGAGTGCATGAGTTTTCTATTGCTGTGTAACAAATTACCACCAAGTTTGTGACTTAAAACAACACACATCGATTATCTCATAGTTTCTATGCATCCGGAATTCAAGCTTGGCATAGCTGGGCCTTCTGCACAGGATGAATCAAAGTGTTGTTTAGGATGCATTCTTATCTGGAAATTTGACTGGGGAATAATTTTCTTCCAAGTCCATTCAGTTTTTTGGCAGGATTTATTTTTTTGTGGCCATATGATTGAGGGCCCTGGCTTTTTGTTAGCTGTTGGCTAGAGGCCACCCACTGTTCCTTAAAGGTACTGGCAGTTCCTTGCCATGTGGGATTCTTCAGCATGGCTTCTTGTTTCATCAAGCCCACAAGAAGAGACCCTGGCTCCAGTATGCTAGGGCAGAACCTTATACAATGTAACTTAATCATGGGAGTATATCCCATTATCTTTGCCATATTCTGTTGGTTAAAAGCAAGTCACAGGTCCCAACAACATTCCAGGGGAGAGAATTACATGAAGGAATGAACACCAGGAAGTGTAACCTGTTGTTCATTTTAGAGTTTATCTGCTACAAAGGGGCTTTACTACAAGATGATCTGGTTGGCTTTTTTCTTTGAACAACCATTTATACAAGTATCTTTAAGCCTTTCTTTTTTTTATATTCCCAAAGAAGAATATTCTAATACCCTGCTTGGAGGCTGTAAGTCTGATTGCCAGAATTCTGAGAACCAAGAGGCTAGGAGTCTCAACAATCAATATGTAAACTTCTCAATTCTTCTGTTTTTCATATAGTACCTCTGCCTCAACTGTGTTCAATGTTTCCCCAATCCAGAAACCTTTCTTTTTACTCTCTCCAGAGAATAAATCTCATATATTCTGGTGGGAGGATGGCAGAAACAATCACCCAATAGTGTGAAATTATAGATGGGATATCGAGATCCAACTGGTTAATAAAATTTTAAGCATATTCTCTTTTTTGGTCTCAATTTCACCCCCAATTCCAGAAGTACTGGTACCACCAATTGCTGAACTTTTGGAAGTTCTTTGTTGTGAATTGTTTTGCTTATTAATTTTTCCCACTGCCAGTTTTGGATTAAATTTCCTCAGGTCTGCTAAGTCAGTTACCCTTGTATTTCTACTTTCTAGCTTCAAAAATTGTATTATTATCATCATCTCTCCTGGAATGATCATTTTAGTGAGGTCTGCCAAAGGAGTGGAGATAAATGCATGTGTTTAAACTGTCATGGTCAATAGGATGTCATAATTTACATGTTAAGAAGATTATGCTGACCTTTTTGTGAAGAATAGACCATTGGGGAGGGATAAGAGAAGTTGGTAGAACAGTTAGATAGCCAGTCAATGGATATTTAAGAGAAGAAATAAATAGAGCTTGGTGGTTGATTGAGAGTGAGGGGCAGAGACAGAGAGGGAGATGTTACTGATGACTCCTAAGTTTGTGTAGTGGGATGGATGGTGCATTTCATTGATCTCTTGATTCACTGTTTTTCAGGTTATTGTCCAGGACTGCTATCAACTCACTTGTCTCCCTTTATTACAATTGCTGTTGTGACAAAACCAACTCAGGGAAAATCTAACAGGAACAGTTACCATAACAAGAAAACCCTAATTTAACCACCACCAATAGCAACAACAGCAATTATAATGACAGCTTCCATTTTTGGATTGAGTACTATAAGCCAGGGTCCATGCTAAACACTTTCCATATATTATTTCATTTAATTTTCCCAACAGCCTTGTGAGGTAGATACTCATTTGTAGTTCATTAACATAGAATCCTCCAAGTGAATACTTTCCAAATCAATCAAGTTCTGGGGAGGATAGTTTCCCTACAAATTGTGTCAGGGTCTCTGGAAATGACAGAAGGGCACATTACATCAGCCATTGTTATTCCCCCTCATTTGCTGTCCACTCCAAACCTGCAGTAGGAGGCATCTGCTTTTTATCAATACTACCTCCCCCTCCCATTAACCATTTCTTCCCACCCTTACCTGAGAATATTGCTTCCTTTCAAAATCCTCCCTTGTGCTTGCATTCTTTCCCAAGAATACTGACTTTTCTTCCAACTGCAGCATGGAACTGCAGCCTTATTCTACTTCTTCTTTATAGGGAAAATGGAGACTCGGACTGGAAACGAGGAGAATTTTGTCCAATCTGCAAACTTCTTTGAAATTTTAGGAATAAAAGGCATAAAGCTGGAAATGTCTTGAATTGTTCACATGAACATAGTCTCGAGGAAAACAAACAAGAGGAGCAGGAAGAATTGCTCCAATGCAATTTGAAACTTCTCTTGAGCTTCTTGAGGAATGGAAGAGTTAGGGGAACTGGGAACAGATACAGATAGTATACACTAAATTAACTCACCACTAATAACTTGGAGTTGCTACCTTTAAGGAGAATCCCAGGAGGATGTCTTAGTCACTTTGGGTTGCCATAATAAAGTGCTACAGACTGGGTGGCTTAAACAATATACATGTATTTCTCATAGTTCTGGAGGCTAAAAATCTGAGATCAGGATGGTTGGGTTCTGTAACAGTGCTCTTCCTGCCTTGCAGATGGCTGCCTTCCTATTGTGTCCTCATACGATGAAGAGATTCAAAGAGCAAGATTTCTGGTGTCTCTTCTTTTATGGCCATTAGTTCCATCATGAGGGTGGTGCCCTCATGACTTCATCTAAACCTAATGATCTCTGAGAGGCCCACTTCTAAATACCATCACATTGGGGTTTAGGGTTTCAACATATGAATTTTGGTGACACACAATTCAGTCCACAGCAGAGAATCAAACTGCACTGCCAGGTGCTTATTAACATTTTCCCTAGTACTAATTAATCTGGTGAGAACATAGGGCATTGACAATAAAGTCGGCCAGCAAACCTCGGTGAAAATTTTTTGAATGTCCATGTTTTCCGTGGTACCATCAGCTATGGCAGTGCCTGTAGAGCTGACTCACTTTTTGCCTTTAACCACTTTCTTTCTACTGAGTTCAGGTTGGATTTTCAGTCCTGCTCTGTAAATCTCTTTCTTCTGTGCTATATTAAGCTTCATTAAGACACACTCTGGTATGATGATAAAAGAGGTGACTAGATTGACTACATACTGAAATATCATAGACTTTCCTCCCTTGATAAAGGTTCTCTTTTGTGTGACAAGTGAAGGTGGGTGAGCGTAAGTCAGAGGATAGAGTTCTTAAAAGAGGTTTGACTTCTTTGGAGAAAAGAGTGACAAGGAAAGATTTTGTAGTCTTGACGACATCACACGTGTGCTCTCTCTCTTCCATGGAAACCAAAATGTGTGAATGAGACTGAAGAAGTCAGCTAATCCTCACTCCCTCCCTCCACTCCCACTTCCACCACTAGCCTAAGGGTTAGTGTTTTTCTTCTTCAGTGCCAAGAAGGAATGTACTTAAGAATAGAAAAGGATATTACAGCTCCATAACTAAGAAAATTAGTTTCTTGGTTATTGTAGCTCTGGTTGCTGCTATAGAATCTTTCATTATTGCCTTAGGCACCTTTAGAATAGAATTCATGTAGTCATTAACTGTGAACCCAGATGCTTAGAATCCAAGTAATCCATGGGTCTCAATGCATGCATGTAACTCTGTGGAGATTTTTTTGCTTTATTATGATTTTATTGGTTTAGTGCCTTTCTAGGCAGCCAACCATATTTATCATTTCACCAAATTGCTATTGATTATCTACTATGTGCCAGGCACTGTAGTAGGTATGAAGGTATAAAGACACATAAGATACCATTTTCTGCTTTTATTTCATTTATAGCTCTATACACAGATCTACCTTCAAGACAAAGGTGCACACAAATTATTGAAATACAGAATAATAAATGAGATGATTAGATGCCTGGACAAAATGCAAACTCAGAAGAGGCATAGTCTCCCCTTGCTCCAGGGGAACAAAGGAAGTGTTCATAAAGGAGGTGACATTTGAGTTATGTTTCAAAAATGGGGAAGAAGGGAAGAGTCATTTCAGGCATGAGGAAGAGCATTTGCAAAGTCACAGAAATAAAAAGGGCTTAGAGTGTTCAGGGATCTGCAAGAAGTTCAGTTTGACTGAAACAATGTCAGATGATTTTGCTAGAAAAGGAAATTAGAGTGACTGTGAAGGACCTCCCTATGCCATAGTAAAGCATTTGTATTTAGCACTGAATATTTTGGGGGCAGAAGCATGATATAGTACTGGCAATTTACAAAGTTCACTCCAACAGCTACATGGAGGGCAGTTTGGAAGGAAGCAAGAATGGATGCTGGGAGACCAATTAGAAAGACTATTGCAAAAAATCCAAGTGATAGGTGATAAGGGTGAGAACAAAGCCAGTGACAGTGGAAATAATGAGGAGGGAATATGATCAAGAAGCAATTCCAATGAATGTTATAATAGTATTTTGTGGACAATTGAATGTGGATATCAGAGAGAAGGAAAATTTTTTGTGGCTCCCAGATTTCTAGTTTAGAAGACTTTATAAATGATGGTGTCATTAATGGAGAGTAGTTGAAGAGATTCAGTAGATAGTTGAATATATGGGTCTAGGGTGGAGGAGAAATGTGTAGGTTGGAGATAAAAACCTGTACCATCAATGAGGTAGTTGAAGCTAAGGGAGTGAAGAAGATTTCTCTGGGAGAGTTTGCAAAATATGGAAAGGGCATTATGAATGAGAGTTCTAGAAACAGCAACATTTAAAAGATAAGCAAAGGAAGAAAAGTTGTTGGAAGAGGAGAATGAATAATCAGAGAGCTAGGAGGAAAACCTGAAGAGATGGATGGTGTGGTCCACAGTGTCAAATACTACACAGAGGTCAAGAAAGATGATGACAGGAGCAGGGCCTACTTGATTCCATACTTGGGATATTGATGACCTCAAAGAGAACATATTCAGTAGAATGGTGCCAAAAGAATCCTAGGCCAAATGGGCTGAGACACAAATAACAGGGAAGGAAGTGGAGACTAAGTGCAGATTGCCCCCCTTTTTTACTTTGAAATACAAATTCATAAATATCCCAATAACAATGAACCTTGCCTTGAGGGTCTCTTGTGCACCAAGGTTCATAGCCAGAAAGATTAGGGACAGATGCTTTTTTAAAAAATCCATATATAATATTTAGTATTTTTTCATATTTACTATTTTATATAATATATACATATACGAGGGTATGTTGTTTTTGATAGGGTGAGCAGCCAATTATGGTTTTGGAGATCCTTTTTGGAGAGTAAGGCCCACAGACCTTACTGACCTTTTGGTTCTGGAAAAGCTCCTATCTACCTCAAAGCAGCCCCATCCTCAGCCCAGAGGGAATGTTATTGTGTAGTGCAATGAAGCACTCCTAGAAACATCTGAGTTTACATATGCTGGAAACCCTCCTCTTTCTGTGTACCTTTAGTGAACATAAAGGCATCCCTGCAAATCGAGCCTGGGGAGCCCTCCTGAGTCCATCAGAGATCCCCAAGGCAGTTATGAAGACTAAATTATGGAGTCACCACTTCAGAGAGTGGTACTCAATCCTTTTATCACTGTAGCACACCTAGGAGGGGGTGGTTTCTGACTTTCACTATTAGTAACAGTAACTCATTGATAGTGAGCCAAGGAGTAAGATAATAATGATGGACCACTTTTATTAAATAGCCACTGTCCTCAACATTTTACATCAGTAAAGTAAATTATTACATACTCAAGATACAGGTGTAGAAACTATGTCAAAGAAGTTGAGTGACTTGCCCTGACAGATTACTGTTTTAAGAAGTGTAGTAGTGAAGGAAGAGAGAAAGTGAAAGGAACAAGTACAGAGAAGGCAGGTTTAATTTGCCATTCAACTGAATTCTTATCTGAACCCAGTTCTGAAGAAGATATAGGCTGTGTGCCTGGCCCAGGGTTGGGGAAACACTGGGTAAGAGATGAAAATGGTAGGTTCCCTAACTCTGAGTTGCTTATGGGTTGTTTGATGAGGCAAGAAACAAACACATAGAAAAGTAAATAATAGGTGATGTTTTAAAGTTGGGCTGTAAGACAGTTGTTTGGACCTTGGAGTGCATGTTATATCAGGAACTTGCTAAAGATGGATACTTTTACAGATGCATCCATAAATCCAATTTGTTCCATGGCATAGCTGAAATTGTATAATTGTTACAAAAATTCACATGAGCAATACTGTTGTTGTACTAATAATCAAATAAAATTAACTATGAAGTTGAATAAGTTTTAGTGCTGGTACTTTGAAAAGCTGGTTTAATTACGAGTGGGATAAAGTAAGATGAGGGTTTTTGCAGATTCTGAATAGGACTTTTGGCACTTTCAAGGACATTAAAGGATGCTGCACAGGTTTTTTTTTTTTTATCATGTCTAATTTCACTTTAAAGCATATGGCTCTTCATTCTTTAATTTGGTTGCCTCAGCACTGCTCTTAATACTCATCAACTATAATTAGAGCTTTTGGTTGAAACACAAATGGAACAAAGAAGAAAATGTTCAGGGCCACCATAGATTCTTGGCTGCCTAGGAATGGTAATCTTTTCACCTTTTAAACATTTGGCCCTTAGTTTCCATCCACCGAATTTTCTCAATCCAAGGATCTACTTGCATATCTGCCCCAATTTCTGCTTTCATTTCCCCCCCCTTCTCCAGAGTGCCTCATTCTCTCCTTTCATTTCTCCATTCTTCTCCTTTCATCACTTCTGGGGTGCTTCTACCCATTTTGATACCTAGCCTCTGATATCGTCTGTGAAAATTCCCAAGAGCTGCCCAACATGACCACAAGATCTTTGCTGCTCCCACATTTCTCCTTTTTTTTAAGGAGACCCCAAGCCCAGCATGGAGCCCAATGCTGGACTTGAACTCATGACCCTGAGATCAAGACCTGAGCTGAGATCAAGAGTTAGATGCTTAACCAACTGAGTCACCGGGGACCCCCTCCCACTTTTCTTGAAGTAACAACAGTTGTAACTTCCCATCTGTACCCATTTTGACCCAAATTTAAGCAACAGAAATGAGGGAGTCTATCTGGGTCAGTGGAAGAAAGCCAGAAGAGAAAGAGCTATTGGGCTTGAGTTATGAGAGTATTTATTTTTAAAATCCCAGAAGAAGAAATATGAGTGGTGGAAGAGAGACAAAAAGGAGGGGAGCACAGTACTCCTAAGTGGGAAAGAAGAAGGTGTATGATAGATTTCAGAGAGATGATGTCCTGAGGCAGGGAGACGGCATAATTCTACAGGGAGGTCTTGATGTGGCAGGCGAAATTGTTTTAAAGGTTAAAGAGACAGTATCCATGAACCACATGAGGAAGTAAAAGTGCTAAAGGAATTTGTGGACTTGGCAATGCCAGTGAGGTCAAATGGTCACAGATAGTTTCACAGAAGAAAAAGGGTATAATCTTGTTCTTAAGAGATGAATGGGACTCAAATAAATAAAGAAGGGGACTAAGCAAAAGCAGCATTGTGAATATATTAAATAAATTCAGATTTAAAAGAAGGTACTTCCAACTGAAATGCAGTTTCTTTGGGGAAGTAACTAATAGTAAGGTTAGAAAGGTAGAATGGGACTCAATTGTGACCTTAAGTGTCAGGTCAAGGAGTTTATATTTTATCTGATGTGGAACAAGGAGCTAGTGATCATTTCTTAAGCAAGAATAGTGACATGATTAAAGTGGAAGTTCATGAAACTTAGATCAGCTGGTTGTGAGGCTAGATTAGAGTGTGTAGAGGATTGATGCAGTGAGACCAGATAGGAGGTTGGGGCCCCCGACTAGGTTGATATTAACACTGGGTGGGAAAGGGAGAAATGCAAGAGATATTACCAAGTAAAAAGTAACTTTGTAATTAATTGGATGAGAAGGAGGGCCAAAAAAACGGGAGTAGTGAACAATGACCATGAGGTCTGAGTTAGAGCAAATGATAAATTGTAAGGAAGGAATTTATTATAGGAAAACAACTCCACATATACAGAAGTCATTCACTGCAGCATTGTTTGAAATAGTAAAAATCTGGAAACAACCTAAAGGTCTGTATTAGTCAGGCTAAGCAATGATAGATGTAATAAACAATCCTAAAGTCTTAGTGACTTAACACCATAATGATATATTGCCTGCTAACATGGCATCTCTCTCCTCACTTAGATCATCCTCACAGTTATTCAGAGATCCTGTTTCTCCCATCTTGTAATACCACCATCTTCCACATATGGCCCACATGGTCACAATAGAAGGGAGAGAGAGCAGAGGAGTTTGTTGTAGATTTTAGTGCCAGGCCTAAAAATAGAATGTGTATTTCCATTCACATTCCATTGGCCAGGTCTAGTCATGTTGCCCACCTGTGACTTTTTGTGTGCCCAGGAGGGTAATAGAATGGTTTCCTGAACACAGCAGTGTCTGTGACACAAGGTTATTAATAGGAAATGGCTAAATAAACTACGGATGTCTTTTCTGCGGAATACTATTCGGCACTTAAAAAAGAATGAAATATATCTATGTGGAAAGATCTACTAAATATTTTGTTGATTGCAAAGAACAATTTGAGAATAATACATTATAATATAACACTGAGATTTTAAAAAAAGAACAAAATAGTGCCCTATGTTTTCTATAGTGACATATTCTGTATGTATGCAAATGTGTAGGAAAAGATCTAGAATGATACTCAAACCCAAACTATCAACGTTATTTCTGAGGAGAGGAATGGACCTTGATTGCTGATGGTATAAAAAATGGACTTTATTTGTAACTTTAAAAATTTTTACAAAGAAAATGAATTTATGTATTATGTGTATGACTAAAAAATATGTATAAAAGGCATATTTGGAAACATGTAGGTTTGTTTTTTTGTCCCCAAAAAGGATTTCAGGTATGAGTTTAGTTTTTAACTTGTTGAATATCCAGGTTGCTGGTGGTGGTTGGAGTCTAGCAGGCATCTAAGATATAGGTTTGGAGCTCTGGGAAGAAGCTGGGGTTAGAGATGCTGATTTGAATAAACTTTATTTGAGTAGAGATGAATACTGAAGTTGTAACAATGTAAAAAATCGTGGGGCATTGGGCCACGGTAAGAGGAGACACTTGGGGCAGAATGTAAATCAATGCAAATCAATGCACTGCTTCCTTCATCAAGAAAGCTTTGTTACCAAAAAAATGCCAGTTGTGCTATGTGCTTAGCGATGTGAGTGATTTACATTCTGGATAAGCTTCTAATCTCATTGTGAACCAGTAACTAGTGCTGATTGGTACATGGACTATAGTTAGAGTAGCAGTGATCTATGAAAGAGAATCTAGAGATATAAGGGATTTCAGTTGTGAATCTTAGGATGTGACCACATTTGGAAGAGATTGGAAGAAAAAAGAAAGGAGTAAGAAGACACTACACTAATGCATAGTGACAGAAACATTCAAGAATGGAAGGAGAGTGGTCTACAGTGTCAAATGCCACAAAGAGATAAAGAATGACAGAATGAAAGCCTTTGGAATTGACTCTGTGTGTGTGTGTGTGTGTGTGTGTGTGTGTGTACATGCATATGCATGGGTGCACGCATACAGTTGCTTATGTTTGGGAAGATGTACCATGTTATTGAGTACTTATTCTGTGACAGGAACTGTGCCAATTCTCTACTGTGCCAATATGCTCTACCACTATGATTTCATTTCATGGGTTTACTGATGAAAGTAGAGGAGTATAGAAGAGTGGTGGAGATAGAAGCCAGAATGCTGGAGGTCAAGAGAAGGGCAAGTAGATGGATATAGACAGTCGTTGCAGAGAAGATAGGTGATACAAAGAAGAAAATAGAATGTTGGGTAGAAATGTAGGGAGAAGGCAGTTCTAGGGAGCTCACTTAGTGTGACTTGGTTTCAGTAAGGTGGGAGGTAAGACTGAGTAGGGGGAGTTTGTATGACAAGAGAATGTATGTGACAGATACTTTGGGAAATGAGATGGGGAAGCTGAAAGCTATACCTAAAATGACTTCATCATCATTTCATGACCTCCTTTATCAAGGTTCAGAAGAACAAAAATCACAAATGCAGAAGGCAAGGATTACTTGTGCATTGGCAGAAGGTTAAGGTAATTGAAAAATTGGTGTTACCAAACCCCCTAACCACTTTCTTAACCTTGAATTTACAATAGCTCATTTTTTTTTCAGGATCCTATTTCAAATAGAAAATTGTCATAGCTGAAAATCCCTCTTCTAGACTGGATGTCATTGATGCATTGGTAGAAAAAGCTTTGGAAGCTTCCAGCTTCCCCCATCCTCAAATAAATCTGAAAAGAAAACAAACTCATGTAACTTAGGTCCATGGAGACTTTGTCGCTGCCACTCTGTAAGTGGCTTTAACACAGAAAGGATATATGGGAGCCTGTCTGACCTGCAAAGAGACAGAAGATTGGTTAAGGCTCAATATGGGGTGAAAGTATCACAAAGTGTAGCCTAGGGCTAAGGACAATTGAGGAGATTATACTGGGGAATGAAAGACCAAGCCTGGCTGATTAATAGCAATACAAAGATGACAGCCACTGAGCTCAGGGATCATAAAATTCCCAATAGTGTTTGCAGTGTGACTCTCAAATAATTTCTGTGCAGATCCTGTCTAGCTAGTAAGTATTGGAAATTTCAGACCTTCACAGGTTCTTATCCCCATCTAACTCCTTGAATAGTTTGAAATCCACCATGCTTTCTGTTTCCCTCTCCCTGTTTTTTTTCTTTATCCTTCTCTTTGTGTCCTTTCTTTTATAGCTTTTGTTGTATACATTTAAGTTTATAAGGCACACAGAGAAAGCAGTTCTGGACAATGTTGTGAGTAAAGGCAATTAATTCACTCTTTCAAGATTGGACTGGGGAGTCAGTTCAGTTGCTAACAGGCTGTGTAACCTTGGATGAGTGGCTTTCCTCCCTGGACATCAGGTTCTACATCTTTAAAATGATGAGTTTGAATGAGATCAACTAGGTATATGCACTGGAAGCAGTAAGAGTTATGTTTTTTTGAAAATCTGGATGCCTAGGGTCCCCTTGCATTGAGACCCAGCCTCAGTATATCTGGAGTAGGGCCCAGGTATATATAGTTTCAAAAGGTGACTTAATTCAACATCACTTGGCATCAAGGAAATACAAATCAAAACTACAATGAGATACCATCTCACACTGGTCAGAATGGCTAAAATTAACAACTAAAGAAACAACAGATATTGGCCAGGATGTGGAGAAAGGGTAACCCTCTTACACTGTTGGTGGGAATGTAAACTGATGCAGCCACTCTGAAAAACAGTACGGACATTCCTCAAAAAGTTAAAAAGAGATCTACCCTATGACCCAGCAATTGCTGTACTAGGTATTTATCCAAAGGATAGAAAAACAGTGATTCAAAGGGGCACCTGTGCCCCAATGTTTATAGCAGTAATGTCCACAAGAGCCAACATATGGAAAGAGCCCAGGTGTCCATTGGCAGGTGAATGGATAAAGAAGATGTGTATTTATATATATATAGGAATACTACTCAACCATCAAAAAGAATGAAATCTTGTTATTTACAACAACATAGATGGAAGTAGAGGTTATTGTGCTAAGCCAAATAAGTCAATCAGAGAAAGAAAAATACCATATGATTTCACTCCTGTGTGGAATTTAAGAAACAAAACAGACGAACATAGGGGAAAGGAAGGAAAAATAAAATAAGATGAAAACAGAGAAGGAGGCAAACCATAAGAGACTCTTAACTCTTGGAAACAAACTGAGGGATGCTAGAGGGGAGGTAGGTGGGGTAACAGGGTAACTGGGTGATGGATATTAAGGAGGGCACTTGATGTAATGAGCACTGGGTGTTATATGTAACTGATGAATCACTAATGTCTACCCTTGAAACTAATAATATAGTATATGTTAGCTAAACTGAATTTAAATAAAAAATTAAAAAATAAAAATAAAAAGGGACCTAGCAGATTCCAAAACATACCTCCAATAGAGAAATGCTGGCAACAGATATTTGTTAAGGGCTTCCCAGTTGTAACATTAGATGAGGAGATGAGAGAGAGAGAAAGAGAAAGAGAATATCTTTCACTCTCCTCAAAAGAAGCTATCTATTGTTTACAAAATTCAAAATTGGGGGCCTGGGACAGTAATCTAAAATTTCTACATTTTCAATGTATAGGTGTGTTTTGAAAGACTTAGCAGATAATGCACATAGACACTCAACTGTCTTTCCCAAATAAATAGAAGCAGGGTCTTCTTGGGGACTGAATATATACATGTGTCAGTCATATACCTAGCTCTGAAGGAGCTTGAGGTTTATGCCCCATGTTTTCCTAAATTGCTGGGAAAGGACTCCCAGAATCACTGACACTTGAGTATTAAGACTTACTGTGCTTTAAAATGTTACTCTGACAAGGATATTTGCATTTTGAGGAGCCTATACCAAAGAACTGTATTTCAAACCAATGTTTATGGGAAAATTTAGGGAAAGTTTGCCTAGCCAGAGATTGAAATCTAGTTTTTGGATGCCTGTGATGGTGTGTTGGGGGACTAAATAATTGAGAGTACGTCATGGAAATAGA
The DNA here is from genome assembly GCF_002288905.1 of Enhydra lutris kenyoni. NCBI lineage: Eukaryota > Metazoa > Chordata > Mammalia > Carnivora > Mustelidae > Enhydra > Enhydra lutris. Next base: position 29,754,090 of record NW_019154107.1, read on the forward strand.
TCAATGGGTATTAAGCATAGAGCAGAGGGCCTTAAGAAACTGTGGGGAGAGGAGCTTAGCATAAGCCCTGTGTTGTGCCTTTTTACCTCTGATGGTAGCTACTAGAGATGGGAGTTTAGGAATGTCAATATGGATGTTTCAGGGTACAGAATTCTAAGCATGGACTTTACTTAGTGGGAGAACTGAGAAGCCCATGTATTCAAGTTCCATACTCTTTTGGAATGAATTATTGGTGAGGAAATATTTTGTAGTCATTCCAACGGAAGGAAAAGTCCATCCTAGCCATGTGGACTCCCTGTTAAAACAGATTTACAGGCTCTGTGTCTCTCATTAGCTCCCAAATACCCAAGGTGTGAGCTTAGGCCTGAACTGGAGCCAACAGTGTGGCTTGGACATGGTTAAAAAAAACCCCAAACACCCCCCAGGGTTGGCTGTTTGCCACTGTGGCTCTGGTGAGCAGTGAAGAGGAGATTCTCCTCTAGGGCCTTCTCATGTTGCTCACAGTAGCTGTATAGTCTCTGAATGAAGAACTGGCTTACAGCTTTTTGTGATTGGAGGGGCAAGTTCCTTGCTCTAAAAAGGCAACCCTACTTTGTGCTTTTCTATAGACAGAGCTGCAGTCTCTCAGCTTCCATAATCCCCTATTTAGAATGCAGTTGCTCTGGAATTGTTCCTACCTGATTATCTTCTAAAATCTCTTGAGCTGCTTTTAGATGTTCTTTGAAAGTGAAGCTCTAGTTTAGGACTTCTGTGCAGTGATCCTTAGCGTGATCTCCAGACCAGCAACATCAGCATCACCTGGGAACTTGTTAGAAACATAAATTCTCAGGTTCCACTCAGACCTAAAACTCTAGGGGTAAAACCTAGTAACCTGCTTTAGCAAGTGTTCCAGGTCATTCTGAAGCATGCTATGGTCTGAAAACTCCTGCTGTAATGAAGGGAATTGGGGCCTTGAGACCTGAGAGACCTGGGTTTGAATCTGATCACTATACTACTTCAGTAATCTTGGATAATGACAACAGCTAATATTTATGGAGCAATGATGTGCTATTTACCAGATAATGTGCTAAGCACTTTCAAGGTGTGTGTGTGTGTGTGTGTGTGTGTGTGTGTGTGTAATATATAACTCCCTATGGAGTTATATATTATTTTTACCCTCACTTTAGAGAAGCTGAGGCTCTGAAAGATTGAGCTGTCCAAGATCTCATAGTGTTGGAGTTCAGCTCCAGAGTCTGAGATTTTAAACTTCTACTTAACTTGAGTCTCAGTATTCTCATTTGCAAAATGAGGGTAGTATTACTATCTTACTTTGGAGAGTTTGGAGAGATAGAGGTAATATATCTTGGGCTAATTCTTAATACATAGCCCAACTCAGTCCTCCTGAACTGATGCTTTTAGAAAGAACTTTCTGTAGAATCTACAATATAGATGGTGCTTTTCCATAAAGATGTCATTGATAGTGTAACTAGGGCAGCAGGAGAGAGCTACAGCTATATGAAGAGGCCCAGAGGTGGCACAGAGCCTATCTCCTGCTTCACAAATTGCAGCTTTAATCCAGGCTAGTCCCCTTCCCCCTGTGCCATCCCTACCTTTCACCTAGGCCTAATGGAGCTAAAGGAAGCAGCCCTCTCCATGGAAACTCCTCCCCCGCAGTGATTCAGGTAGGCCCCAAGGGATCACCTTACTGGGAAACTGGCACTGTGCTGCACTCCTCCCATCAGTGAGCTCCAGTGGGAACAAGACTGATGAAGGAAACTCTCCCTCAAACATACCCTGCAAGCAGTTTGGAGATCCATACCCTGATAGTGGAAAAGAGAGGTGATGTGGGCCTTAGAAAAAAACACCTCTCCTCTTTTTTCATTTTCCTTCTAGCTTCTGTTTGGACTGGTGGAAAAGTGTAAGATGGATTCCTTCCTATGCTTTCTATTGAAAGGTTGCCATGGAGACCAGGCCCAGGCTCTGCCTTTGGTCTGTTGGCAGTCAACAAATGGCTCTGGGCTGCTTTCCTCATTATTGTGCCCCTCTTTCCCAGTGGCGCTCCTCATCTTCATGTTGCACACAGTAGGTGCACAGCCCATTCTTTCATTTAACCATTCTTAGTTGAGCATCTACAATGTGCCAAGCGCTTCCTAGGTTCTGGAGAATCAGAGGTGAATAAAACAAATAAATGCTTGTTGAACTAAATTAAATTGAATCAGATTGAATTGCTCAGCCCTGGGCAAGACGCAGAACTAACTCAATACTGAAAAGGATCCCAACTGATTTTCACCACAATTTATTTCATGAATATTTATTAAACCAACTTCCTCTGTATGAGGCACTATTCTAGCTGCTGAGGACACAGCAGTGTATAAGGCCTTTGCTTTAATAGAACTTATTTTCTTAAAGAGGAAGACACACAATAAACAAATATATAAATAAGATAATGATATTAGATGGTGATTAGTGCTATGAAGGTAACGATTTAGGAAGTGACCAATGGTGGGAGGGAGGGTTACTTTAAATAGAATGGTCAGGGAATGATTTTTGACTTGAGACAAGAAATATGAGAAGGCACTGATCCTGAAAAGATCTATGGGAAAAACATTCCAGGCAAGGGGAACAGTATTTGCAGTCTCTAAGCTGGGAATAGTTTGGCTTGTTCAAGAAACTGGAAGAAAATCAGAGCAAGGTTAGAGAGGTAGGTAGGGACTGAGCCATTTAGGGCCTGCTAGGTAGGAAGTATGGATTTTTGTTCTCATGTAGTGTGAAGTCAATGGTGAGCTGTAAGCAGTGTATATACATGATATAATTTATGTTTTCATGAACACTCTGGAAAGCTGTGTGCAAAATGGACCATGCAAGGGAGAGAGTAGAATCTGGGAGACCAGTGGAATAGAGATGACAATGTTCCATTTAATTTTTTTAAGTTGTGACCAGACAAGTATGTGGTATAAGCAACAAATTAAAAAGACTTAATATGCATGCCTTAAGTTTAAATTAGTGCCTTGCAAAAGTGTCAGGCTATGTTCATTATGCTGCATCTTACCTCAGTTAACTGGGACCATCTCAGGTAGAGCTGAGACCAAAAAGATCCCTCTAATTTATAACTCTTTTTTCTTGTGTGAATGTGTGTGTGTGTGTGTGTGTGCGCGCGCGCGTGAGAGAGAGAGAGAGAGATCTCAGTGCCTTCTTATCTAGTTCCCTAAAATTAATTCTGGCTCTACCTAATTTATAAATATATATTCCAAGGAGGAAAAACAGTAAAATTGCAAAATTTAAAGTAATCACAGGAGCATGTTTATGTTTGTAGGGAAAAACTCCCCCAAAACCCTGTTTATGAAATCTTGGATTTGCTAACCAGGTAATTAGGAGATAATTATTCACATTACACATTCTTTTTTTTTCTTTCCCTAAACATTCACTAACTTGTTCTTTTAAATAGCAATTTCTCTAATGCAGTTAAGTTTTTATTTACAGATCATGAACCAATCCTTACTGATCATTAATTGTGTGACAGTGGAGCTAGAGGGCAGAGAAACTCAATTCAACAAACATTTTTTGAGGTCTACGTTGTACAAATAAGGAAGAAGGTAGGTTCCAAGGAAAATACAAAGATAAATAAGGTTAATTCCCTGCCCCCTGGAAGCATGAAACATTGTGAAGGAAGACGTCCAGTACACAGCTAGTTATAACATAAGACAGCCTAAAATAGAGATCTGTAAAAAGTGCTATGACACATGGAAAGAGCAATTTGTTTTGACTGGGAGAGGTGGGGAAGTCTTCACATAAATGAATTTTATTTGAATGAATGAAATTTGAATGAATGAAAATTATTCATTCAACAGCCTTCACTGAGCATCCACTTTGTACCAGAAACTGTGATAGATGCTTGGGACTACCATGATGAACAAGACCATAAACAAGCCATTAGGATCAAGTGTGATCAGGGCTATGAGAGGAGGAGTACAGAGGAATGGCACTGATTCTAGCCTTGTACCCTGGGATGGACTTCTTGGAGGTACCATCTAAGCTAAGAGAAAAGAGTACAGCTTAACTGAGTCAGAGCTGGGGTGGAAATGGGAGACTGTGTTCTAGGCAGAAGAAGCAGCATGTGATAAGGCTTGGAAGTATGCACAAGGAGAGAAAGAGTGAGACAGAGAGAATAGCCTGGATGAAAATAATAATTTCCTGATATTTTATTGGATAAGCCAACACTTGAATCTGCACCAGGAGATTTTGTATTCTTAGCAATCGGGTTCTTTTCCACTTTAGTCACTCTTAGTGAATCATCTTTGGTGAAGACAAAGAAATATCCAATAACAAATAATGCAGTAACTCTACCACCATTCTTGTATTTCCAAGTAGTCCTGGATAGGTTGGGAAAGAAGGGTGAGGGGACCATTCTTCGGTGCTTGTTTTTTTCCACAGCAGCATTATATCTAGTCATTTAGCTTCCAATAATGTCAACAGGATCCTAGAAGACAACAACACACAAAAATTTTTTTTCAGAGATTTGTACCCCAAAGTAATCCTTGTAGATCTACTGGAGGTGATTACTTTCATTTCATAGGGGCAAAGTAAGCCCTTTAATGGGGATTTCAGAGTTAATGGAGGTCTTATCACTTATGACATGTTTCAGAAAAAAAAGACAACCATTACTTTTACATATTTCAAAATCACTGTCTTATAATCATTTATTACATTTTAATACTTCAAATAATTTCCACAAGTATGTATTTCACTTTCTCAGTTGGAAACAACAGAACTTTTTAAGACTTTTTTTGTGAAATATAACACACACACAGAAAAATGCATGAAACATAAATGTGCAGCTTAACAAATTATTTTAAAGTAAACAACTGGTGGAGTGCCTGGGTGGCTCAGTTGGTTAAATGTCTGACTCTTGATTTCAGTTCAGGTCATGATCTCAGGGTGGTGAGATCAAGCTCCAGGCTCAGTGGGGAGTCTGTTTGAGGTTCTCTCTTCCTCTACCTCTGCCCCCCCCAACCGTGCTCTCTCTCCCTCTCTCTCAAATAAATAAATAAGTGCTCTCTCTCTCTGAAATAAACAAATAAATCTTAAAAAATAAAAAAATAAACACCTGGCCAACTCCCACCCAGTAAACCTTTGGAAATACGGATTTGGAATGACCCTTTTATTATGTACAAGATGAGATTCAGTACTGCAAAATGCATATAAACTCTTTAATGTAATATGTAGATATTTATTTTTTTGAAAAAATAAAAATAAGAATGCTTTAAAATTGACCTTGTCCTAAAATATGAGGTCACACTTTGAATGCAGCAGAATTGTCTTCATGAAGTAGGAGTATATTAAGGGTTTTTTCCAGCAAGGTAGATTGGTTGCAGAATACAGAGTATTCTGATTCACAGTATTACCTTTGGGTTCAGGATGCTTTCTGGAAGGAAAAGGTTGGGGGAGTAAAAAAGGAGACCCATCTGCCATGTTCTCCCAGCCACCATTTCTGGGAAGTTGCCACTTCTCCTTTCTACCTGAAGACAGTTCCTTGGAGGATAAGACCAAGTTGTTATCTGAAGAATACTGGAATTTTCCACTTACTTAATTCACTCACTCTGGGTTTGTTTGTTTATTTATTTATTTTTTTTGAGTACTTACTATGTGTCTAGCTCTATTTGAGGCAGTGCTGTGGACAACTGCTCTCTACCCTCAATGAGTGCACAGAAAAGGCCACAGTCTATATAATCATACACCCAGAGCAAGATAGATGCCATAAACAGAGTAGTCGGGGTCCTGAGAAGCAGAGCATTATTAGGGCTTGATGACATCTGGAGGACCAAGCATTAGTGGAGATAAAGGTAAAAATAAATTCTGCTAGTCTTATCATATCTCTGAACAGAATTTTGTGTTTTAGTCCACCCTCAACTTTCTATAGGAGTATTCGTGTGTATGCATGTGTACATGTGCACATATACGTATCTTGAATCATATAAAACACTTGCGAACACTCAAAATGTGCCAGGCACTTAAGAGCATAAGATGACTAAGGCTGTGTCTCATTTGGTTCACATCAGGTACCTTTAAAAAAATTTTTTTTTAAATTAAAAATTTATTTTTATTTTTTTATTAACATATAATGTATTATTAGCCCCAGGGGTACAAGTCTGTGAATCGACATCAGGCGCCTTTTAAAATAGCTGGACCTCAAGTACTTTTTAGTTTGCATCTTTACCACATGCTTCTCTTTTTCCTGGTCTCAGCCTCTTTAGGCTCCTTTTCCTGGTTTTTCTTTTCCCCATCACTTCTTTTTACCATTTTCCTCCACCTTTTAATTGTGCTTTTTACTTTGAGCCTGTTGAAAAATGAATGCAAATATCTATAGCTCATCCCTATAGCTGTTTCTGAGCTCCCCCTTGCCTGCTACAGTCACCCCAGACTGTGTTCTGCTCTGGAGTTCCTTTCATGGTTCTAGTCCTGCAGCAGGCAGAAAGTCAGCACAGCTGATTTTCTTCTCCATTTCATCATTGTTACCATCAAACATCCCCAAAGTATCTACAAATCCCTCTCCCATCCCTTTTTCTTCTTTCCCTTCTCCCCTCTACCCTGTTTGTTAGTTCCACATCTCTCCACACTCCCATCTCTTTAGCATCTATAAATCTTTTATTTTTCAGTGGCAATGAGCTTCTAGGCCATTCTATTCTTTTTCCTCTGGGGTTTTATTTAATTCTTTGATTTCTAGTCTATTCTCAGCCAGATATCAAACATGATCTACCCCTGGACAGCTAAAATATATATGTGTCTATTTTCACTGCATGGATTTCATCAGGTTACAGGTTTGTATGTACCTCAGAGTGCCTTCAGAGAATCAAGCCTGCTCTTAATTATATGCACTACTTGAGGTTATCATTGCTACTGATAAACTCTGAATTCTCTCCTTTTGTCTTAGAGATGTATTTAAGAATTTGTTTTTATAGTTACCTCTGTTCCTAATTCGGTTTTTCTTGGGCTGATATTAGAATGAGTTTGCATTTCCAGAGCACACATGAACTGTTGGCAAAGGGAGGGGGGAGCCTGGTGGTTGGGAGTGGAAGTGCCTGGATTCAGTCTCTGCAATTGGGAGGAGGGGCAAACTCGGGCTCTAAATGACCACAGATAATTCACAAAATAAATGATCCACAGGCTGATAATAAAGCGGCGAATGTGCTTTAAACACTGCAGCAGGCTTCAAGCCATGATGAAGTGTTTTTTGGAGCTGCTCTTGTCGCAGCTGTGAGGCTGCTTTTCATAACAGAGCAGAGCAGTACTGAGGACACTAACTGGGCTGCACAGGCCAGACTTTGATGAGTCCCCAGTGGGTCTAATGTATGGTGTTTAAAGGGTGGGGCAAGCCCCAGGCCATGAGAAAAAGTGGATTGAGAGTCAGAAGCCAAACGGGTAAAGGGGTCCTCAAAGCCAGGGCTTCTGGACAATTAACTTATTAACTGTAGATTTAATTTGGGGACTGGAAGGTTTAGAGATCTGGGTTAGCTTCATCCACATGGACTAGGATTTGGAGTAGCACCTTAGGACCAAGCTGTAGAATAGAATTTAAGAAGGAAATGGAGACAGACAGATAGATACCCTGTTGTACTGCTTGCACTAGCACAGAAAATTAAGAGGAGACAGGAAAGGAGGAATACATTTTAAGGAAGTGCTATAGCTCAGAGGTTATACAAAAGCTTTGTGTTTAGCCCTAGCATTGCCAATGGGCAGCTAGTGAGGCTAATTTAGGTCCCACCAAGTGGTGAGCTGAAACTGAAGATACTCATGTTTAATCAACTTTAAGATGCATGCTATTCTTTTCTTTGAACACAGGATGGGGCTTACAGTCAATGGCATCTTACAATGGCTCTCAGCCATTTTTTACTTTGATGTTTTTGAAATTTAGATGTTACTTCCATTTGATGCCATTTTAGACTTGAATTGCACTACATGTGTTGCCTAAGTCACGATGGCTCATGATGAGGACAGGGCTGAGCTGCAGTGACTCTAGCTGTGAGGGCTTGAGGTAATGAGGATTTCTATCTCTTTGTATTTTTGGCAGCCACATCTCATTGTTGGACGGAATAGGGGTTATTGTCAAACCACTCATCTATATGGTTCTTACGCAGGCTGGCGTGAAGACAAAGATGCCTGTACTGCATTGTACAGCTGGTTCTTGGAACTCAAAGGTAGTCCCTTACATTCATTCCTGGTAAATTTCATTTTGGTTCATTCAACTCATCATTCTGTTCATTCACCCAGAAAACATTTAGTGGTACGGTCTTGTGCTGGATGCTGTGAAACACAGACAGTGCCTGACTTCCATGTATTATGAAAGGAATAGAGAATAAAATCACTGATAGATAAATGCCAAGTTAAAATTGTTTTTAGGGTTATGTAGCAACACATAAAAGGGGTACCCAGTCTAAGCTTGGGTTTGGGAAAAATGACCCTAGAGTGATAGATTTACTTAGTCTCTTATTAGTTGTTTGATTTCTTTGTGCCTCATTCTCTTCATCAATGAAATGGAAATAATAAATATTATCCACCAATGGAATTGTAGGGGAAGAAAGAGTTAATGCATATGGAACTTATAGAACACTTCCTTGCGTGTGATAACGGTTATGTTAGTGTTAAAGAAATCAAGGAAGGATCTTCATCAATTTAAGCTTGAACATTTGAGCAGCTTCTTAAAAGATGAGAAAAATTTTTAAGGCAGAACAAAATCTTTCAGACAGTATCAATAGGAAGAATGTGGTATATTTTGAAGACTACAACCTTTCTAAGGAGAGTATAGATTGTGTATTAGCAACGATACGGGAGGAAGTGACAGGGAAGATGTCAAAACATGGTATTAAGCCTTGTTTGCCATGGTAATGTGTTTGGATTGGATCCTGAAAGAGAGGGAAAGACATTGAGGAATTTTAAGTCATAATAATCTACCCTTCAACCTATGAGGTGGTTGAATTCCACTTTACAGATCATGAAGCTAGTGCAATGAAAAATTAAATAATTTACCCATAGCTATGTAGCTAGTAATAAACTGTGCTTGAATTTGAATCTAGTTTCCAGAGTGTGCATGTTTTACCACTATATCATATCACCTCTATGACAATACAAGCAAAAGTCAGGTTTCAGGTGAAAAATGATGAACTTAAGTTTTGATCTTTTCAGTTTGTGATATTTGTGAGGTATTCATGTTCATATCCTATAGGCAATTGGATATATGGATGGGGAGTGTGAAAAAAAAAGAACTGAACTTGATATTTAAATCTGAAAATCAATCATGATGGGTCATAGAGTGAAAAATTAGAAATCTGATAGTGAAACCCAGGAAATCCAAAAATCTATCAGGTGGACAGGGGAAAAGGAGCTCACAGTGCTGACTAAGAGTGAACAGCAAGATAATTAGGGAGAAATTTAAAGAGTGGGATAACAATCAAAGAGAATTTCGAGAAAAATGGTATCAAATGTTGCAGAGAGTTCAAATAAATCAAAGATATAAAATGATTATTTGGGATTATAGGACTTCTGCTTCCAGTAATATGGGGTAAACATACTTTTCCTTATTTCTCCCACCAAATATAGCAACCTGTCTGGTAATTATTCATAGAACAAAAATAAGACTCTACAAGGTGGGAGAGAAGACAGACCATTAGAGACTTTGGAACCCAATGTATGACAGAGGTGAGGCCTCCAGAGTTACCCTTTGCTTCATATATCTCAGATTGGTGGTAGAAGAAGATAGAAAAAATAGGCACAGAGTCCCCCCCCCCCCCCCCCCCCCCCCCCCCCCAAAAAAAGCCTAGTAAAGCCTACTGTCTCCAGCAGGCTGGGAAAAGGGGAAAGTAGCAAGGCAGAAAACTCCAATTAAACACCACCGAAAAATCTGTGGCACTACCCCATCACTGTCAGCAAAGACCAAATAAGGGAGCTAGACTTGTACCCTGTAACAAGGCACCTAGTCTTTCACTATTCCCAGCCAAGAAGATGTCAGAGAATGCTGAGTAGAGAGCTAGGATTTTTACCTTCACCAAGAGGTAATAAGATCCCTCTTTCATGGGGTGAGTGAAAATCACATGGAGAGCTTGAATTTTCATTTCCAATGAAAATGAGGTACCCTATTTGGTGGTAATGAGGAACCCCACACTCTACTCACTGGAGTGATGTCAGGGAAAGCCTTGTGGAAAGTTGAGACTTTCAGCAATGCTCTCGCTGAATATCACCAGAGATCTATAGAGAACCTGGATTTCAATTCTAGCATGGCAATAATGAGGTAGCACTCACTTTTCCATACCAGAGTGGTATCAGAGGAGAGCTGGAAAACAAACTATTTAAATAAGATCCAGTCTCACAATACAATACCCCAAATGTCTAGTTTTCAATAAAAAATGACTCATCATATGAATAACCAGGATGATCTCAACTTGCATGAAAGACTATCAGCAAACTCTAGTAAGATGACACAGACATTAGAACTATCAAAAAATTTTAAGTAGCTATCATAAAACTGTTTCAATGAACAGTTACAAACATGCTTGAAACAAATGAAAAAATAGAAATTCTTAGCAAAGAAATGGAAATTCTCAGCAAAAAATGCAAGATATAAAAAAGAAACAACCGTGGCCATTGCTGCTATAAACATTGGGGTACAGATGGCCCTTCTTTTCACTACATCTGTATCTTTGGGGTAAATACCCAGTAGTGCAATTGCAGGGTCATAGGGAAGTTCTATTTTTAATTTCTTGAGGAATCTCCACACTGTTCTCCAAAGAGGCTGCACCAACTTGCATTCCCACCAACAGTGTAAGAGGGTTCCCCTTTCTCCACATCCCCTCCAACACATGTTGTTTCCTGTCTTGCTAATTTTGGCCATTCTAAATGGTGTAAGGTGATATCTCAATGTGGTTTTAATTTGAATCTCCCTGATGGCTAGTGATGATGAACATTTTTTCATGTGTCTGATAGCCATTTGTATGTCTTTGTTGGAGAAGCAATTGCACTACTGGGTATGTACCCCAAAGATACAGATGTAGTGAAAAGAAGGGCCATCTGTACCCCAATGTTTATAGCAGCAATGGCCACGGTTGCCAAACTGTGGAAAGAACCAAGATGCCCTTCAACGGACGAATGGATAAGGAAGATGTGGTCCATATACACTATGGAGTATTATGCCTCCATCAGAAAGGATGAATACCCAACTTTTGTAGCAACATGGACGGGACTGGAAGAGATTATGCTGAGTGAAATAAGTCAAGCAGAGAGAGTCAATTATCAAATGGTTTCACTTATTTGTGGAGCATAACAAATAGCATGGAGGACATGGGGAGTTAGGAGAAAGGAGTTGGGGGAAATTGGAAGGGGAGGTGAACAATGAGAGACTATGGACTCTGAAAAACAATCTGAAGGGTTTGAAGAGGTGGGGGGGTGGGAGGTTGGGGGAACCAGGTGGTGGGTATTAGAGAGGGCATGGATTGCATGGAGCACTGGGTGTGGTACAAGAACAATGAATACTGTTATGCTGAAAATAAATTAAAAAAATGATTAAAATAAATAAATAAAGAAAGAAAGAAAGTTGTTTTCTTACAGACTAAAAAAAAAAAAAAAGAACCAAATGAAGATTTTAGAACTGAAAAATACAATAACCAAATACAAAAACTCAGTGGATGGGCTCCATATCAGAATAGAGGACAGAGAGGAAAGAATTTGTAGACTTGAAAATAGAGCAATAGAAAATACCCAGTGTGAATAATAGACTGAAAAAAATTTTAAAAGCCTTACTAATTTCCATGTCATTGGAGTTCCAGAAGGAGAGGGGAAAAAAGGGTGGGACTGGAGAAGTATTTGGAGGAAAAATGGCTGAAATTTCCCCTAATTTGGCAAAAAACATAAACCTGTAGATTCGAGATGCTAAGTGAACTCAAAACATACTGAAAGAAATGCATGCCAAGACACATTATAGTCAAACTTCTGAAAACTAAAGACAATGAAAAGCAACCTTTAAAGCAGCTGGGAAAAGAATGTATTTCCTAAAGGGAGAAAAAACCAATTAGAATGATAGTGAATTTCTCAAAAACAAACAAACAAACAAACAAACAAACAAAAACCTATGGAGGCTGGAAGGAAAAGAGACATGAGATTTTTTTAAGAGCTGAAAGAAAACAACTGTTGTATCAGAATTCTATAGCCAGTGAAAATATCCTTTAGATATGATGGAGAAATCAAGACATTCTTAAAAGAATGAAACTAAGAGAATTTGTGGCTAGCAGACCAATTTAAAAGAATGGCAAAAGAATTTCTCAAAACAGAAAGGAAATTATAAAATAAGGGATCTTGGAACATCAAGAAGAAAGACACAAGAAAGAGCAAAAATAGGAGTAAATACAATATGCTTTTGGTTATGGACTGGATTATATCCCCCCAAATTCCTGTGTTGAGGTCTTAAGCCCCAGATCCTCAGAATGTGACTGTATTTAAAGATAGAGCCTTTAAAAAGGTGATTAAGGTAAAATTAGGTCATATGGGTGGACACTGATCCAATATGACTGGTGTCCTTACAAGAAGAGGAGATTAGGATGCAGATACGCAGCCACACAAAGGAAAGACCATATGAAGACACAGAGAGATCATCATCTGTAAGCCAAGGAGAGACGCCTCAGAAGAACTCAAACGTGAAAATGTTGTGATCTTAGACTTTTAGCCTGCAGAACTGCGAGAGTATAAATTTCTGTTTAAAATATGCAGTCTGTGGTGTTTTGCTATCGCAGCCCTAGTAACACGCTTTGCTTCTCATGAGTTTATCAATTATGTTTGGTGGCTAAAGAAAAATGAGAACACTGATGTTGTTCTCAATTTATATAGAGCTATTTAGGGCAATTATACTGTAAATAGAGGAGAACAAAAGAACATTAAGGGAAGTAAAGTTTCTATACTCTAACTGGAAAAATGATAACACCAGTAAAATGTGATGTTGTGCATGTATAGTGGAGTACTAAGATCAATCACTAAAATGCTATACAAAAAGATTAATTAAAGACTAAACTAGGGGACTGGGTGGGGGGAGAAAAAAATCAAAACTAAACTAAAAAAATATTCAAGTAACCTACAGGGAGGCTAGGGGAAAAATGGAAAACCAACCAAACAAACAAACAAAAAAATCCTCAGAACAACAGAAAAACAGTTTTGTTAAAAATAAAATCATAGGCTTAAATCCTAACATATCAGTAATTACATTAAATGCAAATTGTCTAAATGCATCAATTCAAAGACAGATTGGCAGAGTAAATTTTTTTAAAAAATGACCAAACTTAATGCTGTCTGTAAGAAATTTATTTAAAATATAATGATATATATAAGATGAAAATAAAAGTATGGAAAAAGATACACCATACAAACATTAATTAAAAGTAAGCAGAAGTGAATAAGGTAATTTTAGATAAAGAAAATTTCAAAGCAAAGAAAATTACCAGAGACAAAGGAATATTACGTAATGATAAAAGGGTCAATCTACCAAGAAGACATGAGAATCCTAAATGTACATTAACAAACCAATAGAGTTACAAAATATGTAGAGCAAAAATCAAAAGAACTAAAAGGAGAATGTGAATCAAAACTTGATAAAACTGAAAGGAGAGATAGACAAATCTAGAATTAAAGTTGGAAACTTCAATGCTCCTATCTTAACAATCAAAAGAACAACTTGTCAGAACATTAGCAAGGATATAGGAGAACTGAACAACACCATCAACCAACTGTATCTAATTGATGTTTATAGAACACTTCACCCCAAAACATCAACACACACATTCTTTTCAAGGGCTCAAAGTTTGTATACCAAGAGAACCCATAGCCTGGGCTATACAACAAGCCATAACATATTTAAAAGAAGTGAAATTATACAAAATGTGTTCTATGATTACAATAGAATCAAACTAGAAATCTCTAATGGAGAGACAAGGGATGTAAGGTTGCTTTAATATTTAAAAATCAATCAATGTCATCCATCACATTAAGTGGCTTACAGAACAACAACAACAAAACATGATTGCATCAATTGATGCTGAAATGCATTTGACGAAATTCAACATTCATTAGTGGTGACAACTCTCAGCAAACTAAGGATAGAAGGAGACATTCTCAAGTTGATAACATATACAAAAAACCTACAGCTAACATCATACTTAACAGATAAAGACTGAATGTTCTTCTAAGATCTAAAACAAGCAAGTATATCCATTCTCACAATGACTATTCAACAGAGTACTGGAAGTTCTAGCCAGTTCAATGAGGAAATAGAAGGCACACAGGTAAAGAAGAAATAAAACTATTTCTATTTGCAGAGAACATGATTGTCTATATATAAAATCCCAAGAAAGCTGCAAAAAATTCATGGAATTAATGAGTGAGTTCAGTGAAGTCATGAGATATGATATCAAATACAAAAGTCAATTGTATTTCTATATTCTAGCAAGGGACCATATGGAAACCAAAATTTAAAATACAATGCTATTTATAAAATCACTCAAAAAATGAAAATTGAACACTTAGGTGAATATCTAACATACATATATGAAATTTGTATGTTGAAATTTCAGAATGCTAATGAAAGAATGTAAAGAAGATTTAAATAAATGAAAATACATAGTGTCTATGGATTGAAGACTCAACATAGTAAATATGACAGTTATCCCCAAAGAGTTATGTAGGTTTAATGTAGCCCTATCAAAATCCCAGCAAGATTGTTTATAGATATTAGAAAAAATTATTATAAAATGTGTATGGAAATGCACAGGCTCTAGAATAGTTTTTAAAATCTTTGTTTTTAATGGCCCCAAACTGGAAACAATCAAAATGTCCAACACAGGTGAATGGATTAACTGTGGTATATTCTTATGAAGAAATACAGTTCAGCAATAAAAATGAATGAACTATTGATATATGAAACAATTTGGATGAATCTCAAAAGAATTATGTTGAGTAAAAAAAAAGTCAATCTCAAAAGGTCACATAATGTATGATTTTATTTATATAACATTCTCAAAATCACAAAATTATAGAAATGGAAAACAGTTCAATGGTTACCAGGAGTTAGGGATAATGAGGGTAAAGGGGAGGCAACTGGACTATAAAGGGGCAGCACAAGGAGGATTCTTATGGTGCTGGTATGGTTCAATATCTTGATTCCAGTGATTGTTACAGGAATCCACACATATGATAAAACCAGTGTCAATTTTCTGATTTGATATTAATTAAATAAAGTGTAATCACTGGGAGAACCTGGGTGAAGGATACAAGGGGCCACTCCTGAACTAGCTTTGCCATTTCCTGTGAATTATATTATTTCAAAATAAGTCAAACAACTTTTGAAAAAAAATGACTGTGTCCAAGTAATCATTGGAGACCTACAAAAGGACCATGTTAGTAGAGAGGGAAATGTGAAATGCACAGAAGAGAGAGAAGATAATGGAGCAAGTTTCTTGAGGAAGAAGAGCACAGATGGAGGGGTGCCTGGGTGGCTCAATTGTTTAAGTATCTGACTTTGGCTCAGGTCATGGTATCAGGGTCCTGGCTTAAAGCCCTGTGCTGGGCTCCCCACTCAGCTGGGAGTCTGCTTGTCCTTATCCCTCTGCCCATCCCCTGCCCTGCTCCTGCTCTCTCTTTCAAATAAATAAAATCTTTTTAAAAAATAGCACAGATGGAGGAATAAACCTTAATTAAAAGGCGACACCTCTTCCTCTGAGGCATGAGAGGTCAGGTTAGGGTAGTTGCAAGTGAAGATAAGTTTCTAGGTATAGGAATAAAGTTGGGAGGGTTCCTGTCCTGATGACCTCTGCTTTCCTAGTGAACTAGGAGGCAAGTTCATCTACTGTACATGTTAAGAAATATGGTGTGTGGGTAGGGAACTTGAGGGGCCTGCTGAAAGTTTCTCATAGCCACTGAGAATATTGGGAAAGAAACTTGGTTAGGGTCAGATAGTAGGATTATCTGACTGCTTGAAGATCAAGCTAAGGTTGGATATCAAGATTTTATACTGGTAGTTATCCACATGCTTATGTGATTTTTCTCTAGCCATACTTAGCTTAAGATAGGTAAAGAAAGGGCAGGTAACCCACAAAATATTTTGTTTTTTAGCGTGCAGTGGAGGGATAAGATGGAAAGGGGGTAGCAGAGATAGGATAGTGAAGAGATGAAGTTATTGCTTAGGGGGTCTATGTTGGTTAAAGAAAGTAACTTAAGGTCTCAATGAGATTAAAAAATTGATGTCATAGGAGTGAGGGAGTGAGAAGCTTAGAAGAATAGGAAGGCATAATTAGATAGTAGGATAGTAGAGTTCAAATTTCAGAAATAGAGCAGTTCCAAGCAGCAAAAAAGTCCAAGGTGTGGTTGTATTTGAAGCAGAAAAGAGAAATTCACCAGAAAGAAACTGTAAGAGCATGGGGTTGAACGGTTCAGTGACCACTGAAGTCCCCAAAGGATGACAGCAAAGCCTATGTGAGAGGAGAGGTTAGGGATGGGTTCCAAAGTCTTCAATGAATATGGAAGAATGACCAAGGGGTTTTTACATGGTATTGACCACCTGCTGAAAATATGAACTTCAGGAGAGGAAGATGTTTACATCAGGAGTAATTCTTTGGAAGCAATGTGGAGAATTAGAGAGAGAGTTGATACTGTTGCCTGATTATGGCACACTTCAAAAAGACTTAAGGAGATGTGGTGTTCTTAGATGTGTTTCATTTGGGCACTTGTTCATTTATTCATTCAATAAATATAGATAAGGGACCATGTACCCTAGTCTGCTCGGTGACAGTCCTGGCTTATGCATATTTTGCTGACATAATTATAAAAATGATCCCTGTCTCTTTCAAAATGTTCCAATCTGGGTGATAAATTATATGGTCATTATAGTTAGAGAGCATTTATGACCTGGTTGAGAAGAAAGATTTTTATAGCTTCTTGTTCTGTTTTCCATCATATTTGATATCTTGTCATTTGCATACTTGGAAATGTTCATTCATCCTATTAGGAATGTGTCAAATTCTACTATCATCCAGCCTCATTTCTTCAGTTGTTGAAAAAATTATCAGGAGAGATTGCCTGGCATTCAGACATGCCCTGCTTATAGCATTTCCCTGAGTTAGTAATCCCATAAATAGGGAAAATAAAGTTAGCTTGCCATGGCTAACACTTGGTGAGTTCTGCTATGCTTTCTCTTTCCTTTTTTAAATGATGTTTTTAAACCAGTCCCTTAACTATACATTTAGGAATATGGACCTGGGTTAACATCAAACACACTGGCTAATAGTTGCAGAATTCTTTTTTCTCCATTGTTTTGAAAGTCAAAATTATATTTCCCAATTTTCAGTATTTGAAATTTCTTCCAGACTTTGTTCCCTCTTAACCATCACCAACAAAAAAACCTGTAGTTCCCCCCATTTCTTACCTCATGATATACTTAATGTTTGCAACCCACAATTTAACACTAAGTTGATAATAAAAAACTTCCATATTTTGTTTTCTTGCCTTGGGTATTTTGCACATGCTATATCCTTTGACAAGAATATATTTCTGTCTCCTTCCTCACTCTCTCTTTTTGCCTTGTTAATTCCTACTTTTAATTCCTATTTGCTCTTCAGTCCTTACCCTAGCCATTACCTCCTCTCAGAAGTCTTTTAAGCCTCCAGGAGGCATAATATTGTCCCTTCCTCTATGTTCCTATAGTACTGTATGTTTCACCCCCAAATAACCCTACTTTATGACTTTAATTGTGTTCAATTATCTGTGTCTGTTAACAGTCTGTAAACTCCATGAAGCCAGGGACTGTGTTTTGTTCCTAAGTGGATCTCTAGTACCTTGTATGTATAGTGCTTGCCACACTGTGGACACCTAATAAATATATGTTAAATGAATGAGTGAACCAAAATTTCTAGATCAAATGGTTTAAGATGTTGATTTGCAACTATGAATATGGTGCTGAATATTTTAAATGAGAACTGACCTGGAAAATCTAGGGCTTTTGGTAGCTAAATTCATTTGCTAGATCTGTTTTCCCTACCCACATGGAATTCTCCTTTGAGAAATCAAATTAAGAATCATTCCTCACTTATTTCTCACAGCCTCACATAGTATGGAATACATAGAAGCATCTCAAAATATACTTTTCAATTTATAGATGATGCTATAACATCATTGTAGCTGCATGTTATTTGATGCTGTTTCCATTTAATTAATTCAGATAATGAGATGAAGAGCCCATTTCTCTCTTGCTACGATGGCCCAGCCTTTCTTATAGGCATTTTTCTCTTTTATTATCCATTTTAGGATCTATTTACTTTCTGAATCCTGGAGATGGGGTGGGGTGAAAGATTGCATTGGGTTCCAATGACTCTTTGTCCTAATTCTCCTCAGTTCTGGACCCACACAGATGGCACCAGTGACCAATTGTATGGAGACAAGCTCAGGTTCCTGGTCTAAAAGCCCAGATCCCACAGTAATTCACTGGGCAAATGCCTTTGCTTTCTGAGCCACAGTGTCTTTATTTGTCAAGGGGGAGAATTCAATTAGCTGATTCCTTAGTTCTAAAATTTATCTGATTCTCTCCATTGTAAGCTTTATTTCAAACCCCACAATATGAAGCTGTCCCTGGGGCCTCCAACTTACATCAAATTCTGTCATGCCTCAGATTTGAGTCGTAGCAAATAGATCCCTGGGAAGCATCACAGTGTATGAATTATTAATGTTCCCACCACACAGTCTCTGTGTGAATATTTACTAATATCACTGGGTATCTAATCCTGACAACAAATCATCATTTGAATGGTTTACTGATGTTTTCTCTTCCCCTCAGTGATTCTGCACGTGTCTTCCTTTCACCTTGAGAATTGTGCAATTCTTTCTTCTCCCGTGAGGCCCTGACACTAAACAGCACAGAGAATGTCAACATCTGAGTCCCACCTTTAATGTGTTTTTCTTACTCCCTTATGGGTTGTTGCATTTTTTTCTTCCATTCTCTGTCCTCCTCCACCCCCAACTTGAGGTCATTCCCACCTCCAGGAGCTTGTCTTTTGCCCTCCCCACTCCATACCTCCAGCAGCTGAAGCCACGGTTCTGCTCAATGAGGTTCTTTTTTTTTTAAGATTTTATTTATTTATTTGAGAGAGAGAGAGAGTGAGAGAGCAAGAGAACAAGGGTGAGAGGGAGAGAGAGAGAGAGAGAGCCAGAGGAGGAGCCGAGGGAAAGGGACAAGCAGACTCTGTGCTGAGTATAGAGCCTGATGTCGGGCTCCGTCTCAGGGTCCATCTCAGGACCCTGAGATCATGACCTGAGCCCAAATCAAGAGTTGGATGCTTAACCCACTGAGCTACCCAGGCACCTTTCAGTGAGGTTCTTAATATGTTCACTGATCTGGTTATTTCCCAGAGAAAACACCCTTCCAGATATCTCAGCTCTGTGCTATGGGGCTTGATCAGCAGCTGTTGCATCCTTCATCTTCTCTCTGGTCTTGGCTATCTACTATTCCCTTCGCTCTCATTGTTTCATATATGTCTCTGATCTCCCTTCCTCTATCTCTCCCTGTTTCCTCTTTTCTTTGCCACAATAGTTGCTGCAAGGTTGGTTTCAGCCAATACTTTTCTCTGTCTACAGGTTGGAGAAGCCATTTATTCCCTCAGAAATCCTCTGAGCTAACTACCCTTCATCATCTCTACTGGGGGTGCGTGCCACAACACTGATTTAATTAAAGGTATAATAAAATCAAGTTGCAGAAAACACTTAGAATGGTAATTCTCTGGCTTGTTATGAACCACTCTTTCTACTGCCTTGTAGATTAGAAACTTGGGGTTGGGGGATCAAGTATATGCTTCATTTCTTATTCATGATAGAACTGGGAGGTGCCTACTTCAATTAACATATGCCTTTCTGTAAGCAGAAATATCTCAGCCAGCTCAGTGGGGGCTCTGGAATGATAAACTTGACTCTGAATATGTGAGGGAAGCTGAGTGGAATGTCTTTGAGTGGCATGCAGAATGAGGTATTGGCATGTCAGATAGAAGTGTCTTTGAGAGATACAATTTGGACCAGGTTCTTGTCTACTCTATTTGGCCATCATCCACTAAAACCAACTAACAAAACATTACTAAAACTCAGTCACCAAAGTGACATGACAAATGTTTCTCAAAAAACAAGGCAACAAAAGGTAAGTGAAGTGAAAGGTAAGCTGGATAGTAAGGAGTAAGTGGAGACAATTATTTTGACAACCCCTATTGGGACAAATCAACAAGTTTGTTGCTGGAAGGACAGCAAGTTCTCAAAGTTCTCATGGGGATTGCTTAGGTCTAGTATATCTTATATTCCTTACCCTGGGTCCCTGCAGTTCAAAACTAGAAAGTGTCATGCCTCCCCTCCCCTAGACTGTGCTCTATCCCTTAACAAAGAGGGCATAGGAAACTAAATAAGTTAAAACTTCCTTAAAAGGGACACCCCGACCAACCATCATGAGTTAACTCTGGCATTTCCCTTTGGCCTGGTATTCATCCTGGGTGGTACATAGGGCAAACTGAGGAGAAATTTAATGTTCTAACATCAATTATTGTGTATTTCCAAGATGAGGTTAAAGGGTTTACTTGTGGGGAATCTTTGAAAAGATGGACTCTGCCCTTGTTAGATTCAAGGACAGGGGTGAGGAAGTAGATTGTGACCTCTATACCCCTAGGCTGCCACATACCCACTCTCTGACTTTGGAGTAAAGCAGGGAAAGAAAAAGAAATACTAAGAAATGCTGATTTCCTCTGCTGACACCAAATCTCTCTTCCAACTTGCTATCACCTCCCACCCCCAATCAATCACCTTCACAGGAAGAATTTGTGCTAATGGCCTCATAGAACTAGGAAGGCAAATGCCTCCTTCTAGCCAACTAAGCCTAACATAATGCAAGCAGTCTAATGTACTTAGTTTAAGAGACTGATGACTTGTGTTTGAATTCTGGCTCCATCATTTTCTTTATTATGTGATCTAGGGAAAATTGCTTAGCTTCCTTGTGTCTCATTGTCATTATCGGTAAAATAATACGGTAATGCTAATGCCTACCGCATTGAGGGTACTGAAAGAGTTAAATAACTTAATAAATGTAACACACTAAGTAACATGCTTTGTAATTAATAAGTTCTGTATGAGAGTTTGTTACCAATATTTATGGAAAGAGCACTAAAACAAGGTCAACTGATCTTTACCATTTAAAAGTCACTTTACCTTCCTGTCCTCAACATTATTACCATAGAATGGGAGGAAAGCCTCATTTCACATTATTACTTTGGAGACTAAATGAAATAACATACATCAAACATCAGGTACCTAAAAGGCATTCAATACCTGGGGAATTTTTTTATTTCCCCATCTTTTACTTACAAAGAACCTATGCTTTAAGCCCTGGCAAATCCCATGCCCTTAAGTCTCAAGATCCTTTTCCTAACTTGTTTTCACTAATAATTCTAAAATCAAGTGATCTCTGCCAACTCTATTCCATTTCCATTATTTATTTAGGTAATGGTATTATTACTGCCATTTATTATGCATCCACTTATTGAAATGGTACTGTAGTGGTTGCTGAATGGAGCTACGCCACCTTCTCTGAGAAACCTTCCCCAACACCCTCCCCCTGCACACACCCTCCCAAGTTAATTCTTTTCTCTGTGCTCCCTCAGAGCTCTATGCATGCTTTTACCTCTATTATAGTTTGTTGAATGAGTGAGTGATGAAAGAAAGACAGAAAGACAAAAAGAAGCTTATCTCAGGTTCCAGAATATGCAGACATCATCCTGTCACTAATGACTAATGGAATTGGTGATCAAGCCACACTACCTTGCCTAATTTCATCCATAAACATGATTCATGTCTGTTTGTTTGATTTTCAAGGTGAAATTGTGGATTAAATTGGAAGCCAATTCTTATTAAATAGATATGTATGATACCTATTCCTTGCCAGGCATTATGCTACTGGGCACACTGGAACTATAAAGATAAGACATGGTTGTTCCCTTCAATTAACTCAGAATCAAGTTGGGGAACTGAGAGAAACATGTGAAGAGAAGCCCAAGGACACCAGTCAGTGGAATGTTGTGGGTAAGAGTATGGTCTTGGGGATTACATGGCTTGGATTGGAACCCTGTCTCCTTTACTTACTACCCATGAGCAAACTACTTAGCCTTGTTGAGGCTCAATTTTCTCATCTGTACAATGAAGCTGTTAATAAAAGTACTTAATTCTGGGTTTCTTGGGAGGATTAAATAAAATCACGTATTAGTTGATACCTAGGTACACATTAGGTATGTGTTGTTAGTCACTAGTGGTGTTGTCAAGGGTTTGATGTAGACACTGAGAATTCCAGAGCTGAGAGGCAAAGAGATTGGCATGAGCTGGAGAGCAAGTCAGTGGGGCTTCATTATGCAAGGCAGATTTTCACTTAGGTCTTGATTAAGAGAGGGGGTAAAGAAATGGGAAAAGGCATTCCAAGCAAGGGACATACTTTGTGCAAAGGTGTGCAGGGGCAATGTACATTTGAGGACCAGTGAACATACTAGTCTGAAGGAGGCAGTTTATGTAAGAGAGAATGGTACAAGAAAGGAAGGGGAAGAAAACTCTAGGGAAAAAAGTATATTCAGAACAAGCTTAAATTCTGGATCCATTACTTCTAGCAGTCAGAGAGGTTATATAACTTAATGTCACACAGTAAGTGGTAGAGACATAATTTGAACATAAGCAGTTGTTTTGTCATTGTTTTTGGATTTGGAAGCCAAGGGAAAGCAAGCAAAATATCAATGTATTGAAAGAAAGAAGCTTACAAATAATGGCTGTTTGACCTTACGTTTAGGCCTAGTTTGTTTTGATTGATAAAATGGACTAATTACCGGGGTTCCTGGGTGGCTCAGTGGGTTAAAGCCTCTGCCTTCGGCTCAGGTCATGATCTCAGGGTCCTAGGATTGAGCCTCTCATCGGGCTCTCTGCTCAGCAGGGAGCCTGCTTCCTCCTCTCTCTCTGCCTGCCTCTCTGCCTACTTGTGATCTCTGTCTGCCAAATAAATAAATAAAATCTTAAAAAAAAACCCTAATTACCTGTGGCTTAGCTAAATGAATAACAATAATAATACCCTTTATTTAGCAGCAAAGTCCTATGAGCTGGTGCTGCATTTAGTCCTCTATACACATATTTTCTTGTCACAGGAACCCTATAAGGTAGGAACTGTTATTCTTCCCATTTTACAGAAGGGGAAATAGAGACAAAGAATTAGTTCATTTATGCAAGGCTAAGGTGCAAGAACTGAGATTTGAATTGAAGCAGCTGGTTCCAGATACTGCTAACTTAGTCAGGAGACAAGATAGTTAAAAACAGAGGGATTGGGATTTAGGGATAGCTTCGAAAGAAACAAAACCAAACCAATATGAATGATGACAAAATGATTTCTTGTTCAGTATGATTGTTCTGGTTTCTTTCTTTTTTTAAATAAAGATTTTATTTATTTGACAGAGAGAGAGAGGGAACACAATTGGGAGAGTGTGAGAGGGAGAAGCAGGCTTATGGTGGGGCTAGATCCCAGGACCCTGGGATCACAACCTGAGCCGAAAGCAGATGCTTAACTGACTGAGCCACCCAGGTGCCCCTGTTCTGGTTTCATAGTTAATTTTACTTCCCAGATTACATATGTGACATTCCCATGTCCATATACCTGGGAAACCTTTTAATATGTGTCTTCCATGTCAAAATAGGCTTATAGGAGACTAGCATGTAGGAGGGGGTCATTTCTACATGAGATTGGAAGCTACAAAGAATCAATTGATAGCGCCAGTCCAAACCCCTGTCTGGCACCTCTTTCATACCCACACATTAGGGCCATTGTAAATTGGAGTGGTAGGTTGAAGGCTTTGAAAGGTATATATTGCGGTATTTGGTTCTTGCTCTAGTGTAACCGCTTGTCATGTCAGCTCTATAAAGACAGCCTGCCAATGCTCAGTTATGTCTTGTCTTTATAAGAATAAAGGAAAAGATATCCACTGCCTTTCCTCTTATTGTTAGAATAATGAGGAAGAATAGTTTGGGGGTGGTTTGAGGTTCATATTCATCCAAGAACCTCAAAGTCTGGCTATTTGCATTCCATAGTTATTATTCTGTTATAGTCTCTTTAAGAAGCTTGAAAAGACACACAACCCATGGAAGAGCAAATAAATAAAATCTTACATTTGTTAACTAGTAACCTCAGGAAAACTGATAAATTTCTTTTGGTCCACTTTGTATTTGGTCTCTGATGTTTGAGCCATACTCAGGGCCCTTTGACCCTGATTAGATAAGTCATACGGACCCCTTTCTCAGTGATGTGAGTTATAAGACTTGCTACAAAGTTGTGAATTGGTTATATCATTTGTTTCCAGCAAATGATTTTAGTTATAAAGTCCATCATCATTTGGATCCCTTGAGTAGAAGGTATAGTTCTTTTAACTATGTTAAGAAATACATTTCTGTTCTGTTTTGCCAATACACTAATTTGCTCATATAGGAAAAAAGCAGTATTCTTACTCATTTGAGAACACTGAGCGATTATATCTGTAACAATCATCATGGCTTCATTCCTCTCTTCCCAGGACTTCCAGTATTTCTGAGAAAAGGGGAGAAAAAGGATGGGGGAGCACTGGTCCAACCAGAAACAAAAAGGAATCTTTAGAAGCATTTCCCCAAATGGGACCTACTCAATGTATTTTAGCAACCACTGAGTCTCTCCTGGAGACAAGAGAAAACATAGTCCCTTGCCTCAAGGAGTTTATAATCTATAGGAGTTGGGAAGAACAGGGTAATCCCCCTGAGAACTTTCAAGTTAATGTTAGATAATTGTGGGAGGAAGAGAATATAAACTGAGAATTCCTTCATACTCAAACTTGAGAGATTCTATGAGAGATCTCAATATGTACTCCCCTTTAATAGAATATAGGAGATTATGCTGAGTGAAATAAGTTAAGCAGAGAGAGTCAATTATCATAGGGTTTTGCTTATTTGTGGAGCATAAGAAATAACACGGAGGACATGGGGAGATGGAGAGGAGAAGGGAGTTGGGGGAAATCAGAGGGGGAGACGAACCATGAGAGACTGTGGACTCTGAAAAACAATCTGAGGGTTTTGGAGTGGCAGGGGGTGGGAGGTTGGGTGAGTCTGGTGGTGGGTATTATGGAGGGCATGTATTGCATGGAGCACTGGTTGTGGTGCATAAACAATGAATTCTGGAACACAGAAAAGAAATTAAAAAAAAAAGAACAACAACAATAACAACAAAAATATAAGTTGAAGAAAATTTCCCCAAACTGGTAAACCTGTCAACTTCTCACACAAGTTGTTTCAGATAGCTTCCCACTAATGCTCCAGTGATCTTCATTTCTCAATGGTCTTTCAAATTTCTTCTTACACGATATAGACTGCTTTTGTTAGGTGCCTGGAATAATCTATTTTTTTCAACAAATATTTGTTGAGTACCATTTCAGGAGCTGCTCTAGGCATTGGGGATATAGCAATGAAAAAAAAAAAACAGATCAATCTCTGCTTTTGTAAGACTTATATTTCACTGGGACTGTATTAATAATTCTCACCATTGGGCTGCCTGGGTGGTTCAGTGGGTTAAGCCTCTGTCTTTGGCTCAGGTCATGATCTCACGGTCCTGGGATTGAGTCCCGCATCGGGCTCTCTGCTAGGCAGGGAGCTTGATTCCTCCTCCCTCTCTCTCTCTCTCTCTCTCTCTCTCTCTCTCTCTCTGCTTGCCTCTCTGCCTACTTGTGATCTCTCTCTGTCAAATAAATAAAATCTTTAAAAAAAATAATCCTCACCATCACTGTATAGCAGCATTTTGTGCAAGAATGCACACCACAGGTATTTGCTCAGAGAAGACATTTGAGCGGAGACCTGAATTATGTGAGAGAGTAATTTGGGGGAAGAGTTTTCCAGGCAGAGTAACAGCAAGTACCAAAGCTCTTGCACAGGAGTGTTCAAGGAGAAAATAAGTGGA
Organism: Enhydra lutris kenyoni; assembly: GCF_002288905.1. Lineage (NCBI taxonomy): Eukaryota > Metazoa > Chordata > Mammalia > Carnivora > Mustelidae > Enhydra > Enhydra lutris. The sequence continues at coordinate 29,780,101 of NW_019154107.1, forward strand.
ATAGTAAGGAGGTTAGTATGGTTGAAGTGCAAGGGAGCAAGGAGTTTGGATTGAAATTTCTTTTGAGCCCCCACTGTGTGTCTTTCACTTTGCTAAGCGTCAGGGATACAATGGAAAGCAAAACAAATATAGTTCCTGCCCCCTAGAGCTTACAGTCTAATGAAGGAAATAGACATTAGTTGAATGACCACAGAGGCAAATCTGAAGGTCCAACTTTGAAAAGTTCTGGGAAGGAAAACTTTCACATGCTGTGAGAGAACAATATGAAGGTCTAATTTAGACTGGCAGATCAAGTAAGGCTTCTCAGGGGAATTGCTATGTAGTAGAGATCTGAAGAATGAATAGGTGTCAAGTAGGTGAAGAGTGAAGAAAATGAAAAAACACTTCAGACTGAGGGAACAGTGTGTTCAAAATCCCCAAGGCAGTAGAGACTTGGGAAAGAAAAAAGGCTGAAAGAAGGCTAGTATGGCTGACTGTAGAAAGTAGGGGATTCATGCTTTGAGGTATGATTGGAGATATAGTGGGGAACAAACTGTAAAAGGCCATGTGAAGAAGTTCTGTTTTCTAAAAGCAATGAGAAACCACCAAAGAGTTTAAAATGTGTAACACAATCATATTGGTTTTCTATAAAGGTCACTAAATACAGTGTGGAGTAGATTGATTGAGGGTGGCAAATATAGATGCAGGAGGATATTGAGGTAGTTCAGGTGAGAGGTGTTGATGGCTTGGACTATGGAGGTAGTAGAGGAAGCTAGTATGGCAGGAGAGAAGTAGGTGAATTCTGGATATGTCTGTGGGTTAGAGTTTGTTTGTTTGTGGGGTAGTGCTTACAGGATTTGATGATGACTTACATGTGGGAATGAAGAGGTAGTGTGTGTCAAGGAAAATTTCCCAGGGTTTTACTTCGTGTGGATGGGTGCATGTGGTGTCATTCACTGAGAGTAAGAATACAGTAAAGGGATAGATCATAACTTGGAGGGGATGGTGACAATTTCCATACACACATAGGCAGAGCTCTGCATTGTTCTGTGTTCAAGTTGGCTGATAGTACTAACATAGGAGTTCATATGAATTCTGTATACTTTTATTATTTTCTGTAAAAAACCCTCACCCATCCCCATAGTCTGGTTCAATTCAACATTTTTCTGTTCAAGCTATTCACTCCAGCAATAACTGTCAAATATACCCTAGACAATTCCTGCTTTAATGCCCCAGATCCTACTGTTTTACCTGTTTAGGATGCTTTCTTGACTCATCTGTAAAACCAATCCCAGAATTTTTAACACAGAGAGCTCTTTCCATCTGAATTTTAATAACATTTATTGTCTGCAACACTTAACTGACATTTCTCAATCACAAACAGGCCATTGCAATGTTCATTTGTATGTCAGTTGTCTGGATTACAGAATTAATTTTCCTATAGAAAAACTTTTATAAACAAAATCAGTATCTTGAAGAGATTATTTATACTCCCATGTTCATAGCAGTGTTATTTACAATGGCCAATGTATGAAAACAAACTAAATGTTAGTCAAAGCATGAATGTATGAAGATAATGCGATAACTTTAGGAATATTGTTCAGCCACAAAGAAGAAGAAAATCCTGCCATTTGTTACACTAGATGGATCTTGGAGACATTTTGCATAAGCCAGATAGAGAAAGACAAACAATATATGATATTGCCTATATGTGGAATCTAAAAAAAATGATTAAACTCATAAAAACAGAATGGTGGTTGCCAGGGATAGTGGGTAGGGAGCTTGTAGGATATAGGTAGACGTTGGTAAATGGGTACAAATCAGTTATAAGGTGAATAAAATCTAAGGATCTAATATGCAACATGGTGACTATAGTTGATAACACTGTATTATATAATTGAAATTCACTAAGAGAGTAAAACCTAAATGTTCTCATTAAAAATAAGTAAATATGTAAATGATAGATGGGGGACTCCTTTTACAATGTAAATGGGTGTGAAATCATCATGTTGTATACATTAAATATCTTAAAATTTTGTCAGTTATACTCCAATAAAGCTGGGTGCAAAAGACTAAAAGTCCTGAAATTCAAAACCCATTATGAGAAAGAATAAGCTAAAATATTTCATGAATTACATAGTAATAAATATATCTGTGCAAAAAGAGAGGAAGGAAATATTTTATAAATGGTTGTTAGGTTCCAAAGATAGTCCATCAAACTAATTTAGTTTACAATGTAGCTGAAGTTGGAGAGATTTCTAATAAAAAAGAAAAGAAATTATATTTTTAAATGAGTAAAGGAGAAAACAATAAAATTGAGTAAGAAATTATTTTTTATATTTAGAATGCTAGTGCTTGGGGAAAATCAGATTTAACTAGGGGAGGCTGAAGAGGTAGATTGAGAGTTTTGTGGAAATTTTAAAGCAGGCTCCTGAAAACTTTCAAGGACATTAGAGCCTGACGATGCTACTTCTTTATTATGTTTAATTTTGCTTCAAAACTTATTTAAAAGTTATCTTGGTGCAGGTGTGTTTTAACATTACACTTTTGTGTATCAGCTATGATTAGGGTTGCTTTATCTTTCAGTGTGAATTTTTTCTTGGCTCACAAAGGTAGCAAATGTATGCAGTTTAATTCAGAAGTTTACAATTTTTTCACCTAGAAAGTATAATTATTTACATTTTATTTCCAATTCATTCTATATATTCATGGTACTTCTCCATGTTTATCTTCTTCTGACTACTATTGCACAGTATCATGTACTCTTGGTTTTATAGTCCTATAACAAAGTGCCTCTTAGGAGTAAGTAACCAACCAGAGTCAAAATTCATGTCCCCACTTTCTGACCTGTCTTCATACTCACTGGCTTCTCTTATGTGGTATGATCTTCTGCTAATAGATTGGGACATTCAGGACCATTCCTTTGAGGCTAGAACTTAAAGCTGAGGGACCTATTCCATAAGGTGGAGCCAGCATTCCTTTCTTAATGCATACTGATCCCCAAAAATCAGCGTTAGAAAGATGAAGGATGGGAAATTAGGAGCTAAAGCATAAAGGGAAGAATATTGGGAGTGGTTCCTGATGTTGATATGGAAATGCCCATAAGGGAAAATAAATCAGCTGTTCAGGAATCAGACACAACTTGTCCAAGTGAAATTACATTACTCACATATGGATCCTGCTTTTAGAACCATTTAAAATTTTTGTTTCTTGATATTTTCAATTTAGCTACTAAACTGTAGGTTCTGTGAGAGCAGAGACTTTGTTTTGTTCACTGCTATATCCCCAAAATCTATAGCAGGACATGGGATGGAATAGGAACCCTATAAATGTGTTTTGAATAAATCAAAGAATGAATGTTACTTTTCATTTTAAACCAGAGCTTTTCCTTACAGCTCTTCTGGTACTCAATAAATATGACCATTTCTGTACAATTGTAAATATTGTAAGTTCCTCAGATGCTGTCTATAGAGTCATCTAGAACAAAGACCCTTCCCTATACACTCAACCCCTGAAGTAATGATACCTGAACTGGTCATGTTTTAAAGCTTTCATCATTAATTTCAGAACTCACATTTTTTCCAACAGTCCTTATCTCTTAGTAACCTCCTTACTAGTCTTTCTAGGTGTCATTGAGGTAAGGTTCCCTTTTTTTGTACTATATCCATTTATTATTTTTTTAAAATAGTTATATAAAGTCAATTATTTTCATCGTTACTATGACTTTGGATATTTATTCACATCATTTTTTTTTTGTTTTTTTTTTCTTTTCTTAATTTAAAATTTTTTAAAAATTTCTTTTCTTAATTTCTTTTCAGTGTTCCAGAATTCATTGTTTATGCACCACAACCAGTGCTCCATGCAGTACATGGCCTCCATAACACCCACCACCAGGCTCACCCAATCTCCCATCCCTTGCCCCTCCAAAACCCTCAGATTGATTTTCAGAGTCCACAGTCTCTCATGGTTCATATCCCCCTCCAATTTCCTCCCACTCCCTTCTCCTCTCCATCTCCCCATGTCCTCCGTGTTATTTCTTATGCTCCACAAATAAGCGAAACCATATGATACTTGACTCTCTCTGCTTGACTCATTTCACTCAGCATAATCTCTTCCAGTCCTGTCCATGTTGCTACAAAAGTTGGGTATTCATCCTTTCTGATGGAGGCATAATACTCCATAGCATGTATGGACCACATCTTCCTTATCCATTTGTCCGTTGAAGGGCATTTTGGTTCTTTCCACAGTTTGGCGACCGTGGCCATTGCTGCTATGAACATTGGGGTACAGATGGCCCTTCTTTTCACTACATCTGTATCTTTGGGGTAAATACCCTGTAGTGCAACTGCAGGGTCATAGGGAAGCTCTATTTTTAATTTCTTAAGGAAGCTCCACACTCTTTTCCGAAGTGGCTGCACCAACTTGCATTCCCACCAACAGTGGAAGAGGGTTCCCTTTTCTCCACATCCTCTCCAACACACGTTGTTTACTGTCTTGTTAATTTTGGCCTTTCTAATGGTTCTAAGGTGGTATCTCAATGTGGTTTTGATTTGAATCTCCCTGATGGCTCGTGATGATGAACATTTTTTCATGTGTCTGTTAGCCATTTGTATGTCTTCATTGTATGTCTTCTTCGTGTCTTCTGCCCATTTTTTGATATGATTGTCTGTTTTGTGTGTGTTGGGTTTCAGGAGTTCTTTATAGACCCTGGATATCAGCCCTTTGTCTGTAGTGTTATTTGGGAATATCTTCTCCCATTCCATGGGTTGCCTCTTTGTTTTGCTGACTGTTTCTTTTGTTGTGCAGAAGCTTTTGATCTTGATGAAGTCTGAAAAATTCATTTTTGCTTTTGTTTCCTTTGTCTTTGGAGACATATCTTGAAAAAAGTTTCTGTGGCTGATATCGAAGAGGTTACTGCCTATGTTCTTCTCTAGGATTCTGATGGATTCCTGCCTCACGTTGAAGTCTTTTATCATTTTGAGTTTATCTTTGTGTATGGTGTAAGAGAATGGTCAAGCTTCATTCTTCTACACATAACTGTCCAATTTTCCCAGCACCATTTATTGAAGAGACTGTCTTTTTTCCAGTGGATATTTTTTCCTGCTTTGTCGAAGATTATTTGACCATAGAGTTGAGGATCCATATTTGGGCTCTCTACTCTGCTCCACTGGTCTATGTATCTGTTTTTATGCCAGTACCATGCTGCCTTAGTGATCACAGCTTTGTAGTAAAGCTTGAAATCAGGCAACGTGATGCCCCCAGTTTTGTTTTTCTTTTTCAACATTTGCAAGGTTCCTTTTCCCCACAGACCCCAGTCTTCACATGTAGGTATTTGCCTGAACCAGAAAATATTTACATTTTAATTTCGTGTTTGTAATTCTAGTATAATGTAAAAGGAAGACTATTTTCAAACCACAGTTGATTGAATAAGAAGTACAGCAATTTTTGCTGTCAGGGTCCATTTTCTTGCACCATCAACTTATACATAGTCCAACACCCACACCATCAAGGTATGAAATGGGAACTTACCAATGTAATGTACATTTTGTACATTTCTTTGGCTGTTTCTTTTAACAGGAAGGATTTAGCAAAGCTATTCTCAAAACCACAAATTTGGGATGATTTTTCTTAAAATTGTTAAAGCATTTTTTTCTCTTATTCTGCTATTTCATAATAACTGTGGTCTTACTTTGAACGTCGAACTTGGATTTGGAAGTGAGCAATAAATAACATTTGCATATTATTTGTATGCAAAGACTATTTATAATCAAGTTGTGAATATCTGCTTATGTTATATTTCTATACACTGAAGAGAAGTCTGTCACCAAAGTTACTGGTTGACTGAATCTGAATAAGTTGGTGAACATTTAATCAACAGATTGGATGGAAATGGACTGTCACTTGCTAATTGAATGGAATAACAGGGAGGAAAATTTTTAAATTCACCTCTCTTTTGACAAAGGGGTAAATCTTAAGAAAGCTTTTTTCTCTTTTTTATAAGGCTGAAATAGCAATTTCACATGGCAAGTGACATGAAAATGCAGTTTTGTGTCCAGTTACTCATCGTTTTGCTGCCATAAAGCTGTGTGCCAACTGGAATGCCTTCTTACCAGGAGAAGAGGTTCTTGTGTGATAGAGAATATCAGTTGGGCAGCTATCATTTTGTTCTGCTTGTTTGGGAAGTTGGAAATTACCTGCAGTACCCGTGTATTTCTCACCAAAGAAAGTAAAAAGAAGGGAAAAATTCAGGGGGACAAAGTCCTGTTAAGATACTTGGAGTTCTGTATTAGATTTTTCTCCTAATGGCAAGGTTTTAACTGTTGCTAGAAATCTATAGCTCTCTGCTCAAGACCCCAAACCTTCCAGCCTTTTAAGCCACATGTCATTTTTTTCTAGATCACTGAATTTATTTTCCTTCTTTATTCTATTCTCTTCCAAATCTCCAGATAATAGGGGGGTGACTTTTACTCAACTTTGAACAATTACCTGGACTCATATGAGCCAGCAAGATATTTTACCAGTATGGCATTGATTAGGTAAAAAAAAAATGCAGTCCTCATTGGTGCAGACTCTGTTCAACACTATACCCAAATCCCCAAGGAATGATCCTACTTTAAAATTCCTTAAATATTTATTTTTTTTCTCATTATAAAGGCAGTTACTGATCATTGTGGAAGAAAAAGTTTGGTAAATACAAATAAACACAACCCAAAAAGCACAAAGAAGATTCTATGAAGTTTTGCCTTAACATGTTTTCCTACTTTTGGTCTTTCATGGGTGTAAGGACTTATTTCAGTTATTGCTGCAAAACTTAGTTGTTCAGAACAATAATGTTTTTCATGATTCTGTGTGTTGACTTGGCAGTTCTTCTTCATGTACTATTAGATGAGGTGCTGGGATGGCTGGAAGGTCCAAAATTTTCATTTCATCCACATGGTGGTTGATTGGTGCTAGCTTCTGGCTAATAGTTTTTGGACTTTTGGCTGAAGGCTTGGTTTTCCTTCATGCAACCCTCTTCACATGGCTACTTGGGTTTCCTCACAGCAAGGCAGCTAGGTTCAGCAAGGAGTGTGCTAAGTGGTGAAAACAGAAATTTTAGATCCTTAAGATTCAAAGTCACAAAGCATCATTTCTGCCACTTGCTACTAGTGAAAATGATTCACAGGGCCAGCCCAAAGTCAGTGTGGGAGGGGACCATACAATAGTATGAACACTGGGAAGTTTGGTTCATTTGGAGATTAACTGCCACAGAGCCCTTCCCATCCCTTGATTCCAGTATTCTTTGTCCCTTTGCAGCCATAACTGGGCAGATTTGGGAGAATGGGGGTGGTGGTGGTGGTGGTGGTTATATGTATATATATGGGAGTCAGGTTAAGGGAATTGATTGGATATGCAGCTGAGTTCCCCAATATTGAATGACTCTTAATTTAGGTTTTTGGTCCTATTTCTAAGTAACTGATCATTAAGAAGATTGATGAAAATCACGATTTTAGTTTAACATCACTTCCTCAAAGAATCCTTTAAAAAAAAGATTTTATTTATTTGTCAGAGAGAAAGAGAGAGAGAGAATGTGTGCACAAGCAGGGAGAGTGGCAGGCAGAGGGAGAAGCAGGCTCCCCAGTGAGCAAGGAGCCCAATGTGGGACTTGATTACAGGATCCCAACATCATGACCTGAGCCAAAGGCAAAAGTTTAACTGACTGAGCCACCCAGGCATCCCATCCTCAAAGAATTCTTGAGGGATTTCCCCAATTATTCTCTCCTTTATGTCATCATGGTTTCAGTAATTTTTGATTTATATTTCTTTTATATACATTCATGTGGTTATTTGTTTTGTGTTTGTTTTTTGTTGTTTTTGTTTTAACAATCTTATGTATCACACAAAGGTAGCGACTTAATCTTTCTTGTTCAGACCAGCACCTAGCACAGAGTCTGACAGAGAGTAGATACTTGCTGAATTTTTGTTGAATAAATGGGTGACTGAAAGCCTGAATGTCTGTCCTCATCACTCATTCACTCACACACATGCAACCACAGTAATCTAGTCCTGGCTTATAAATAGGAAGTTGTTAATAAATGTCATTCCCAAAACTGTGGGAGATAAGAAAGTGATGTAGATAAATTTCAGTCAAACTAAATCCTGTTGTGGTATCTGTTTTCTATAAGAAAAGGCCACTTCCCCATTCTACCTTAGAAATTTCAGCTTTATCCCTAAACCTTGCACCTCAATTTCCAATGGTTGTTAATTGCTACCTGGATGTCTCATGTTTACATTAAAAATAACCAGTCTTATTTCAGCATTTTTGTTTCAATTCAATTAACTTTCCATTCTCTGTCATTGATAAGAACATCCCCAATTGTCTTTTCTGCTGTGTTCATCTTATCCAGCCAAGGCCTATTGTCTCTTCTATTTATATTCCTATGGTTGTTACCATAGGTTGGATCTCTTATTTTATATAGGGGCAAGGTTGACAGCCTCATTAATTCATCCTTTAAATTCAACAAATATTCATTGAGCACACACTATGTGTCAGGCACTGAAGATACAAAAATATTTATGACCCAGTTTCTGTCTTTGAGGAATTCATTATCTTGTTGGGATGTATTATGATTGTTATTGGAATCTATTAGTGCTAATAGAGGTACTGTGTTGAAATAGAGGGTAGAACAACGAACTGGGGGATTGGGAAATATGGAAGAAATAAGAGTGAAGAGATTGCAGGGCAGTAAGTTAGGAATGGTAGAACAAAGGAAATTACATCTGAACTGAGTCTTGGAGGAAGAGAAGTTCAACCAGAGACCAAAGAGAAGAAATGTATGAAAAAGTGGGGAAACACATTTAAAGGCATGAAGGTATGAGAAAGCAAGGCATTCAATATGGATGGAACATGAAGTATGCGGGGAAAGAGAGAGCGAAGATGAGGCTGAAAGTCTAAATAAGGGCCATAATTCTAAAAAGCATGTACAACATACTATGTAGTTCTGTATTTTTTTTATTTGTAAGATTTTACTTATTTTTTGACAGAGACACAGCGAGAGAGGGGACCCGTGCAGGGAGAATGGGATAGGGAGAACAGGCTTCCTGTGGAACAGGGAGCCCAATGCGGGGCTCAATGTGGGTCTTGATATGGGGCTCAATGCAGGACTCGATGCAGGGCTCAATCCCAGGTCCCTGGAATTATGACCCGAGGCAAAGGCAGATGCTTAATGACTGAGCCACCTAGGCGCCCTGTAGTTCTGTATTTGAATTAAAGGATTCTAAGCAGAGCAACAACACGGTTAAATTTACATTTTAGAAAGGTCATTCTTACAGCCAGTGTGGATAATAGGCTTGAGATAGTAAGAGTGGGGGAAAAAAGATTAATCCAGACAAGGAATGATGGGGGTTTGAAGTAAAGTAGTGGTATGGAAGCTGAGAATAAGAAAGCACAGTGGATGAGTGACAAGGAGACGACGGAAACAAAGAGACTAGGTAATACGAAGTTTGAAATAAGATTTGTCAATTTGATGGCTTTAGCAAAGTTGATATCATGCAGTGGTAGAGACAAAAATCATATTTCAGTGTGGGAACTGAGAAAGCAGAGACAGGATAGAAAAATATTTACAGACATGTAGAATAAAGGGTATGAACTAGGATGATGTTTATAGGGAAAAAAAAACTTTGGGTGAAATTGACCTTTTGTTGGTTCAATGTTATTTTTTAGTAGATAATACTTTAGGGTATATATTCATTGAGAGGAAAAAGTCCATGAAAGTAGAGAGGTAGACTTTTAAAAGAAAGGCTGGAGTAGTTGCTGGAGAAGGGCCCCAAAGAGGTGGGAGGAGATAGTTGAAATGGAACCCTTTCAGGGTAGTGGTGCAGATACCACTCACTCTCAGACTGTAGTAGTTATAAGGTGATTTTGGAACCAAAGAACCCTAGGTTCAAATCCCAAATCTGCCACTTGCTATCTGAGTGAACTTGACAGGGACTTAACCACTGCAAGCCTCAATTTTCTGTTACAAATTGAGAACTAAATCTTTCTCACACTGTAGTTGTAAGGATTACATAAGACAGTAAGTGCTCAAAATGGTAGCTATTAATACTAAAGAGGATAGGTTGGGGGCCAGCTAGATATAAATTTAGCAGTAGGGAATAAGAATGGAAGGCATTCTTACATAAGTCCTTTACCTTTCTTTCAATAAAGACCAGTTGCTGGAAGCAAGCAATGTGGGTGGGTAAAGGTCTGAAGAAAATTGTTAAAAAGTTTGGAACCTGCTGAGAGGAAGGGGAGAGGGAATTGCTGAGGAATAAGTTTGCTAAACAGCATCAAGGGCTCTGATTTGACTCCGTCCTTCAGTCTCTTGCCCTCAAATCCATCTTGAACAATGACACTTGATTAATATTCTCAAAAAGATACATTCTTCATGTCACTCCTATACATGTCGGTTGAATAAAGTCTATGCTTCTCTGTGTGGCATTTCAGGCCATCTGCATTCGGATGTCTTCCTTCTATGCCAGTTTTGCAAATCCAAACACCAGCTGAACTCTTTACTGTCTCCCTATATGTATCGTCTTCTTAGTTCTGTACTTTTGTTTATGCTGTTCATTATACCCCTAACCTCAGGTTCATTCTGGAAGTTTATAAAGTACAGGATTCAGAGTCCTGAGGAACTGAGTTTTAATTCAGATTCTACCACTGACCAACCATATGTCCTTGGGGAAGAGATGTTGCTATTCTGTTATCAGGTTATGAAGTCCTGTTGATTTTATTCCCCAAATGTCTCTCAAATTCATCCTTTCGTCTCTAGTCTTACTGCTCATGCCTTAAGGCACCAACCATCATGTCTGGCATTGACCCAATGGTCTCTGTGTTCTAGTCTGGCCCCATCACCTCCCCAACTTTATACAGCAGCCAGAATGATGTATTTATAACACAAAAATGATGTTATCATTACCCTAGTAAAAATCTTGTGACAGTTCCTTATCATGAACAGGATATTATTCAAATTTCTTATGTCTTATAAAGTCCTTCCTGATGTGGTTCCTGATCACTTTTCTGGTTGCATCTAACCAATTTCTGCCCTCCTCCATCCCTTCCCTCAGGTATCCAAGGCTACCCAGCATTCTTTTAATAAACATCTTGCCTGTTTTAGATTAAGTTTCTGTTGCTTGCAATAACAATCCCAACCAATTCATGAGCTGTTTGTGTTACTCAGCAAATGAACCAACTTTTGATTGCTTCATCATCTTTTCAGAAGCTCTTCAAGAAGTTAGAGTGTCCCACTTACATATCTTGACTACCTGACAATATCTACAAATTCTTCAAGATTCATTTCCAATACCAACTCCCCTCTGAGGCCATCCTTGGCACTCCTATACTAAATTAAGCATTTGTTCCTTCACTAGATTTGTGGGTTTCTAAGTGTATTTTTCATGTCTGTATCCATGAAGCTTAACATGAAGCTTAACACAGTGCCTGATATATAACAGATGTGAATTTGGGAGACACTTGAATATTGGTAGTACTTAAACAAAGAGGGTGAATTTGGTTGCATAGGGAGAGTTCATATAGGAAGAAGTGACAAGGAGGGAAGTTTGGGAAAACCCAACATTTAGGAGGCAGACAGACAAAGAAGAATCTAAAAGATAGAATATCGAAGCATAGTTTAAGAAGTGGGAAGGATGCCTGGGTGGCTCAGTTGGTTAAGCATCTGCTTCAGCTCAGGTCATGATCCCAGGGTCCTGAGGTTGAGTCCTGTATTAGACTCCCTGCTTGGTGGGGAGCCTAATTCTCCCTCTCCACCCCCATCCTCTGTTTGTGCTATCTTTCTCTCTCTCAAATAAATAAATAAAATCTTTTAAAAAGAGAGAGAGAAGTGGAAGGACACTCAGGAGAGAATGGTATCACAGAAAACAAGATGAATGAGAGCCGCAACAGGGGATTGGTCCACAGTGTCAAATTCTGTGAAGAGTTTCTGGCAAAATTAGAACTGAAAAGTGTCTATCGATTTGACAGGTTAGAGGTCATTAGGAGGTTTACCACATGAGAATAGTGGGGATGGGAGCCAATCTTCAATTGGTTGAGAAAGGAATAAAATGAGGAAGTAGAGAGACTAAGTGTAAACAACTCATTCTACAACAGTGGCTATCAAAAGAGAAAGGATGTTCCAATTCCCAGAATGGCAAGTAAAGAGCTCAAGGAAACCTCTCCCCTGGGAATACATGTAGAAAGCTGATCAAAATTAGCAAAACCTCTGGAAGTTGGTTAACAGGCTTACAAAAAGTTGAGATACATTTATTTTTAAAATGTATAGAAACTCAGTAAAAACAGTAGAAGGCCATGGTATTTGAACTAGAGACTGCAGCCATCCCTGATAGCTATGCCACGCAGAAGAACTATTTCATCAGGCTCAACGATCAAGTGGCAAATCTCATTTCCTCAGACCCATGGGATGGAAAAACTATTTTGTATGCTTTTCAGACATCATCAGGTCCCATTTTGACAGCTCTGTTATGTAGAAGGTCTATATAGAGTAGGTGGCAGTAACCAGGAGGTGCCTGTTTCCCACCCCAACTCCCACTATTTAAGGAGAACCAGACAGGGCAGCTGGTCAAGAAAACAGTCCCCTAATTATGTACTGTATTGTGTTATAAGAGAGGGACTCCAAAGCATTTGGCAGTCTAGTGTAGCTCTTATCTTGCCAAGATTTCTGGGGGTAGAAGACCTACTTCAGGTAGAATCAGAACCAGTAAACTTGTGTATTCTATCCTTCACACATCTGAGATGCAGAAGATCCATACTAATTAGTGTCAGCAGCTGGGAGTGGCACCAGTGCCTCCTGTACATGCATGTGGGCATACACACATATCACCTGTTCCAAAGAGAGGACCTAGGTGGGGCATCTAGTAAATAGTGGATTTTCCATCCCCCATTCCCACCCTATGCTCCAGCTCCTGATTTATAATTCAGAGGTTCTTCTTAAGGTTAGATCTTAGTAAACATAAAAGACTGGTAATACGGTGTCCCTGTCAAAGAACCCAACTGGATTGGATCATATTATGGAGCAATTTATGCTGCAGAGCATTTTAAAAACAATAGAGCAATCAGGTAGCAATTAATAGAGACTAAGAGCTAGGTATAATACTAATAGAAGCATACCAGCCAGAAGTTTAACAAGTACATCAGGAAAAAGACAAAAAGAGAGAAGCTAAAACCACAGTCATTCATGGTGGTCAGGAATACTGTGTGCATGCCTAAGGTTGTATCCTCTGGGGAGAAACAGAAGCTCTACATCAATGGGGAAATAGACTTCACCTAGATAGTCCAGCTAAGTCACAAAATAAATAAGCAAGCAAGCAACCAATAAAATCCTAGAAAGGAGAGGGAGAATCTGTATCCAGAATTGTTTCAGTGTATTATCTAAAATGTCCATTTCAACAACAAAAAATGAGACATACAAAAAGAAACAAGAAATTATGACCCATATAGAGAAAAAATACAATAGAAACTGACTTTACGGGGACCCAGATACTAACTTAGCAGACAAAGACTTCAAAGTAGCTATCATAAATATGTTCAAATAAGTAATGGAAACCTTGCTTAAAGAAAGTAAGGTGTAATAGCAATATCTCATTAAATAATTAATAAAGTGAAAGAAATTATAATGAAGAACCAAATAGAATTTCTGGAGTTGAAAAGTACAATAAACAAAATGAAAAAAAAAAAGTGACTACAAGGGCTCATAAATAGATTTGAAATGGTAAAAAAAATTAGTCAACTTGAAAATAGGTTAATAAAGATTAGGGAATCTGAACAGAAAGGAAGAAAATGAAAAATGGGGACGGGGATTCAGATAAATATGGGACATCATTACATATACCAACATATACATAGCAGGAATATTAGAAAGAGAGGAGAGATAAAAATGAGCAGAAAAGTATTTAAAGAAATACTGAAAATTTCCCAAATTTATGAAAAATGTTAACCTACACATGCAAGGTGCTCATTGAAATCCAAGAATAAATTCAAGGAGAGCCACAAACAGACATATCATAGTCAAAATGTTGAAAGACTAAGACAAAATAAAAATCTTGAAATTAGCAAGAGAAGAATGACATTATGTACAGATAATTAGATGACATCTCATCAGAAACAATGGAAGCTTGGGAGCAGTGCATGGCATCCTCAAAGTAGAGAAAAAAACCCTGTCAAGCAAGAATATTATACTCAGTAAAAATGTCTTTTAAAAATGAAGAGGCAGGGGCACCTGGGTGGCTCAGTGGGTTAAGCCTCTGCCTTCGGCTCAGATCATGATCTCAGGGTCCTGGTATCCAGTCCCACATGGGGCTCTCTGCTTGGCAGGGAGCCTGCTTACCCCCCCCCCCCCGCCTGCCTCTCTGCCTACTTGTGATCTCTCTCTCTCTCTCTCTGTCAAATAAATAAGTAAAATCTTAAAAAAAAAAAAGAAAATCGACCATTTTCTGGAAGGTAGGACATGTAGAGTAGTGAATCCAAGATGATATATGGGAAGAGAGACCATGGGGGCAGGGGCCAGCTCCTGGCAAGTGGTAAAGCAGTGGCACACAAAACTGGAACTTTTAGAAGTCTGCTTCATTGAGGGACCTTGTTCCAGAGGTTAAGCTGGGGGGTAGAGTACTCACAGGGACAGTGTGGTCTCAGGGCCCTCAGGGTCACAGAAAGAAACTGGGGTGCCTGAGTGGGGCAGAGCTCCCAGGTATTAGAGTGGGGAAGATGGCTGCAGAGACAGAGCCAAGGAGTGGGCTCTCAGCTTGGGGTTACCTTAAACTGTGATCCAAGGCACTCTTTGAGCATGGACCCCATAAGTGGCAGATCTGGGGAGAACCCCTCCTTCCTCCTCTGGGAGGAGTGGCATGGGAACACGCTACAAGAATCTGCTGGGTTTGGAGACTCCAAACAGGGCTGTGCACCAGAGATAGAAATGCTCGGTCGCAGGCTGGGTGAGCATAGAGAGTGGCCAGAGACCAGGGAGACAAGCATGATTGACTGCTTTTCTCTGAGGGTGCACTGAGGAGTAGGGTCCTGAGGTCTTGGCTCCTCTAAGCTGGAGACTGGGAAGCTGCCATCTTCATTCTCCTCCTCCAAAGCTGTATAGAAAGCATTCAGGGAACAAAAGCTACTGAGAACAAAATTGAGCAGTTTACTTAGTCTGACCCTGGCAAGGGTGGTGCAATTCTGCCTCAGGCAAAGACATTTGAGAATCAATGCAGTAGACCCCTCCCCCAGAAGATCAACAAGAACATCCAGCCATGATCAACTTCACCGATCAATGAGAACTGCAAAACTTCAGAGCTGCAGGAATACAGTACATAGAAGTCATGGTTTTCCCCCATGATTCTTTAGTCATTTAAAGTTAAATTTTTTTAATTTTATTTTTTTCTTATTCTATTTTTTAAAATTTTTCCTCTTTCCTATTTTAAGGTTTTTTAAAACTATTTTATCTTATCAATACCTTTTTAAAAATCTTTTTAAATTTTCATTGTTATAGTCATATTCTTTCCCTTCATTGTATTTAACCTCATTTTTTGTATATGTACAAATTTTTCTTTCTTTAAAATTTTGGGATACAATTTCTTCTAAGAGATCAAAATATACCCTAAATCTACCACATCACTTTGTTCTAGTCTCCAGCCTGATCACATTCTTTCCTTTTATTTTCTTTTTCAACCAACTTCTTATCAATTCCTTTTTTAGAATCTTTTTAAATTTTCATCTTTACAGTCATATTCCATCCCTTCATCATATATACCCTTGTTTTGTGTTTTGTGTTTTGTTTTATATATATATATAAAGTTTTCCTTTCTTTAAAACTTTGGGAGGCAGTTTCTTCTAACAGAGCAAAATATGCCCAAATTCAATTGTCATTCCTATGCTTTTAGTTTTTTCTTCTCTCATTCATCTATTCTTATCTGGATAAAATGACAAGGTACAAAAACTCACCTAAAAAAAAAAAAAAAGAACAAGAGGCAGTACCAATGGCTAGGGACCTAATCAATACAAAGATTAGTAATACATCAGGACTAGAGTTCAGAATGACAGTTATCAAGGAGCTAGCTGGGCTCAAAAAAAGATTGGAAGATACTAGAAAATCCCTTTCTGGAGAAATAAAAGAACTAAAATCTAACCAAGTTGAAATAAAAGCGGCTATTAATGAGGTACAAGAAAAAACAGAGGCTCTTACTGCTAGGATAAATGAGGCAGAAGAGAGAATCAGTGATATAGAAGACCAAATGATGGAGAATAAAGAAGCTGAGAAAAACAGAGACAAACAACTACCGGACCACGAGGGGAGAATTTAAGAGATAAGTGATACCATAAGACGAAACAATATTAGAATAATTGAGATCCTAGAAGAAGAAAAAAGGGGGGGGGCAGAAGTTATATTGGAGCAAATTATAGCAGAGAATTTCCCTAATTTGATGAAGGGAACAAGCATCAAAGTCCAGGAGGCACAGAGAACTCCCCTCAAAATCAATAAAAATAGATCCACACCCCATCATCTAATAGTGGGCACAACTTACAAGTCTCAGTGGCAAAGAGAAAATCCTGAAAGCAGCTCCGGACAAGAGATCTGTAACATAAAAAGGTAGAAATATTACAGTGACAGCAGATCTATCCACATAGACCTGGAATGCCAGAAAGGACTGGCATGATATAATCAGAGCACTAAACGAGAAAAATACATAGCCAAGAATAATATATCCAGTTAGACTGTCATTGAAAATAGAAAGAGAAATAAAAAGCTTCCAGGACAAACAAAAACTAAAAGAATTTGCAAACACCAAACCAGCCCTACAGGAAATATTAAAAGGGTTCTCTAAGTGAAGCAAGAGCCTAAAAGTAACAGACCAGAAAGGAACAGACACAATATACAGTAACAGTCACCTTACAGGCAATATAATAGCACTAAATTCATATCTTTCAACAGTTACCCTGAATGTAAATGGGCTAAATGCCCCAATCAAAAGACACAGGGTATCAGAATGGATAAAAAAACAAGATCCATTGATATGCTGTCTGCAAGAAACTCATTTTAGACCCAAAGACACCTCCAGATTTAAAGTGAAGGGGTGGAAAACCATTTACCATGCTAATGGACATCAAAAGAAAGCTAGGGTGGCAATCCTTATATCAGATAAATTAGATTTTAAGCCAAAGACTATAATAAGAGATGAGGAAGGACACTATATCATACTTAAAGGATCTGTCCAACAAGAAGGTCCAACAACTTTCAATATCTATGCCCCTCACTTGGGAGCAGCCAATTATATAAACCAATTAATAACAAAATCAAAGAAACACATAAACAATAACACAATAATATTAGGGGACTTTAACACTCCCCTCACTGAAATGGACAGATCTAAGCAAAAGATCAACAAGGAAATAAAGGTTTTCAAGGACACAGTGGAACAGATGGACATCACAGGTATATTTAGAACATTCCATCCCAAAGCAACAGAATACCCATTCTTCTCTACTGCACATGGAACATTCTCCAGAATAGATCACATCCTGGGTCACAAATCAGGTCTCAACTGGTACCAAAAGATTAGGATCATTCCCTGCATATTTTCAGACCACAGTGCTTTGAAATTAAAACTCAACCACAAGAGGAATGTTGGAAAGAACTCAAATACATGGAGACCAAAGAGCATCCTAGTAAAGAATGAATGGGTCAACCAGGAAATTAAAGAAGAATTAAAAACATTCTTGGAAACAAATGAAAATGAAAACACAAGTGTTGAAAATCTTTGGGACATCTCAGGGGATCCTGAGAAGAAAGTACATAACAACAGGAGCCTATCTCAGGAAACAAAAAAGGTCTCAAATACACAACCTAACCCCACACTAAAGGAACTGGAGAAGGAACAGCAAAGAAAGCCTAAACCCAGCAGGAGAAGAGAAATAATAAAGATCAGAGCAGAAATCAATGAGAGAGAAACCAAAAGAACAGTAGAATAAATCAATGAAACTAGGAGCTGGTTCTTTGAAAGAATTAATAAGAGTGACAAACCCCTGGCCAGACTTATCAAAAAGAAAAGAGAAAGGACCCAAATAAATAAAATTATGAATGAAAGAAGAGAGATCACAACCAACACCAAGGAAATACAAGCAATTATAAGAACATATTATGAGTAGCTATATGCCAGTAAATTTGACAATCTGGAAGAAATAAATGCATTCCTAGAGGCATATAAACTACCAAAACTGAACCAGGAAGAAACAGAAAACCTGAACAGACTCATAACCAGTAAGGAGATTGAAGCAGTCATCAAAAATCTCCCAACGAACAAGAGCCCAGGGCCAAAAGGCTTCCCAGCGGAATTCTACCAAACATTTAAAGAAGAATTAATACCTGTTCTCCTGAAACTGTTCCAAAAAAATAAAAGAAATGGAAGGAAAACTTCCAAACTCATTTTATGAGGCCAGCATTACCTTGATCCCCAAATGAGAAAAAGACCCCATCAAAAAGGAGAATTATAGACCAATATCCTTGATGAACATGGATGCAACAATTCTCACCAAAATACTAGCCAATAGGACCCCACAGTACATCAAAAGGATTATTCACCAGGACCAAGTGGGATTTATTCCTGGGCTGCAAGGTTGGTTCAACATCCACAAATCAATCAAGTGATACAATACATTGATAAAGGAAAGAACATGAACCAGATGATATTCTCAATAGATGCTGAAAAAGCATTTGACACAGTACAGCACCTTTTCTTGATCAAAATTCTTCACGGTGTAGGGATAGAGGGTACATACCTCAATAGCTTAGAAGTCATCTATGAAAAACCCGCAGCAAATATCATTCTTAATGAGGAAAAACAGAGCTTTTCCCCCTAAGGTCAGGAACACAGCAGGGCTGTCCACTATCACCACAGCTATTCAACATAGAAGTAGAAGTCCTCGCCTCAACAATCAGACAACAAAAAGAAATAAAAGGCATCCAAATCAGCAAACAAGAAGTCAAACTCTCATTCTTTACAGATGACATGATACTTTATGCGGAAAACCCAAAAGACTTCATTCCAAAACTCCTAGAATTCATACAAGAATTCAGTATACTGTCAGTATATAAAACCAATGTGCAGAAATCAGTTGCATTTCTATACACCAACAGCAAGACAGAAGAAAGAGAAATAAAGGAGTCAATCCAATTTACAACTGCATCCAAAACCATAAGATACCTAGAAATAAACCTAACCAAAGAGGCAAAGAATCTGTACTCAGCAAACTATAATGTACTCATGACAGAAATTGAAGGAGACACTAGGAAATCGAAAAATGTTCCATGCTCATGGATTGGAAGGACAAATATTGTGAAAATGTCTATGCTACCTAAAGGAATCTACACATCTCATGCAATCCCTATCAAAATACCATCAATTGTTTTCCAAGAAATGGAACAAATAATCCTAAAATTTAAATGGAACTGGAAAAGATGCTGCATAGCCAGAGGAATGTTGAAAAAGAAAACCAAAGTTGGCAGCATCACAATTCCAGACTTCTAGCTCTATTACAAAGCAGTCATCATCAAGACAGTATGGTGCTGGCATGAAAACAGACACATAGATTAATGGAACAGAATAGAGATCCCAGAAATGGACCCTCAACTCTATGGTCAACTAATCTTCGACAAAGCAGGAAAGAATGTCCGGGGGAAAAAGACCGTCTCTTCAACCAGTGGTGTTGGGGAAACTGCATAGCACCATGCAGAAGAATGAAACTGGACCACTTCCTTACGCCATACACAAAAATAAATTCAAAAGAAACAGTCTCGGGACGCCTGAGTGGCTCGGTTGGTTAAGCAGCTGCCTTCGGCTCAGGTCATGATCCCAGCGTCCTGGGATCGAGTCCCACATCGGGCTCCTTGCTCGTCAGGGAGCCTGCTTCTCCCTCTGCCTCTGCCTGCCATTCTGTCTGCCTGTATTCCCTCTCTTGCTGTGTCTCCCTCTGTCAAATAAATAAATAAAAGCTTTTTAAAAAAAAATTAAGTCTTCAAAAAAAGAATCCTGAGATATTAATATGTATTATCAAACATTGATAATTAAAACAGCCTGTTAGGGACGCCTGGGTGGCTCAGTTGGTTGGGCAGCTGCCTTCGGCTCAGGTCATGATCCCAGCGTCCTGGGATCGAG